>NW_026947485.1:95428336-96153336 GCF_034190915.1 Cavia porcellus
GCCAGCTTTAAATAGAGTTTTTAGTTTCCTGGTAATCTCTTTGAACCTGCTTCATGTATTCTATGTTTTCTCTATTTTCTCCATCAAGCAATTCTCCCCCCTTTTTTTTGTTCTTCCATTCTACCATCTGTTTTTTCTTGGGAGGTGCTTAGCATTTCTACTTATGTCTAACTATTCTACTCATATCTTGCTTTACTTCTATAAATACTTCACAAGTTCACTTTTGAACTTGTCTATGAGGTCCTAAAGATAATCACTTTATGTCTGTTGGTGCCATGCTGGTATTGCATGTTTTCTGTCCTCATTCTCCTTTCCATTTACCTTTCCTGGGTCAGTGTTCTCAGGATTGGAGACTGAGGACCCTTTCTTGTTGCCTCCTCTTCTCATATTTTTTGTTCCTTCCATACCGGCGTATATAGAAGGCCCGGTTTCTTTCTTTGTCGGTTTCAGTTTGTCTGAAGCTTGCTGAATAGGTAGTTCCGCCCACTGCAGTGTACTAGGAGGTACAGACCCGTGCAGCCTATGCTGGGTCTGCCTCTCCAGGTCAACCTACTGAAGGCTTCACTGCATTAGGGTGCACTGCCAGGCGCAGGGACCTGGTTTGGGCTAGCCTTTTTGGCCTCAGTCCGTGGTGTCACCCAGGTCAAGCGCTCCCCACCAATCCTGCTTGAGAAGGGAATATGTGACTGATGTCATGCAGTTTCCTGTTCCAGCCAGTCTGCCTGGTCCCAGAATGTCCTCTGTTGGAGCCTCTTTGTCTATGGAAAAGTCCCTATTCCTCTCACTCACACCGCAGGTCGATGCAGGATTCCCTGCCAGCTCTGCTCTCAGTTGGTTTCACCAATTCCCTCTCTCAGAGCGTCCGGTCTCCAATGAGTTGAAATCAATTCAGGTGCGGTAGCAGCAGCAAGTTCAATCCACGAGTTCTGGCAGTGGCACCAAGACTGTAGCTGTTCCAATCATAGCATGTGAAGTGCATTTTCAATTGGTTTCTCTCAGCTTAGTTCATTCCTGGGTTGGCAGGGTATATCTCCCTCTGCTTGGGATTCCGCACACCACGCCATTCCTGGAATCTGAGCTGGCTATCTCAGAGAGCCTCTCTAGCTGCTGTTATCTATTCAACATCTTTCCTTGATCTTAAAAATCATTCTTTAAGCCAACTTTATCCTCCACCAAATGATCTGTTCTCTATCTCTGTGACCTTTTGCAACTGACTACTTTCACTTAGCAAAATACACTTGTTTATCTGTAGTGTTTTGTATGTCAATCATGCATTCCTTTATATTGCCAAGTAGTATTCCATTTAGTAGTGTTAGTAGTAATATTCAGTTTGTTTATTCATTCCCCAATTGAAGTAGCTGTGGGTTGTTTCTGTTTCTTGTAAATTGTGAATTAATGCTGCTGTAAATATCTGTGTGCAGGATTTTGTCTGAACAAAGCCTTTAATTCACTTAAATAAAACCTAAGACTGGGTGTTAATGGTTTGTATTTGGATGTCCCACCAGGGCCTCATGTAGTCAAGGGGTCAGGCTTCTAGAATTCATGACTGATTCTTGGTCCAGTACTGGGATTATGGGTGTGAGTGCTATACCCACCCTAAGGTGGGTGTGGTCTACATATGGTATAAGGGACAGAAAGAATACTTTGAGTACTCTTCCTTCTTTGCTTTTGGTACCTGCTGCCACCATGAACTGTTCTCCTCTGCCACAAGTCACCCTGCTTTGGACCCAGCAGATTATGAATTGAAACCTCCACAAACTGGGAGCTAAATAAACTTTTCCTTCTTTAATTTTGAGTACTGTCTTAGCAGTGAGAAAAAAAGTAATGAAGATACTGGGCTTGCTGGATTGTATTGTATTTTAATGTTGAACGTTAGAAGAAATTGTTGCTAAACTTTTTTGAAGTTGGTGTGCCATTTTGTATCTGCATCAGCAGTGTATGAAAATTTGTTCATTCTATATCTTTGGTAGCATTTTTATTGTCACTTTTTTTTATTCGTTTAACCATTCTGGTAGATATGTTGTAGTACCTGTTGGTTTTTAAAATTTGAAGTAGTTTTCTGGCTAATGTTGATGAGCATTAGTTTTTTGTTTTGTGTGTGTGTATGTGCTTGTGTACTATTTGTGTATCTTGTATGCACAAATAATGCATGTTTGTTGACTTTTCAAGTTTTTTTTCCCTCATTTTTCTACTTGGCTGCTTGTCTTGCTGCATTGTATGTAATAATTAACTACTACTTCTTGAATATCAGTTGTCTGATAGATTCAGGTATACTGAATATTGAGTGTTAACCACTATTTTATGGCTTGTCTTTCTGTCTATCTTTGTTTTTTTAATGGGATCTTTTGAGAAACAAATTTTAAATTTTGATGACATTCAATATGTCATTTATGTGATTTAGTTTTTTTAAATGTCATCCAAGAAACATGTGTCTATCCTCAAGGTCATAAATATTTTCTCCTCGCAGCTTTATAGTTTTAGCTTTTACCTTGTCTGTGGTCCATTTAATTTCTTGCTGTCTGAATAGTCTGATATTTCAACACCATTTGTTGAAAAGAATGTCCATTTTCTGTGGAAGTGCTTTGGGGTCTTTGTTATAAATGTTGGTCATATATGTAGAGATCAGTTTCTAGATAGTATTTTGTTCTGTTGTTTACACGTGTCTTTCATCAGTTCTACAATGTTTTAATTAGTATTGTTTTACTCTGAATCTTGAAATCAAGTAATGTAAGCCTTCCTCCTCTGTTCTTTGGGAAATAGATTTGGCTTTTGATGGTCATTTGAAATTCAATATATGCAATATATTACTCCATCAGTTTCTAAAACTGTTCTGGAATTTTGATTGTATTTAATTGAATCCATTCATCAATTTGGGGAGAATTGAAATTTTATTTTAATTTTAATATTCTAATTTTTAAATTAATTTTTATCTTTCTGAATTTTTATTTAATTTGAACCACCTCAATCTATGAAAATTATATAACTTCTCATTTGTGGTGGCCTTTAAATTTCTGCATGCAGAGCTGAATGTGGTGACACATACTTGTAATCTCAGTCCATTGACAGGTTGAGGCAGGAGGATTACAAATTTGAGCCAACCATCAGTGAGAACCAGTATTAGAAGTAAAAAATAACAAAAGGGCTGGGGAGATAGCACAATGCACAGGCCCTGGGTTCAATCAGTACTGTACTGAAGAAAAATTCTCTATGAAGTATTCTGTGTTCATCAATATTGAGGCTCTGCATATTTTTTGTTGTATTTATTTCAAGAAAAATTTTATGTGCAGTATTTTGTAATTGTTAAGACTGCATATCTTTATGTTATTTTTATTTCTATGTAGTATATCTCTGATGCTATTCTGAGTAGAATTTATGTGTGTATGTATGTATGTTTTGAGGAGAGGTCTTGTTGTGGTGCCCAAGCTGGCTTCAAACTTGGGCTTAGGTGATCTTGCCTATGTCTCCTGAGTATCAGGGACTGACCACATGTATATAACGACCACACCTAGTTTACAAAGAACTTTTAAAACTGTAATTTCCAATTCTTTGTAATGATACTGCTGGCTTTTATAGCCTGAGACCTATATAAATTGACTTATTCTTCCCAAAGTTACTTATTTTAATAATTTCATAGATTCATTAGGACAGTTTATTTCTTTCCCAATCTTTACCACACCTTTTTCATCAACTTACTGACAGTGGATGGGACCGTCAAAACAAGAAATGGTAAATCAAAGATCTTTTCCTTTTTCTAATTTTAGAGGGACATAGTTTAGTTTTCATCACTATTACGTATTATGAAACTATGTGTTATCATAGGAGCCTTTTATTAAGTTCTTTCGTAGTCCTCATTTGCTGAGAGTTTTTACCATGAATGTGAGTTCAATACTGTAGTGCTTTTTGGGGATATATTCTTATGTCCCTTTGTTCTGTTAGTGTTTACAATTATAATGATTTTCAAATGTTAAATCAACCTTGTATTCCTGGAATAAATTTTAATCATTATATATTACCCATTGTTATCTGTAGCTGGATATCATTTGCAAATATTGTTAAAAAACTACTTGCATTTCTGTGTTCATAATGAATACTAGTCTGTCACTTTCTTCTTGAAATATCTTTGTTAGATATTTGTATTCAAGTAATGCTTATCTCATTAAACATCTTAGGAAACGTTCTCTCCTGTGTACTAGAAAAGCTTGATAAAAATTGTGTAGTATTTCTTGCTTACATGATTAATAGAATTTACATATGAAATGTTCTGGGATTGTACTTTTTGTGGAGGAATGTGTTAGTCATGAGTTCAGTTGTAGGGTAGTTCAGATTTTCATCATGTGTGTTTTTTCAAATCTTTGTTTTCACAGAATGTGTCCATTTCCTCTAAGTTGTCATTTCTTTACATAAAGTTGTTATAATATTCTTATTGTCTACTGAGTATCTATAGGGTGTACAATAATAATTTCTGCATAGTTGCTAATACTGGCTTTTTAAAAATGGTTGTTGTTACAGAGGATTGAATCCCGGGCCTTTACACTGAGCTATAGCCCAATTCATTTATTCATTCAGAGACGAGTCTCCCTGAGTTGCCCAGTTTGTGCTCAAACTTGTGATCCTCTTGCCTCAGTCTCCCATAGTGCTAGGATTTCAGGCTATACCAGCATACTCAGCAGTATTAGCTTCTTTTCTCTCTTTTATTTAGTTCACATAAAATAAATTTACCAATTTTGTTTACTGCTTAAAGAACCAGCTTTTGATTTTAGTTAACTTCCTTTCTTTATTGTTTTGTATTTCATTAATTTTTTTCTAATACTTACTTACTTTCTCTTTAAGTAAACTTAAACTTTTTTTTTTCTAATACTTACTTTCTTTTTAAGTAAACTTAAACTTTTTTTTTTCTAGCCTATTGAGGTAGAACTTTACACTTGGTCTTGGCCAAAACACCAACAAGCAGTAAAAGTGGAGCTTTAGACCATTGATTTTTAGATCTCTTTATTTTTAAATTAGAGCATTTCAAAGTTATACATTATCCTCTTAATGCTTCTTTAGCTGCATCCCACAAGTTTTGACTTTTTACATTTTCATTCAGTTAGATTTTCTAATTTCTCTTCTTTCTTTCACCTATGGTTTACTTATGTTATTTTGATTTTCAGATGCTATCCAGGTGATCTATAGAAATGCTGCAAAAATCCAGAAGACTGTATTAAACAAAGTTCCCTAATGCATTATGCAAGTTTGTTATCTAAAATCTGAAATCTAAAACTTCTGTGTGTAATGTTGATACTCTAAAAGTTTCAGATTGTGGAGTATTACAGATTGCAGGTTTTTTTTTTTTTTTTTAAATTAGGTTGCTCAGCCAATAAAATCTCTGTAAATTTCAAAATCCTAAAAGCTCCAAATCCTGAAACACTTCTGGAGCCAAGCATACTGGATAAAGGATGTGTGTGTGTATGCATATATGAATGAATGAAGGGTTTTTTGTGTGTGACTTAAAAAAAACAAGTTGGTACCTTTTACTGTTGTAGGTTGACTGGATTCATCTAGTGGTTCCTTCCTGGGGTTTCTCATGCAGTTGTAGTCACATGGCAGCTGGGACTAGAGTCCTCTGGAGCTTGAGTAGGCTGATAATGAAGACCACAGCCTCTTTATCATTTCTGGGATGGCTGGGACAGCTGAGTAGGATCTGTCACTCCTCTTCACGTAGCTCCTGTTGAAGTACAGGACTTAGTTGAGTATTATGTAACATGGCATTTTCAAAGTAATCAGAGTTCCTGTATGACAGCTGAGTTTTCCCACAGTGCGCATTCCCAGACAGTGATTTTTTTTTTTCCTACTAGATAAAATACATGCTCTGCTTTTTTAAATTAATAAGATAACTGCATTGGGGCAGTCATTGTAGAAACTGCATAGTAATGTTAAGATACCATGTAGTTAATTTTTTATGAGATGAAATTAAAATAAAGTTAGCATTTTTAGTGTTTAGAATTCGATAGTATTTAATAAATTTACAACCAGCAGCTCTGTCTAGTGTGAAAACATTTTCATTGCCTATACCTGTTAAGCGATTATTTTTCATTTCTCCCTGCTCCCAGGCCCTGACAACCATCAGTCTCTTTTTTATTTCCTTTATTGCAGATCTTTCATATTGATAAGAGTTATACAGTATGTGGCTGTTTATTGTTGTGTTTTTCACTTAGCATTATGTTTTAGAGGTTCATCCAGATGGCGACGTGAATCAGTACTTCTTTCCTACATCTAAATAGAATCTCATTAGATATATATGTGGATATATACGTATTTACATATATGCACATTGTTTATTTTATTTTATTTATCCATTTACCTGTTGATGGATTTTTGAGTTGTTTTCATCTTTTGGCCATTATGAATTGTGTTACTATCAGCTATTCACATACAAGTGTTTGAGTACTTGTTCTCAATTCTGAGTATGTATCAGGAGTGGAAGCTAGGTCATGTGGTCATTCTATGTTTAACTTTTGAAGAACTGCCAAACTGTTTTACATAGTTGTATCATTTTATATTTCTACTTATAATATAGGACAGTTCCAATTTCTCCATGTCCTTGCCAGCACTTGTTATTTTTTTTCTTCAATTATAGCCATTCTGTTGGGTATGAAGAAGTGTCTCATTGTACCATGCTGAAGAGGTATCTTAACTTGCTTGTTCCTAGTGACTAATGATATTGAGCATCTTTTTATGTTTTTGTTGGCCATTTGTGTATCTTCTTTACAGAAATGCCTCAAGACCTTTGCCCATTTTTAAATTTTTATTTTTATATTTTAAGAATTACTAAAAAAGAGTTATATATTCTAGATACTAGACTTTTATGAATTATATGCCCCCTCCATCCTGTTTTTTTGTTTGTTTGTTTGTTTTTACTTTCTTGGTGTCCTTAGATGCATAAAAGCTTTTGGTTTTGATAAAATCTAATTTACCTTATTTGTTCTCCTATTCATACTCTTGGTGTTATAGCTAAGTGTGTATTATTGAATCCAGAGGTTTTACCCTTACATTTTCTCCTAAAAGTTTTGTAGTTTAATTTCTTACATTTAGGTTATACATTCATTTTGAATTTTAGTATGTGATGTGAAATAGGGGTCTACCTTCATTCTTTCATGTGGTTATTCAGTTATGTCAACATTGTTTGTTTATTTTTATTTGGAAAAAAAGCAAAACAGAAAGAAGAGTAGCAGTAATACAGAATTTCAAAAAAAACTCAAAGAAATCACTAGTTGATAAATTACATATTGTCATCTTAGAAATAGTTGTTCAAGTTACAAAATCAAAGCATAAAAGTAGACAAACAATGACAGTGAAACCATTCTGTTCAATGATCCAACAAAAACTTGGTAATATGGTTATCTATCTTATACACTTAAACATATATACAGTTATATCCTTTAGAGCATTTCCCTTTCACTTTTACAGTATGTATTATACATTTTGGATCTTATTATTCCTTCAGTTTTTATTATTTTTTACACTAGAGACAATGTGATATTTAAAAATGAGTCTTATTTATTTCACACATGAGGATAGTCTCAAGTTGCCTGCATTTACCTATAAGTGTCAAGATCATCCTTTTTTATAGCTGAGTAATATTTCATTTCAACATTGTTGATTGAAGAAGATATTCTGTCTCCCATTGAATGGTGTTATCACCCATGCTGTTAATTAGTTGGCTATGGATATATTGGTTATTTCTGGGTTCTCCATTCTGTTTCATTTGTGTATGTCTATCCTTATGGCAGTATCACACAAAATGGTTTTTACTGATCGTGTATATTTGTGTAAGGCATTAATGTTTTAAGCTTTAATTGCATGTCAGCTTTTTAAACTTTGAGTAAACACCAGATTTATAACATATACATATTTAATGGATAATTTCATGTAAAATTGTTGTTCACAATTTCTTTGACTACATACAGAATTTTCATATAAATATACACTATATCAAAGTACACTGTAATTGCATTTTCATTGTGAATTAAATTTACTTTGAGCCCTTAAATGAAGCGAACTGTATTAATTCATCCTGCCAAAAGATGTGTAATTGATTATAGAATGACCAGAATACAAATAGCTGTCTGCAGATTTGGATTGTCACAGGAAGGAATCATGTATCTATAGTTCCTAGATCAAAATTTATTTACAAAGGTCATGATTTCTAACTTTAATCAATACAACCAAAATTTAAATATTTTAGAACCAATTATGATAAGCCTTTTGTCTCAATTTATAACTCCTCTCTTTCTCTATCTTTTCTGTATAGTAATTTATTGGCTGAAGAAAATGGATTGTTTATCCTTTTGTTTCTTATGTTCTGGATTTTCTGTAAATTGGTAGGAGATCTAATTTGATCTAATTTGATTGGATTTAGATTTTCGATTGGAAAAGATTTTTGTGTTCCCTCCTGGTGATGTCTGAATGTTGTTCATCAGAACATAGATAGTACCTGTTTCTTTCTTTTTTTGTTTTGTTAGCTAAACTTTTTCTGATTCATTTTCATTTTAATAATTCAAAGGGCTTTTAGAGAGAAAGGATGGTTTAAGTCTTAAGATAGGCATTTTGTACTTCAGGAATCTGGATTCAAGTTTTTATTTTTTTCCTACTAATTCTGAAATCTGAGAAAAATCACTTCCTGTTTATGTTAAATTCCTTATCTGTGAAATGGGGCCCATATGCCTACTCATAGAGTTGTTTTGACAACTAAATAAGATAATGCACAGAAAAGAACTTTGTGCAGAGCCTAGCATACAGTAGTAAATACTGCTGTGAATTTTAGAGTATTCTAAGACAATCTAAAAGGTAGATCATCTTCACTTACAAGGAAATTAAAATATGAGTAGCTAATTGTTGACTCATATAGAGTAAATTATTCAACTGAAGGGAAATGGCTCTTTGCTCCATCAGTGTTAACAGTTGCCTTTATTAAGCAGGAATAGTAAATGTAATTTTTAATGTGATACTTGTTCATGCTTCAGATGTTGGTATGGGTTCATATTTGCTGGCCTCTTCTAATACTGAAAAGTAGGATTCTTGTTGAACAGACTGCACCATAGCATAGATTGAATAAGTCTATTGAGGAATACTTTTCTTTTTCCTGGGAGCTTACTGTTAATTTTTTTTTTTTTAACAGTGTAATGTTCAAGCCCAGAAATGCCTTATGTGGATCGTCAGAATCGCATTTGTGGTTTTCTAGATATTGAAGAAAATGAAAACAGTGGGAAATTTCTTCGACGGTACTTCATACTGGATACCAAAGAAGATAGTTTTGTGTGGTACATGGATAATCCACAGGTTTGTAAAATCCAAAGATTACCTCTCAAAAGCATATAGAAGTTTGAATTATTCAAGCATTTGACATATAAATTTTACTATTTGTCTTCCCAAATGAAAAATTAGATTTATTTGTACTAGTTCTATTTTCTTTGCCTTGTAACCCTGTCTTGTTGAAATTTTAGAAGGTGAAACAACTTTATTTGATAAAAATTTATGCATGAGTATATACTTTCTCTCCTTGGACTAGAAATACTGTCTTATCTCTGATACATTATTTGAGCAATGACTTTAATGAGGTTTTTTTGGAGGGCGCTAGAAACTGTCTACTATCACTGTCCTTGCAGAGCTTGACAGTCTGTTTTGCTTCCTTATCTCTGGGCATAACCACCTTTCTTGGGAGGTAGCCACCTGGCCGTGTTGCCATGTGATTATTAACTTTATTTACTTGGCCAGAGTCAGTGGGAGGAACAGCTTGTCAGCAGAAATTAAAAGTTCACATTTACTTTTAAAAATACACAGAGATTCTCCTTTTTATGACTCTATGTGTCTTTGTCTGGGACAAGACCTCCTTAAAAGTTCCTTTCCCAAGGTAGAAACTGGCTCATGATTACCTGTAATCATGGTTTACCAGATTCCAACTCCTTGTTCTCCTCTAGAGCCATGGCAGTTTGGTCTGTTGATTGGCCTCTTCATGAGGGATGCATAATTTATTATTTGATTTTTCCTAAATTTTACTTAAAACCTCTGAGTATTTTTCTATCTTTATGCATTATAGATTCTTCTCATAAGTCTTCCTTTTTTCAGAACTTCTCACTGAACAGATTTATTATAAAACTATGTATTTGCCTCTTTGAATGGAACCTGAACTTTGAATTCAGAGGAAAGGGTATAGTAGTTATAGCTACTATAGGGGGTTGATATCTTTATGGAAGTGGTAACATTTGAAATTGACTAGAGGGTTGGATATAATTTTGATCAAGATACCTGCAAGTGGTACTGCAATGTTCAAAGAGTACTGTGGGCAAAGAAAAATCAATGCAAGAGAGCTGGCAGCATGTTAGGACAATATTTTGCTTTAGTAGGGAGGGTATCTGTTAAGTTGCACTCAGCTAGGTCTTACTTGTGTGAACTTTTTTGGGGGAGATGGAGTGCTGAGGATTGAACCTAGGGCTTCATGCACGCTCAGTGTGTGCTTTACGCTGAGCTACACCCCAAGCTTCTTACATGAACTTTTTAAAAGCTGTGTGTCCGTTTTAATTATTGCATTGGTTTTTCTGAACACAGTAGAAGATTTTAAATCCTTTTTCAATTCTTACTAATTTTATCTTTTCTTTCTAATTTATGAGAATCTATTAAAATCTTAGTTTGATCATTAACTTCACTTTTGTGTCAACTTTTTTCCCCCCTCTGTGGTACTGAAACTTGAACTCAGGGCCTTGTGTGATAGCTAAATGCTCTGTCACTGAATTATGTCCTCCACCCTTCTAAAAATTTTTTATTTTGAGGCAGTGTCTCACTAAATTGTCTAGGCTGAGCTTGAATTTGTGGTCCTCCTCCTTCAGCCTACTCAGTAGTGTGGATTGTAGACTATCACTATGCTCAGTTTTTGTTGCTTTTAAATGAAATGATCAAGACATAGCTCTTCATAGAAACTTCAGTTAAACATATTGCTAAGATTATTGTATTAGGTTAGACCATATGAAATTGTTAATTTACAGCCATTTTAAATTACTGAAAAATGGCTATTTCAAATGGTTCAGTTTTGTTGCTTGTATCTGAGTGCAATAGTATGGTTATACTGATCACACTAATCCTGCTACAGAAACAAAATTAGTTTGGTTTACTTGTCCTTAGGGAACCACTTCCTGTTTTCACTACTGCTATTTATTTTGGCCACTAACCATTGGTTTAAAAATCCATTTAAATATGTTGAAGCAAATCAATGTGGGGCTTTCCATTTTTTTTGAAGAGATTGATAATATGAAGAATTAATTAAGTAGCCTCATTAGGAAATGAATTTGAAGAGGCTTGAAAAAGTATTTGACCTGGGCTTGGTGGTACACGCTTATAATTCCAGCATTTGTATTGAAGTAGAAGGAATACTGCAAGTTCAAGGGCAGCCTGTCAGGCATGGTGACAGTGAGATATTCGTGTAATTCCAGCCCTTTGGGGGCTGAGGTAGGAGGATCGCTGATTTCCTGGCCAGCCTGGGTTACATAGCAAGTTCAAGGTCAGCCTCAGCTAGATAGCAAGACCCTGTCTCACCAAAAAAAAAAAAAAAAAAAAAAAAGAGAGAGAGAGAGAGAGAGAGAGAGAGAGAGAGAGAGAAAGGGCAGCCTGGGCTATACAGTGAGTTCAGGGCCAGCTTGAAGTATGTATTGAAGTGAGGTATTGTCTCCAAAAAAAAAAAGTGTTCAGGAAATGAGTTCAGGAACTCATAAATAAATGAAATAACATTTCTCTTTATCATAAATTTTATATACTTTATTCTTATTCTTTTTTAAATAACTTACTTTGAAACTCAAATTTGTTTTCTTATTGAACTTGACAGCAATTATTCTCATTCGTATAAAATGGGTATTTATGATAGTTTTTATGTTCCAGTCACTTGTTTTCTACTGTGCTGCTGTTTAATCTATAATTCTATGTCATGCCTTGCTTTCTCACTTTTCTTCTTCATGTGAAAACCTAAAGCTCTATTCAGCTAGTTAGAATAATAGACTTATGGGAGACTTAAAAAGAAAAAAATTACCTTTTTAAAAAAATTTTATTTAAGGAGAAAAGGAAAAAAAACCAAAAAGGGTACAAGTAATACAAAATGTAAAAAATAAACAGTAAGAAATCACTAGTTAATAGATTACATAATCTCATCTTAGAAATAGTTGTTCAAGTTACAAAATTAAAGCATATAAAGTGGACTTTCAAACAGTGAGACTGCAAACAGTTTTGTTCAATGATCTAACAAAACTCAGTAATATGGTTATCTATCTTATACACTTAAACATATATGCAGTTATAACCTTTAGAGCACTTTCTTTTCTTTTGTACAATGACAATTACACATTTTGGGTGTTATTACTCCCACAGTTCTTATTACTTTTTTTGAAGAGAGTAAAACCAAATGCGACATATCAGAACAGAGTTAGTCAAATCAAAAGGATGGACATAATAGATAATGTAAAAACAAAATACAAAGTGATCAACAATGGTTACCATACTGCCTCTTGCTATCTTAAGAAGAATTGCCTATATCATCAGTTATAATAAAATTGAACAAAACAGTAAAGAATAAAACCAAAACACTGGAGACATTACAGGACTTTAAAAGAAGATAATAGTCAACCGGAATGGGCGTCATAATGAATCTTACTGTCTTCACAGTTGTTGCCTATACTTTCGAACTTGGTACTATCAAGCTAAGCAGAATAGGGGAAAATCAGTCAAAACAAGATGGTGAGGGCAATACAGGGTTTCAAATCAAGTTGATAGGAAATCAAAGTAGGTTACTATAATGTATCCTGCTATTTTTTATTTATTTTTCCCTTAATTAAAAAGATAAAAATAAAAAAGTAAATAATTAAAAAAAGGAGATTGAGATAAAAGAGGGCATAACAACAAAACAGCGCAGGTCAAAACATAACCATTTAAGCAAAATAGTGTTTCATCACAAGATATCCTGACTTAAAAGTAGTTACCATAGTGTCTCTTTCCTTGAAATCTTTGAGTATAACTTCGTATACTGTAGCACCAAACATATCCAGACAATGTAAAACCATTCAAGAGAATGACATTATTACAGGGAATTTAGAACCAACTAACAGAAAATGAACAATGGTTTCTGTATAATCTTGTCTGTAAAAGTTTTTGCTTATATTATCACATATAATAAAATCCAGTAAGATACAACCTGTTAAGACCAATGGAGACAGAACAATAAAAGCTTGATGGTACTTCAAAACAAGATGATACTAAATCAGGACTAGCTATTATGATGTCTTGTTTTCTCCAAAATAGCTGTTCCTACCATCCAATCTTCTCTGCCTCAGTTCTGTTGAGCTCTTTTTCTGTCATTTGTTGTCAGTTTGTCTTTCATTTCTCTTTCTGCTCCATTCATTGTGGCCTCTCTGCCACTATTTCTGGAATCTTGATATTTTCCTTGTTTAGAATATCCTGCAGTATTCTCTGTAGAGTTGAATTGGTGGTTGCAAATTCCCCTAGTTCCTCTTTATCCTGGAAGCACTTTGTTTTTCCATCAATTTCCAAGGACAGTTGTGCAGGATATATCAATGTTGGCTGGAGGTTATTATCTTTCAAAGCTTGAATTATTTTCCCCCACACTCTTTGTGATTTGATCGTTTGTGGTGAGAAGTCTGCTGTAATTCTGATGGGTGTTCCCTTGTAAATGATCTGTTTCTTGTCTCTGACGGCTTTAATATTCTGTTCTTATATTGGATTTCTGGAATTTTGATTATTATATGCCTGGGTGTAGCTCTGTTTGGGTTGTAGGTGGCTGGGATCCTGTATGCCTCATACATCTGAGTATCTTTACCTTTTGCTAAATTAGGGAAATTCTCCTGGATTATTTCTGCTAATAGCTTTTGTAGTCCATTTGTTTGTGTCCCTACTTCTTCTTTTATGTTCTTAATTCTTAAGTTATAGATCCCCTTATCATCTTCTAGCCTTTGTATTATTGTTGTTTGTTTTCTTGTTATTTTTAAGAAGTTTTTCATTTCATGCTCCCACATTACAAATCTGCCCTCCAGTTCAGATAATCTATCCTTACTTAGTTTCTGTCAAGCTGTTATGGCAGCTTTCGATAGAGTTTTTAGTTTCCTGGTAATGTCTTTGAACCTGCTTCACGTATTCTATGTTTTCTCTATTTTCTCCATCAAACAATTCTCCCCTTTTTTTCTGTTCTTCCATTCTACCATCTGTTTTTTTCTTGGGCAGTGCTTAGCATTTCTCTAACTATTCTACTTATATCTTGCTTTAGGTCATTAATAACTTCATTTTTGAACTGGTCTATGAGGCTCTGGAGATACCGCTTTATGTCTGTTGGTGCCGGGTCTGATATTGCATGTTTCTCAGGATTGGGGGCTGAGGACCCTTTCTTGTTGCTCCCTCTTCCCATATTTTTTGTTTCTTCCATACAAGCGTATATAGGAAGCCCAGTTTCTTTCTTTGTTGGTTACAATTAGTTTGAATTGCGCCAGCTAGGTGTTCCTGCCCACTGCAGTGTACTAGGGAGACACAGACCTGGGCAGCCTCTGCTGGGCCTGCCCCTCCAGGTCAACCTACCGAAGGCTTCACTGCTAGGGTGCATCTCCAGGTGCTGGGACCTGGTTTCAGCTAGCCTACTGGGTCTTAAGTCAGTGACAACACCCAGGCCAGGCACTCCCCACCAATCCCGCTTAAGAGGGGAATATGCGACTACAGACACTGCAGCCTTTTCCGGCTAGTCTGCCCAGTCCCGTTATGTCCTTTGTTGAAGCCTCCTACTCTATGGAAGGGTTCCTGATCTGCTCACTCACTGCAGGTCGATGCAGGGCTCCCGGCCAGTCCCGCTCTCAACTCCATTCGCTGCTTCCCACTCTCAGAGCTTTCACGCCTCACTCTTTGCTGTGCCAATTGGGACACAGCAGCAGCTGCAGGAAATTCAAATTGCGGCTTCCAGTGGAGTGGGCTCCAGCTTCCGTGCTGAGACCTTATCTGTTCCTGTTATAGCACTGGGATTGCGCTTCCAGTTAGTTTCTCTTAGTTTAGTTCGTTCCTGGATCGGCAGGGTATATCTCCCCTTGCTTAGGACTTCTTATCCCACATCAGTCCTGGATTTTAAGTGGGGTATCTCAGAGAGCCTCCATAGCTGCTGCTATCTATCCACCATGTTCTCCCGGAAGTCCCCCAAAAATTATATTGAATAGAAGGGTAACAATGTTTAAGAAACCCAGTGTGGTGATAGTTAAGGAACTTTTTTTTCTTTTTTTTCTTTTTTTTTTTTTTGTCTTTTTCGTTTTTATCGGTACCAGGGATCGAACTCACGACTGCCTGCTTGCAAGGCAGGTGCTTATGCTGCTGAGCTAAATCCCCAGCCCCGGAACTTTTTTTTCTTAAACAATGTTTAAGAAACCCAGTGTGGTGAAAGTTAAGGAACTGGTAATCCAATTCATGACCTTGTGCTTTCCAGGAAGGTACTGTGCCACTGAGCTGTATTCCCAACGAGTTAAGGATGCTTGTGGACATTTTCACATTTCATTTACTTATCCAAGATTTTTTTGTTTTGTTTTGTTTTTTGAGACGGTCTCATGTAGCTCAGGCTGCATTTATCTAACATTTTTTAAAAACACCAAAAAAACATATCTTAAAAATACCAAAAATCTTACACATAAAACATTTTATATATATATATATATATATATATATATATGTAAATAACCTTTTCAAGTTACACATTAAAAATGTGTAATCCTAATTTATATATATGTATGTATTTTTTATTCATGTTACACTGGGAAACTTCCATGTAGTATACAGTGTGGAACACAACACAGAGAAGATCATGCTGTTTTATAATACATAGGGTTGAATTTTTTGAAGATTTTTTTCCCGCTAACAATAACGAGGTCATGTTTCAGAATCTTAACTCTAGGTATCTAAGTATGTCTAGGTATCTAGTAAGCCTTTTTTTTTTAAGTCTTTTTCCTTTTTATCGGTACTGGGGATCGAACTCACGACTGCCTGCTTGCAAGGCAGGCACTTATGCCCGCTGAGCTAAATCCCCAGTCCATCTAGTAAGCTTTTGGAGGTCTGAATAAAGTACTTTCTAATTATTCATTAAGACAAGATTATAGGTTTTCTTTTAGTGTGCATTATTGTAAAGTCATTTAAAAAGTTGACCCTGCTTAGTTTCCAGCAGAAGTAGTTTACAGTGCTGTTTTAATTTTACTTTTGAAATCTGTCAGTCTTTTCAGTTATATTCCTTGTAATTTTTCTCCGACTTGTTTATTTGGTTTTACTATCATTATCTTTCCCTTTTATAAATCCATCTAGTGTATTGTGTTTTAAGATGTATTAATTAAAGCATGATTTTGATTATGGATCTACATAAATATTCATTGGTTTTAAATACCAATTCTTCCTTTGTTTTTCATTTAACTCTTCTATGATTAGATTCTCAGTTCAGGTTCCTAAAGCACCATTTTCTATTGTACACCAATACAACCAGCCACTTTCTCATTTTGAGCTCCTGGGCATTGTCAATTGCTTGCAGAAAAGCTTGTCAACTCAGCTTGGAATAGTCTTTTTTTTTCTTCAGAGTTTTTCCTAATATCTTCCATCAGAAATAACTCTCTCTTTATAATTCTTTTCCCTTAATTCTTTTATGATGCGAACATTAGGCTAAAATATTTTGTGTGTAAAGTTAAAGTTCATACATTCTCTACATATGACTTAGAGAGAATATTTTTCAAAATGTAGATAGATAACTTACCTATTAATTAATTAATGCTATTATGGGTACTAAACCATTTAAATGAGGGAAAAATTCTAGTACAGTTTTTCAAAAGATATATTTGGTTAAGAATTTTTAATAGACTGGGTACATGCCTGGATCATTGTGAGTTTGAGCCCGGTTTGGGCTGTATAGTGTGATTAAAGCCAGCCTGAACTACATAACAAGATCCTGTCCCTAACCAAAACAAAACAGTTTCTAATAGATCAAACTTTATTTAAAAGACTACATATGGTCTTTTCAAATTCCTTACAGTTGTATTTGTCTTATGCTTCTAGGTGTTTTTCCCACTCCTTTCAGAAACAAAATCTGATTTTGTTCATGGCTCTTTAGGCTCATGAAAAAGAATATTAGCTATACTGATAAGAGTGGCCTCTTAATTATAGAATGCATTATGATGGAATAGAGCATTGTTAACCAGACTGTCATAATCTCAGACTTAGTAAATGCTGAAGCTGAAAAAATTGATGAGTAAATTGTGATATTAAGAAATCTAGTTTCTTATCATTTTTAGTGTATGTAAAACATTGCTATAAGATGAATTTGTAATTCATATATAATGATTTATTACTTTGTTTCCAGAACCTACCCTCTGGATCAGCACGTGTTGGAGCCATTAAACTTACCTACATTTCAAAGGTAGCTGTTATATATTGTCTTACTTTTCATGTGTGACTTAAAATCCCCTTCTCCCCCAATGGAATTGTGGACAGAAGAGGCAGCTAACAATCTCCTGTATCATTTCATGATGCTCAAGTTCACACATGCTGAAAGCTATGGTTAGGAAGTTCCTTAAATTGATAAAATTGGGAAGAGTATGAATTGATGTTACAGGGTGTGGCAAGTTGCAGAAGCTAATACTGTTATGATCAGGTTGTGAACATCAGAAAGGGAGGAATTAGTTTATAGTTAGACTATATCTAATAAAGTCTGTATATTTATATAGACTTTTTCTAACTGTTAAATCCCATTGTTTTTGACTTTTTTCTTTATGTTTTAAGGAAATATAGACCATCTTCATGTCCGTTTTACTCTGTGTCTGCTAGTTCCCATTAGTGCTTTTCTGTATTTTATAATACTATTTCTGTTTTTAAAAATTCAGGTTTTATATTGTCAGATAAATTAAATTTTCTTCTGTTAGTGTTTTGAGCACTAAGATAGTGCTCAAATATACATGAAAGTATATTGGTGACTTGAAAGATGAGACGCAAAAATAGAAACAGATGTCGTTAAATAATGTTACACATATGCTGCATTCCATTGGCAAAGGTGGATTCCTGCAACTGAGTATCAACTTATAAATGTGCCTCTGTTTAGAAGACACATTTTCATAAATAAAAACTTTATCAAAATTATTATAGTTGTTCTCTGACAAAATATGTATGTACAAGCCATTGGATAATAAAAGAGTACATATTTAAAATGAAATATTTTCTCTTGAAGTCATACTACATAAATTTGTAGAAGATAAGTATTGTATATGTCATGTGGCTATAACAACACTTAAAAAATTCTTCAGTATAGTTTGCAGGCTCAGTTTTTAGAGATTATTAGTAAAAAAGGTAGAATTCCATTGTAAAATAAACTTTTTATTTTACTTGATTGCCTGTACTACATGAATGATACAGTCGAAATATACCACTTTTTTTTTTTTTTTTTTTTTTTTTGCTGAGCATTTTTTACTCTCAACGAAGTGGTGTGGAAAGTACTCTTTTTTTAGAATAGGCCTTTGAGAGTGAGGTTACCCATTTGTCTGTATCTTTTCAATTGTTTGTTGCCTAGTCTTTTTGAGAATAGGAGCTTTTTCTGAAAGTATTAACAGTGAGGCAGACGCAGAGACTGACCAGCTACTTTCTCTCCTCCACTGCTCCCCTTTTAAAATACAGTACATCCTGTTCTCTCTCAGTGCTATTAAATTCCTGTCTCTGTCTTTAGCGCACTGGAGTTTGAGTTGTACAGTTTGTACTCTACTTTAGACATTCTAGGTTTCTTTTTTTTTTCTTCTGGAATTTATTCCTGGGACAAACTTGAGTGTGACTCAGCTGTAAATTTGTAGTTGGGATCAGTTGAGAACCTCAGACTTAGAATCCCTTTTGGAGGTACAAAACAGATGCCACAATTATAGGTTATATCATAGGACAACAATATAGTGATAGACACAAATGGGTTTCTAAAAGCTCCTTATTTAAAGAGACAACAGAAACCAGGTACAGTGAGTTGCTTCACCTTTTGAAATGAATCTTGTACTGCATTCAATAAAATGATCCATGGGGTAGTCTTAAGTATTAAGAGGGAATTGCGTATCATGTTGATTTCTCATAGCAGATTAAGACTTGGATTTTTTTTTACTTTGAATATAGAGTCTCTCCTTCACTTCTTACATGCAGTTCATAGCTTATTTAGAAATAAGCAATTGGAAACATTTTGTCATTTCTGTATTCATTGAGTGCATTTTGAAGATTATGTTAAATTAAAAATATTTGTATGTGTGACATAAAGTCTATTGGTTTACTTTGAACTTCTCACATTTCCTTTGGAGAAAAAGTAGTTTGTTCAAAGAAAATATAAGAGTGTCATTACTCTTAACTATATTAGAATTAGACCCAGATCCTATATGTAGTTTACTGTTTTTTACAGTTGCTTTTAACTCATTGATGACAGGGCCACAGTTCATTTGTCTTGCTATTTGGTGGCTGATTTGAATTTGACTTATGCTGACTTGAATCACTGTAGTACATTCATGACTATCTGAAAAAGTGGGTCTTGTGGTCACTTCCAAAAAAGCCAAATGCATTATGATATTTTGCGTACTCTGCACAAATCAGCTGCATTTATGTACAAAATATTTTAAAGAAATTCCTGAATATAAAGAAGTTTCTTTTAATTTGATAAATTTGTTAATTATTATAATAACTTTTCAATTGGTGTGAATAGTATTTATATTTAGGCAGTAATTATTCACATCAAAGAACCAGCTAGATTTGGCCCATTTACTTTACAAACATTTTGTTAATTTTAGTAGTAAAATGACTGATGAGAGTGATGAGATTTGTTTATACCAGCAGTAGTGTAAGCTGCTCAGTGGGAGTCATTCATGTGCCACCAGTGGTTCCAGTCGGCAGGAATGTCTTAAAGTTTGATTTTCCAGTGATTATATAGTCATGTAGATCAGTGGGAAATCATACACATGGACACTTATACAGTACTTAAATTTGGTTATAGTATCATATGAAGAATTGAGCAATTCATTTCTTTTTCTTGTTAGGTTAGCGATGCAACTAAACTAAGACCAAAAGCCGAGTTCTGTTTTGGTAAGTAGTTATATTTTATGCTAGCTGTTATTTTTTCTTTTGAGCAGATTTTCTTCATAATTCATTGTTGGGTTTTCTTTTCCATTCTTAACCCTGAATGTAGATATTTCCTAAGAATTAGTCCTTTGGTCTTGGCTTTTATTTATTTTCCCATTGAAGTTGAATTTGCCACCACTAAAAGTTCCAAATTGGTAGTTTCATCAGTCCTCCCTCTTCATTAGCTTTGTGGCGTAATACTGCTTGGTGATCATTCAGGCATAATTTACACAGATTTGACCTTACTGATGAGTTGTAAAACTGGGTTTCCTCTTCTTTTTGCTGACTTTCATATTATAGTTACTACATTTAATAAATACTAAAATACTAAATACTAGTATTTATTAAAATACTAAAATATTAGCATTATTTATCATGCCACCAAGAAAAAGTTATTGTAAAAGATTAGTACTATGATAGTTATTTTAAATTAGACTGACACAATTACATCATATTAGAGAACAATTAGTGTACAGAAAACAAAGTGTAGCTCAGGGATTTATTCTAAGGTGAATTCCTTGCTACTGCTGTCTAGATGAGGAAATAAAACATTTTTCCACATTCCCAACCCCAAAGCCTCACTTCTATATCCCAACCAAATCATGTCATAACTAAGTGTTCAGTTGCATACACACTGTGCTCTTCTCCTCTGCACACCTCTGTGCATATAGTTCTCCCACCTTTTCTCCCAGCTGGTAAAGGATGGTCAGGTGTTTACATGAATTCCAACTTAAGAGTCTCCTCATACACTGTGACTCCCCTGACTCATTGGGTTGGGAAACTCTTCTTAAATAGATTGTGCTCATCTCTACCTACTAATCATGATAAATATAATCAAAACCTTACAATTATATCTGCCTGTGAGAAGGCCAGTCTGTGAGATTAGCTTAAGGGCAGGAACTGCTTTTTATTAACTTCGTAGTAAGCACAGTACCTGGCATAAACTAGGCGTTCACTAAATATTTGTTCACCACGATAATATACCTTATCTATTCCTACTTCCAGACTGCAGATTTCTCATTATAAGCTGAAGACTAAATCCTTTTATTTTTGTTTAGTATGGAATAATACAAGGTCTAATGATTAGTTTTAATATGATTAAAATAAATTTTTAATTGGACTTGTAGTGGCAGTGATTGAGGGCTAGATAGAACTCCAAGGTCAATAATGGATAGGTTGGAGGTCTTTTAGTGATAGCTGAATATGGGACTTGTTATACCCTCTTAGAGAAGATGTTAGTAGACATCAGTGTCAGAAGAGACAGATATTAAAAGTGGTAACTGATATAAAGGTGACTATTTTATACTGAAGTATAAGAGAGCAGAATAAATGCTAAAGTTCTTTGCTTGTGAGAAACAGTTTTTGTGGTGAGCAGTATGTTAAGAGTATCATCTGGTGACAATCATAGGAGGTGTGGTAAAAAATACAGTGAATGGTAAAAATTGTACAAAATTATTACAGTGAAACACACATTACTGTTAATCTGTCTCAAAATACTCTTCACTTTGAACACGCTTATCCTATCCTTTTTGTCACTTTCTGAAGCATCTCTGAAATTGAGTGTCTTCAGATGTGCTATAGTGGCTGCCTTGAGGTCCTGAATTGACTCAGAACATTTACCTTTTATGGGCATTTTCACTTTGGGGAAGAGGCAGCAGTCTCATGGTGTCAGATCAGGTGAGTAAGGCAGATGAGAACACGGTATAATATTTCACTTGACCCAGAATGCTATAAATGCTATAAATGTAGGATGAAATATGATAGGAGTAGGATAAAAGATCTCCATGTTCATAAATCAGCAGAATTAACATTGTTACAGTGGCCATGAATAAAAACAATCTACAGATTTAACATAATACCCATCTGAATACTGAAAACAGTGCTGGGTGTGATGGTACTTGGTGTGCTAAGAAAGCACACAAACTTCTGGGGCCATGTCCCTGTTCACAGTGAAACCCTTGCCTAAAAAAACGTGGTGACTTGGAGTTATCCTAGTTCTGGTTTTTTGTTGTTGTTTTTTTTTTTTTCAATTTTTTTTCTTCCTTTCCCTGTCTGCCCTTGACATTGCAAATGCATCGCCTTTCAGCAATTTTCTTTGTTTTCCACAAAGCATCTATATTCCTTAGAAATCTCCAGATGATGATGATGAAGGGGAATATTCTGCCCACAGCACTGTGGTAGTTTCTTTTTGAAATTTTAATTAATTTTGTAATACTGAGATTTGAACCCAGGGCCTTTATACTAAGCTACAACCTTAACTCTTTTAAAAATTGTTTGTTTTGAGATAGGGTCTTCCTAAGTTGCCCAGATTGTTCTTTAACTTGGGATCTTCCTGCCTCAGCCTTTTAAGAGCACTGGAATTACAGATGTTTGTGTACCAACATGCCAGCTTGTACTGATTTCTTTACAGACTTCATATCCACCACTGAAGGAAGGAGTGAATAGCAATCACATTTCATATATGAGGAAATAGCTTGAGAGGTCAGGTGATGTGTTTATAAGATACCTTTAGGATAAGATAATCTGGTGTGACTGATTCCAGGCTCTGATTTTGTTTTTTCTATAGCACCTTGATGTGATCTTTTCGCCCTGAAATGATAAAAGCATGTGAGTTTTTATTCAGGCTGCAAGGTGTGCCAGGAAGCTTTTCAGAGGTATACTAACCTCTCTTCCTTCTTTTCACATGTGCTATAAGTAGTACTCATTCAGAAGTGTATGTAGTACACATTTACTTTTTACCAAGTATAGTTTATTAATAAATGCTTAGATTTTTAAACTCTTCAGTATGCTGAGGAAATGCCCAGAACAACATTGAGAGGAAAAAGCTGTTATGAGGAGAGCTGAAAAAAGACTCCAAACAATTACCATATTGATTATCAGGAGTTAAAAACAGAAGGGTGTTATTGATGTACGCAGTGTCATACTGAGTTGCTATTTTATTTTAAAATGTTTATGGTATTTATAATTTCTCTAATCTCTGGAAACACAAAAGAATAATTTACAGTGTGTTAAAGTTCTTTATTTTGTAGATTAGTTTTCCAGTGGTACTTCACACAATGTGCTTTACTTCCTTTTTGAGACCCTCATCTCAACCAAGGAAGACCTGGTTTTGAATACTTTGGTCTCTGTCCCAATTTCAAAATCTTGTGTGTTTGAGAAATAACTTTTTTTTTTTTTCTTGAGGGTTTTCATTTCCTCCTTTTCTTAGTCATATTCAGCTGGGTGCTGGTATCATTTAAAGTTTTGCTGTAGAGCATTTTGGATTATTTTTATATTTGAATGATTGCAACAGGGAAGTGTATTGGTCAGTTTACTCTCATTGCTGGGACAAAATGCCCAACATTCAAAATCAAGGAAGGAAAGGTTTATTTAGCTTACAGTTTTTAGCAGTTTCAGTCCATACTCAGCTGGGTCGATATTCAGCAGGGTGGGGTAGCTAAGGGACAACCATTTTTTTAACAGCTACAAGCCACAAAGGCAAGTGAGAAAGTATGCCTTGTTCCCTCCTTTATATTGTGCATGAGTTACCTGCCCCTGGATGGGTGCAGGACTCACACCACCAATCCTAATGCTAGGCAACAAACCAATCACAAACACGATATTCACCCACCCTAAAAAAACCTGCCTCTCATGATGCATGAGGCTTTTGGGGGACATTTAAACAAACCACAACAGGGAGCATTCAGATGCCTTAGTTCTTATAATAATACTTAGGGTTTTTTTGTTGTTTTTTTTTTTTTAACAAATGTGCAGGTTGTAAAATAAATAGTTTTTATTCAACAGCATCAATAAGTTTGTAAATAAATATATGCACAGGTGTGCTTTGCTTTATATAATTTACTTCCCTAAGAGATGTGTGAAAATTGTTTATAAAGCTCCAAATTCTTAAAAGTTTAGATAAAACTCAAAGAATAGAAAAATAAAGTGTTTATTTTTATAATACTAAGTTAAAGTTTTCCCAATGTATGAAATCTAGAGATATTAAAGGAAAAATTAATAGAATATGTCTGTTTAATCATACATACCATGAAGAAAATAAAATGACAAATAACAAACTAAGGAAAGTGGTTAAATAAAAGCGTCCCTATGAATTATTAAAAGACACACAAACAGAAATATCAATAAAGAAAATCAAGCTCACAAAACGAACAGAGATAACTAATACACATACAAAACTAATTTGTCTTGGTAATCAAAGAAATTCAAAGTTAAGATATATTCAGTAGTTGCGTTGTCAAAGAATGCTGTATTAGTTAGTGTTTGGTCAGGAAGACACTATATAAAGTATTTTTGTATCAAGGGACTTATTTTAGAGAACTATTTTTCCAAATATTGGAAGGTGGAATATTGAAGTAACCTATAAATTACTGGCAACTGCATGAAGCCGTTTCTACTGTAGGGCTAAAGAGGCAAAAGTGAAGAGACAGTGTACTCCTCAGGTCTATGGAGGAATAGCCACCAGTAAACTGGTCATTGGTATCCGTGGGGGCCCCACAAGGCTGGTGAAGGAGCTTTGGAAAGTTTTGAAATGGTAGCTGGCTGCATGCTATGATTGGAGGGAGGTCGGCAAGAACCTACAAATCTCCCTCATCCTTTCCACTCCCACCGTTCAGGTTGCCACCAGTACCTCCCCCTGGCAGAATGTAACCCAACTGGCAGAGAAGCCTGAGAAGTACTAACATTTGCAGACTTCCAGTACCAGTGTAGCAGAGGTGTGTGACAGAAAGCAAGAGAAGTTTCTAGCTAGCATGGGTGCTGCTGGCCTGGACTGGCAGAGTGCAGCATAAAAGAGAGTTTTGTGAGCCTATTGGAAAGAATGTGATGGATCCAACCTTTTGGGAAGATGATTTGCAAATAATGTAAAAATTGTAAATATGAATTCCCTATTACCTAAGTTTCTGTCAAGATAATTATCCCATAAACCTCTAATGTTTTATCTGATTTTGGTAATTGGAAATAGCCTAAATGTCTGTCCTTGAAGGATTGACTTGATATATTGTGGTTTATCTATTTAATGAAAAATGTCACTATAAAAGTTTTAACTATGTCATTGAGTACTTTATATGACCTAATATATTTTATCAAATCCAAGAAAATCATAATTTTGAATCTAGCAAGATTTTTGAGCTGCTACAAATTTTGAGGTAACAAGTACAAAGTTTCATGGGTTTATTTTTTATCTTAACCAGTTATGAATGCAGGAATGAGGAAATACTTCCTACAAGCCAATGACCAGCAAGACCTAGTAGAATGGGTGAATGTCTTGAACAAAGCTATAAAAATTACAGTAAGTATTTATATGTTTTTAAGAATTCTTCAATATATGGAAGTAATCTTTACATTTTGAAAAATGTATCTACTGAATACATGTCAGCAGCTTACCAACAGGTGTTATACTCAAGGTTGGTTTAAAAGACACGGTGAGCATATGAAAACATTTTCTTGTACACGATGACTATTAGCCCTTCGATCAGCCTGTGGATCACTTTTTTACCCAGTATGTAATAAGGATGTACTGTATATCACTGTAGCTTTTAGCCAGTGTTTATAGGAATGTTCAGGGGAAAGTGCATGTAGCACTCAGAGTTCTACCTTGGAGGTATGCTTTATTTTCAGAAGTAGGTTTCTACCCAGGCAATAGAAATAGGCATCCCTGTCTTGTAAGCCTTGATCAAATGACAGTTGAAGGTGAGGGGAAATGAAGGGCTTAGAAATGATGTTCAGGAATTAGGGATTGGGCATCGAGAGTGATGGAAGCCAGAGGAGCCTGCCCATTTGGCTTTCGGGAGTAGGTCTTGACCTCTAAACATCTTTTTCACTTGTGTTTTTGCCTTGAGTTCCAGAGCTTGATACCCTTCCCCTCCTTCAGTGCTTTAGCTTCTTCCTTCCAAGCTGGGCTTTCTTCTGATTAATTTTCTGATGAATATTAATATTAGTGATTCTTCTCTTATCAGGTCTTAGAACTAAAGGCTTTATCTAAACTTGCTGGGAAAATAAGGCATAGAAAGATTGACTTGTACAGTTTTAAAACTGACAAGCTATGTAGCTGGGAGCTCAAGCTAGCCTGTGAACAAAAAGCTCTCTTCTGATACTTTTGTGAAAGTAGAACCAAGCTTTTAGAGTGTATTGCTGATGATGACAGTGTTTAGGTCTGTTCCCTGACTGAGCCTTGTACCTCCTCTTGCTTTTAGACTTACAGAGAAACACATTGTAGGCTGCCTGGAAAGGTTCAGGAAAGAGTTACTGGGCAGGGTTGTGCCAACTGAACTTTATTTTTAGTTAAGTGCTCTTATCAACTGTCCGTAAAAGTTAAACTCTCAAAGAAGGGTGCACCAAGAGTCAGCATGTTAATTATTTGTTAGTTTCCATCTAAAATGAATGATTCAGTGTTTATGTGACAACTCAATAGTTACTATAGCTAAAGCTTGTATTGTAGTTAGATTGAATTTTTTGTCTGATAGAGAACAGCTTGTTAGCATGTGACAGAAGACACCCACACCCTGCATCCGATCTGTACATAAAGCAGAAGTTATTTTGGATTTATACAGTTTAAGGAAAGCATTATTTTTAACTGATTCAGAAATATGTATTCTTAAAGGAGTTTAACTGATTATTTTTACCTCTTTTAAGAAATATTCCCTGTTTGGAAAATTTCTTTAGAAATATGTAGTAAGTTTTTTTACAACTTGCTGTAAGTGGCAGTGCTAGTTAAGTGCTTTTAGAAAAAAGTAGTGCATGGTCTCAGGCATTTTACCATTTCGGGGGTTACTGAATTTTGGGGAGTAGCTTTTTGTAATTTATTCATGTGATAAAAAGTCCTACTTAAAACTGATTAGGGGTTGGGTGATACATTAAAGTGTGCATTTTTACTTAGCTCTTCTGGTCTTAAAGCTTTAGTTTACATGTTGAAATTTTTAGTTTTTAAGTAAACTTGAAGATAATTTTGTGTTTTTATAATTCACATTAAAGTATTATACGTGTAAGACACAAAAATCCTTATTTCACTAAGAAAATGTTTATATTAATGTGAATACAAAATTGATAGCACTTACTAAAAAGTTACTTTTGAACAGATAAATTTAGCTTGTAAGATAGCAGTTAAGAATTTCCCATACTTTTAGGAAGATCCATTTTGTTTATTTTTATATAATTTTGTCATTTTTTAATTTCATATGCATTTTATATACTTCAATGTATTAGAATGTGAAATTACTACTAATTTTCATGTAGATACCTTGAAAAATTAGTTTCTATTTTGATACATATGCAGTTTATACATTTTGGTCAGTTATGTAATGTAGTAGCCTGCCGAGTACTATGTGGTATGTAAATTTAAAATCATTAGAAATCCCAAATTAGATTTTGAGACTGTGGTTTCAACATAAAGGTGGTTAGAGGATAGTAGAAAAAGGAATGGTGATTATTTAACTACTTGCTAACTATAGTAACTTTCTATTTTAATGCCCTATTCTGTCTTTTTCTTTGCTTTCCTTATGTATGAAGATGGGTTGGTGGCTACCCTCAATATTCTTTATCTATTTATTTATTTTTTTTAAAGAGGACTAAGAGAGAAACCAACCTTAAAGGGAGGGAAGTATCCAATGACTAGAGTTTAGAAAGTCAAAATTTAAAGTATACTTTATTTATGTAAATTACAGTATAAATATGGTAGTTTCTGGTCTCCTGTTGATTATTAAGAAATGTATGTGGTTTATTTCTAAGCAGAAATTCACTGTTTTTAAAGTGTCCTTTTCTACTGTAGATTTTAATGTAAAAAATAATACTAGATTTTAACTTAAAATTAGTCTTTTGAAATTGTGGCAAAACTGTTGTGTGGGTTTTATTTTTATTTTTTAATCGTAAGTGGGAGCAAGTAGAAGAAAGAGTAAGTTGAATAGAGGACATTGGTCCTAACAAAATGGTCTTTGTACCCAAAATGGTCTTTCACCCAACCCCTAATCAGTGTTAAGCAAGGCTTTTTCCTCATACTAATGTTTTCAGCTGGCTGATCAAGTTTAGAGGACAGAGAAAATTCATGTAACCCATAGTTTGTGTTTGAATTACTTTCAGTCTTTACACATGGTCATTATTCTTGGTGAATTAATCTTGCCTTCAATTTTTTTGCACAAGAAAGCTGGCATTTTTATTTATGTCATTCATAAATATTGAGGTGTATTTATTCCTCTTTTCATTCTCTAGTCATTTTTACCTTTTTTACTACTTCAGATTTTTTACTAGAATCATGTGTAAATGTTTTCTAGAAAGAAATTCAGATTTGTCAAGGAAAATAGCCATATAAAAAAATAGAAAATAGGTGAAAGAGAAAAGACACCAATCAGAGAAACCAAAGCATATTCAGTGTCTGATGCTTGGTCTCACTGCTGTCTTTTCTGATTCTCATTAACAGTTGGCTAGTTTTGTAGAAGATGGGCCTAAAAATGTTTATTTTAGTGGCTGAATTTAAAGTAACTTTTCATTCAGTTACTTGTAATTTTAAGGAAGTTTCCTGTATTTGTAGGTATTTTATTTATATTTTTCCTATTCTTAGGCAATTATAATTTAGACTGTAAAAATGCAATTCTAAGTTAATAATTAGACTTTAACTCTAGAACTATGAAGCCAGTAAATTTAGCAGCATAGGTAAAGATTGTAATGTATTATCATTTCTGGGAGAAAAAAAAAAAAATGGAAAACCAGTCCGAATTTTGGTATTTTTGTAGGGCTGTACTAAAGATTTTCCTTGGAACTTTCCATGTGTAGGTAACCTCTCAACTTAGTGAAATGAGTAATAATTACTACTTTTCTTATGGATCATCTCTTAGCAACATATCTCATCTAAAACAGTTGAGTAGATTTTCTGTTTCAGATTCCCTTAGTGCAGTTTTGTATTCTCAGTGAGATAACACAACCATATTTTCACTGTTGAAATAATTAAAATACATGATACTGTTCATTAGAAAAATACAGTAGGCTTTCTCAGTAAATTGTTTTAGGGTTTGCTATCCTAATTTTGGTAGATAAATGAAATTTTCATCCTTAGTGTATCCTCCTTACAAAGCATTCCAAAATATGTAGCTTCTTAGGATTCAAAGAGTCATTCAGGATTCACTTCCTTTCTCTTTTTGCCTATGTCTGTCTTTCTCTTTTGTTTGGAAGCATGACAAGAAATACAGGGTAGGAGGGAGAGAAAAGAGAGTTAGAAGTCACTTAAGAGACAAGTCATTTATATCTATAAACATTTATGTGCAAAAATGTTAGATTTGGGATCTCCTATTGCTCAGTGTTCTCTTACATAATACATGTTTGCTGAATATTTTGCATAAAGCTTCCTAGAAAATCCTTATCTGCATTGTATAGCAGCTTTTCTACAGAGTTGGTGAGAGTAGCATCATAAAAAGTGAGAGTAAAGTTTTGGAACAGTACATTATTTCTTGAAGTGTGATTTGCGAAACACCTCCCTCTAGAAATCTGTTCATCCATGAAGATTCTGGGGAATTTATTACAGATTTATTGAATCAGAATTTTTGGATTTCCAGAGCCTGGAAATGTGAAGTTTTTAACTGTGTTCCACAGTGATGCCTTATGGACACTACATCTAAAGAACCCACTGTTCTTTTGAATCACAGGAATATATGGCTACAGTCTCTGAATACATTATGAATGGTGTCCTTTATGGTTCTGCTGGTACCTTGTTAAAGCAGGATTAACTATGTGATAACCTTGAATTAAATGTTTTTATATTGCTGCCTTTACCACTGTTAAGTATTTTCACATTTCTGAAAGATTACAAGATCCCTAAATGCTCTTTAAATCATTGACAAGAGACTAAATCATGTCCAGCATGATAACTGATGTTCAGTATGTTTTATTATATTTTTTTCCATTGCCTTTACAGTTCACAATTCATGTATGGACCATATGGTTTAACAGTTGAAGAAAAAATACAGGATTAACTGAGTACCTTATTCCCTGATTAGTTCATATAAGAAGAGCTAAAATATATCTTAAAACATTTATAATACTCTTAACTCTTTGATTTCACTTTAGTGAGTATTTTTGAGAGTCTTCTGTTGTCATAATTATTATTCATTTATACTTAAAATTTATAACTGATTCAGGTATTTGAATTTCTTCTAGAGGATTTAGTGCTTCTGTTTTAATAATTAGATCTTTGATGTATATTGATTTTAGGTTAGTGCATGGTGATAGGGATTTAGTTTTAGTTTTGGCGTGTGGAAAACCAAGTTTTCCAGTACCATTTATTAAAGAGGCTGTGTTTGTAATCTTTGTCAAAGATAAAGTGGTCGAGTGTGTTTACAGTTGTTTCTGCATCTTCTAATCTGTTCCATTGATCCTTAGGCCAGTGTGTGTGTATGTGTGTGTGTGTGTGTGTGTGTGTGTGTGTGTGTGTGTGCGCGCGCGCGCCAGTATCATGCTGATTTTATCACATTAGCATTGTAGTATAATTTCAAGCCAGGAGTTGTGATGCCCCCCTGCCTTGTCGTTGCTGCTAAGAATTGTTTTTACTATGCCATTTTCTTATGTACTCTTTGATCATCTTTTTAGAATACTGTAATTTGCAGTGGATAGATCTTTTACCTCCGTGGGTTTTTTTTTTTTTTTTTTTTTTTTTTTGGTGTTATTGTGAAAGGTGTTTACCTAATTTTGTTCTCATTGAGTTTACTGTTTATGTACAGGAATGCTATTGATTTTTGAGTGTTGATTTTGTATCTAGCTACACTACTGAATTTGGTTATTATATTTTACAAGTCTTTTGTTGGAGTTATGGAGGTCTTTGTAGAGTATTATATCATCTTCAAATAATAATTTAACCTCTTCTTATCCATACTCCTTTTATTTCTTTTTCTTATCTAATTGGTCTGGCTAACGTTTCTGAAACTATATTGAATAAGAGTGGTGAGAGTGGATAATCTTCTCTTTTCCCTGATTTTCAAGTGAAAGCTTTTAGTGTTTGACCGTCAATATGATGTTGGCTGTTGGTTTGTCATAGATAGCTTTCATAGATGGCTTTTACCAAATTAAGGTAAATTACCAATTATAGATATATTACCATCTATTCCAATTATCTGTAAGGTTCTTACAACAAATAGGTGTTAAACTTTGTCAGATTCTTTTTCTGCTTCTGTTGAGATGATCATGTAATTTTTGTATTTGACTGTTGATATAGTGTATTACATTTATTGATTTGCATATGTTGAACCATCCCTATATCCCTTGGATGAATCTCAGTTGGTCATGGTGTATAATCTTCTTGATGATTTGCTACATTCTGTTTCCCAGTATTTTTTTGAGGAATTTTTGTCTGTGTTCATTGGGGAAATTGGCCTGTAGTTTTCTTTTTTGGGTTGGGTCCTTCTCTGGTTTTGGTATCAGATTTTTTGCATCGAGGAATGATTTGGGGAATATTGCTTCCCTTTCATTTACATTAAAGAGTTTCAGCATTAATGGCATTAGATATTCTCTAAATTTCTTATGGAATTCAAAGGACCTGGGCTCTTTTTGTTGGTAAATTTTTAATTATATTTTCAATTTCATTACTTGGGTTACTTAGAATTTTTGTATCTTCTTGATTCAGTTTTGACAATTCATACATATCTAGGAATCTGTCTATTTTTCTGTGTTTTCCATCTTACTACACTACTGGTTCTCGAAGTAGGTACTTAGGATCTTTTGGATTTCTGCAGAGTTGGTTGTGATTTCACCCTTTTTCTTCTTAATTATATGAATTTGAGTCTTTTCTTTTTATAGTTGGCTGGCAGTTTATTAATTTTATTTAATCTTTCAAAGAATCAAAACTTTGATTCATTGATTCTTTGTATAGTTTTCTTAGTCTTGATTGCATTAATTTCTGCTGTTTATAATTTCTTCCCTCATATGAGTTTTGGGTTTGATTTGTTCATTTTTAGAAGTTTAAGGTTCAACATTAGATTATTTGGGCTCATTATGTTTTCCTGTTATGTACATTCTTATAAATTTCCCTCTTAGGACTGCTTTCTTTGCATTCCATAAGTTCCAGTATGTTGTATCAGCATTACCATTTTATTGTAGGTATTTTAATTTCTTCTCTGTGACTCATTAGTTGTTGGGGGAGCGTTATTTAATTTCCTTGTATTTATGTGGCTTTTGTGGTTTCTTTTGCCATTGACTTCAATTTTCATTGCACTGTGATCATATAATATAGTGGGATAATTTAAATTCCTTGTGTTTTTTAAGCATGTTCTATGGGTTGGGCCTAGTACTTGGTCTGTTTTGGAGATTGTCCTATATGCAGCTGAAAAGAATGCATATTCTGATGTTATGGAATGGAATTAGACATCTAGTGAGTCCATTTGTTCACAGATTTGGTTTTAGTTCTGATACTTTGTTGATTTGTTTGTCTAATTGATTTTATTTGTGACAGTGGGGTATTAAGATCCCCCATTATAATTGTGTTAGTGTTTATTTGATTTTTTTCATGCCCATTAATATTTGTTTTGTGAAGTTGGCTGCACTGGTATTTGGTGTACATATTTTTATGATTATAATTTCTTCTTGAAGTTTTCCCTTTACAAATGTGTAGTGACCTTGTCTCTTTGATCAGCCTTCACTTGAAGTTCCCAATGTCTGCAAGTAGAATAACTACCCCTGCTTTTTTTCTGGCTTCCTGTTGCATGCAGTATTGTTTTCCATCCTTTGACTCTCATTCTATGAATTTCTTTCTGAATTAACTGTGTTTCTTGAATGCAGCATATTGTTGGATCTTGCTTCTTGATCTATTCTGCCTGTTTCTTTTGATTGATGAATCAAGACCATTAGCAGTGATGAATATAATTGATAATGTATTGGCTTATCTTTCTTGTATTATTTTCCTGTTTTTGGTTCCCTTTCTTCTCTGTTAAATTGCTTAGCCTATTTGGTGGTGGCTTCTTTCTATTGGTGTTCTTGATATTGTGGTCTTCATTTTCTCCTAAAATACCCTTCAGAGCATTTTAGAGAGCGGATTTGGTGATCATGAATTTCTTCAGTTCTTTATCATGGAAGTGTCTTATTTCTCTGTTGATTTTTAAAGATAGGCTTAGAGACTACATCAGTCTAGGTTGGAGGTTGTTTTCTCTTAGGACTTGAAATATGTCACTCCAGGTTCCCTTTGATTTAAGGGTTTGTGTTGAGAAGTCTGCTATCATTCTGATGGGTTCTCTTTTATAGGTGGTTTGTTTCTTTTCTCTAACCACTGTTAATATTAAGTTCTTGTGCTGAATTTCTGGAAGGTTGATAATTAGATGCCTTCCTATAGATTTATTTTGATCATAGCTATTTAGTGTTCTGTATGCTGCACTTAACTGTATGTTAAATTGGTTTTTTTTCTGCCAAGGAAGTTTTGTGTAAAGAGATTTTTTTTTTATGGCATTTGTGCTATCTTCAGCTTTCTCTTTGATGCCAGTCAGTCTTAATTTGTTCTTCTTCATTGTGAAGCTGTTGGATTAATTTTTCATAGTCCATGCTATTTTTAAGATAGCTTTCTTTTTATGGTTGCTAACTGCAATCCTGTCTTCTAGATCTGATGTTCTGTGCTCATCTTCATTCAGTCTGTTGTATATACTTTCAGTGGTGTTTTTAGACTCTTGGATTTTTGTTTGGATCTGTCTTATGGATTCTGTTTTTTTCCTATGTTGGACATTTTTGGTTTCTATTATTTTCCTAAGTGCCTGTATTCTTTTTATTTGTGTCTGCTCCAATAGCTTTCATTCTGATCGTCTCTTTTTACCTGAGAGATTTTTCCCCCTTATTTATCCATTTGTTTTTTTCACTTCTGCTGCTATCATTTCAGAAAATTCAAATGGGTGGCTTCCAATTTCCTCTATCTCACTGTGCTTGTCTTGGGTGGGCTAGAGGTCCAGGGTTACATTTTGCTGCTGTGTGTTGTCTTTTTCTATTTTGTTTTCTGTGTTGATTCTTCTAAATTTCTTATGGTAGATAGCTTTATCACTAGTATTGAGACTCCCCTAGGAAATATGTGTTCCTCAAGGATGTATTGTAGTTGTCAGTGGTTTTATTCTTTGTGTCTATCCCAAGACCCTACTTTCCAATTTGTTAAGGATCAGAAATTTCTGTCTTTTTGCTTAGACTTGGTCTTTTGGTACTGAACTATGCTAATGGTTATGACCCCAGACAATCACAGTATTGTCGGACAAGGAAAAAAAATGATTATAACACATATGTATAACTTCCTGGCTAAAGTAGTACAGTTAGCAATAATAATAGCATCAAGCACAGCCTAGCTACTGACACAATGTGACAAACTGTTAACCTGATATTTTAAATTATAAGAGCAAGTTCTACAGTTATATGACAAAATCCAACATACACTAGGAACTTGTGCACCAAGAATTTTCCCTTAGTAGAGTGATTTTACCCTATAGAAGGAGATTTAAAAGGACTAGGGGAAAGGACAGAGAGATAAATGAGGACAGGTAGAGTAGAAGCGAGGCTCGGGGACACCCAGGTTTTGGTACACTAGAGAACACAGGAGGAAAGAATGCCAGAGAAAGCAAAAGAATATTGAAGTGAACTAGAAAGAGATAATGCAAATAAAATCAAGAGAGATTGTAGAGGAAAGAAAAAGAAGACAAACAGAAGAAAACAGAAAAGTAAGAAACCTAAAAAGTGAAAAAAGGAAAAGAAAGAAAGAAGCCAATTACACAGAAAAAAGGAAAACCAATCAAACAAAGAAAAAAATATTAAAATTCCTCTGGTGTTCACAATTTTCTGGTAGTGTCCAAGTTGGATCCCAGAAATGTGCTGTGTAATCCCACTGAGTTATGGTAGGATTTGTGCTTTGTGAGAGGCTGATCTTGGCCTCTGAGTATGGGTCTGGGACTGGTCTTCAAATAAATATTAATGGGCATGAAAAAAGCAACATTCTGGATGTCTCCTTACTGTGTTTGTGTCCTCATCCCTCTGCCAGTATCTCTACCACCCCTAGGCAGGGAAAGCCTGAGGTTGTTCCCAGAACCATGTATAGTTGGCTCCTTTCAGACTTTGCACAGCTTCCTTGGTTCCATATCACTGATTCCTCTCACATGCTAGCCGTTGGGCAGGAGGCATGCCCTTTTCCCACTGCAGACCAGGCCTGCTTGCCTGCTAATGCTACTGGGCTAAAGCTGCTCTGCTTGTCTCAGACCAGAGGGATGCTTCTAATCCCTTTTATTTGGGGATAAAACTGAGTTTTGATAGCTACCATAACAGAGTCTAGGTGGTCCTAACTCCTGCTTTTCAGCAGAATTCTCCGTAGTGTGCTTCCCACCTGCTGACAGTGAAGTGATCCAGGATCCTTCTGCTGCTGGAGTTCACCCTGAGCTTTGTATAAAATGGCAAGCATGCCTGCCTGCTGCTGTTGCCCATCTGTGTACTGAAGCACAGTGCTGGTTCTCATCACTCACCAGCTGATAACTTGTATTCTCACTGCTGCTTCAGGCTTTTCCACATCACTGGTCCCTGCCTCTGTTGATTGTTGATGTTATTCCTTGTACAGTTGGGATTCTGGTGTGAAAGTCTGTCTAGGCCATGACTTCGAGTCTTACATATTTTATTTTCTAATAGATTATGTGTTTGTGTTTTACTATTTATATCTTTGATACATTTTGATTTTAGTGTGGTACATGGTGAAAGATATTGATCTGGATTCATCGTTCTGCATGTGTATAACCAGTTTTCTTAGCACTGTTTGTTGAAGAGTCTTTCTTTCCTCTACTATTTTTTTTCCTGTTTGTCAATTATAAGGTGGCTCAACATATCTAGGATTGGTTTTGCATTCTGTGTTCTGTTCTATTATTCCACTGATCCATGTGTCCGTTTTGTGCCAGTACTATGCTGTTTTTATCACTGTAGGTGCTGTTGGTATTTTGATAGAGATTGCATTAAATCTGTATATCAGTTTTGGAAGTATGGCCATTTTGGCCAAAAAGGATAGCGAATGTCTTTCTATTTTCTGATGACCTCTTCAAACTCCTTTTTCATAATACTGAAGTTTTCATTGTAGAGATCTTTCACATCCTTAACTAATTTAATTCCTAAGTGTTTAATTTTTCATGAGACTATTATGAATGGTATTGGTTTCCTGATTTCTTCCTTGGTGGGTTTACTGTTGGTGCATAGGAATGCTGGTAATTTTTGTGTGTTGATTTTATATCTTGCTAAATTACTGAATTCATTTATTAATTCAATAAGTGTTTTTTGTGTGATTTTTTTGGGGGGTCTTCTGTGTAAAGGATCATGTCATCTGCAAATAATGACAATTTGACTTGTTCTTTTCATATATATGTCACTTATATTTCTTTCTCTTGCCTGATTCTCTGGCTAATGTTTCAAGTACTCTAACGAATAGGAGTACTGATAGTAGACACATTTGTCTTGTTCCTTATGTTAGAGGCAAAGCCTTCAGCTTTTTTCAAATTAGTATTCTGTTGGCTGATCAGTTTGTGCTAGTTCTGTTCTCTCTTTGGTTATGTCTTCTTTAAACTCAGTGAATTTCTTTGCTTCATCTTTTATTTTTGCAATTATTATTTTCCTTTCCATCAGTGCCCTTTGGGTCTGCTTTGGGAGTTTTGGAAATCTTTGGAGGCATTTTGTTGCCTTTTTTCATGTTCCTGTTTTTTGATTGATAAATTATGCCGAAAGTTTAGGTCAAATCAAATGAAAAGAGTTTTTTGTTGGTGTGAATATCTGTTTAGTTAGGTTCTTTTTTTCTGTGATGGCCTTATTCATCAGGAGGTGTTTGCCACCTCATAGTATTCAGTTTAATTGGGTTGGATCCTGTTAGTGTGTTGTAAGGAGACAGTTTCTACTGGTTATACCAGTGTCAATGGATCCAACTGTACATCAACCACAGACATTAAAACTTGTTTTAATAATTTCATCTTTTTGTCTATATTCCTTCCATACTATATTATACTGATATTCTTGGTTCATCTGGGATGTGGAAAGTGGGGAAGGAGAGACAAGGGGAAAGGGATGAGATTATGTCAGTGGGAAGAGAAGGAGGTGTAAGAAAAGTCAGTAAGTAAAAAGTACAAGGTCAGCTAGGTGTGGTTGCAGATGCCTGTAGTCCCAGCACTGGGAAGACTGAGTCAGGAGGATTGCCAGGAGTTAAAGCCAGCATAAAGCTACATAGTGAGTTCAAGGCTAATATGATCTACATATGAGACCCTGTCTCAAAAAACAAAACAAAACAAAAAAATAGGAGGTTGTACTGTGTTTAAATTATTTTTATATCTTTAGTAAAGGGTTAGTATTGAAGAGATTTGAGAGTGTGTTGGTTTAGGCAGGAGAAGGTGTGCAGATAAATGGAAGTGTAGAGTTTGAGGAAGGCTGTAAGATTATCAGAACTTGTTAATATATTTGTAGGTAGTTTTTTTTTTTAACTTTCCAATTCCAATTTTTAAAGGATTACCCTGATATGCTTTTGAATGGTACTGTTAAATTTATAGCACTGGTTAATTGTTGCTCTCTAATGCACTTATACAGGCTTCTGTTACATTTATGCCATTATATAAGTAGAGAAGAGGGAGAAGGAAAGTGAGATAATGAGAGAGAAGAAGAAGAACAGGAAGGAAAGAAAGTAAAAAATTAGAAGAGAAAGCTGGGCATGGTGCACACACTTGTAATCCTAGCATTTAAGAGTGAATCAGGAGGACTGTCATGAGTTTGAGGCCAGCTGAACTACATAGCAAGATCCTGTCTCAAAACGAAATGAAATAAAATAAAACAAACAAAAAATAAAATAGAAAAGGTAGACGAAAAGGACTAAAATGGAGCAAGTAAAAGGAGAAAATCTTGAAGAATGAAGTGTCATAACCAAACAAGAAAGAAGCAAGAACCAGAAGAACAAGACAACCAAAACTAACAAAAGAAAATGGAAAGAAAGGGAAAAAAACCAAACAAACAAACTCCAGATGACCTAATTCAAGTGAAGAAGCAAGGAACCAACTAAAAGAAAAATAGTAATAAAAATAAAAACCTTCACACAGTTTGCACCCCACTAACCCAGAACACATCTGCACAGCTCCCTTTACACTGGGGACACAGTCTGATTGTAATAGTTTACCTCTGTAGGCCAGACAGTTTATTCTGTGTTGCCTGCCCAAAGCTGTGAAGAGTTGCTTTCTTCAAATATGTGCCCTAGTTGCAATTGGTCATGTCTGTGTTCCAGGCCTCTGTGGATCCAATTTCCTTAATTTATTTGGGGGAGTAAACATTGAAGATGTCTCTATGTCTTCCCTCTATAGGTTTTTCTTGACCAGTATTTAGCCAATGATCACTGGCCCTGGCAACATTTACCTTACCTTCTCTCTGTCCATGGATGTCTATGATTCTCAGCCCTACCCACAAAACCTAGTGTTAGCCCTCTTTTCCAGTGTAGAGTGGTAGGCAGGACTTTCTACCTTTTCAGACCTTTCTAGTTTTTGGAGAAACAATAAGACAGCCCTTACTCTGCTATAACTCTGCCAAGTCACTCCTTGACCTGGACAGTGTCTCTTTTCACAGATCTCACTGCTCTACTGTTTTGCATATTTGTCACAGACTAGGTTTCCATGCTCTGCTGTCCCCAGCTAGGCAGTCTTGGGCTGCCCTGTGGGAACCTGCTGGCAGTTGTGAGTAGTGAGCTGAACATTTCACAGATAGTACTCCCATTGAAGGAAAAGTGATTTATTTTTTTCTGTGTCAGACAAGCCTTTCTTCCCATAGTTCCATGGCTCACAGGTGCTAGAATACTGTTGTTCATAAGATGGGTGCATGAGGATTTGTTCCACTCCATGCTGGTTTTGGCATCTTTAAATCCCGTGGTTGCATGTCTCACTTGCCATGCCCAGTCAGGAGGTAACAGTAATTGTGTCTATTCAGTAGGCCAGACCATCACCAAAGGGGCAGATCTGTTTCCTGGGATGCCTGGTCTGAAGTGGAGGTGGGGTTCCATGATCCAGGAATGGTCTGATTTCTCATCACACACATTCTAAATACTAAGTTTTAGTCAGCTAGATTTTCTTTTCCTTTGTCCTCCTCTATCAAACCCTGCATCAGGATATCTGTTTTTCTTCAGCACCAGTATGGAGCCACTCACCCTTGCTTTCATACCCTCTGTGGCCCTCTTCCCTCTTAGTGCTAAGAAATTTTGTTACTGTTCATATTTTGATTTTTGATTTGTGTGGTTTTATTCTGCTGCTTTTAGATTAGTTCATCAAGTCAGTCATTTAGCCTTTATTCAGTACTTGCTATGTGTTTGGTAATATACTGTCTTGAAGCCATGATAAAGATAAGTGTGTTGCATTCCCTGTCCTTGAGACTTTCCAGATCACTGGAGTGGAAGAAAGGAAGATAGCAGCAAAGAATAAAGTGTTCTAATAAACAAGGTCTGCATTCTAGAGCATAGTGGTTGGATTTGGAAGAGTCACACAAACTTGGCTAATATTAATACAACCTGGATCTATACCTGTATTCCTTAATGCCTCTGAGCCTATGTTCCTTACGTCTCAAATGGGATAATAGTGTTTCTGGGCATAGAGCTGGTGGGAGGTGAAATGAGGAAATGTGTGAAGTACCTGTGTAAGCAAGCACTTAGTAAGTGACAACTGTATTATAAAACATTACCAGAACAGAATAATAATGAACTTAAAAGACTATACATATACACTGTAAATAGTTCATGTATACTTTTTTCATTATATATAAGTGGACAATTGGTAAATCTATGATTAAAAAATGGGTGGCATATATAAATCTGGTTGTAAGATGGCTCATTTTTATGTATTGTTTTAGGTACCAAAGCAGCCAGACTCACAGCCTAATTCTGATAACCTTAATCGCCAAGGTGAATGTGGGAAAAAACAAGTGTCTTACCGAACTGACATTGTTGGTGGTGTACCCATCATTACTCCAACTCAGGTAACATTTTATTTTTTGAGGACCTCATTGCATATTAATTTTTTAATTATCATCCAAACTAAAATACCACATCTCTTCTAAATTAATAAAATACTGAATTACTACAAAACCTACTATTTTTTTCCTATTCCAAAAGTATATGTTTATTGTTAAAAAAAAAAAATATGTCACAGATAAACATTTAATGGTTTGCATGTTTCTTGGAACCTTCTTATGTGTACTATGCACTCCCCCAGAAATGGAGATGTGAGTTGCATTTTGGGCTTGGTAAATAGTTTTTCACTTACCATAAGCATTTTCCTAGACATGAGATGATATTCTAAGCTACGTTCCATGACTAGAGAGTAGTTCTGCCCATGGAATTTTCATAATTTTCAAATTCAATATGGAGTTCTTTTTCTCCTTTTCTTCTCTTTTTCTTATGATAAACTTCTTATGGTTTAAACTTTATAGTCACAGATGATGTTTTATAAATGAACAATTCTTAGAAAAAATTTGCTGAGTCACAGTTTACAAATATGTATATTTTTTTAAGATTGATTTTTTTTTTTTACAACTTAGATTAGATGAGCTAAAACAAAAGAAGAATTTTTCTTAATGATGTCCCAAAACTATGATATGCTGATGTCTTACTTGAGTATTAGGAAAAATATAAATTTGTAAACAATTTTTATGACATTAAAACTTGTGTATGAGTTTAGGTTTCTTGTGTTGCTATTGATAGAACGTTTGTCAATAAGTTTTTTAAGTGTTACTGTCAGTGTTGGGCTTTTTAAAATTACATTTGTGTCTTTTGAACTTAAAGGATTTTAATAGTTTATAAATCTTTTAATCCAATTATATATCATATTTCAGGTATTTTGCCAGCAGAGGATTATTAATTAAAAGAAAAATCACACAATATTATTTACCTATTGTGTGCCTTCTTTATGCTTGGTATATCAGTGAACAAAAATCCCTGCTCTTTTGGCAGTTCGCAGTTGTTACCAGAGTTGAATAAAAAAATTAAACAGGATTGTGTATGTGTTTGGTTTTTCAAAAAGCAGTTGTTTTAACCTAGTTATAGCTAGACTAAGTTGTTTTATTTGTATTATGACTTGAATTGATGTAGATATTTTTGCCTGTAGTTGTGTTTAGATAATGTAGTAGTTTGTATCTGTAGCCACTGGCTATTATAATGTCTTGTTTTCTTCAAAATAGCTGTTGATACTATCACAGATAATAAAATCAAACAAACCAGGATAAAACCATTCCAACTAATGAATGCAAACATTATGAGGCGAAGCAATGTAATGGGGAATCATGATTGCCATAAACTCTTCTGTACTCTTACCATTTCTTACACTAGGGAGACTATATGGTATTTGTACATGTGAGTTTGATTTATTTCACTTACGAGTATGATCTCAAGTTGCGTCCATTTATTTATAAATATCTCAATGTGATCATTCTTTATAGATAGGTAGTACTCCCAATATATAAAAATACAACTTTTTTATCTTTTCCTCAATTGATGAACACTTAGGTTGTTTCTAAGATCTGGCTATTACAAATTGTGCTGCTATAAACATGGGTGCACATATATCACTGTGAAGTATTTAAGAGTTAGCATCAAAAGCATAGTCCGTAGGGCAAAAGATAGGTAAATTGAACCTCATTAAATTTTAAAATTGCTTTGTAAAAGACTGTGTTTCAAAAATAAAAAGCTATACATGCCAGGAAAAAAAATACTGTTAGCCTTTTAGTCAACAAAGCTAACAAAGAACTTGTATCAAGAACTTACAAAGAATTCTCTAAATTCATTAATTCAAAAAACAAAAATCCCAATTAGAAAATGGGAAAACTTCATGATAATTCAGAAAAACAAAACATGAAATACTATACTGATAACAAGTGAAAAAGATGGTCACCATGAGTAGCCAATACGGAAAAGCGAATTAATACCGTAGTGAGACACCATATCTTTCAGAATGGGTAAAATAAAAATTGATGTCAATACAAATGCTAACGAGAATGAGAAGAAATTGGATCTTTCACCTTTTACTGGTGGAATGTTGGTGGTGGTGGTGGTTGTGGTTTTTTTTTTTTTTTTTTTTTTTTTTTTTGTACTAGGAATGGAATTTAGGACCTTGTGTAATGTTGTTTTATAAAAATAAATTTACAGTTCTATACAACTCAGTATTTGCACTCCTAGCCATTTATCCTAAAGAAATGGATGACCCTGAGTAACTACTCTGAAGATAACAATATGCAATGTGTTGATTATTGTTACTCTCCTACTGACCTGTTTTGAAATTTTTATTTTATTTTTTCTGTTTAAAAAAATTAAAATTAAATTGTGTTCCTATTTTCCAGCATAACAACATAAAATGGAAGTATGTTTCGGAGCTAACTAAGAAACAAAAATACTTATTTATTTTGCTTCATTTTAGAAAGAAGAAGTAAATGAATGTGGTGAAAATACTGACAAAAATAATTTGAAAAGATCACAAAGCCATCTTCCTTACTTTACTCCTAAACCCCCTCCAGACAGTACCGTCATCAAAGCTGGATACTGTGTAAAGCAAGGAGCAGTGGTGAGTAGCTTAACCAAATGTGTAGCATTATAAAAAAGGAGGCTGCACTAGCAACTCACATTATTCAGACAATTTGTGTTATTTTATAAAACACTGAAAGTGAAGACTGCCAGGCTGGGAAGGACATCCGGAGGCAGAGCGGGGGTTGTTCTATATTTATAAAGTAGTGCTGTTATTTCCTTGGCCTGTGGACAACTGAGTGAGTTAATACCTGTTTACACTGACCTTCAATTTTGATGAGTCTTTCTAACAGTTTAAATTTATTCCAGAATGTTCTTCTGGTGATCCCCCACACCTGCAGGAATGGGTGAGGGGAAAGCTCCCTAGAGAGGAGGCATCTTGAGGTTGGAGAATGGAGTGCTGGGTTGACCTGACCTCAGGGGAAGTCCCTGTAGGCTTGGGCTACTTAACCTCCCAGATTCTGTTCTCTAAGGAAAACCATTTATAAAAATTAAGATCTAGAGGGAGTTTTGGAAAGTTAGAAAGTTGTAGCCCATGGCACAATACCTAGTACTGAGGAAAAGCTATTACAGGGGAGCCCAAATACTGCCACACAGCTCCATGATGGAAGATTTCTGCAAAAACAAGTACATTTATCAAGTATTTCTAAGGAAACAGGTGCTTTTGTAAACTTATTTTGTTTGTGTGTGAATCTTTCAAATTGCATGAGAAATCAAATTTTTAAGTTTTGAAAATAAAAGACAGAAAGGTGTGTAGGAATAAAAAGGTACAACCTATTGGGACTTCTGCTTGAACTGCTCATCTCTTTCTAGCAACTGATTCTTTTAGGTCGGCCCAGGGAAAGTTCTAGTTCTGTTTGACTAGAGAAATGAAGGCAAGGACTGGAGTTTTCTCACTGTACAGCTTCTGTAGGCGGAGTCATTTCTCACAGGCTGTGTACTCAGGACCCATTAATTGAAGCTTTGAAGGAAACGGTCCTTTCTCTTTATTTTTCTCCTTTACCTAGTATCAGTCACTTAGAGATACTTTAGACTACACGCTAAAGGTACACTTCATTGACAAAAATGTTTGTATAAAATATTTACCTTATTACATATATATTATATATTGCTTTTCCACTAGGTGTAAAGTACTGGTAGAAGGATTCATGTATTTTAAAGATGGAGAAACCTGATGTGGTATATTTCCTTGCTCTTTATTAGTGTTGGGAGGAAAGGGAAATACTTTATTTTTATTTTTTGACTATTAAAAGTATGAAATATTTTTAAAGATGTTAATAAAATTTAGAATCCAACCACCACAGGTTGAACTAGGAATTATGACCTGAGCTGCAAACAAGAGATGAGCTTTCATTTACCACCTTAGTAAGGGAGGGCCATGAGGTTTTCCGTAATTCACATTTTCTATTGTAGGTTCATATCCGAATGGTTAAGTGATTAACATTTGACATTCTTAGAAACTGAAGCCTTATTTCTGTGTTCATTTCTGGTAGATGAAAAACTGGAAGCGAAGATATTTTCAGTTGGATGAAAACACAATAGGCTACTTCAAATCTGAACTGGTATGTTGCTACATTGTAAGTGTTGCTTTACAAATGCTTGAGAAGTGTTACATTCAGGTGAAGTATCATTTTTAACTATCTAGTTTTGAGGGTTGAGCTTACTTTGTTGTGGTGCTTTTGTATAATAGCATTTTTCTTAAAAAGATAGTGTCTTCAAAGAGGCATCCCATCTTAAAGATCTAAAATTAGCCTTCAGAGAGTCATTAATTATGCAATTAAGTCTCTAATGTCAACATTTAACCCTTTGTTTTTGTCTTTTCTTCCCTGCCTTAATATTTTCTTTTCTTATTTTAGATTGACTCTTAAATTTGCCCATGTAAGCTATTTTTGTCCTGTCTGAACATAGAATTAAAAGATTGAGATTTTCTTTCCCACTTGTTCAAGTGACATCCTAAAATATTTGGTGACCTGAGCCCTGCAGTAGGTCATTGCATAAAGTAATTCAGGTCTATACTTCTTCTTGTTGTGTGTCTACATGCGGCTTTTGAGTACTGAAAATGTGGTTAGTATAACTGAGAAACTGACTTCATTTCATCTCTAAAACTAAAACTGATTTTATTTTATTTTCATTAAGTTAAATATATCTATAGCTAGTAGTTACTAATATTGGAATGTGTAGCACTAGAAAATAGGGGAAAGAATATTTAAGATTCATCTCAGGTGTCAACTCTCCAAAGAGGTTTTGCCAGGGGAGAGGAGTTGGAACAACCAAGGCAGCTGAGGCAGAGCCCATGCAGAGTGAGCAGAAGAGCTCACTGTGGAGCAGGGAGACGAAGGCATGCTCATGGGGAGAAGATTAATGGCAGAGATGGAGAATGTTTGCATATGTACATATTGATAAAATAAGAAATTCTGTATATTAATGGTACTCAAAGCCAAGTTTCCTGCAGTCAAAGAAGAATAATGAAGAAAAAGAAAAAATTTTGGTATTTGATTGGTGTATTTATTACTTAGCTTTAGTCAGTATCTGAACCAAACAATTTAAAGGAATAAAGGTTTATTTTGACTCATAGTTCCAGAGATTTGGCTCCATGGTTGTTTGGCTCCATTGCTTTTGAGAGACTGTGGTGAGACAAAAATACCATGATGGAAGGGAATGGAAGAGCAAAGCTGCACACCTTCTCTCAGCCAAGAGGCAGAAAGGGTGAGAGAGCCACAGTCAAAGCATCCAGGAGCCAGGTATAGGCCCGCCAAGGTCACTCACTTCAGCTAGTCCCCACCTCCTATTCCTAGCATCTCCCAATAATGCCATCAAATCATGGTCTCATCCTTTGATTAATGCATTAGTAAAATTAGAACCCCGTGGTACATTCATTTGAGAAAGAATGAGAACTGCTACCAGGTCTTCCAACACAATGAGATTTTGGAAGGACGTTTTAAATAATCACCATAACAATTGGAATTTGATATGTTGATATACTTAATATACTCAGGTAGATGTAGATATAAATGTGCTCTGAGAAGACCGCCATTTTCCATTGAAAGAAACCTGAAGTTCATCGACATTGGCAGATTCCAGAGCTGGGCCAAGAGAAATAAATGTACAATGAGTTTGGAATGTCTTGTGTCAGAAAGCAAGGACATATTCAGGAATGACAGAGACAAACAAAAAGACCCAAAAGCCACTTTGGAAACATTTCTCCTAGCCCAGTTTGGGACACACGAGAGCATCCAAGTGTCAAAATTCAAAAATGATGGTAATAATATTGTAGCCACTGAATAAAGTAGGAATCCATGAGTCCATACAGATAGAAACAAATGATTGCATGATGAGTGAGTATATGTCTATAGATTGAAGAATAAGATGTTTATATAGTTAAAAAAATACCTACCTGCAAAATTGATAGTAAGCACACACAAAAAAGAATAACTTTGGAGTCAAGAAGCCTGGCAGATACTTCTTTAATCAGGCAGCCAAATAATTCAAATGAATTTCATCAGTGATGACAAGACTGAAGTCACCACCTGAAAGAATAATGTGAGAAAAACAGCATCACCACTGAGATTCCTGCCAAAGGTGCATGGTCTGAATCTAGTCATTAAACACCAGACACACCCAAATGAGGGAAGTGCTATGAAATAGCTCCTTTTAGTCTGAAAGTCAAGATTATGAAAGTTAAGAAAATAATTAGGAATGGTCCCATTAGTAAAAGAGAAACAGATCATAAGCAGATCTAATTTGTGATTCTGAACTGAGTATTTTTTTTCTAATAGAAGACATTTGGGAAATTTCCAGACTTTGAAAGTTATAATGTAATTATGTGAGAGGATATTCTTACAGAAAATACACAAAAGTGTTCAGGGATAGTGTGGACCAGGACAGTAGCTTGTCTTAAAATGGCTTGGGAAAATCAACTTTTTGTGCTGTATTTTCAACCTTTCTGTAAATTCATCATTTTTTTCAAAAGTTGAGAAAGGACTAGATGTGGTGGTGCCTGCCTATCACCCAGCACTCCTGAGGCTCCAGGAGTCATAAGGCCTGCCTGAGCTACACGGTCAGTTCAAGAACAGCCTGAAATACAAAACAAGACCCTTTCTAAAAAACAAAACAAAGAACGATAAAAGAGAGAAATAGGAAACATTGAAGAGACTATATCAGGTAGAAATGAAGGGATGAGGAGACAGTTTATTTTAAAAGAAACTAAAATGGCCCATAAAAATAATACTCAGTTTCACTCACGAATAGAGAAATGCAAATAAACTACTGACAGTTCTTTTCATCTTCATGAGAAGACCCACACTGAGACAATGTTATGTAAAGTAAGTCAGACACACAGAAAGTACAAATAGAAGACAGTACAAAAAATATTGTAATCCAGCATACCCAATGTATCTAAAAGTATAGTTTGATTTAATGTAATTGTTTTATGTATTTTATATGTTCTTTGACCTGTTGATCTGTGCTTAAATAATTAACTTCATAAAGACTTATAAAATAGACAAATTTTATGATAAAATGAAAAACATTTTTAAAAATTTGAAAACTAGGAATAGAGAATTAAAATGTGTTATATATATACATATATTTATATATATCAATTGCCTACAATGAACATAATCATTGTGCACTGCAAGGATTTACTTATAACATTTCAAAAACAAAATACACTGAAATATTTAGTAACGTTTAATCTGTATATTACCTTAAACATTTTCAATAATTATATATACCTATATATTCATGTTACTCATTTAAAAAACGTAAAATATTAGTATCTTAGAAAACAGGGTACAAAGTATGTAGACATTCTTTGTGTGATTTCTGTAAATGATTTTGTAAAACATAATTTGATTAAGAGAAAGTGTTCTGTGGTTTAATTTTTTTCTTTTGCTGCATAAAATAATGTTATATCTTAATCTCATGGTAACATTAAGTAAAATTCAGAATACAAAATTTACTGAAATGTATATTATACTATTAGGAATCAGTTATGTCTTATATTTAATTTTATTACCTTAGGTGAAGTATTTAATATGTCTAATCCTCAGTTTCTCTTGGTGAACAAGAAGTGTATGTATTGTAGGGCTGTAGAAAGTTTAAGATAACTTTTAAAAAGCAGATCATTCACCAATAGTAAATGTTCAATAAATGGTACTTCATATTAAAATGATACTGGCAAAATAATATATTTAAGTCAAGCTATATTGCCATCAATCCCTCAAAATACTTTGAACACACTTGCAATTCTGTAAGTTCTCTTCCCTGGGCGTCTTGAGTTGCACTGTTGTGGCTGCTTCAGTGTCCTGAATTGATTGAAAATACTTACCTTTCATGGTCATTTTGACTTTGTGAAAGAGTCAGAAGTCATATGATGAATAAGATCTAGGGAATAAGGTGGATCAGCACAACCATAATATTTTTACAAGCCAGACTCTCTGCTGGATGCTACCCAGCATCATAATATTTCTGTAAAGTCATGAAAGAAGACTTCAGGAACTGCTTCAGAAAGTGCAAGAGTGTGGTAAATGTTCAAAAGCAAGGGAGGATATTTCAAGGGGAATTGATGGCAGTGTCTTTTATTGTAGTAATTTAAACCACTTTTTAAAACATTCACTGTATATTTTAATCATTTTATGTATATCAAAATGACATTCCAGAAGCAGAAGTAATATACTTAACTGGTACACAGGGATATTTCCCAGGACCAACTCTGATGGTTAATGGCTTTTTTCTTTTAAACATAGAAATGCCTGTTTTATTTATAGTTAACATGTTCAAGTAATATAGCTCCTTTTTATGAAACAGATGGCCTTTTAAAATGCTACACTGTCATCAAAGCCAAAAATCTTACTTGAAACGACAGTGTGTACACAGGTATTGAATTGATATATTCTGCATCGTCTGTGGTTTAAGAAGGTAGATTTATGGCTCAGATGTGCTTCAAGAGAGAACTGTAGTTTTTCCATTGGCCTACAAATAAAACTGACCCTTAAAAGGATTTTAAGAATAAATATCCTATATGTGTTTGCTTCTTTGCCAGGAAAAGGAACCTCTCCGTGTGATACCACTTAAGGAAGTTCATAAAGTCCAGGAATGTAAGCAAAGGTAAGAAACTTGTTGGCTGACACTATCACGACTTACTAAACAGAGCAATGCCTTAGTTTCATTATATTTTTCTAATTAATTTTTAACTCATTAGAGTTGGGATATACTAGAATTTTGTGAATCCTCAAATTAAAGTATAAAATAATTTGTTTATTTGAGAAGTAAAAATTCATAAGAAGCTTATTAATGGGAAGAAAAAATTCAATAGTACAACAGAAAAAGACTATAAAAAACAAATTAGCCGTGCCTGCATCCTTTGAGCAAACTGGCAAAGTTTTGAACTCTAAAGTTGCTTTGTGAACTTTTTCTAAAAATAGCTACATAAAATTTATACAATTAAATACAAAAAATAAATGAGAAAAATAGTAAGTCTTATTAAACTAATTCAGTGTTTTATCTCAAATATTTATTGACACATACTTGGCACTGAGAAAACAAGTAAAAGAAAAACTATCAAACTATTGCCATTTAAGTATAATGGATAATTACTTTTTCTAACAGTGACATAATGATGAGGGACAACCTGTTTGAAATTGTAACAACATCTCGAACTTTCTATGTGCAGGTAAGATACTTATGTGGATACTTTAGAGTCTTTCATAAGAAATCAGTAACTGTAGAGGTGAATAACCAAATGGTGTTAATTGCTTTTGAGCTTAAAAATACGACAATTGCAATTTATTACCTTAGTAAAACATATAAAAGGTTACTTCTGGGTTGTATATTTAAGAATGGGAGTATGTTTGTTATGAATTAGTGAAATATAACTGTTTGGAGTAAGAGAAAAGCTGTTTGGGAGATTGAGGGCTTGACGCAGTCTCACTAGGTATTTCAGGATGGCCTTAAACTTTTTAGCCTGGCTGGTCTCAAACTCACAGTGATTCTCTTGCCTCAGCCTTCCGAATGCTGGGATTACAGGCAACCAACTAGGAAAAGGTTCTTCTAATTTACATGTATAGCTTCAAATTGGATTATTTTCCACTTATTTTGAAATTTTAATTGTATTATTCTTTGTCATTTTATAAAAAGGGGAGCTCAAGCATTCCTAATACAGTTAAGCATATCTTAGAGTTTTACTAATAAGAGCACTTTATATTTAAGTTTAAAATGTACTTTTTAATTTCCACAGTGAATTATTTCAATTGAGTTTTTTAAAAAGAACATTTGTTTTATAAGTTACATATGTTCACTGCAGAAAAACTGGAAATAAAAATTAAAAAGGTGGTTTAGAAAACAGTAATCATACATTTAAGCAACCATTCTTAGTTTTTTGTTTTGCCTTTCTCATAGCAAATGGGGTTATACTACATATAGTGTTAAATCCTATTTGTTTCATGTATTATAGTCATTTCCTCCCACATTATTAAAAATTGTCTGAATTTTTACAATTGCACCACCCTCTATTGTATGGATGTTCCACAGTAAATTGCTTATGTTATTCTATTGCTGAACATCCATTTACATACGTTTGGTGCACTTACTATGATAAATAACATGATGATGAACATCTTTTGCGTAAATTTGCCTGAATTTCTGATTTCTCTAGGATAAGTGCTAGATTAGGTTTAACCATCAGAGCATGAACCTTTTTATGTTGTGAAATTAGTTTCTGAAATTCAGTTCTTATTAGTAATAAGTGGAAGTATTGTCTACCATTGCTAGCTTTGAATTTTCCTTCCAAAAACTCTTTGCTAAGTATCTTCAGTTCAAAAGCATTCTGTTTCTTTAAAGTTATTGGACTTCTAGATTCTAGAATCTAGTTCTAGATCTACTTCTAGATGTAGGTAAGGGATCATAGCATTCTGGAGTCTAGAATAAATCATATCTCTGCACCTTCCTAGGAAGCTATTTAATTGAACTAATTTTATAGTAAGGTTTTAAATGCACAGTGGAAGCCAGTCCCTATCAAGGAGTAAAATGTTATATGACTTTCACTTAGAATTCAGGATATGACTAAACTTATTCCTAGAAAAATATTTTCAAAATAAGGTATATATTCTTGTAGCATATTCAGATAATATAACAATTGATAAAAGAAAATAAAAGCTTTCTTTTCTTAATTTCTTTCTAGAGATGTCATTATTGACATTTTTGATGTGTCTGATCTTAACACATTAAATGCACAGTTTATATCTCTGTGTTTAGTAACTTAGCCAGCAAAACCTAGTTTTAAAAAGTGCTTCTAAAATTGGGGGTGGGGAATGGTGACAGTATAAATTACAGATTAAGAGCACTGGATTTATAGAAGTAGAAGGTAATTTTGAAGAAAATCTAAATGAGTCCTTTCCTTCCTTAGGCTGATAGTCCTGAAGAGATGCACAGTTGGATTAAAGCAGTCTCTGGCGCCATCGTAGCACAGCGAGGGCCTGGAAGATCAGCATCTTCTGTAGGTTTCCTCTCCAGGGTAATATTCCCGTAGGACCTCATCCTGTTGAATTGTATTCCTTCCTCTTCCCCTAATCCTTCTTGTTTCTTTCTTGAAATTTATTTGCATGTTGACTTTCATACCAATTGGACTTGCAAAAAATAATCCATTTCTAATTTAATGCTTCCTTGTAGTGTTACGTATATATATATAACTTTCTGTGCATTGTAGTGTGTTCAATGCACAAGCAGGATAACTAAAGAATAAACATTTCCTTGCTTTGTTTAGCAATTGTTACTTGTCAGTAGGTCTCAAACTGGTATAATTTGGACACTTAGTGTGGTATTTGGCCTAATTGTTTAAGGTACCTTTAGTTCTTGTGTTACACCGTTTTGTGAGATCTCAATTTTTCCTTACTTTCTCATTTGATTTAGGTTTTGTTTGTTTGTTTATTTACTGGCTCAATACCATAAGTCCACTGAACAAGCTGAAGTCTTAACTACCTTTCAGAATTTTCCATTTCTTTTTTTTTTAATTCTTATTTTCTAGCAGGTTAATTATAAAAGCCTGCTTCTGAAAACTACTGTAATTACCTTTGTGGTACTGTGATAATAAAAGTGAAACAGCTAAAAACACCCTACTCAGAAATAGGAAGAAAAATATTTTTCATGTTCAAATACATCATTAAGAAATAAATTTTGCTTTGGAATATTTTTGACCACTTATCTCTGAGCTGAAAATACAAATTTCAGTGAAAAATTAAAAGTTAACAATGTAGCAGTGTCATCAGCAAGAAAGAAATCTAGTATGCACTGTGGCCTTTATTATTTAGACTTTTTATATATGCTAGGTATTCTGTACTTTTAAAATATTTTCTGGTATTTCCTAGTAGTGATAACTACAGATCAGTAAATAGAAATCCACTTTTCATTTCTTACTTATCATTCTACTTACATCCTTTTCGAAATCTCTTTAAGAAGTCACTTTCATAGGTCTTAATTTTGTAACTGCCTGTATTATATGACTTTTTCAGCAGTTAAGTATGAGATTCTCTGCAAAAACAATGTCTGTTGGGAAGAGGAAAGTTGGAGAAGGGTGTTTGTGTTTTGTGCTTTGTGGTGGGGGCAAGTTGGACTACTTAGCTATGACTGTCAGCAGAACTTTCTCTTTTCCTCTCTCTCTCAAGTATAGGTTAACTCTAATCTTTGCACTGTGTTCCAGATGCGGCAGGCTAGAAGGCTGTCGAACCCTTGTATACAGAGGTATACATCAAGAACTGGTGAATGCGGCACGTATGTGGGCTCTCACGCAAACGTGCCTTCTTAGTGGAGGGCCTGGACTTGCTCACTACTTACAGCTGATCGTAGAAAGTTGAGTTAACCAAACTGCCCTTTGCAGTTGTCATAACTGATTTTGTCAACACTAACGCAAACTATTTCACCATAGTTACCAAGTTGAACATGGGTATTAAAGAAAACAATAATAAAACTTTACTAATGAAAAGTAACATTAGACTAGCTTCTAAAAATTTGCTGAGTCGCTGCAAGTTTTAATTTTACACTATTGACTTCAAAATATACCTTTGTTTTAGTAATATATGCAAACCCTGTATCACTATAATTTTACAGGGCACTTTGAATATCTGGTCAACTTTAGCCATGTAGTAGGATTCTATAGTGGTTTCATAATATTTGCATTTTTTTCCCCCTCAACGCCACTGGTATCATAAATAAATGCAACCATATTGTGTAGTATATTTAGAGTGTACATACTTGGAGACTTCTTCAAATTTGATCTAATTAGAAGCATAATAAAATTAACACAAGTAAAAAACACAAGTTTTTAAAGCTTTAAAAGTTCTTAAAATAGGTACACTTTTAAAAACTTTAATCATATGAATGTGACATTCAAAATTAAATGAAATTAAGTTAAAACACTGTTGTCACTGGTTTGCAATGAAATTTAAGGGTGCAAAAACTAAGTTTTATCAGAATGCTAGACAAATAATGTTTTTAAAAATGTTGATTCCTGCCTATTCAATAAATGTATGGCCTGATTTCACTTTAACATTCTGCATTTTATTTTTATCTTTCTGAAATATGTGGTGTAAATCCTATTGTTAGTTGAGAGTAGACTCAAAATGGTAAATCTGATAATGTTACTTTTAAACACAGTTCAGTTGCAGTTGGAACACTGTATCCTACTTTAGGCTGGCTAAATCTTCGAAGTGTTACAGGCTGCCAAATTCAGCTTTGGTGAAAGAACTGGTTTCTTAGTGCAAATGGTTGTTGGCTGTCACAGCTTTTAACTCACCCCTTAAATACGCATTGCTTTGGGAAAGAACTTGCACATTTATGCTGCATGGCCCACGCTTCTGCTTTATGTGTACGCGTGTGCGTGTGTTTGTTTTTCAGAGAATCAGGTCTTACACTAAGTTTCTACTCTTGTGGTTAATGATGGTGTCTGACCACTCCTCCTTGTTTCAGGAGCATTCCACCTGTCCTCCAGAATCCAAACACACTGTCCGTTCTGCCAGCACAGCAGCAGCCACCTCACATTCCACAGCCTCTCGCAGCCACTCTTTGGTCTCAAGCCTTACCATGGAGAAGCGAGGATTTTACGAATCTCTTGCCAAGGTCAAGCCAGGGAACTTCAAGGTCCAGACTGTCTCTCCAAGAGAACCAGCTTCCAAAGTGACTGAACAAGCTGTGCTAAAACCTCAAAATGGCCCTCAGGAAAAAGATGGTGATCCAGTGGACTTGGACGATGCAAGCCTTCCAGTCAGCGATGTGTAAGCTGGAAGTGATGTGGGGCCTGACCGCCCCTTCTATCCTTCAGTGTCCTTTCAGGAGGCTTCTAGCCAAAGATGATAAAGATTGAAGTGGTTTTTAATAATATGTATTATACTGGCTCTTAGATACGTTCTTTACAAGCTGGTAAACCAAGAATCTAGGGAGCAGCCAAACTAAATGTAATTCCTTTAAGAAACAAAAACCATTAATTGTCTCAATATCAGCTGTTTGAAGCTTTATATATTCTCATTTGGGTGGTAAAAATGTGTGTGTGATACTTTTTTTCCTTAGTGACTTTGCCAGTTTACATATTTAGCAACTAAAAACATTAAAAATGCTTAATTATTTTGACCCTTTAAAAAATGCTATTATGACTTCCTATTAAATGTTCAATATTTACACATTCTTACTCATTAATATTATCACATGAAATATGCCAGACTAAGATGTCTAAAGTCATAATGTCTGTGGTGCTGCAAAATTTTTACTGCAATGTGGACTATTTTGAAATTATAACCATTTTTGATCCCTAGATCTTGAGTTGAGTGGTAAATTTTGCAAAGAAGCTATGACTAGATCTTTGATAATTATGGTGGGTTGTCCTGGGTTAGAAAAAAGAAAATGAGAATTCAAACAAGTGTATATCTGAGATATTTGGTTGAAAAGACCTAGGACTTGGAATGGTTAGTGCTTTATTCAGCAAAAATTACAAAATTGGAAATTTTGAGGAGCTCTGATTTTTATCAAAGTTTTGTAAATAATTCTTATTTCTATATTTGGATCAGTGAAAGAACTCAAGTTTATATGTAAAGACATAACTGCCCTTAGTCATGAAATTGTTATGGCCTCTATTTTTTGTCACTAATAACCTATATTCAAGTGCCTGTGTTTTTTCATCTCGTTTAGGGATGTTTTGAGGTTAATGTGTTCAACAATCCTATATGATTGGCTTTAAATATTGGAATAAATTAATTTTCAATAGCATAGTTTAATGTGTTAAAAAAAAGTATCATTTTATGTTAAGAGATACCAGAATTCTGGTGTTTTTCTACATGTGCAATATATATTTTATAAAACAAAATCTGAGTGTACATTCAATCAAGAGGATATCATGAATAAAATCACTTCCCTAAAGAATCCTTAGTTTCAGTTGTAGAATAGTAGAACAGTTTGAGCAAATACTATTTGGCAGTTCAATCCTTAACAGTTGCTTTAAGAAAAACAGTCTTGAATTTCACATGCTGCTATTTTATGATGTTTTACTATTTTACAGTGCTGTTTTGTTTTGAATTCATGCATACTGTTTTGTTTCTTTTCATTTTCTAAAGTGACTTTATCTGTGAGCGAGAGAGGAATTTCCTACTCCAGTAGTGGGGTCCTGAAGTTAAGATAGATCATAATAGAATTACTCAGTTTTAGTTTAAAAATTGAAATGTACAAGAATATACCACCAACTCTTTTTATTCATAAGCTAATGTTTTTTAAAGTTACAGATTTTTCTTTTGCAACTACATTTGGAAGTTGTTAGAATGAAAAGGTTTTAAGTAGTTACCACTTTTTCTGCTGACATACATTATAATGGCTCTTTTAAAGCAGAATTTGTTTTTTATAAATATATCTAAGAAATATGTGTAGACACTTTGCAGTATTCGAGAGCCTGATGCCGTTTTCTTTCGTACAATGTCCACATTGCATGTGCATTTTAGCATATTTTGGTATTAGTAATTTGATGTTTCGTGGTGGCAAGATATTAGCTCTATTTTGGGATTTTTTTTTTTTTTTTTAATAGAACTATCCTGTTGCATAGGAAAATGTTCTTGTGATGGTCAGGGTCTCCTAATATTTATCTCCCATCTTTTATAAGTCTATGGAAATTATTTAATTATTTTAAAACTTACACTTTTCTTGTAAATATGTCACACCTAAAGTGTCAGAAATTTGAATACCTTAATGTTTGCTGCATTTTTTCTGTGTATACAACATGTCTTCTTTCAGAATGAGAATGTGTACCTCCCAATGTTTACTGTTAATGTCTTTTATCTTTATATGTCGATCTGATTGAACACTGTAATGACTGATAATAAACTATTCAGAATTCATTCTAACTTCTCGTTTTATTTTAGTTAGTATCTTTTAAACAAGTAAACAGAACTGGCAGAGTGTGTTTTGGTTAATTAACCAAATCTGAATTTACATATGTAAAGACTAATAATTTGGTAATCTTAAAAAGAATAAGAAACCATGTCTGTGAATTCTTAAGGCATACCTTCATGTGAAATCATATAAGTGAAAATGTGTTTGTTGGAAAAAAGGAACTTACTTATTTTACTTAGTTAAAAACCACATTCTGGCTGGGCATAGTGGCACATGCCTGTAATTCAAGCACTTGGGAGGCTGAAGCAGGAGAATTGCCATAAGTTCAAGGCCTGCCTGAACTTACATAGTGAGACCTTGTCTCAAAAGTTCCATAGTGTGAAAAGTAAAATCAAATGTGTCTCTGTGGAGCATATTTGAATCATCTGGATCACTTACTGGGCTTATTTACTGGTTAGACTGGGTGTAATACAAGAGTGAATGCAGGGGGCCTTGGATCCCCAGTAATGTCATTGAGATGCACTGAGAAAACTCCAGGGCAAGTGTTAAAGATTCTTTGCAAACTTTCCCTTTTGATAATAAATTGTTCCTTGACTGCTGTGGACAAGTTTGCAGTTCCATTTGCATTAGCTTAAAAAAAATTAAATACCTAGCAATCAAAGAGAAGGAAGTTCCAGCTGTGATGGTGCATGCCTGTAATCTCAGTGCTCTGGGATGCCAAGGTAGGAAGATCATAGCCTTGTGCAAATTTGCCACTTAGCTATCAAAATTTTTAAAAAGGGCTGGGGATGTAGTTTAATATGAGGTCTTGGGTTCAATATCCAGTACCAAAAAGCAAAACAAACAAGAAAAAAAACTACCATGAAAATTACAGAACACTGAAGAAAGAAATTGAAGGCATTAGGAAGTGGAAAGAATCCTTGTACATGGATCAGCAGGCCTAATACTGTTAAAATGGCCATATCACCTTACCAAAAGTGCCTGCAGATTCAGTGCAATCATCATTAAAATTACTGTATGAATATTCTTCACCCAGCTAGAAAAACCAATCCCCAAATTCTTAGGGAATTTGAAAAAAAGAAATAACCAAAAACAATCCTGAGCAAAAAAAACAGTGCTAGAAGTATCATAATGCCAGTTACTAAGTTATACTACAAAGCCACAGTAACAAAAACAACCTCGTACTGGCATAAAAACAGACAAGTGGAATTAAAAAGACTGAAGGAAACTCATGAACCTATGGCTATAGGATACTTGACAAAGTAACCAAAAACATGGTAGACAAAAGATAACCTGCTTAACAAATGGTTTCTGGGAAAAAGATAACCATTCAAATCATAATGGATCAAAGACTAGATGCATACACACAGAAACCTTGAAACTGCTGGAAAACAATGGGAAGCGCTTGAACCCATGTGCCCTGGTAGACTTCCTGAGTAGAACTCCAGTAGCACTGAAAATATCAAGAATCAAATGGAATTGCATTAAAATAAAAAATTTATTTGCACAGCACAGGAAACAGTGAAGAAGAGACAACTTTCTGAGTGGGCAAAAATTGTACTAGCTACTCTTCTGGTAGAGGGTGTATAAAGAACACAAAAAGTTAACCTCCCCAAAACAACCCAATTGAAATGGCAGGTGGGCTGAGTGGACTGTCTTCAAAAGGAGTACAAATGGCCAGTAAGTTTATGGGAGAGAGGGGCCAAGGGGTTTGTCATCTTTAGCCACTAGAGAAATGTCAGTTAAACTGATTGACAGTTCATCTCACCTCAGCTAGAACAGCTATCGTGAAGAATATAAAATGCTGGTGGCAATGAGGGGGGAAAATGCTCGTACATTACTAGTGGGAAAATATAAACTAGTAAAATCACTGTGAGAACCAGTATGGAGATTCCTAAGTCCAAACCGAAGTAGCCACTTGATCCAGTTATACCATGCTTGGGTATATTCCTGAAAGAATTAAAGACGGTGTCTTACAGTAATACGTGCATGTTTACAGTGGCACGACTCACAGTAACTGAGTGGTGGAAACAGTCCACTTGTGCATTAGCAGAGGAATGGTTAGAGAAAATGTGTACATAATGAAATTTTATTCAGCCGAATATAAGAAGGAAATTACCACAGGAAAATGAAACTGGATTCCATCACGTTAAGCAAAGTATACAAACAGTGCATGTTTTCTCATATGAGAAACCTAAGATAAATGAATAAAAGGAGAAATAATAAAATTAGAAGTTAAATTCTTGGAAATAGATGAGAGAATCATGGAAAGAGAGGGAGAAACAGGAAGAGGGGGAGGAAAGGGATTAAAAATTATCAGGATATATCCGTTTGCCAATGCCCCAAAACTAAAACATGCACTAATTTTTTAAAAATTCTAAAAATAGAACCTTTCCTCTGCAGTTTAAGAATTTGCTTAGCATGGCATTTGTATCTTGAATGTTCTGTTAACAAGTCAGATGCAAGTGGCATATACCTGTAATTACAGCTTACCCAGGAGGATCGCTTTAGCCCTAGAGTTCAAAACCACTCTGAGCAACATAGTGAGACCTTGACTCTGAAAGAAAACAGTTAACAGTGAATCAGGAAACACTTGTATTACAAACGAAGACATTTAACAAATGGACACCAACTTTGGCATAATGATACTAGACCTTCCTTGTGTTTGGGAGGGTTTGGCACTTCATATAGGACATGATTAAAATTACATTTAATTAGATGGTTTATACTTTTCATGTGCTGTCTTCAGTATTATAGGGATTCAAAACCAATTGTTTTTAAATGACTTTTTGAAAGTTATTGTTCCAAAACATCAAGATATATTGAAAATATTGCTAAGAGTAAAATTTACAATTTTAATTGATAAAACTCTAGTATTTTATTCTTAAAATACTTAAAAGTGAAGAGAATCATTGCCTATTTATGTGACATGAGCGCCACCTTCTGGATATCCCAATGATAAATTGATAGTCATTTGATGATAATGTCACCTTGTTTCACCTGACATAAAGAACTTTGGATAGTTTTAAAATTAGTATCAAAATTATTCCACAGTTTAAAAATGGATTTTTAAGTTAAACTTTGATTTGGAGATAATTGTAGTTTCACAGTGGCTGTAAGCACAGATCTTGCATACCCTTTAGTCAGTTTTACCCAGTGATAACATTTGGAAAAAGTATCATACAGTATCATGAGCATAGGCAAAGACTTTCTGAACATAACACCAGAGGCACAAGAAATAATACCAAGAATCAACAAATGGGATCATAGCAGTGATTAGATAATCTACAGTTTGGGGAGAAAATTACCAGTTATTCCTCAAACAGAGTGCTAACGTCTAGAATATATGAAGAACTGAAAAATAATTAAACCCCACCAAATAAAAGACCCAATCAGAAACTGGGAAACCAAAATTAATAGACATTTCTCAGAATAAGTAGTACAAATGGCCAATAACTACATGAAAAAGTACTTCACATTGTTGGCCATTAGAGAAATGCAAATTAAAGCAATACTTGAGATATCGTTAGCACTCTAGAAAGAATTACCATCATCAAGAAATCAAACTGTAATAAATGCTGGTGATGCTGCAGGAAAAAAGGAAACATTCTATGTTGTTGGTAAGAATATAGACTATCCTTTAATGTACAACCAGTGTGGAGATCAATATGGAGATTCTTCAAAAAGCTAAAATTAGGAATTCCATGTGACCCAGGTATTCCCCTTTTAGGTATCTTCTCCAAAAAGTTGAAGTTATCATATTATGTTTATAGCTGTGTAATTTATAATAGCTAAATCTTGGAAACAGCCTATATGCCTGTCAACAGATGAATGGATAAAGAAAAGGTGGTATTTATACACAATGGAGTACTACCTTGCCATAAAGAAAGTGCACTCAAGAACATGTTAAGTGAAATGAATCACACACACATGGTTTCTCTTGGATGAGAAACCCAAAATATAAAGAGCAAAATAAAGAGTGGGAGGTAGAGAAACCTTTTTCAAGTGGTAAGGGGACCATGAGATGGAGGGGAGGGGGGGAGGAAGGAAAGGGAAAAGGGATGAAGAATTTTAAAAATGGAAATAGAGCTTCTACAAAGGAAAGGGGAACAAAAGTTGAGGAGCAGAGAAAAATGGGAGCAGAAGGGAAAAGAATTAGTATATGTTATGTGCAAATCCCCCACTATAAATATAATCATTACGTATTGCAAATATGTATTAATATAAAATTCTACTGACATGTATGAAGACTTATTTAGGGAGAAATGTCTACAATTCAAATGCATCAAGCCACACAGTGAATTCATGGATGGAGAGAGATGGCTAAATTGACAGCTATGTGAAAATTGAAGCTAGCAAATAAATTGACAGATATGTGAAAATTGAAGCTAGCAAAACGTGGCACCAGATGGTGGACATCCACTGAAAAGTACCTTCAAGCTTACTGTATGTTTGAAATTTTTCATGATAGAATTTGAGAGGAAAACAGAACAAAACAAAAGACATCCAAGTAGACAGTTTAGGCAAGTAGTTAAATACACACATTTGGAATTGAGAGATTTCAGCATATTACATGGCATTTGAAGCCACGAGACTGGATGGGGTCACCATTTGAGAAGGTGAAAAGTAGCACAGATTGAGCATGGGACACAGCAACGTCTAGAGCTCTGAGGAAGAGGAAGTAGAAACAGCTAACTAGATGGCCTGTCTACTAGGCAAATGTATGTCAAGAGCAGGCGCTATCTGGAAAGCCAAGAGCAGTTAGAGATGAAAGAGGAAGGGCCTCATCAGATGTATCAAAGGCCGCACATAGGTGAGGAGACAAGGTGAAATGCCCATTGTTTCTGCAATGTGGTGGTTATTTGTGATCTTGAGAGCAGCAGTTCTGTGACAATACTGGGAACAAATAAAACTTTGGAAGAATTTTGTTGCAAGGGGATTCGAAAAATCAAATTGTTTCTAGCATTAAAAGTAGAGGTTTTGCAGGGGAGAGTTTAGGAATTTTTTGAAAACGAAAGAAATAATGCCTTAATTCTTGATACAATGAGTTAGTAGTAAAAGGGTCATTTGTGTAAGAGATCAGAGGATACCAGAACAAGTCTTTGAGTGGTCGGGTGACAAGGAAAGCAGTGTACAAGTAGAGGAATGGCTGGGTTTATTTTTTTAGCATGTGCAGTCATTTATCTGTGGTAGGAAAGCACAATACAGAGGCACCACCACTGGGTGAATGGGTAGTTGTGGGGAGGATAAGTCTTGAAAAGTCTGTCTGCCTGAGTTTCACCACATTATGAAACAGAATCCTTAACTGTGAGATGGGGAAGGGGGCGAGAGAGGCTTGAAGAGAGAAGAAAGGATGTGAAACTATCTAGGATAGTAGAAAAGAACTGAGTAGGGAGATGGGAACTCCCAGCAACACTGAGAGCTCACTTGAGCTCCAGGGTCACAGATTACCACGTCGGTAACTGTAGGCATTTTTGTCATGTCCCTGATTACAGGGGAAAGGGCTCTGGTGGGTTCTTGTAAGCATGATGCTGGCTTTTGTGCCAAGGCAGAAATGTTTAATCAGGTTAAGGAAGCATCTAAATACTCATGCCTTATCAAGATTTTTTTTTTTAAATAAAGAATGATGGATGAATTTGGTCACTATTCAAAATCTATGAAGATATGGATAACTGCATGTATGTTTAAGTGTATAGGATTGATAACCATATTACTAAGTGTTGGTTGGATAGTTGAACAGAACTGTTTGCAGTCTCACTGTTTGAATTCCCACTTTATGTTCTACTTTTTTATCTTGAACAACAGTTTGTAAGAGGGCAATATGTAAACATCAACTAGTGATTTCTTACTGTTTATTTTTTCTTTGAACGTATGTATTATTTCTACCCATTTTCTGTTTTGTTTAGTCTTTCTTTAAATAAAATTTAAAAGATATTCAATATCTATTCTTCAATGTTTACAGAAATCATCTTTTACTTTTTAGATGAATTTGGTAAAAACATGAATTTTCTTCTTAATACTTACCATTACATTTCTAACTAAATCCCATTTGGTTATGATTTATTACTTTAAAAATTTGTTGCATGATTCTCTTTGCTACTATTTCATTTTTTGCATAAGTGTGTTATATATACTGGGCCATATTTTCCTTTTGTGTGGTTCCAATCTTTTGTAGTTTTATGGCATTACCTGATTTCATGGGAAAAATGGGAGAGTGTTCTGTTAGGCTGTTCCTAACAGATTTTGAAAAGTTGTGTTTCCCAAGATGAATACCATCAAGATCACCACAGAACTTTCTAGAAATAGAAATTATGGGTCCCATCCCAGTTCTACAAAATCAGTCTAATGATATGGCCAGCAACCTGTTTTCAACAAACCCTTCAGGTCATTTTGATGCCCATTCAAGTTGGCAATCCTCTTCCCTAAGGTACCCACTGCATGTAACAAGTTGACTTCTGTCCTATACATCTAGAATGCCACACAGTGTTATAGAATCCTTAGGAAAGCTGAGAAATAGGCGCCCAGATCAGTATCTCTGTTTTATGGTCCACATGAGGAAACTCACTGGGAAAGGTTTTGTGTACAAAACCTTTGTGGACATACTCTGACCAATTAAACTTCCCATAAAAAGAGTTCTATACCTGATGTTTATAGAGACTGAATTTTAGCAAGTATTGAGGGTTTGACTAAGATTTCTGGCAACCAAAAAGAAAAGCATTAAGTTCTGTGAGAGTCTTTGTTGTTTGACAGAAAGAAGCATCACTTTTTTGAGGCAGAGAGCTTTCTAAGCATTTGGTGTGCAGAAATTTGTCATGTGGGTCATGTTATGAATAGTGAGTGACATGGGGACCAATGTTTTAAGGTTTTCTTTAAATGTTTTGCTAGTGCATGTTTGTGATACATAATGAATACATTCATCATAGGCAGTTGGTGCATATACATCTTGTGTCTTAATCCTTTTTACTTGGCCTCCTTCTCTTCCCTCCATGTACCTCTGTCCCTAGATTCCCTACCCATCTGCAAAAGGTCTCACTCCATGTTTTCTATTATCTATCTTTGATTTTTCTCTTTGAAGTATTTATACTTTGGGTTTCTTAAATAAAAGAAACCATGTGATATTTAACCCTCCATGTCTAGTTTATTTCATGTAGGATTATGATTTCAAGGTGCATTCATTTTCCTACAAATGACTCAATAGTCAAATAAATATTCTAATATTCCCATATATCACATTTTCTTTATCCATTCATCTGTTGATGGGCATAGAGGCTATTTCCACAATTTAGCTATTGTGATTTTGCTGCTGCAAACATGGGTATGCATATAACACTGTAATATGATTTATTTAACTTTTTGGGAGAAGATACATAGATAAAGTATAGCTGGGTTGAATACAAGGTCTATTTTTAGTTTTATGAAGAATACCATACCCATTTCCACAGCGGTTGTACTAATTTACATTCTTACCCAAAATATGGAAGGTTTCCTTCTTCTCCGTAATCTCACCAGTTATTTTGCTTTTTTTTTTTTTTTTTTTTTTTTTTGAGTTTGTGATCTCATTCTTTCTGGAGTGAGATGAAAGTGAATGCTCTCTTGACAGTTTTTGTAGATGAAAAATTCTCTAGCTTTTCATCCTTGGAATAAGAAACTATCACTGAGTGTAATACTATGAAAATACGTTCTGTTAGAGTATTCTGGCACAATAGAGAAGTAAAAGTACAAAATGAACAGGTTTATTGAGTTGAGGACATGGAAAGGAGCACACATCCCATAGCAGCTGGGCTGTCTCCTTCACCAGATAGAGAGAGGCAGAGGGTTATATGACCTCTGATGGAAGTGGCGCGTGGGGTGGATATTGCTGACGTGTGAGGAACCAATTGGAATTCTCTGTGCATGCAAACAGGAAGTTGCAATTAGGATTGAAGAAGAAGCAGGAAGTAGGCGTTCCGCTTTGGTCTTCTGCCACGTTAGACCACCGCCATAATTGTACAGTAATTTATACTACGGCAACAACCTTTCAAGTTCCTTTTGACTTGAGCACTTTTTGCCTCCTTCTCTGCCCATTTGTTAACTCTTTGCTGCTTCCATGACTCTACATGCCATGGATTACCCTCTTCAAAGCCTTCCTGCTGATGCAGGCTACTCCTTCTTTAAGGGCTCTATGCTCCTGTAAACATGTAGTCACTAATAATACCTTGTATTTTTCTTTCTTTTTTCTTTTTTCTTTTTTTCAAAATTGAGTTCCTCCAGGCGAGAATACTTGTTTTATCTAAAAAGAATAGCCTTAATTTTTTTCTCTGATTTTACAATGAACATACTATTGTGGAACACTATTGTGGAACATCTGTGTAAGCAAAAAAAAAAAAAAAACAAATTAAAATAATCTGCCACCACCAAGAAATGACCATTCAAGTGTTTTACTATATGTATATTTCAATTGGCTTAGGTGTATGCACATTGTTTCAGTCTTGATATTCAAGCCAAACATTATATACCACACAAAACAACAAAAGTAACAGTCACCTCTCTTTGGTCTAAGTGTCACCATGCTTACCTGCACATCTGTGCAACCAATTTTACATGTTTGTGACAATTCTATGCATGTTGTTTTGTATCCTTTGAGTTATTTTTGGGTTACTGCAACAATATATCTTAGATTGGGTAATCTTTAAGCAACAAAATTTATTGTAGAGGCTGGAAATTCCAAGATAAAGTCACCAGCACACTCTGTGTGGTAAGGGTTCACTCTGTACTTCAGAGATGCTGGCTCATTGTTATTGTGTCGTCATGCACTGCATGAGGCAAAGGAGCTCACTCCAGCCTCTTTTCTAAATGGAATAATCTCAGGAACCCACATAATATAACTTCCCCAAGGCCTTACTACTTAAGACTATCTCAGCGGTCTTGGGTTCCAACATACAGATTTTGCGGGAACATCAATATTCACACTTCAACCCTAGCTGTGTTTGATGACTCTGTGACAGAGGATTCTCCCAGTTAAGCATTGCCCAGGGAACTGCTTGCTTTCATGGGTGAAGCTTTGCCCAGAGGAAGCTGCGGATGTGGAGAGAGAGAGGAAGCCTGAGTTGTGTGCTCTGATTTCAAGGCTGTCAATGCCATCTGCAGTTTGGGGGTGGGGGGAGTGGTGGTCCTGACAAGAAGTGCCACTCATTCTGGACCCCAATGGCAGAAGGGACACATAGAAGGCTGTTCAGCTCATTACTGTGGAAACTGTAGAATCACAAGGGTTGACATCTCCATCACCATTGGTCACTCCAAATCAGCTGGTGAGAGCCAAGCATCAAATTTTCAGGACTCTTTGCAAGTTTGGCTGTTAAATATTATTAAAAATTAAACTCTACCTACTTGTAGCTGGATTATATTAAAATTATATTAAAAACAAAGATAAGAAACTCTCAAGCTCATCACTTTCCACCAATTTTGCTACCCCTCACTCACTATTGTCTGCACTCTTGAGATTATTTGCATCTAATATTTTTGGTAAGGTATTTAATGGTGTGCTGCTACACATCTCTTCTTAATTCCACATTCAGTGATGTCACACTGATAGCTGTTACTGGCAAGTAAGAGTATTTAAACATGGAAATTGGCAAACGCTACAAATTAGAGCATGCATCACTGTTTTGATGATTTTTCTAGATGAGGAGGATTGACAAACTTTTTCTGTGACAGGTCAGAGACAGTAAATGTTGTAGGCATTGTAGGCCACACAGTCTCTGTCACAACAACTAATTCTGCTGGTATAGAGCAAAAGCAACCATAGATAATATTTAAGTGGATGAACAAGACTGCATTCTAATATAACATGTATAATTTACTGCACACACTGAAATTTGAATTTCACATAATTTTCATGTGTCAAGAAACATTATTCTTCCTTTTTAAACCATTTAAAACTGTAAACACCATTTTTCTAAACCACAAGTTGCCCCAAGGAGGAATGGATTTCATGAATGTTATGCATTATTTGTAAATCATGCCTTACATCTCCCTGGTATCAGTAAAATTTATATTATTTTTCCCTTAGGAAACAGGTTGTCAGCGTACCACTGCTTCAAGTGCTTTTGAAAGTAGAGGAGTGAGGAGAGAGGGAAGGAGGCGTTCTTCCTCCCACCATCCGCTCCCTGTGCACAACTGGCCCTCGAGTGGGGTGAGCTGGCCAGGGGAGAGTTTGCCAGCAGCTGACCTGAATTGCTGCAGAAGGGGAGCAGAGCGTTCCTGCTTGTGTGTGATGTGAAACACTCTGGAGACCATCAGACAAATCCTGGGAGCTTTGATGTCGGGATGAGGCCCTAAAATCAATGAGGAAAAGCCTGTGAGCTGGCAAAATGTCTGTATCTGCACACTAAGAACTCATAACATTCCAGATAAGTAATACTTTTCTTATCTGGGAATAGTACTGTACATCTTTCCTGTAGCCAAATCTTTAAAGCCTTCAGTAATTGGACTCATAGAGCTCTTGTGAGCTTTTGTTCAGTAAATGTCTAGGTAGTTCTATTAAATTGTTTAAGTATTTGTGGTGTTATTTTATTATATGTAATTTTTCTATTTATAATTTTAGTTTCATTAAAGGGCATCTCTTTTCTGTTCTTTTTAAACCACTTATTGAGGTCTGTAGTGAAGTTACAGCTTGTGTAAATTAATCTTTTATATTAGCAACTAGATTGAATTACCCATATGTTTTAGTTGATTCCCTGATGGCTTTAGTAATGCAATGGTATCATCAACAATAAATGATTCTTTCACCTCCCTTTTCCCAATTTTTATTTTTGGGTTTCATTTTTTTTTTTTTTTTTACTATGTTGATCAGAGTTTCAAGTGCTGGCATCCTTGCATTAGTTCCTACACAAATGTGAACATTTCTTTTGCTTTATTATTTTGTAAGATGCTGATTATCAACTTGAGATAATCTTTACTGTGCTAACAAAGTTCCTAATTTTCTAAAATTTAGGTCCCACTTCACTCCCCTCAAACATGGACAGGAAATTTTTGTAGACTTCTTGGCAGCTTATGAAGTAATATAATAAATGAATGTAACACACCTTATAATAGTATGCCATTCTTAATAGTAAGCCATTCTTTCATTCATATTATATTCTTTAATACCAGATGGGTTTGTTTAAATTATGTTTGGTAGCTCTAACCTGTACCCATAAACTATTTTGATTTGCAGATCTTTTTTGAGATAGGATACTTGTTTTGACAAATTTTAGTATTGGGGTGAACTGGCTTTGTAAAATTAACTGGAAAACTTTTCATTTTTTTCCATGCTTAAAAGAATGTGAAGTTATACGTCCACTTAAAGTGTCAAATAATTCAGACATGAAACTATTAGACCTTGATTTTTTTCCAGAGCAGGTTCTGATTTGTTTTTAAATATGTCTTTTCAATGTAGGTCCTGGTTTATTAAAAATTTTTTCCCTTTTGTCAGTATTGGTATTGATATAGCAGAAATATAATTTCCAACTTGCTAGATGTCAAGTATACAGAGTTTATGTTCCCTAAAATCAAAGCATGTATTCTAAGGAATATATTGAGAGAAGGGGCCCAAAAAGTGGGTGGCCAATGAGCCCACTTCTCGAAGGAAGTTTTATAGAGCAAAATCATGAGGTGGGCACAACATGGGTCAAAACTGATTGACCAATAAGATTACAAGTATAACCACTTAGGTAATATTGATCCAGTGGGGAAGCAGGTCACAAAGCAAGGGTATGTGGAAAGAACTAGGACTTTTTTATTAAGACATGGATCAGGAGATTTTTCTGGTCATCCGCTTGGGTGACTGATGCCTATCTAGACTTTATTGGACCAGATGGTGCTAATTATCTTACCCCCTGCGGAGGCATGTAGGCCAGGTCATTCCATCTTTATCTCGAGGTCTGGTCATTAACAGATGCACCTTCCACCACAGTTGCACTGTGCTCTCATCCCCTGCACACATTCCCTTGAGGGCCCAGCCCTGTCTCACTGCCTGTAGTATTTCTACCTAACTTAGCTGTCTATAATAGTAATTTATGATTGCCAAGAGAATATCTCTTATATCCCTGTTTCTACTCTTTTTATAATCTATTCTCTGCTCAATGGGGTCTCACAACATTGCTACCTTCCTGTGGAAATATCTCTGACAGTTTCCCATCCCTCATCTTCACCACTTTTTGTCTCACAGACTACAAAGGCCCCAAGTCATCTAGTTATCTCTAGCTTCCGGCTGCCTTGGGCTTGGGGGCCATCCTTCTGCTGACAGAAGGATGCTCCAAAGGTCAGGGACTAGCACCCATGTGCAACTGGGTTTCCTTCTGATTCTAGAAACAACTCTGTGGCAATTTTAATGGAGGCAGTTTTAATTGTTGGATTTTTCTTGGCAATGCACTTGGCTCATCGTGGATTCTTATTCTTAAATGTATATTCTATATGTCCACATGGGTTGACAATAGCTTACTCTTTGTCATTTTTCACCTGGGACCCAAGAAAATTGAGCAGTTTCTATCAGAAAATGTCTGATGTTCATGGCTGACAGATAATATTATATGATTCTTGCATAGAGTGACAGGACACCAAAGCTTTCTCCAGGAAACAGCTTTTATTCTTGCCAGCACTGATTAAGTGGATGCTTGTTCAAAGGCTGAGCCCCAAGCACAGTGCGGTTTCACAATTTTTGTCTCTTTGTCTCCTTTACATGGTGACATGGTAGCATACTACAGCCTGATTGGGGTACAGTTTAGGTTACAGAGCCAGGTCAGAATTACACATGTGGACATAGGAGTTGATCGTGTCACATTGCTTTCCTTTGTCCTATGAAGGTCCTCACTACATTCCTTTGGGAAGGACCCTACTACAATAAGATATAGGCCAACCCTGTCACTCCTAAAACTGTTCAGAAGGTGACACTGCCACTATATCTCACAGTTCATTTCATTTCATGGAGAAAAAGACACAATCAAGCTGGACACCAAAGTGTCAGGGGAATATTAGATCAAACTATGTCAGATTGGCATTTTAGTAAGTCAAAATAATCAAATGATGTGTCATTTAGCCCAATGAAGTCCTATAAGTACTTGAACAATGCAATCTACTCTATAGCAGTCCCAACAAAATTGCAAATGATCAGCGCTTAAAATTTATATGAGAATATTCAGAAATCCTGTATTTTTCCCTCAAGGAAGCCATATACAACTAAGCCATGCATGGAAATGGGCAATCCATTTGTAATGAACATATGGTTTTTACATTGTTTTCTTTTTCATTTTTGATGAACATTAAGTTCCTTATTTTAATTAGGTCATATTAAAGTCTTTTTTCTTCTTTAGTGGGTTTGCATCCTATTTATGAAATCTTTTGCCTATCTCAAAATCATGAAGAGATTTTCCTAAATGGGCTGTTTATGCCTGGAGCTTTTATATTTTGCCTTCAAATTGGGGTCCAGGATCCACTTCAAATTAATTGTTATGTGTGGTGAATGTTTGGAACCAAAGTTCATTTTTTTCTTCACATGAGTAGCAATTAGCCCAGTACTGTTTATTGAAATGATCCTGCTTTCCCTATTTGCAGCTGTGTCTTTGTTAAATCAGGTGAGTATAAGCATATGTGAGCCCTTGTGGACTCCCTGTTATTCTGTTGATTTATTTGTTTATTTGTGTGCTGTCTTGGTTACTTTTTACTCGTCACTGAGACAAAATACCTGAAGCCCAAAGTTGGGAAAGGAAAGGTTTATTTCTTACAGTTTTTGGAGGTTTCAGTCCACACTCAGTTGGCTCCAAGACAGGCCGGCATGACTGTGTCACTGTTCATGGCAGCTGCAAACAGCAAACAGGAACCAGCAAAAGAGCAAGACATACCTTCTTCCTGCCATTACATCACATCCTGGCTCCACCCTATGTGGGTGGAGCACTGACACCATCAATCCAAGCACTAGACAATGAACCAGTCACAAGTACACAATGCAAATTCATGAGGCCTGGGGGCCACAGACATAAACCATGACCTGTGCCAAAACCAAACCATCTTCACTGTTGCATGTTGTGACAGCTAGACACCACCTCCAAAAGTATCCTGGGATCGCTGCCTGCATGGGGAGAGTTTGATAGGCCATTTCCTCATGCAAGGAAACACATGCCCTGGTTATGAGGGGTGAGGAAGGTGAAATTGGGAAAACAGACTGAGTAAGCTGTGTCCACAACTGAAACAGTTTATCTAAAGACTTAAGGGTTCTTTTTAAAAGACTGCATACATATGTTGAGAGAATGAGGTGCCTAAAGAATCTAAGAAGTCATCTTCATTTTTGATTTTAATTAATTTTTGGACAGTGTTGGGGAACAAATGAACTCAGGGTCTCACATGTATTAAGCTTGAACCTCCTACCACTAAGCTACAGCCTGGTTCCTGCCTTCTAACTGAAAAACCTCTGAAAATAACTGCCCATCTCTCCCAGTATTAATGGTTAGTGCATGAAAAATGTAGAAAATACCCCGCAATATCACCCAGGACTCTGTCATCCAAAATGAATCACAGTGAACCTCAGTTCCTTCCAAGTCTGAATCTGAGTATCACTTTCTTAAACCATTCATTGGGAGCAACAGTATGCCTGGCTTAATAGCCTGCACTTCTGGCTTAGTCTAAAAGCATTACCTGGGGCTCCGATTTCCTTTCACATCTCAAGCCAGGGAAGTTTAACTATTAGGGAGGATTTCCTGAATTTCCTGGAATGATCACAGTGGCTGGGCTTGGTCTTCCTGAAGCTTAGGGCTTTAGATTATTTCTCCCTCCTCTCCTTCCAAGCTGTAGATCTTTCTGAGAGGAAAGCGGTGGGGCCTTGAAGGGCCTGATTTCTCAAAATGGTATTCCTTTTAAAGGAATCCAGAATTGATTTCATAACTGGATGCATTAAAGTACAAAAGAATACTCACAGAAACTGCTCCCAAGAACCAGGGTTTAGCCGGGGAGAGAGACCCGAGTCTCCAGGATGCAAGGTGACAGAGCAGTCCTGAAGGATGAAGAAGGGAGTGTGGCAGCTGGCCGAGTGGAAAAGTACCTCGCTGTGAGTCATCAGGGATAATGTTCTGCCAAGGCCATGCCATCACCCGTCCAGGAGTGCAGACAACTGACAGCTGAAAGTCACATCAAAAAATGGAACCAATAGGGCTGGGGATTTAGCTCAGCGGCATAAGCGCCTGCCTTGCAAGCAGTCAGTCAAGAGTTCGATCCCCAGTACCGATAAAAAGGAAAAAGACAAAAAAAAAATGGAACCAAGTTTAAGAAAACACCGAGACAAAAACTGCATTCTTCCTGTGCTGTACCTGACTGCTGCCACATGCATCTTTTCACACAAGCAACAGGAGCCCAGAGCCTTCTATGTGGCCAGTGCTGTTAGGCACAATGTGGAGATCAGCTTCTTGCACCAGACAGTGCCCAGCCTGCTGGGGAAGGACAATGTGGTGGCCCATCTGGACACAGATTGCCTGGGCAAATAAAGATGGAGATGCTGGGCGTGGTGGCGCACATGTGTCATCCCAGCACTCAGGATGCACCTGCAGATATGTAGAGTTCAACGCCAGCCTGAACTACAGAGTGAGACCCTGTTTAAAAAAAAGGGGGGGGGGAGCTAAATAAGTGGAATTCCCAGTGTCATCAAGTGTCACACCTTTAGGATCATTACCTTGCCTAGAATAACCAGATGGTTTAAAGGCATATACACACTGTGATAATACACAGTAACTAGCCGTCAGACCTACTGCTTGCTGGGATGCTAGAGACCCGTGGTCCTCTCCAGAGTTCTTCTGTTAAATAGTGCTATGCATGTGTAATTCAAATAGCATGCAGTTCACCCATTAAAGTTGTACAAATCAATGATTTTTTTAGATTCATAGTGATGTACACCCATCAACACAATTTTAAAACATTCTCCTGAGCTCTTCTATTTCCTCATTCCCACCCTTCAGCCCTAGGCACTTACTAATCATTGTGTTTCTGTAGATTTGCCCGCTCTTGACATTTGTCATGAGTGGAGTCATGCACTGTGTGGTCTTTTGTATTTGGGTCGACTGGCTGCAGTGTTCTTGGGGTGGGTCCACAGTACAGCATGTGCCAGAACGTCATTGTTTTAGGTGGCTGAATAGATTCCACTGTGAATGTGCTATATCTACTCACCAGCTAATGCACATTTGGGTTGTTTACACCTTTTGGCTCTTATGAATAGTACTGCTATGGACCTCTGAGTACAAGTTTCTATGTGGGAACCTGTTTTCATTTATTGTGGGTATACACGGTAACTGGAGGTGGAAATGCTGGGTCATAAGTTCTCTGTTGAACTGAAGGACTATTTGACTGCTTTCCAAAGCAGCTGTTCCATTTTACATTCCCGCCAGCAGGGCCAAGGGCTCCCATCTCCCCATGTCTTTGCCATTGCTTATTATTGCCTGACTTTTTGATTCTAGCCGCCCAGGGCAGAAGAAAGGGGATCTCAGTGTGGTTTTGATTTATTGATTTGTTCCTAATGAACCATACTGAGGATCTATTTGTGTGCTATTAATGCCCTTAGACTTTTGATTCGATTGATCTAGAATATTTTCTCTTCCCTTTTAAAAAAATTCTTGGGGCTAAGGATTTAGCTCAGTGGCATAAGTGCCTGCCTTGCAAGTACATAATTGTGAGTTCAATCCCTGGTACCAACACACACACAAATCTTTATTTTGAAATAATTTTGGGTGTAAAGAGAAATTGCAAACTAGCATAAAACTCCAATCTGGATTCCACAAATGTTATCTTTTACCACACTTGCTACCACATTCTTTGAAAAGTTAAAGCCAACCGAGTTACAGGCATGCAGGTCCTTTATCTCTAAATAATTCAGTGAGTTTTTTCTTAAAAACACAAAATTTTCTCTTATGCAACTGCAGTAAAATTATCAAAATCAGAAAATCAGCACTGATTGGGTTCTGTAAACTAGTGAACTTAGTCAAGTTTCCCAACGTCCTGGGTATCAGAACTTTCTAAAATCTACACAGATAATTCTATAACCCCAGGACTTCTGTCCTCTGACAGATAAGAACTGTGAGAGCCAGAAAGAAGTGTCCTTCTCAAGGGCACTCAACATTTAGGGCACAGTTGTCATGGTGCTTTAGCCCCTGGGGTACTTTTGTGTGACTCAGGAAAAAATAAGTACCCGGCTGTGTAATGGGACAGTACCTTTGTCCCTGAGTCTCATCTCTGTACCCTGGAACACAACACCTTCCCTTCCACACCCGGAGGCTTGTAAGTGACGCGGGGGAGGGACCTGGGACAGAGAGTCTGTCCTCCTTAGTGGGGTGGTACCCTTCCACTGTGAAGGACTGGACTTGGCACTGGAGTGGGAAGGGCCTAGGGGTCATGATCTCAGGTGCTGAAATCCACGCATTGCCAGCCCCTCTTCTGTTTTTCTAGAACTGCCTCTGGGCTCCTTCTTCCTTGCTTCTCCCTCTCAGACTAGCTTCTACCTCGTGACTATTTCGACCCAGAACTCTGATCACATCCTTCTCCTGGCTTAAACCAAGATTCCTTCATGTTCAATAAATAGCAGCAGTGTTGTGGATGGTTGGCCCCTGCTACCACTAGTGTGGACCCCTTTCACTCTTTCGACTTAACTCTGGAGTCCCTGGGAGCCCTTCAGTGGCTCTTGCGGATTTCCCCAAAGCCTTGTTCCTTCTGCATAATACCCAGAATGAACTGGAGGTAAACAAGGGACAGAAGGAGACACAGAGGACTCAGTTTCATGGCTTATTAACCAAAGTGGGGTCCCTGGGCCAGCAGTATCAGCATCACAGTAAACTTTTAGTAATGTACCTTCTCAGGCCTACCCCACACCTAATAGGAAGCTCCAGGGAGAGTCCAGCAATTTGCACTTTAATCAGCCCCAAAGGGGCTTCTGCCGCCTGCTCAGTTTGAAGACCTTGTAGCCACAGCTGTGGGGAGGCCAAGCAGGGTTAGGGCCACTGTAGTACAAAGTAACTCAAGCATATCAAGTAAGTAACTCCTCTTGTGCTTCAGTATCTCAAAGTATGTATTCTCTATAGCTGGAAAGTTGGGAATACTAATGAATACATCTACTACGTCTACTATGAGCCATACAAAGGCCACAGAAAGGAGCACTAGTGAGAGACTGTGAGTGGGATGTAGAAACCAGGGCACATAGAAGGCCACCTGACTGCATCCTCCAGCAGGCAAACTAGATTGAGAAGGAAGCATAAACGTCAGCTGTCAACCAGTTCTCATCCAGATTTTTGGAGTAGTATCATTCTTTCTATAAGCTCTTAGTCTTATATTGTTATTTTTCTCATACAGTTAGAGATCAGAACATTTTGCTATATGCATAAGAAAACAACCCCAAGCTTGTGGAGAATCTGGATCTGCTGGGTCAAGTTGGTTTAAAATGCTGAAACCATGTTGCCAAATACACTTGGAAAATGCTTTTTAAAGCTTATAGAATTTTGGCCCTTTGTGCTCACTATAGGACTATACAATTAGATAATGAAGTAACTCAAAGGTGGAAAATTTTGTCTCCTTTCTAATTTTTTTCTTTTTATAAGAATGTTTAAAATTCTGGGTCATAATTTCCTTGATTCAAAATCAAACAATTCTGCCTGAAAGGCAGCACATCCTCAGTGTGACCTTGCTTGCTCAGCTTTACATGCTGCCCCAGGATATCAGAAAATTATCATTCATTATGTTTTGGCAGCTGCCTGTGGTTTCTATTTGAATTTGGGTCTCTCTGATCTTCATCACTGAGAGTAAAGAACCGGTCACATGTCACACACTTTTAATTTTCTAAAGCAAATATGTTCTAAGGAACCAAATAGTGCAAAAATGGACTGTTGGTCTTGTGCAATTTATTTAGGAGAAAGGTTAGTCTAAATTAATGAAAGTATGAGTTATGGATCTTTAAAATATATAGAACTTAAAAGATGAAAGAGAAGGGGCTGGGGTTTGGCTCAGTGGCATAAGTGCCTGCCTTGCAAGCAGGCAGTCGTGGGTTCGATCTCCAGTACTGATAAAAAGGAAAAAGACAAAAAAAAAAAAAAAAAAAAAAAAAAAAAGATGAAAGGGAAATGGCAGCAGGCAGGCCAGGGATTAGTATTTAGGGTTCTTTCTTTCATTAAAAGACAAGAATGTTTGATGACTATATTAGGAAAATAGCACTTCTAAAGTACTCTAGAAGTTCTCAAAAAATATTTAAATGTTGCCACCTTGTGCTGTTTTTGAAGATGAGTTTACAATGAAAAAGTCATGCTGAAATGAATTGCTAACAAAGCTAATGGGTTCTCTTCTTAGTTAGGTTATATTAATTGCATCAATGTAATTCCTAGTACTCCTCAGCCTAAAATATAATAATGCATGTATCTACATTTAAAAATGTGTTATTGAATTTTTAAAAAATCTTATCATCCATGCTTTAGCAAGATGATTATGTCAAAACACATATGTCTTAAACGCTGATTGGAAATTCTCCTCAGCACCAGTGAGAAGTTCAGATTCCTTGCAAGAACAGCCAAAGCCTTCACAATCTGGCCCAACACCCGCTCTAGCTGTCTCTCCTGCACTGAGGACCCCTGCCGGTCAACAGTCACATTTCACAGCTTGGACACCCCTCTACCCTGCCAGGCTGATTAATAATGCTGACCCTAACTGTGTGCTTCTCTCCTTGCCTCCACTAGCCAAATCCTCTCCAAAGAAGTACTATAATTTCTTCTTTTCAGGAAATTTTAAATGTTTTAAACATACGACATTGACATATAATATTTGTTCATATTTAGAGTACAGTGTAATAACTATATATGATATGTAATGATAAAATCAGGGAGAATAACGTTTCCACCTCCTTAAGCATGTATCATTTCTGTATGTTTGGAACTTCAGACTAGTCTTGCTATTTTGAAATATATTATAGATATCTAGTGCTAATTCCTTCTAGCTAACTGCTTTGCTACCCTTTCCAAACCCTCTCAATCCCCCTCTACCATACTCTTCCTAGTCTCTAGTGGCCAGTAGGCCATTCTTTTGTACATGATGAATTTTTTAGGGTCCCACAAATGAATAAGAACATGAGAGTGGTGGCACACACCTGTAATTGTAGCACTCGGAAGGCTGAGGCAGGAGAATCACTCTGAATTCAAGGTCAGCCTGGGCTACAGAGTGAGTTCAAGGCCAAATTGAACTACATAGTGAAACCCTGTCTCAAAAACTAAAAATAAAAATGAATTCAGAGGCTGGGGAGGTAGCTCAGTGGCACAGCATCTGCCTGGCAAGCATAAAGTCGTGAGTTTGACTCCTGGTGCCTAAAAAAACCACATGAGCCAGTGCAACAACTCAGTGAATTCAGGTCTCATCTGGTGGCATGTCCCCAGGCAGCATTCTGTCACTGTGGGAGACTGGATGGGTGGAAAAAGATGCCTGAAACCCTGGGACTAGCATAATGGCGGTTTGGGTGAGTGCATGGTGGGCTTTGGAAGTCAGGTGAAGCAGAATGGACTTGATCTTACTGAGACAGCCCCTGGCGATCAAAGTAGCATAGGGGTAAGATTGTAGGAAAACTTCAAATTATGAATACAGTTCTTCAGCTTGTAGGTCCTGTGAAATAGGACATCCAATTTGAGTCCCCGGTATTTGGAATTCTTTGTACATCTAGAACAGAGGCCTGGGATGGAAGATCTTTCTTCTACTGGGCAGCAACCATGGTTGCTGGGTTCCAATTCAGGAGCCTCATCTCATAATTGAAGCTTTGGCAGCTATGGCGTTTCATAGGTCATTACTTATGAATAGACTTGATTGTTCAAGTAAAGCTTAAACACTTTCAATTAGGGCTGTAGAGAGAATGGCAGGGAATTCACTTGCTTGTCTTCAGAGCTGCCCCAGTTTCTCTGGAAAAATTCTTTCTAGAAAACAGTGCCAAGATCTGGTGGGTAAGAAATGCATTTTCATGATGCATCAAAAAAAAAAAATACATCTTTTAAGAAACTATCTTTGCTGAGCTTTTAAGAAATTATCATTTGTGTTCAGGTGTGGTACACACCTGTAACCCCAGCATCCAGGAGGCTGAGGCAGGAGAATCATTGTAAATTGATTTGCTTGCTTGAATTGCATGGCGAGACCCTGTCTCAAAAAACAACAACAACACCAAAAAGAAAAACAACAAACAAAAACGCCTCTCCTGAAAAAGTTTTTATAAAGGGCAGCAGATGGGGATGAATCTAAAAGAGGGAAAAAGGCTGGGCCAGCTGACATAGACTTCCAGCTACATGGGAGACTAAAGCAGGAGAATCCCAAGTTAGAGGCCAGCCTAGGCAACTTGTTAAGACTTTATTTTGAAGTGAAATAAAAAGAACTGGGGATGTAGCTCAGTGACAGAGTGCTTGCCTGGCATGCGTGACCCTAACTCAAAAAACAAAAAACAGTCTCTTCCCAGGTGATATCTCAGAAAATGGGGTGTGATAGAGAGAAAGAGAAAAAAGTGAAGGACAAGGCAAATCATAATTTTAATATTGTACTTTTAGTAAAAAACTGCAACTTCAAGACACAAACCTAGTAAAAAATATTCCTAAGGCCTTAAAGACATAATAAGCCTTGGTCCTTTCTTTTACCTGTAAATTGGTCTTCCCATCTATGAATAGATTGTCCCTTTTCACTTGGGAAACACAATGTATTCAGCACACCATGAGGCTGGTGAATAACCAGCACCACAGCTACACAGAAGTCTTCTAGATACTCACTTCGCTTTTACTTCATAGATATTAGTTTTTAAGGCAAAATTTAGATTCCTTTAACAGGTTTACAGGGTGTCAACACACTGACAATAATTAAAAGACATATTAATGACTATAAGTGGATTTATTACCCAATATACACGTGTATGTCATTTATACAATAACAAAATGCTTTAGTCAAAGCCAATAGATATAGATCAAAAATGGCAGGTCCAAATTTAAAGACATGCCAAAAATGTTGTCACTATACATGTCTAAGGTTTAGATCCAGGATGGAAAACCTTTCAGAACTTTCAGTGGTACAAACAGCCTGCTGAGGCATACAGGGTCATCATCACTGGTCTAGATGTAGTGCATACTGTAAAAAAGAGAGCACTTATCACTTATTTTGTATGTACAGCTTTAAAGCTTAGATTCGTAGTATATTTTGTCTTCAAGACTTGTATTTTGTCTTCTAAGACTACATCTGTAGTCTTAGATAGATAGGGTATACTACATACTAAGATATTTATTCATTTAACCAGTTATAAACTACTGGTAACATTTTACAAATCAACATTTAAATAATCTTTAACTCCTTTTTAAAAATAATTTTTAACTCTTAAAACTGCTTCTTAATTAACAAAAAGCATAACAATGGAAAGCACATAACATAAAACATGTTTTCAAAAGTTTAACCTAGAGAATTTAAATATTTTAAGAAAATCTTATTGCTTATAGAAAGCTTTTAACTGTTTTAATTATAGCCAACCTCTCTCTCTCTCTCCCCCTCTCTCTCTCTCTCTCTCTCTCTATATATATATATATATATATATATATATATATATTTTTTTTTTTTTTTTAAATAACATTTATTTGGGCATGGAACAGTAAGACTCGGGGAGAAACCAGAGAAGCCACTTATCAGTGGAGAAAACTGAAGCTAATTGGTTCAGGGAGCTGTTTTCTCAGTCACAGGGGAGAGTTTTGTCCAGCGGCTCCTTGAGGCCAAGGGTGCCCCGCTGTAGGGCAACATTTTAAAAAACATTGTTTTAAAATAAAATTGTATACTAGAAATTTAATCCTTAGTCAACTTAAGGAAGCAATCCTAAACCTTTATATGTTAATAATTTATGAAAATGTATTTAATAGACTGAATATATTTTTTATAAACCTGAAGCCAATACTTGAATTCATACCTAGCAACTGATGACCCAAATGTTGTTACATTTATAAGCATTAATTTTAGTAAATAACAATTACTTCAGATTACTCATGAAAACCAAAGCAGAGTATAGTTAATATTCTTAAGCTTTCTCTCTCCAGATAAATATATGTATTTTTCTAAAAATATATATTATATAAATTATAAAAATATATGATTTATATATAAATTATAAAATATATAATTTATGTATAAATCAAAGTATAAAATATATAATTTAGATATAATTTATAAAATAGATACATAATTTGTATAATTTATTAAAAGTAGAAACATTTACAATTTATTTATAAATAATTAAAAAATATATCTTTAACCAAGAGGAAACTTTTAAATTATTGTATACAGAAAACAATGGACATTGCATTTATAAAATCAAAAATTTGGGGGGATCTCCCTACATAGTTTAGGCTGGTCTTGAACTTAGTATGTAGCCTAGGCTGGCCTCAGACTTGAGGTGATCCCTCTGCCTCAGCCTTCCAAGTGCTGGGATTACAGGTATGTGCCACCATGTCTGGCCAAACCCAATTTTTAAAAGATAAATATTATCTTGATTGACTAATGACCAGGACAAAAATATTATCACCAACTTTAAAGACATATTTACTCTTACCTACTAAGCAATTTTAATGAGCTTACCAGTAAACCACATGAACAAAACCATTTGGTCTAATGGCATGAATGTCCACTTATCTACGGTATAAGCCAACGTAAACAGAACTTCTACAGAATAACATACACCTGAAAGTTAGCAACCAGAAACACACATATTAACCTAAATCATATGTTACCAAATTTTAGGGTTCTTATTTACAAATTTTAGGTAAGCCTTGAGTCAGTAGTTTTTACCCTTTAATAATTTAAGTGATTTTGGTGACCCTTGATTATTTGTGTTTTTTAACTGGAAATTTCTAAGAGAGCCAGAAGTCTGTAAGAACCAAAACAAAAAAAATTTTATATGCCTTCAAAAAAAATTAATCAAACAGTTGCAGGAACTCTAACCAATTACTAAAACAGATTAACAGGCAGACTGATAAGAAAACCCAGAACACATAAAACAATTATATTAAGTCAAGGTGCACTTTTAGGCCATGTTGAATTACAGTACTCTTTTTCACAGTTCTGGGTTTATAACTATTGTAGACTAGTCTGCACTTTCTTTAGGGTTAGCACTTAGCACTTTTTTTTTTCTCACACAATTCTTTTTTTTTTTTTTAAGAGTTATAGATCTTTTATTTAAAATCTGATCTGCCAATTTAGCATTTTCCACCAACCCAGGGAGAGAAACTTGCACATAATTCTTAACAGTCGTAATTTTTCATGCTTTAAGCCACTCTGAGTATCCTTCTCTTGTTAGTTAACATCACACACAACCAATGAGGGTGAGAAGAGTTGCATGTTGCCAGATAGGAGTTTTGTTTTTGTTCCCTTTCTATTGTAAACCAAGTTTGAGGCCTTGTCTTTTACATTTGGAGAACAATCAACTTTTGAAAACTCCTGCAAGTTCATAAAATACAACCTAAAGCGGATGTCTGAGGGGAAAATGATGAACTACTCATAATCATCCCTAAGATATACTTCATGCCTTTAAGCCCTCTTGTGTACTTCTGGAGACAAATAGAGGAAGAAAGGAAAAAGAAAAGATGGGATTCTATTCCCTGCCCCCAGGTCAGGCTGGGTGAGCTGGGGCTGCCCCATCTTGGGTCTCACTGTGTGGAGGGGCTCTCTCACTCCAGTTTCCCAGAGCCAAAAATGCCTAGAGGAGCAGTTCTGCCCTGCTTCCTAGATTTGCAACTGTGAGGGGGCAGCTCCCCTACGTTATCCCAGAGAACATGACAGAGAGGGTTCGGCTCTGTTAGCGGAGTCAGCACTGCTTGGGGTGGGGGTGGGTGGGGTGGGTGGAGGTGTGGATGGTGGTGTGGTGCAGCTCAGCTCTGTTACTCTAGGCTCAGATGCACCTGTGATGGGCAGCTCTGCCCTGCCTTGTCCTGGTGTCCCTGCTAGTCATGGAGAAACCTGTTGCTTACGTTCGGAGTAATTATCCTTGTTTCCAAGCACACAGCCGCTCCAACCTTCATCAAAAGACTGGGAAAGCAGCGAAAAGGTTCTGTACACACAGCTGGGCTTTACTCAAAATTCACCCCAAAGATCTTTATGACTAGGGACCTGTACCATTCATAAGGAACACAGAGAGGGTTTAAAAGATCTGGAGATGTTGCTTACCAGCTACAAATCACATAGCATTTTAGATAGGAGATGAACTTGAGGCCAAAAGTATCATAATACCAGAAACAAATAAGGTGGAGGGAGGAAGCAGAAACAGGAAGATCACCAGGAGTTCAAAACCAGCTCCTGAGACCATGTGCAGAAAAATACAAAACAGAATTACGACTTTGTTTCCTTTCTGCCTATTTTTAAACCCTTCTGGTTTATTTTGATACTGTCCAGGCAAAGGGGTCTGGGAATAGACTGACAGAAGGCGCTGTTTAATGTGGGGAGTACAATTGTGACTAAGGGACCCCTTCCCCTCCAATTGCCTGAACTGGGCAATGCCCCAGGGTCACCGGCCCCACCTTTTCCATAAGGGTTATACCAGAGCCAGAAGTAAGAGAAAGGAAGATCCCTGGGCCCACCTTGATAGATTCTTGAAATTTCAAATCTGAAAGTTTGGGAATAAACTCTTGCCATTCTTCCTTTCTGCCATATAACTTTGCCCTTTAACCTTTATTAAACTTAGCTGCCTTTTCTGTACAGTTGCATTCAATGACTAATGCTTTGTCCTGCACAAGGACCTGGAAACCCCTCACCGACATCGTTACCCACAGTAACACTTGGAGACCCCTCCCCACGCAGGTCCCCAGGAAACAGTGAGGAAACCGTGATCACACAATGGAGCCCCCATTTCCCCTTTTCTTTTTGACACAGGGTCTTATCTTGTAGTGCAGGCTGGCATCAAACTCATGATCCTTCTGCCTCAGCCTCCCAAGTGATGGGAGTACACTGTTTTTAATGAACTGGTTTGCTCCTGGGTCCTGCCAGTTGACTGGAGGCAGAAGGATGGGCCTTGGCAGGCACAGACTGTTCAGCAGGTATTCTGGTTCCATCTCTGATCTTGTGAATGCAGGAGGGACTGTCAGGGGGAGTCACTTAGCCTTTTTGGCCTTTGGTACTTTTCTGTAAAAATAAGGGAATTGGAAAGAGACATGTTCACTCAATTACTCACCACCAGGCGCCCCTTTTACTTCATTTGGCTGGAAATTTAGGGCTTCCCGTATGTCAACACAGATATCCACCCCTCGGGAATTTGGGTCAGGTCCTCCTTCTCACAGGACGAGGTTCTGGCTTTATGGGTTTTGAGGGTTAGGTTGGGGACACTGAAACATTCCTCAGGTCCCAGGCTGCCTGGCCTCGGGTTTCCTGGCCCTTGCTGCAAGGGCCTTCTCTGAAACCTAGACGCTGACAAAGCTCATATTGGGGCGTATTTTAAGGCTATACATCTTAGTTTTCAAACTTTTTCTCGGAAAAGGGACGTGTACACAAAGAAATAACCTGATGCAGGTTAGAGAAACATCCCTAAGCCTCTTCCCTGCCCCAAATTTATTTTTTTCTTCTTCTTTTTTTCCCTGCCCCAAATTTAGAAGCAATCTGTCCATCACTCTTTGGCTGCCTCTGCCCAGGAGGGGCAAGCGCAAAGCACCTCCTCGGGCTTCCATACAAGCTCTGCCTACTTGTTCAGTGTTGACCATATAGGCTGCATGGGCACCTCTCTCTACCATCACCCCTGGCCTCTTAGACTTGTCCATGTCCCAAAGGATGCATTGAAAACTCCTAGGTGAAATTGCAATGGCGAGCTCTTCTATTGGATTACAAACTGTTCTGAAACATTCACGAGGGGAAAATCTGAAATTGTACACTGCATCGCGTCGTAGGAACTCCTGAGTCTTCTTCCTGATCGGCTCCTGACTAGTGTGCACGCCACCCATAACAACTTTCTACAGAAACCAGAAGAGGATTCTGTTTTAGTTACTGCTCTTGGCCTTTTCAGTTAACTGTAGGTCTGGACGCCGCCTTTGTATGGCCGCATCAGGTCTACAGTCACAGTCCCGCGCGCTGGGCACGGGAGTCAATTCCAGCGCGAGACTGGAGGCCGGGTTATCTGGCCTCGGGTCTCTGTCGCGGGCCACTCCGTCCGTGCCGGCCTCGCCGTCCTATCTGGGCAGCTCCCCTGCTCGGCGATCTGCGGGGAACTTTACCGGGGTCGCTGGCAGGTTCCACTTTACAGTCTGTCGCTTTGGTTTTAAGATCGCAAATCTTGGCAAAAGGAGTGCACACGGGGAGCGCGCGCCGGGAAATTGAGCCCCACAAGAGGGCGGACCCGCGCGCTGCCCCGCCCGCGCCCGAGGAGCCCCGCCGCGCCCGGGCACGCCCGCCCTGCCCCGCCGCGGGCGGTCCCGCATCCGGCCGCCGCCCCCATCCCCCGCGGCTCGTCACCGCCGCGAGGCCAATAGGCTGGGCCGCCCGCCGCGCGTACTCGCACCCGCTGTCCGGAGGCCCTGGTCCGCGCACTTTTCCCAGTGCTGCTGGCCGGCTCGCAGCAGTTCGCCGCCGTCGGAGCCGCCATGCAGTCCCGGTGCGCCGCGCTCCTTCCGCTGCTGCTGCTCTTGGCGGCGCCCGCCTCGGCGTTGCCGCCCCGGACCGGCCGCTCGGCGCCAGTCTTCTCCGGACCCGCCGCCGGCTGTCCCGAGCGCTGCGAGCCGGCGCGCTGCGCCCCGCCGCCAACCAACTGCGAGGGCGGCCGAGTCCGCGACGCGTGCGGGTGCTGCGAGGTGTGCGGCGCTCCGGAGGGCGCCGCGTGCGGCCTGCAGGAGGGACCGTGCGGCGAGGGTTTGCAGTGTGTGGTGCCTTTCGGGGTGCCAGCCTCGGCCACTGTGCGGCGGCGCGCGCAGTCCGGCATCTGCGTGTGCACCAGCACCGAGCCCGTGTGCGGCAGCGACGCCAACACCTACGCCAACCTGTGCCAACTGCGCGCCGCCAGCCGTCGCTCCGAGAGGCTGCACCAGCCGCCGGTTATCGTCCTGCAGCGTGGCGCCTGTGGCCGAGGTACTTCGTCCATTCTCGGACTCGGTCGGTCCTTGCATTCCGCCTCCCGACCCGCCTCAACGGGCTGGTGGAGGAGTGGGAGGTGCACTAAAGCGTTGCGGGATGTTCAGGGCACCAGCTCAGAACCAAACTGTGCCCCCAGCCTGAGTTGGTGATGAGTCGCGGGTGGCCACGCGCTCTGCCCCGTAGCCTTGGGGCCAGGGCGACTAGGCTTCTGCCCAGGTAGCGGGCCGCTGGGTGTTGGGGAGCCACACAGCGCCCAGGTCAGGCAGGAACACAGACGCAAAGGGAAGCTAGTACAGGTCTGGGAATGTTGCCGTGTGCCCAAACCACTTTGGGAGCATAAGGATTCGTTTATGCTGCTTTTCTTTCTACTTTTGTGCCTCCCTCCCCCGCTTTAAAATGAACCACACGTTAATTTTCACACCGATCCTCTCCATGAAAACTTTTAACTTCTTGCAGGGAAGGAATAGCGTTTCCTTGTTTGGGTGGCAGTTCCCCTGATGATTTCCTGGGGGCAGGGACCAGCTTAGTTCAGCAGTGTTGCTGCCTGTCTTGCTTCCCTGGTTTTGAGCCAGCCCTACAAAAATGAAAGTGGTTCCTTTTGAATAAATTCAGGCTGCTGCTGGATCATAGAGTCTGCGGGGCAGAAAAGGGTCGGTTTGGGATGAGCAATTACCTCCCCTCCTTTGCAGCTTTTCTATATCAAGACCGGTGGAAGAGAGGTGCTAGTGTGAGGCAAAGAAGAATGGGGAAATTTCTGATTCTTGGGATCTTCAGGAGAGATGCTTCTGTCCATTGCCATGCACAGATGCCATGTGGAAAAACAATGCAGAGTTCAGCCCCGGCCAGTGCAGCGGTGTGGGGACCAGCCAGCTGGGATTGGCTGGTCGTTTGGTCTCTGCCACGGGACTGCTGCCCAGACCCAGAGTAACCTCCTCAGTGCAGGCAGTGCCTGGGGTGAGGGATGGGGGAGCTCAGCATAGAGGGACCGGTCTGGATTTTTCTTTATAGGAATATGGTCCAGCGTGACCACCTGGGGCCTGGCAGTTTGTCTCATGGATAAGAACATACCAGGTTTGGAGGCAGAGAATATCCACTGACACAGGAGCACAGAGCCTGGCCTCAGCATTCAGAAAACTCAGCGTGTTAGGGGAGAAGAGTTTTTCTAGAGAGAAGTGATTCAGAGTGCTCAGAAATGGGGGAGATGAGAAGGCATACCTGTTAAACACAGGTCCGTGTGCCAGGTGGGTTATTCCATGACCTGTTTTGAGATGGAAATGAGTGTCCAAAAACTGAACACAGCAGAGTCCAAATACTTGGCTGTTGATTCTTTCTACGATGAGAAACAGGTCCTTCTTGGCCAGCAGGCCTACAGCAGCACCAAGAAGCACCAAAGTAGGGACAATCATACAAGAATGAGCATGTGAGACCTGAAAGGAAGGAGACGGGTGTGACACTGGTCTCATCCATGTCTCCTACTTTTACAAATATTTATTGAGCTCTGTAGCGTGTCTGGCACTGTGTGTCTGTCTGCTTGGCACTTAGGCACTGGATGGTTTGTGGGTGGGTGAGTGAGTGGAAGAATAGATGGATGAATGACGAAACAGAAGGTGTTCAAGACAGCAGCCATCCTGTCTTTCCTTAGAAGAAGGTGTTGCTTTGCTGTGTCCCTCATTCCCCATCTGATCCTCACCCTGATTTCCTCAAGGTGTCTGTAGGGCACTAGTCTGGAGCCAACAGCCTTCCTTTGGCCTAAGCCCCACTCCAGCAGCTGGTGCCCAGGACAGGCCACCTGATGTAACAACTGAATGAAGAGAACTGGCTGCCGCTGGTGCCAACTGTTGGCGGGAGTGCTCTTTTGGCTGGGTCGATGTGGAGACCTTTTTGAGAGATGCCTCAGTTAGAGTAGAAGGGGAGTTTGGAGAGGTAAGCTGTGCTAGGCAGCAATAGGCTGAGAGCTGAGAGCACACAGATCTAAGGAGGTTGCTTCTAGGCAGAGTGTTGGGGGAGAGGTAGGAATGCTGTCTGAGGAAGGGTCCTTGGCAAGCAGGCCACACTTTGAGTCATGGTGGCCCCTGGAATAGAGGAAGGGTCATTATTGAAAATGAAGCAGTCCTGTCTGCTATTTAATGAAGACTTCAGAAAATATCTATAATCATAGTTTTGGGAACAAAAGCCAAGTCATCAATTTCAGAGATTACTACAGCTGACAAGAGTTCATTTGGAAAACTACCCAGTTATACCAGAGAACAAAGGTATGTAATCTCCTATTCTGTTGGTCTGGAGAATACAGAAAAAGCATTGTAATTAATAATAGGATGAAAATGAGGGCCCACAAATAGTTTGTTTATTCTGTGTCTGGCATATAATTTTCAACTCTTTTGATCCTTCTAAAAATATTTATATAGTGATCTTCCTAGGTTATAGCTGCAAGGTAGTCCCACAGCAGTATCTTTCCAGGTCTTGAATCTACATCTGATTCCAGAGCTCCCTTCACAAACCACCTCTCTGCTGTCGACAGAACCACAGAGATTAAAGCCAACTCCAGCTAAGTCACAGCTAATCGCTGAAACAAACAGTGCTCCAGATGGCCATGGCCTTGTGATAAAGTGAGACAGGTCCCAGATGTCATCAGCAGGTACAGGAGTCTGAGGACAAGGTTGCCTCCAGTTGCCATTCACATAGCCCTGCCAAGGAAAAATGAAAGAGAAGGAGATGTCATAAACATGTTTCCAAACCAGAGTCCTAGACCCCAAGCTGCTATTGAGGAGGGAAAGGCCCTTCCAGATTCTTGGATGTTCTAGAAGTCCAAGCAGAACTGTGATATACTGCTGATCTCTGCTAAGAAATGGACAAGAAGCCAGGAAAAAGGTTTGAGAAGGACTCCTCAGATAGTAGAATCCTAGTCCTTTTCTCCTGTTAGCACACGCTCCGGAAATTGCACCCCATCCGGGAAGAGCAGCCCCTGTGAATAAGCGTAGGAGTGTGTAAGGCCCAGACGGAATGAGGATTTTTCAGATCCTGATGTCGCTTCAGAGCCTCTGAATATGGAGACCAGAGAATAGAGTGTACAGAATAGTTGTTTGCCTTCCTGGAAGCGTAGACATTTTTTTTTTCGGTTTTTATTTTTTTACTAGTACATGTTTGTAGTACATAATGGTGGCATTCCTCTCAGTTGGACTGTTTGTGTTTTACTTCATTGGTTTTTTTATGGGCGCTGTGGGCCAGTGTTCAGTGTGTTGAGTGCCAGTGTCCTGAGCTTTGGGGAGACTGCAAGGAGCAAAACAGAGCTCCTGCTGCAAGGGATCCTGGAGGTAGCAGTGCTGGGTGGGGTGTGTGGGGATCCAGCCTTTCGTTACCTGGACCTGCACTTTCCTTTGTCAGGTACAGCATTTTGCTGGAATGTTTCCATGACTGGTCATTCGAATATAGCTTTTGTCACTTAAACTATGTGTGTAATGGGTACCAGGCTTCCTCTTAGGGTAAGGTTGGTGAAAAGCCTTGTCTCTCCAGATTTCCGTCATGTGCAGCATGAAAACAGGACGGTCTTCTGAGGTATTTGTAAGGCTTTATTCACTCTGGTTATGTTCTTTTTCTCCTGTGGTTTTAGTAAGGAGTTAAAACATGAAGGCTTCATAAAATTAGTAAGTTAACAAGATCAAAGGCTAAGCATTTGATTTAGAGAGCTGTAAATAGGTTAGAGCTTAAAATAACTGCACTCAGAAAGTGATTATGGTAGAACTATGAGCTAACTGTGGCCAGAAGCCTCAGCAAGGCGGACTGGAACTCTGAGTCTGTTTGGAATTGTGTGATCTTGGGCAAGTTTCATGCCTTGGATCCAGAAATCAGATTTTCCATGAGCTTATATGTCTAGTGAATAAATAGCTCTGAAGGCATAATGTGACGGGGAACTCAGGCTTGGCAGTGGTCGAGGGTTCCTTGGAAGGCCAGCTGGGATGGTGGAGCCAGCGCATGGACACCTGGCCTAGGCCTGTTGCATGTGCACTTACCTGTCATGTCTGTGGGCCCCCAGAGCTCTGAGAGCCTCAGAGAGAAAGGACTGGATCAAATGATCTCAGAGGTCCTTTCTAACTAGAATGGCCTGTGATGCCAGTAGCAAAGTCAGCTTCTGCTGAGGTTGTGGTCACTGAATCCTTATTTTGAAGTCTGGGCTGGCTGCCCAGACCTTTTACGTTATGATGGTTATAGCCAAGGTTGACATTGTGACCCATTCGAGCTTTGTTGCCTTATATTTGGGCTTTGTGTTGGCTGTTGAGAATCCCTGGGAGTCTGTGGGAGTCAAATGCCCATCCCAAGGACAGAGTGTCAGTGAGCCTAGGGTCCCCTACTCCTTTCCCTGGGGCCACAAGGCTGGGCTGCTTCTGGGTCCTCTGGAGTGAGATCTCTACTGAGCTATTTCTTCGTTTCCGTTTCCTCCTTTCCTGCCACTAAGGGGGAAAAATAGCTCTGTGTGCTGACACAAACCTGTAATCCCAGTTACTAGAGATGCTAAAGCAGGAGGATTGCAAGTTTGAGCCCAACCCTGACAGCTTCCTGAGAATATGTCTCAAAATAAAAAGCGAAAAGGACTAGGGATATGGGGCTGATGGGGATATAACACTGGATTCAATTTCCAGTACAAAAGAAAATTGAGAAGTGAAGCCATTCTGAATGCTTTCCCCAAAAGCTCTCCAGAAGCAGGAGAGAAGTTGGTACCATCAGCTCTGCTTGGGGTGGCTCTGCTTAGTGATGTGTCCGGAATCAAGGGTAGAGTGCCTTAGGACAGAGGAAGTGGCAGGAAAGAGGCAGATCTGTCACTGTGGGGAGCTTGCCGAGCCAAGCTTTTGGGATGAGTGCCATGAGTCCCATTTCTGAATTTAGAGCATTTATTGAACACTCACTGTGTACTCAGAATTGTGCTGGACACAGGGAGTGAGGGGTGAGGAAGATTCTTTAACCTCTCATTTCCAAGCGCTCACAGAGGAGGTATGATGCCCTGGTTTAAGTGCTGAACTTCCAAAATCAGATCACTATTTTCTACATATATGATTTCTTAGACTTGACATAATTTCTAACTCAGTTTCCTTATCAGTAAAATGATAATGGAAATAACAGTGTATACACACGCACTTCTTAGGGTTGTTGCAGAATGGAAGGACCTTATTTCATTGCTTAACTTTGTACCTGCTGCATTTCTTGAACTCCATTGATATTAGCTGTGATATTGGTTGCACATATCTGTAAGGCTGAGGCAGGAGGATCATGAGTTTAAGGCCAGCCTGGAACACAGTGGGACACTGTCTTAAAAAAAATTAGCTATAGTCACCATTGCCAACAGATCACAAAGGAGCCACCTCAGACAAGATGGGCTGGGATGTCATCTCTGGGGATGAAGTGTCTGTGGGCTGGTCAGGAAGGATTTACAGAGAGGGGAGCCATGTGGGCATGTGTCCTGGGGCCACCTCGAATTTATCAGTTAATATGCTGGAAAGGTTCTCTGGGCAGAAGGAGTCAGATACTGCCTTCCTGTCGCCCTTTGATGGACACCCCGGATTGTCTACTGTATGATTTGAGAAGTAGGTGGCTTCTCTGGAATTAAGAGCAGTGTCTGGATGACCTGAGATTTTTACAGAAATCCTCTTATTAATGCTCACTGGAGTTCATGACACCCAAGAGATGGCAGTTTAAAGACTCCCTGTGACCTTCTAGAGCAGTTCTCATACTCTGAGAATTCCTCACAGGAAAAGACTTGTCCTGTCTTGAGAAAAGAAAAAAAAAGACAGAGTCCATATATATCCTATTATTTTAGATTCCTAGGACAAATTGTCGAGTAAGCATGTTTTCTAAACACAGTTCCCCACAGCATCTTGTGACAGCATCTGGTACAGGAGTGTCCTTTGTCTCCCTGTACACATGAAGGTCTCTGAGAGCATATTGTTGTGGCTGGGATTTCTGATAATTTCCAAATTTGCATAACTCCTGTCTTAATGAGTCAGAGCCTTGTGCAATATTTCAAACCCCAGGAACATCTTTTTCATTAGTTATGCAATGCAGTCTTCAGCAGGAGATGGTAGGCCTGCCCATGTGATGAGCTGTGTTTTTCTCGGTGCTGGTGAGGTTTACAGTAGAATTGGTTTCCACAGTCTTGGGCAGGACTTTACCCCATTATCCGATACTCATATCATCTCAGCTCTGTGACCAAGATGAGCTGTCTCCTTAGCACCAGTATTCTAAGAGGCAGTCACTGCTTGGTGGGGATTGGTGGAACAGACTTCTGGGCACTGGTGATTCTGGGCAGTTGGCAGCCAGCTGTGTATATAGGAGAAGGAAAGCTGAGCACTCAGCAGTTATATCTGCTTTTTTGTGGCTCAGAGTTATCTGGGCTCAGGGCATAATATGACAGTGGAAGATGTCACTAGACAGAACAGGTACTTTCTTGAGCTGGACAGTATGGTAGTATGTTATGGGTGTTGCCTCCTTCCCTCCCACTTACCCAGGGAGGAATGAGCGAGTATTATCGCTGCAGCCCAGCCTAGGACGTAAATGAGGCTCCGAGAGGTTGATTGTAATTTCCCTAAGGCCACCCTGTAGGAGAAGGCAGAGCCAGGATTCACACCCAACACTGTCTGGCTTCCAGGCTAATTTCGAGGTTTCTTTGACTCCAGTGTGGCTTGGAAGCATGCTGTTTAATCTCCATATATTTAAGGGGTTTCCATTTATCGTTCTGTGACTCATTTCTAGTTTAATTCCATTGTGGTCTGAGAACATCCTTTGTATGGTTTCTCTTCTTTTCAGTTTTTAGAGTGTATTTTCCAGTCTACAGTATGGCTGTGTTGACAGTTCCCTGTGAGGATGAGAAGAACATGTGTCCTGCTGTTGTTGGATAGGTGTTCTCTGAACATCAGTCAGATGCAATGGGTTGATAGTGCTGTTGGGTCAACTAGCTCTTCATTGATTTTGTCCTGCTGGTTTGTTACTTTCTGAGAGAGGAATGTGAAGTCTCCCAAGTCTGTTCTGAAACAAGACTGCAGTCTCCATTGTGAACCACCAGTGTTAGCAGCCTGGGTTTAGCCCCATTTGGACCTTTCGAGTGAGTCACTAGCCCCCTGCCGCCTCAGTTTTCTCATCTGTTACACAGGGACAGTGTTGCTGCTGGGGAGACTGATGTCAGAGGAGATAATAGGTCTGAGGGAGTTTTGTCAGCAGGAAGTACTGAAGCATTGATACTGCAAGAGATTAGGACTTCGAGATAGCAATTCCAGACTCTTCCAGGACTCCTGGTACAATCAGCGCCAAGAATAGAGCCGAGGGGTGGAAAAGTAGTATGCTTCCTGTCTAGCTCTTGGTTGAGGTGACTGAATTTGACCTTCCATTTCAGGGGCAAGTCAAGGGTAGAGTCCACTGCCGTTTTATCCAAGGGAAGATGAGTTTGGTTCAAAACACTGGCAACCCAGTTAGTATACTGTGTGCTCAGGCATCTCCTGAGTCTGCTTTGTGGAGGACTTGTGTTCACCTGCGAGGTGGTGTTCTTCAGTGGTTCCTCTCAAGCCCAGTTTTGTTTTGGTAAAGGGGATTGAACCCAAGACTCTCACAGTGAGCTACATCCCCTAGCCTTTAAAAAATGTTTATTTTGAGGTAGTTTTGCTAGGTTGTTTGGACGGGGCTCATATTTGCTATCCTCTTGCTTTAGCCTCCCAGAGTGCTAGGATTATAGGTACATATCACCACACAAGTCTCAGTTTCTTTTAAACACATTTACTTGTCAAAAAACAGCCTGAGGTGAGGCTCCTCAGGTTCTAGACTGGTATTTCTTCGCAGTTTGACATTTTTGGCTCTGAAAAATGTAATCCGATATGGTGTCCACCCTATTGGAAAAAGCCCTGTTAGGAAAAGCCTGATAATGGTTCAGGAATACCGGAGAAGGGGCAAGGACTTAAGGCTATCTGGGGGGAGCCCAGGTGCCTGGATGTCTTTCTGTCTGTAGATTCTGGGATCCCTCCCATCTACAGTCTGTTCCCTTGGCATCCTCATTAGTGGCCCCCTCAGACTTCATCCTTTGGAATAGACCGTCTGTTCTCACTTTCCACGACACATTTCTAACCACATCAACTCGTTTTCATGCTTTCTTAGGTCCTATGGATGGGGATACCGCCTTCCCCACAGAGGCACTGGTGGATGGCCAGCACCACCACCTGACTTGTAAGGAGGACAGTATCACACAGCATGCAAACTAAGGGCAGTTTTCTACCTGCAAATCCCACTGCCCAAACGCCTTTCACTTTGCGGCTGGGGAGAGGAGATATCCAAAGGGAACATGACTCACAGGCTGAGCAGCTCATCATTGGGAGCCTCTAGGACTGAGCCCATGAATCCCTCTGCTGCCACTTCCTGGAGGAACAGTCATGTGCTGGGGAGGGGCCAGGGTCCTTGTGTAGGAGCTCCTTATAGGCTTGAGAGGTTTAGGGGGTGTCTTCACCTTTTTTCCCTTTTCAATAGAATGTTGAAGATCATTTTTTTTTCCCCCAAAAAAGTTTTCTCCTTGGGATGGAAAATAACCACCGAGCAATCCATGTGGCTTCTGCCCTCAAGAGTTTAAGGTGCCTGCAAAAGCCTTGGGTGACGCGGCACTCTTGCTGTGCGGAAAATGTCCTCATAACCATCACGGTGTGCAGTACACATCACACACAAGATATTTCCACGTATTTAACCTGTCCTTGGGCTGAATCTACCAGATTTTTCTTCTTAGCATAACGGCTCTTTAAAATTCTCCGTTTCGTTTGACCATCAGGGGAAGTACATTTTTTGCACCTGATGATACATTGCGCTGTATCAGGTTTTTAAAGTTAGAAAAGTAATTTCATCCCAACAAAACTAAAGGAGGAAAAAGATTTGTGATTTTACGCTTCACTGTTATTCCAGACACCCCTCATTTCTCTTCTGTTTCTGGGTTAGGATCTATTCTATTAGGATAGATACTGTACAGTGACTGGATAGAAGAGTATGGATTTGTTATGGTCCTCTAGTTATTTTCTAGAAGGGTTATAACAACCGCTTGTTGCTATCCTGCTATAGTTGTTGCCAACTGCTATAGAAATTCAGCCTCTGTAGTCACTGAATGTCATAAAGAAATTCTACTAAAAGAAATCCCAGGAGGACAATGATTCCAGATCAGTCATTCTGCTCAGTTGATAGATGACCCTGTGGGTCTTATTAAAATGTGCTTCTACCGAGAGCTAGGGTGAGTTGTGATCACAGGACATATGCCTAGAAGGGCCCCTGTAGTTCCCAGGTCATTTGGTGCAAGTTGTATTTTGGGTGAGGAGCTTGGATCAACCAAGGGGACATGAATGTCCAAGGTCACCAGTCAGGACTGACAGAGAACTGAGTCCCTGGGTACCCAGTTCAGGAGCTACCACAGGGAACCCTGGATGCTCCTCTGTTCATGGTGTGGGGGAGGCCAGACTGCAACTTGATAAGTGAAGAATGTGTCACTTAAGTGTTTTGTGCACATAGAAGTATACTGTGAGCTGCATATATAAAATCAACATTCAAGTGCAGTAGTTCCATTAGAGTAAAAAGAAACAAGGGACATTGTTTTTCTGTTTTAAAATAACTTCACTGAGATAATTTGCATACTGTGAAATGTATCCTTTTAAAGTTTCTATATGTTCAGAGTTGTACATTTATTGTCACTAATCTGAGAACATTCTAATCACCCCCAAAAGAAACCCGATACCTGTTAGCAATCACCCTATATTTCCCTTTGCCTGGCTCTAACCAGCCACCAATCTATTTTGTGTCTCCGTGAATTTGCCAATTTTGGACATGCCTGGAAGTGGAATCCTGCGGTATGTAATCCTTAGTGACTGGCTCCCGTCACTTAGCATACTCTTTTCAAAGTTCACCCACATTTTAACATGTGTCAGTACTTAATTCTATTTTATGACCCAAAAATACTCTGTTGTGTGGTGATAGGAATACCAAGTCTCTCTTCCTGGGGAATCCTAATCCCAGTCCTGAAAGTCATTTTGAAAACTGAAACTGCTGACACAGTTCTGAGGGCTCTGTTGGAACAAAGTGAAGCACATGCTGCAGAAAGCCGGCATTAAAAATGAAAGTGTGCTATTTGGGTGGGAATTGTGTGCTAAAAAGAAAACAGCAGGAATCATACTTTGCAGGTTTACTAGCTCATATGACATTTTTTGGAGCTGGAAAGGATACTGGAAATGGTCTAAGTCCCTGACCCCCATCTAACAGACAAGGTACCTGGAGCCCAGAAAGGGAAAGTGGCTTGTCTTGGGTTCTGAATCCACTTTTCACTTTTTACTTGAGCCTGTTTATTTCTAGCCTCCTCTGTTTCAGGTTTATAAATTCTCCTAGTTGTCCTCTGTTCCCTAGGAGACGAGCTCATTAGCAAATGAATGTTGGGTATTGCTCTGATCTTCTGATTCCTGGATAAATGGGCTTGTTCAGCATCTCTCTCCCTGTGTTCTAGGCTTGGCTCTTTGCCCGCCCTGGGCTTGGTAAGGGTAGCCCCTCCATGACTTTGCTTCCCAGCTGTGTGACAGAGGCTGAAGGGCCCTGACAGCCCCAGACAAAACAGCCAGAGAAATCGCAGCAGGAAGAAAGCCCAGCTGAGAAAGCTGCAAAGGTCAGGACTGGAGACATGCTTATTAGAAAAAAGTGGACGGGGATATTGTGGACTGGGCTGTCAGCTATTTCCCTGCAGATAATAATAGGTACATCATCTTGGGTGTTTAGAGACTTCTGGAAAAACATCGTGCAGTGGAATTGATTAAAAACTTTTCTGTATTAAAAAAAAAAAATAGACCAGAAAAGATGATGAAATACAAGGGCACTGACCTAGACCAAAACATTTTACCATGGGTACAAAAGTATGGATCATTATCATTGTTTTGTTTCATTTTTTGCCACTGAGACTGAGAAGTAATTTTTCAGAAATAGGAACCTTTAAACCTAAACACATTTTTCTGGAAAACGCACATTTTCCCAGTAAAGCCAAAGCTACAGAATGAGGCTGAGCTTGTGAGTCACAGTACGGTTAGGGGCTTGCAGCCAGCTGGCCACATGCCCTGAAACTGGAGTCCCAATGCAGCCTATTTGTAGGGGAGTATCTTAGACTTGTTTGCATAATCTAACTTCTTCACTTCACCTACTGCAAGTCTTTTCCAGGCACTATTCAAGGCAGCCTTGGCCCAGCCACTGCAAATAGTTACTGCTCAAAGCACCACCTTGGGCAGTGCAGCCTGAGGCCTGGCATACAGTGAGCTTTTCCCACTCAGAGCTGTCTGGGACACTATCCCGGAAAGAGAGGGCTGCCAGCGCTTGGAAGTACCAGTATGGGCTGGAAATCAAGGCCAGGCCCTGGGCTCTACTGCCCCTTCCGCCTTTATTCATTACAAGAAAAGAAAGAGGTCTTATAAAACCTACCTGGATTTTATTTCTTTATTCTAAGCATCACTCGATTTGTAATCTTAGAAAACAATGATACTGCTAGTGAATTCAGTATATTTTAACAAAGGTAGTTCTGAAGGTCATTGTCTTACCTGTTTGATTCCTTCTTCAATCTGAATAGGATCTTGAGATTTGTTTTAGACCCAACTGGCTGCCTTAGTCCCCAGCTCTGTGATGCCTCTGTCTTTCCTGTGCATTTTCTCTGCAAGATTGAGGAAACCTCTCTGCCTAGGCTCCTCTGTGCCCTGGAATTTGCAGCTGTAGCACTGATTAGAATTGGGGTTTGGTTTCCTGGAATGTGCAAGGGATCACTTCTATTTCCTCTACCTCAATGCTTCAGACCAGCTCTGGGCCTGACTCAGGCCCTTGCTGACACGTATCCTTGGTATTTAATGGAGCAGGACAGAGAGAATGCAGCCACTCAGACCAAAATCATGAAGCAAGTAAGTATTGAGAGGCATTTTTGCTACACTCAAGGGGTTATGCCTTTTTTTTTTTTTTTCCCCTTATCCTCCAGCTAAACTCTCTTGCAAGCAGGAGGCCCCAGCCCTTTGTGCCTTATGCCTTGTTAGCTGTTAAGAACTTGTTTGGATTGATTTTCCCCAGACTCTAAGGGAAAAGAGTAATTCAGGTTCATGGGAAAAGGAGAAATTGTGTGAGTTTCTGTGCAATCTTGTGCTTCTCAGATTGTTCTCAGATTCAGCAAGAAGCCTCACAGAGGAAGCTTGTCTTAGGAGAAAATCATCTCCCTTTCCTCCTTGCAGATAGGCACCCCTCCCCAGCTATAGGTGTTGGGTTCATTAACTGCCTGCTGCCTGGTCTTGACATGAAACCTATACCTAGGACAAGTGTGCTGCTTGAGGTGCCTGTGTTTGTGCAGAGTGCTGGGTCTTGAATTCCATCCTGACACAGAAAGACCCCAGGGCGGTCACTGTCAAGATCAGTCGTATTCCTTAGGAATGATGGCACACACCTGTAATCACAGAGGGACTGGGAAACTGAGGCAAGAGGATTGTAAGTTTGAGCCCAATGCAACTTGGTGACTTAGACTCTGTCTCCAAAATAAATACTGAGATTGCAAGGCTAGAAATTTGGTTCAGTTTCTAGTATGGGGTGGTTGTGGGGGTTTGGAGAAAAATCAGTATCCTAGATCCTCTTTTTCTGTCACTCCAAGGGGAGCCAAATCAGGCATTTGTATCAATTTGGGCCTGCAGCCTTCTCATCTCTGTTCTGTTATGTGTCTCTGTTCATGTACACTCTACTCCATCTAAAGGGCCAGTGGGCTGGGGGCCTTTGGCTTGGGGTGCTGGGGACCTTTGGCTTGGGGTGCTAGGGAGTGGGAGGAGCAGTGGGGAGCTGGCTGAGCTTTGCATTCATATTGACTGCCTTTGTTCTCCTCTGGGGTCCTGTTGAGGTGCTAGACTGAGAACAACAGACAGATGAACACTTAAAGATAGAGTTCCTGGAGAAGGTTTGTTTTTATTCCTGAAGGTCCTCTTTGGATCTGGGCCTGGCTTTATTAAGTAGCCAGGCCACTTGGCCATACTAGAGATCAAGGAGAATTTTAAAAAATGTTACAACATGACTCTTGCACCACCAAAACTGAGAAAGGGCATGCCTCCCACAGGCACTCGCCCATGGCAGGAGCTTCAGTGGTGGGAAGGTCATTGCACTTGAGACCTGTAGGAGGCTGCTGGGGCTCTGGAGGCAGCACCACACACAGTGCCTGCTGCCTGGGGTACTGGCCATGGGAAGGTGTGAACGATAGATGAGGAGCATGTCCTATCCCATTATACACTGGACGATTCCCAAAGATCATTCTCAGTTTCCTTAGCGCTCCACTGGGGGCCTGCATGTTTCCCTTCATTATTTACAGTTTCCTTGCCAGTAAGAGTGGTCATGTCTGGAGGAGGCCAGGAGAGATTTTTCGCAGGCTCCTGGGCAGACTTTGGGACCAAAACAGTGGCGGCCCTGGCAGGCAATTTCCCAGGTGATTACTTCTTGTCCTCAGATGGTCAAGGTGGCCTCTTGGCCCCTCAAGTGTGAATGGGCACATGTTTCCCCTCAGCCTTAGTTTCCAGCCTCTGCACAAGACATTTGGTGCCCTTGACTTTGAAATAACTTGGCTTGCTTTTGTTACTGATGACCAGGCTTACGTGGCAGAAGGAAGCTACGCTGAACGGGAAGTAGGAGAGAGGACGATGAGCTGTCTTCAGGTATCACCTGCTACCCTAGTTTGTCCTGGCTTCCTCCTGAGCATACCCTAATGTGATCCAGCTCTAGGTTTTGCTAACTTTCTTCATAGCTGGGCTTGCTTCTGAATCTCAGTAGCTGTTGGAACTGGCCTGTACTCTTCATGGCAGTCTGTCAGATTGTACAAATGCTGTGCTAGGAGGTGAATTTGAAATTTGGTGGGAAAATCTCAAGTAATTTGAGGGCCAGGGGTGAGCTTACAGGGAATCTGGTGAAGCCTTTCATTTTGAAATTGAGGAATCCCCAGCCTAATGGGCCTACCCAAGATGGCACAGCCTGCATTGGCCTGAAGTGCCCATATTGCATTGGCCCATACTACGGGTGACAGAGGTTGGGCACGTTATCTCCCTGCAGATGTGTGCCCTGTCAGCCCCTGCACATGGGTGGCTGTGGACTCTTGGAATCTATAGAGTAGGTGACACCTCCAGCAGTTTCTGAGCAGTGCGTGATGTTTTTCACTTAATTTGGGTTTTTAAGTCAAATGAATTTGAAACTCAGCTAGAGTGGGCTCCATGCTCATGGACCTGTACAGTCACACAAGAAAGGTTCTGCCTGTCTTAATGCTGCACTTGAGATTTATAATTAATTTTTGAACAAAACCTTTTATTTTGCCCTGGTCTTTGCAAATGATGATGCTGGTCCTGAATGTGGAACAGTGCATTAAAATGCTGTGGATTTGATCAATCTGTTCTTGCAACTGATTTGAATTTTGGGAACATGCTGTTCCCTGTGAAGAAAGAAGAATTCATTTCTTTTCCTTCAAATACACTGCGTTCTGTTTTCCAAATTAGCTGTACTTATCAACTCTGCTGAGCAATTGGATGGTGGGATTGTTCTTGCCGGTAGGGAATGTTGGGTTGTTAATCCCACATCCTGGTCCTGATCTCTTGGCCTGGAAGTATGAATCGTGCTCCTACAATGATGTGGCCTGCAGAGGTCTGAAAGGCTGGGGTCAGGAAGGGAGGCCACAGATGCAGAGCAAAGAGCTCCAGCTCCAGAGCGCCAGATGGATGAGTTCTCCTCTTGCCTCTGCTGCTTCCAGTTCTGAGGCCTTGAGCAATGTGCATTCCTTTTCCTTCTATATAGCAAACCTTCTATTTTTCCATCTTTCTGTAGGGTGAGCGTAATATCCACCCTGTAGACTTGTGGGAAAAATTAGAGGTCACATTTGTTCCTGGCATTGTGTTTAGCACATAGTAAATAGTAAATGTGCAGTAAATAAGTAGCATGCTCTGTCATACTGGGAGCCAGCCACGTGGAGACATGGAGGGAATACGATCTGCCACCCAGGCAGGTATAGGGATTTTCCACTGGCAGGTCCAAGTTCATGGGACCTGAGACTTACACAATTCAAGAGATTCTTTAAGAAAACTCAAAATTATATATGCAACATTAAGTATGAATTAGATTAAAAGAAGAAACTATTAGAAGTTAAAATTTTGTTTCACAATGTCTATTGCACATTTTAGAAGGAACTAGGATGGATGAAAGGAGAGGACAATAGATAAAGAAAAAATACAAGTCAGTTATACTTTTAGAATCTCTTAGTTCATTGAAAAGGAAAGTTTTCTGTTATTAGAGAAATTTTTTTAAAATGATTTATTTATTTATTTATTTATTTATTTATTTATTTATATTTTGAGACAGGGTGTCGCTAATGCAGTTCAGGCTAGCTAGTCTTAGGCTCACTTTGTAGCCCAGACTGGTCTGAAACTTGCAACAATCTTCCTGCCTCAGCCTCCCAAGTGCTGGAATTACAGGGGTGCACCACCATGCCCAGCAATTAGAGAAATTTTTATGTCCATATCTTATACCTTGAGCAACTACTTTAAAGATAGCAACATGTAATGTGTTAACTATTTTTAATTCTTCTATTATTTTGTTGTGAAATTTTGTTTTACATTTTTTTCTGTAAAATAAAAAACAATTTAAAAAGTTAAAATTCACAAAGCAAATACCATAAGCATCACAGCATCCAGAAAAATATAACATTAATTATCTGCCAGATACACCTTCACTTTTTATTTTAGTTTAATTTGGGTGGGGTTGTTTTTTGAGACAGGCTCTCGTTACTCAGTTCAGGCTGGTCTTGAACTCATTATGTAGCCCAGGATGGCCTGCAATCTGAGGTAGTCCTCCTGACTTAGCCTCTGTGCTGAGATACAGGGGTGTGCTACCACGCCAGCTCACCTGCACTTTTAAAACACCTTCACCCCCTAAGCTTTCTGGTTGTCAGCTCTGATCACTTTTTTTATATGGCAATGATTTTCCTACAGAGAAAAACAAGAATTATTCATTATTATTTTTATTATTATTTATCGAATTTTGAATAATTAAATCTTTTATATTTCCCTGCCACCAACATGCTATCCTTAGAACCGACATACCATCCTGCAGAACTGGGAGCAGAGTGGGTGGCAGGCATGTCCTGAAACTATATCTGTATGAGGATTCAGGGCAGTCACTGGACTAGAGACAGAGTGACTGCAGGGCGTGTAAATGCATCTCATTTAAACCAAACAAAGTGATTCTCCACTTGTGCTTTCTGTTCTGAATAGCCTCCCCTGACAAGATAGCTGCGGTGTGCCAGGGGGGGAGCCTATAGTCTCAGCCAACTATGTTAACTACTTTATTTCTACAAAATTTCCAAAAACATGTGATGACCACTTTGCTAGGATAACCCTATAACAACAAGCAGAGCTTTGTTGAGCTCCACTGTAAATCTGCCTGCTCTCAACTACTGCATCTGTGCAGGATTCAGCTTTAGGCACTGCAGAGAGCCCATGAGACATCAGGCAGAGAGCCCAAACCTTTGTGGCTTATAGTACCCTTAGTAATTTTTTATGGCACCTGTAGGCCAGAAAAGTACCCCAGGGTTCCATTTGTCAAATAGTTAGGTCCAAAAACTTAGTAAGTGTTGTGAAACAGGAAGGAATAAATTTAACTTCATTTTAGCCACCGTTACCTGTGGATGCGATGTGTGTGCCCACTGGGTGCTAAATAACCTTCGAATTCTTGGGATTATATTGGACACTGTCACCTTCGACATTGATTTTTAAGCAGTGTGTTCACTTTATCTCAGCAGCTTCCAAAAAGGCAGCTTCACAAAGGTATGGAATCATCAAAAGGAATAGCATGCTATCTGACTTCGAAACTGAGGAAATGAGCTAGTTTACAAGGTGTCCAGTGAGTGTGGGTGCCATTGTGTTTCCCCTAAAAAAGATGGAAGATTCTGTGCTTGCTGCGATGTTCTGTGGCACCTTGGGAGCTGTGTTAAAGAGCTGGCATTAGGACAGCAGGGCCACCTATCCTCTTCTTCCTCTCTCAGGTCTAATCTTAACTGGCATTTTCTCCTTAAAGATGAAAGAAACACATATTTTGATGATGTGAAGCCACCCAATTTTGTGCCTGTGCTTTTGGGAGAAACACAGATAAAATCTGTCTCTTGGTTCCTGCTGCCTTTTGATTTTCATCTTCACTGCAATAATTCTGCAATATGTTAAAGTATGTCAGATACAGATAATGCTGTGTATTTACAGGTTGCTCATCCATGGGTTCCACCAACTGCAGATTGAAAATGCATTTCTTTTAGCACATGTAATATATACTAAAGTGCTATAAAAAAACGAAAAGAAAATGGTATCAGTGCTGAACATGCATAGACTTTTGTCACTGTCCCCTAGGCAGTACAGTATTATAACTCTTTATATAACATTCGCATTATGTTAGATATTAAATGATCTGGAGATGATTTACAGGATAGGGGAGGGTTGTATAAGTTGCATGCAAATAGTGTGCCCTTTCATAGAATAGTTTTGAGCTGTGTGTAGAGCGTCCTGCAACCAGCCAGTCCTCCATGGATACTGAACATTGGCTGAGCTTAGTGGCCTGTTCTTAGTAAATGCTCCATAATGGATAATCATCGTTGAAACTTCTCCATGCTGTGTGTTTCCTTTCTTCTAGAAGGCAGTTGTTGAAATGGTTAAGAGGTATTCCCTGTTGATCCCCAGAGAGGATGGGATCCAAGCAAGCCATATTTATGAAGTTGTATGTTTGTTTAGTTTATAAACAGGAGAAATGAATCCTTTGTTGTCTTGGGATGGAATGTGAGCAACTTTACAGTTTTCATCTTCACTGCAGCAGCAGGTTTTCTGAAACATGTTAGCTTCAACTTTCAGTTCTGTGGGGTAAGGGAGAAGTTAGGAGGGCTAGGCTTTGACCCTGCAGGGGACTATATGGAGAGAATGGAAGGAGGAGGATGGAAGACCATTCTCATAGACTCTTTGCATCAGTTCTAGCCTAGAGGAACAAAGCAGAGAGCATGCCAGATCTGCCTCCTTGTGTTGGCTGCTCCATCAGAGTGAGAGCTCAGCTGGGCTGCACTTTGAGCCCAGTTATCTGCTGACCTAACACCCTTCCCCCTTCTGCAGTGGCTATGGCATGACCTTGTGAGCTGGGGAACACAGGTGCAGGCTAAGGCCAGGAGAACCTGGCCTGTCTCATAACCTCCTTGTGATCATGCCTCTGCAGGGGTGGCTGTGATGGTGCTGTTCTTAATAGGAGCCTCCAGGACCCAGATGGATTTGCCAGGGTGGTGCCTCCAGCTCTCTCTCTCTCCATAATCCTGCTGCTATGGTCAAAGCACTGATAGCTGCCAACGGCCTCCTCCTGAGCAGCACCCTTGCCAGTCCTTTTCCTTTTTTCTTTCTAAACTATATGTCTTGTCTGGGCAAGCACTTGCTGGCCAGTAGCTCATAAAATCAACATAGCAAACATCAAGGTAGGTGGTCTTGTCCTCTTAGCATAGAGGCATAGGACTAAGCTGAGGCCAGAGTCTATGCTTGATTCTTTCTCTTGCTGAGTGCTCTGGCTGCTGCAGCAATGATTGCTCACCCCCAATCCTTGGATAGTGGGTAGCAGGTTGCCATTCAGCTAGTGTCCCCCTACTAATGGGACATTTCCACCTGGATTGACTCTGCTGCAAAGAGAACATATTTGAGATCAGAGCAAAGAGGGCATGCAGGGGCATCTGATACCAGAGCCCACACCAACTGCCTCTGGTTTGGAAGACAAGCCTTGTAAGTGGAACAGGAATCTGACACTGAGTAGGCTGCTTTTAGAGACAATTAAGATCCTCATTCTGAAATTGTACTGAGAGAAGCCAACCAAGTATTTCTTCTTATTTGACATTCTGTCTTTTTTTTTTGGTTCATCTTTGAACAATTCTAGTTGAAGTTCCTTGTGTTCTGTTTCCCAGTGACTGCTGGCCACTAAGTGATGTGAGTGGAAGTTGGAGGTCCTCTTTTCATCTGACTTGCACAGTTAAGGCTTCTCACCTGGCTTTTCAACTCTGTCCTTGTACTGCTCTCCTTTTTCTTTGGTCATCTGCAGAACTGCAAGAGCCCTGGTCCCATGTGCTCTTTGTCTTGTGCAGCCTGCTAAGGTGAGAGGAGGAGACAGATTGGATCAGAGTCAGAGCTCGAATCAGTGCTTCAGCTCATTCTGGAGCAGCAGCCCCATTCTGTAGGTGGGGAAGTGGATGCACGTCAGGCTTTTCAGTGGCCACGCAGTCTGCCCTGTAAGCTTTCCTGGTCTATAGTCCCTGGATACCCCTTTTCTGGCTTATGAGAAAGTACCTACTTTTCATTTGAGCTAGAAAATCTCATGTTCAGCTTTACCCGTGATGGGAGTGGATTTTTCCCTTTCCTACTTTGGGAAGTCAGAAAGAGGAAGTGAGTCAGTGATACTTACTAGCAGGACTCTAGTGGCTGTGCTTTTCTTGAGAGTCTCAGAATGCCATGGCCCTTGAGGGTTGTTGGCCTTGTTGAAATTAAACCTCTGCTTGGCTTTTGCTAAAAAAATTAGAGCTGAGAAGCCAGTTGACAACTGTCTCTGGTTGATGTTGCCAGAATCTGTTTGGAACAAGGTTTCCACCCGCTATTTAATTTTCCAATTGGAGGGCTTAGGAAGACACACCAGTCCATCACAGTTTCTTGGAGACCCTGGAGGCTAACACACAGAAGCAGGGCAAGTACTGAAGAGGAAAAGTTGTGACTTTGGTGCTTTCCTTGCTATTTGTGATCTTTGTTATGATTTAGTGTCCCCAAAGAAGTTGCTCAAAGTCTGTGAGCCTCAATTTCCCCCAATATGGGAAGAATATCTGATTCTCCCTTACTAGGGAGAGTAGGAAAAATTAAAATGAGGTAGCATGTGAAAGTGGTTTGAAAACAAATTATAAATTGATGCTATCCTGAGTTTGTCAAGTTAGTTTATTTTCCTTAGTAATTGCTGATCTTTGAACCTGAGAACATTGTGCTATGCAGAGATCAGATTTCAGCCTTGAGATAAAGCAGCTTAGGTAGGAGCCAGGCTAAAAAGGGCCTTTCTTTTGTAGATGTTCCCTCACTGGGTGGGGAGCTGCAGGCTGGCCCCAGGAGGTCCCTGGATCCAGTGGCACTGAGTCACGTTACACAGTTCCTGGTGGTACAGGAACCAAGAAACAATCTACAGATGCTCTGGGGCTGCTCGCTGAGCCTGTGGCTGTGCAGCTGTGATGGGTCACAAGAGGGCTTGGAAGTGTCCCAGGATTACTCAGCCTGGGGAATGGCTGTTTCCTTCACATTGAAGGAGATGTGGGTGTATGTGATGATATGCATGTGTGTGTGAGTTTGTGGCTAAGTGCACACGTGTATATCCCTGTACAAGTATGGGTGTGTTTGTGTGAGTCTACATGCATGTATGTGGGCATGTTTATGTATGTACATATGAGTGTGTATCTTTTTGCTACAGTGCATTTTGGCACCACTAACCCATAGCTTTCTCCAGGGCACAATGGCACAGAAGTCAGTATCATTAAATGTCTGTTTGCCTTTGTTCTCAGGGCAGGAAGATCCCAACAGTTTGCGCCATAAATACAACTTTATTGCTGACGTGGTAGAGAAGATTGCTCCTGCTGTGGTCCACATCGAGTTGTTTCGCAAGTAAAGAGGGGGTTCTTTTTTTTCTATAACTTATACAGCTTTTCGTGATAAGTGTCCTCATTAGCAAAACATCAGAACTGGGTTTTTTTTGAGATACATTAAAGTGTCAAAGTGTCACTGAATAGATTGTAATAAAGATTTCTCCCGTAGTATTTCTCCCGGAAGATTTTTCCATCTGACTACTTAAATCTACACTCTTGACCCTCCAGATGTTTTCAGAACTTCTGGCTGTAAAGAATCTCTAAGAACATTTTTTAAGTGGGATGTTTTAGTGTCAAAATTGATGCAATGTTTGGTTTTTAAATGTTAGACCCAGCATGTAAGGAAACAAGTACAGACGTGCATTGCTCCTGCAAAATGTTACTCCCATGTATTAAAGTCTCATTGTAAGTGTTTCAGGCTTCAAAGTGCTGTCCTTTTGGGTTCTAGGCTGCCTTTTTCTAAGAGGGAAATCCCAGTGGCTAGTGGATCTGGGTTCATCGTGTCAGAAGACGGACTGATTGTGACAAATGCCCACGTGGTGACCAATAAACACCGGGTCAAAGTTGAACTGAAGAGTGGAGCCACCTATGAAGCCAAAATCAAGGATGTGGATGAAAAGGCAGACATTGCACTTATCAAAATTGATCACGAGGTGAGTGTGCACCCGATGTCTTCCAAGTGTGCGGGCAGCCCATGACTAGCTAACCTACTGGACTGAGTTCTTAGGCACCCCGGCCAAGCCAGACTCTTGACCTGACCCAAAGATAGCAGAGGGACCTGAGCTCTCTGATTGCCTTGGGTGCCCACAGACAGTGCTGCAGCTCCTAGACCAGCTGGGTCTACACCCAAGGGAACTGTGTAAGGGAGAGAAGGGGCTCAGAGAGGCTTCTAGATGAAGGTTGCTATGCGATTAGAAAGTTTAAAAATATCAACTCACACATTTACAAATAAAATATCAGGTTTGTGTAGTGAAAATCGAGTCTTCCACCCCCTCGTGATGTGGAGGCATGTGTTAGTTTGCTTATTCCACAGATACATCATGGGTCATACACATAGATGCACGATGTGCTGAGTTTCAGAATGAGCCATCCTTATTGTGGAAACACAACCAGGTCTACTAAATTAGAGTAGTGTTTGTGAAAACAAACCAGGTCTACTAAATTAGAGTCTCTGTAGGGTTACTGATGATTTCATAGGCAGAAAGTTTTGGAAATGGTTGACTCAAAGCTAATGGATTTCTTCTCTTCAGAACTTCTCAGAGCCTTCAGTATGTTAATGTGCATGTGGCTCACCTGTCAAGGGGAGTAGGCTGTAGCATTTTCTCCAGTTATAATTCTCTGCTTGTATAACTGTGTGCATGTTGCGGGTCAGTGCAACTGAGAAATAGCTCAATTTGGGAAATGTATTTGAAAATGCTTTCGGGACTAGGGATATAACTTAGGCTCTGGTTTCAATCCTCAGTGTTACAAAGGAAAAAAATGCTTTCTATCCAAATATGCTCCTTGTAGACATTTTTGCTCTGTTGATCATTTAGCAAAATCTTCATACATGAGGTTAAATCTAGTCCACACTGGATCATCAAAAATTGCTCCTGCTTGTCACATTGATTACAGAGATGAGTTTGTTGTGTGGCAGGTGCACTAAGATTGCTTTTTGTAGCTATTTCATGTCCTTCCAGTTTTCTAGACTTCGGATGGAGGAAGAATCAGGTTAGCTGGGATCTTGTTGCCAGTGCAGGAAAAGACCATGGACTGAGAGGAAGTTTTCCTTGTCAGCTGTCTGCTTGCTTTGCCTCACTGTTGGTCTTCCAGACAAACAGGTGTGGCATTTGACAGGCTGTTTGTCTGTCAATGGAAGTAGCTCTGTGTACTATTTGGGCACTAGGATTCTGGATTTTTTTTTTTTTTTTTTTTTTTTTTTTTAAGCAGCACCAGGCTCCTGCCCCATCCCAGGGTCCTTTACTGTCAACTTTCCAGAAAGCCATGGTCAGGACATTTACACCCTTCCAGAAGCATATTTCCCTTACCTGTCTGAGGCTATATAGCCAGACACAGGCTAACGAGGCTTGAGAGCTCTTTGCGAAGTCACAATTGTGTGTTATGTCTGTTTGGTAACTGTGGAATTTCTAGCAACAGCTCATCTTTCAAAATGTATTTTTTGGTCACAAGATCATTGGGCCAGGCTCTGCCTTTATCTTGAACCATCTGTGAGGCAGCTATTTTATCTCCATTCTGTGGAGGAAGAAATAAGGATCAGAGAATATAAGTAGCCTGTCTGAGGCTGCACAACGGCACCTAATTACCCCAGCCTCATAAGACAGACAGAGTGCAGTTTGCCAAGTACCCAAGCCCATTCGCAGGGATGCAACCTGACCTCTGCTTGTGACGGGACAGCTTGGCCTTAAATAGGTTGAACAAGACTGGTGCGTCTGCTGGAAAGGTGTGCAGGATGTGGTAGTCTAAGGAGAAGGAAGCTGCCAGAATAGCATAGCCTGTGGCCACACGTGGGACTTTGGGCTTCACTGAGCACTTGAGTGGCAGCCAGCATTGTGCCAGGGTCATCTGTAGGCGGTGCTCTGACCCACGTGGTATGTGCACTTTCCTCACAGAGTAATTCTGTGTTTGGAATGTGTGGCTGTATACCATGCAACTGCTTCTGGCCCAGGGATATTCTGTTCAGATTTTGAACTAAAGTGGAGACAAGCTCGAGCCATCCCTGGTATATCCAGGCAAAAATAGAGGATCCTAGTAGAGGAGGTGTGCAGAGGGTTATGGACTTAACTCCTGTTGCTCCGGGGGTCTAGCTCTGTAGTCAGCAGCATGCTGTTTGACATGGGTTGAAAGTGCTCCAAAAAAGTGTCCTTAAAAATTTAGAATTGAACGATGTGGCTTTTTGAAATGGAATCGGAAATGAAAGGATATTAAATTGCAGACACCCACACAAAAGCCCAGTTTCCACTGACTAAACTGCTTTTTTTTTTTTTCGTCTTTTTTTGCTGATAGTTAGAAGTAGGGAGAGAAAAATATCTCTTCCAGCCCTTTCTCTTTTGTCCCCTTGTTTTTATGAGAGTCCGTGTGGCTTGTCAGGAGGCTTGGTTTGGAAGGAGCTAGCACGGAGGCTAACAAGTCCTACCACCAGTTCACCCGGCATGTGAGATCATGGGTGCAGTAGGCAGCATGTGGGGTGAGAGCTTGCCTGGCATTGTCATCGTGGGGATAGGGACAACACCAAAGAAACAGGTCAGGGAAACTCAGTGAAGGCAAAACAGGAACCAAACAAATTGGAAAGTGGGAAGGAAAATCATCCCCTGTGGCATCTTGTCATGTGAGACTGTGGCTCAGCCTCTCTGGACCAGGTTGGGATAACGTGATGAAGTTGGTGTGGCTACCCAAGATGTACATGGGCCCAGTGACCAACCTGATGGCTCATGATGTATAAATCCCACCTCAGCATCCTGAGTTCCCTTGGCATTGCCATGGTTCTTCCTATAAAGGGCAGTCTTAACACTTCTAAACTAAGTGGACAGTACTGTGGACCTCTGCTGTTGTCGTCACGTGGTGGCCTAGCTCCTTTTCTGGGAGTGGCAGCCAGCGTTTCTTTCAGGGATCTGTCTTTTTCCCATTGCACAGCCAGGGTAGGACCTTCGGTTGTGTGTCTGCCTCCCTTCATCGATCAAGTATCCACCTCTTGGCCACGGAGGAGGGCAGGCAGATGTTCTGCTTGGAACTGCAAACGCAGCTGCATGCACTGTGAACGAGCGAAGGCTTATCTTGGTGGTCCCTACAGTGTCTGGCTAAGCGCTGCCTGAGCTCCAGCACTGGTGCTCTGAGCCTGCACTTTCTCCCCCTTTTGGAGCCTTCAGGTCTTCATGCCTAGGAGTTGCTTGGCTTGCAGTTGCTGGAGATGTTTCTGGGCTTGGGACCAAAGAGCTCTTCTGCTTCTCTCTGCCAAGTAGACACGTGTGTACTCACTTTGCCGCTGTGTGTTGAGAGTCTGGAGGCCATTTGGAGAAAGTTTATGGGTGGCCCCAGCCTGGTCCCCCAGTACACTGGAGGAGGCGGATCCCCCACACACCTGTCCTTTCCCCCAGCTGCTGTCCCTTCCTGTGCTTCTGTGCTAGAATTGAAAGTTCCTTTTCTTAGGGACCCTGGATGGGGCTGCCGTTAATATGGGATGGGAACACAGCCCCAGGAAGTTGGGGAAGCATACATATAAACATTTTAATGGAAAGCAGCTTTGAGGGCAAACTAGTTCAGCTTCGGACGCAAACTATTTCCAGATGTGTTTAATATGTGCCACCGGCCATGTGTGCGGAATACTTTTTAAATTGTTATCCAGTGGCAGCATTTTGTCAGTGCAGTTTAGAGAAAGACAGAGAGATATGGGACTGGAGAGGAGAGAAATGTAAAAAGTGAGCTCTTTGCTTTTTTTAGACGAGAGCGTGGGCCAGGAAGACTGGGGTGGTACTGAACAAGGTAGGCAAGGAAAGTCACATTCCTTACAGCTGCTTTTCGAACTGTGCTGATTATTTCAGACCGTGTCATCCTCACTGTGAAGCCTTTATGGAGATTCCCCATTGCTTTTACAAGAGATTTCATCTCCTTATTAGGGCCACCCTGACTGAATTGAGCCTCCCTTTCCTCTGGCTCCTCACTTGCCCCCCTGCACCTCACTCCCCTTCTCAGCCACCCTCCATGCTCAGTTCCTGGGGCCTTTTCCTTTCCTCTGGGACATTTTCTTTCATTCCTCACAGGGCCGAGCTCTCTGTCCTTCTGTCTGACCTATGACATGATGTGGCTTCTGGGTCCCCTCAGCCTTATCTCTCATGATAATATCACATCCCAGTGTTTTCCCTCTTTATCACCAGTGGTCATTGTCACATTTATTTATGTTGTTATGCACTTTGAGATGGGGCCTCACTCTGACGCCCCGGCTGGTTTCTAACTCCTGAGCTCAAGTGATCCTCCTGCCTCAGCTGCCACAGACAGCTCTATTTGTGTAATTAACCTATCAGGGCAGTAGCTTCTCAACAACAGTGTCCCTCATGAGTGGGGTTTTAGAGCCAAATGCTCTGGGGAAGGGCAGACCCATTGCTCCTGGAATAGTGAAGGCTGGAAAGCACCAGGGTCTGCTCCCTGAGCTGCTGCTCCCTCTCTGATACACAGAGATTGAGCAGCAGGCTGGCTGCCACCTCTCAGCCAGAGGCTCTGGAGTTTGGAAGAACTTGCAGCATTGCCAGGGCTACGTGGTTCTGTGGTAACTCAAAGCACTGCTGAGGCAGCAGGGTTTCCTATGGGTGCTTTTCCTGATGCCAGGCACCAGGTAAATATTTGGAGACAGCCTTGTCCAAGCTTGAGGTGGTTTTCTTCTTCCCCGCAAGCCTGGGTTGGTTCCTGGCCACCTTCAGGCTGGCGGCCCCCGCAGACCTGTTTGAAGTGGCCCAAGTGCTGCATTGCTTGCAGAGGGTCTTCTTACGGCTGAGCTGCTGACAGGGCAGGAAGGCCAGCACTTGATCCTGAGGTTCAGAGCAGGGTCACTCGAGGGGTGAGGGGACTGGGCCTTTCATGTCCAGGTCTCTTTCTTTAGGCCCTGCTCTGAGAATTTGGCCTGGTGTGCAATAAAGCTGTACTTATTTAAGTGAGGAGGGTCTGGGGAGTCTCTGAGGACACACAGTGGCCAGGGAGGGAGGTAGCTCAGTACTCCATGTGACTCATGCCTGCTCTTCTCAGGCAACAAGATTGTCAGAGGCCGCTGACTAAGACACAAGCATGTCCAAGAGTGAATCAGATAGCACAGAGCCTGAGCATCCTCTGGAGTCTCTCACGTATATCATACTCATACTGCGATAGTTAGCCCTTATTTGTTTTGGTGTTTTTCCACTTTGGATTCTTTCCCCCTCCCTCCGTCCTGTCCTTTTTGTGGTCTTCTTTCTCTCCTGGCACTCAGAGGGCTCCCACTGCATTTGCTTAAGATGCCGCAGAGCCTGTTGACTTCTGTAACAGAATCGATTTTTACCATTTTTAGGGAGGTGGGAATCAATATTTCATGAGAGAATGGAAGTCTAGACAGTGAATTGGAAACTAGCCCTTATTCCTCTGTGCCAGCCCTTGTCCAGAGGTGAATGGGGACATGGCTTCTCCTTGTTCTCTTCACAACTCCTTTTGTGAAATATTTCAGTTCCCTAAACTCCAAACTGGAGCCTTGTGTGTTCTCTGGCTCAGATTCAAGAACTTAGCTGATTGTTAAGGAAACTCTTTGGCTATATTTTTCTCTTAATATGGTAATCCTTTTTTTCATCTAGGCATTCTTTTCAGGGAATTGGATAAAGGCTGTTACTGTTGGTTCTGACAATTTCTGGGTGCCCCATTGGGAAGTCCCTTATCCTCCTCAGTTGATGACAGGAGTGGGGGTAGTTCATTTCATTTGAAGTTTAGTGTGTGTGTGACAGTGTTTTAGAATCTGGGATTGGCCAAGTAAACTATAGTCTGACTCTAATCTGACCCTGCATCTGTTTTTGAAAATGAAGTTTTGTAGGAACACAGTGATGACCATTTACTTATGTAGAGTCTATGGCTGCTTTTGTTCTGTACTAGTGAAACTGATTAGTTAGGATGGAGCCCATATAGCCCGTGAAGCCAAAAATACTTTCTGGTGCTTCCCAGGAAAGGTCTTTCAGTCCTGGTGGTGGATGATGTCCTTGACCTAAGAGAACTAAGGGTGGCGGGGAGATAATGTGCTTATAGGCGCCAACCAAGGTGAACCATTCACGTGAGCAAGGGAAACAGAGACAGAGAAGTGGATTTCGTTTGCTCTCTTGGGAGGGATTATGCTTCTTTAGTGAGGATGGGGTGTTAGTCTTCTAAATTAAGCAAAGGAAAGCCTTATGTTTGCCTGTTTACAGCGTGCTTTTACACACTATTTGTCCAACTTTAGCATCCTACTGGATCTTTTAAACTCTTGTTCACTAATTTCAGTTTTTTTTTTTTGCTAACATTAATTTTTATCCCTGGGTTCCTGAGTGTCACTGTTTACTGGGATTCATTTGCAGATTTTATTTTATTTTATTTGGGGGGGTCCTAGGAATCAAACTCAGGGCTTTACACTTGCCAAGCAGATGCTGTGCTGCTGAGCTATAATCCTAGCCCCTGATTTGCAGATTTAATAAAATTTGTATTGAACATCTCTCTTAACCAAACTCTCTATTAGGTGTGGAAGATGTAGCCACAGTACACAAAAGCTACGAGGCTTAAGATCTGGTGTGAAGAACAGGCGAACTGAGATAAATATGGGAACCAAGTACAAGAAAGGGGACAGAGGGGTTGAAGCAGCAGGCATTGGGGCTGGAAGCTGTCGTTAGATCAGGAGCTACCTGAGGAAGGATAGCTGAGCTGAGCTAGGAAAGACACAGAGCCAGCCATGGGGGGCAGAGGGCGACAGGATAATTTGGGTGGAGTGGGTTTGTCTGTCTGTCTGTCTTTCTTTCTTTCCTTCCCTCCCCCCTCTTTCTTTCTTTTTTTCTTTCTAGCCTGAAAGACCTGGATCTTGGATCAAGTGCAGATTTATTTTCTAGTGAGTTTATTAGAACCTTTCGTACCACAAGCCAGCACTTCTGGGTTAGCTGGTTTCTTTGTGTATTTTCTGTTTTTTCTTCACTTTGGTCCTTTGAGGTTCCCACCTATCTTCTAGAAAGCTCCCTGGTCTTACGTAGTCAGTTTCCTGAGAGTCTGAAAACACAAAGGGCTCAGAGGATTTCATCCCCCTCATCTGTGGCAGGAGGATGCAGTTTCCCTTAGCTGGTTTCCGAAAGCCATCCAGACCTTTCCATGGCAAGCTAGAAGTAATACTAATTATCCTAATAAACATGCTGATTAACAAGTCATTTTTGTCACATAAGGCACTGAAATCTGATAACAGGAACATGTGACTCATGGTATTTCCCTCTTTGTTTTGTCTGCCGCGCCACTCAGAGAAAACATTAGCCCTTCCTGTGACCACATTTTGCCATGAATATATATTTAATTTGTCATTGACCATGTCAGGTTATTTTTATACAGAAAAGAGGTTCTCTGTATTCCAAACATTGTTAAGTAAATTTAGGGAGAATGCTGTATCCCGAGCAGGGTCCCTGCACATGAGGCCATACAGGATCTTGGGCCCCTCATGAGTAATGAGGAGCCTGAGTGCCTTGAGCTCTATTCAGCAGATACCGAGGGGCGGCTAATCTGGATACCGAGCCTCCAAGCAGGGCAGGGGCACAGCCCATGTCCACCACTGACAGCTGCTGGACAGAAGCTGCTTCTTTGGCTTCTCTGATCCCCACCTGCCACCTTACACATGGCCACAAGTCAGGTCATGCACCCTGGCTGCAAGGCCAGGACCTGGCTAACTCAAGCCTTACCCACATGTAAGGCCCTAGTGGATCTTTTAAGATCTCACTTGTTCATTTATTCACTTCTTCATGGATTTTGTAAATATTTATTGCACATCTGTCATGGCCAAACACTGTAGCAGCATCTGCCTTGCTGAGGTCAGTGGATAAAAGTGGGTAGATCAGAGGACTGAAGTATGAAACAGACAAAAGTGACGCTTGGCCAACACGATGTTTTTCTTCCTCTGAAAACCACGGAGTATATACAGTCACTGTATGGTGGGCTTCCACACAGCACTGTTGACATTTTGTGGCTAAGTGGATATTTGCAGTTGCAAACATGTCTTGATATACCCTAAAGGAGACTAAATATTATGGTGGTGTTCATAAATAGTAAGGAGGAAGGTGACTCCATTTTTTCCTGTGTTCTCTGCCTTTCTGTTTTTGCAGGCAGCCCCTGTTTCTTCTTTCCTTACCTCTCCATATATCTGCCTCACTTTTCTTCCCTCTCTTGCCACACTGCCTCTCATCCATCCTACTTGTCTGCTCTCACTAGATAGCAATAATAATGTGTCAGCTGACAAAGGGGTGATGGCGACTTGAGGACACCTTCTTCTGGGCCTGGATATGGTGGTGGTCTCAGTGTCCCTGGAGCAGATCCTTCCTGCCCTGGCCTCTCAGCTGGGAGTCACTCCTCTGTGTACCACAGCCACCCTTGGCCTTGCAATCACCTTCCTCTCTCCAGTCCAAACCCTAATGTCTCAGTCGTGGTCAGCTTCCTGAGCATGTGAGCTGAGTACTCACAGGCCCTGGGCTCAGAAAGGCCCTGTGCCCTGAGGTCATGATCTGAATTGTATCTTTCATTCATGTTTTGTACTAGACATCTAGTGAAAAGGTGGGATATGCTGAGGGGCCTTGGCTCAGACATAATCCTCCTTCTCCTCCATCCCCATGGGGGGTTCTTAGCCTTCCCACTCCCCTTAGCTTCTGTGCCCAACCTTCCTTTCCATCTCTGTACAGTGGCCACTGCTACCCACCTCATCTAGAAAAGGGGTGGCATGGCTGTTCAGGGTTTGGTGTTACAACCAAAGCATCTTGGGGCAGTATATAGTGTAGGGCTCAGGCTGATGCCACTGGTCAGGGACAGGCTTCTCTCACCCACATCTGGTTATTGAGTGTGTCTAACCTGACAGAGGTGGCAGTGCCCTTGGAGCCGTTCAGGGTGCATAGGTTGGAGTGGTGAGCCCTTGGAAAGGAGAGATCCCTGCCTTGATGTCCTCATCCCCAGTGGGACACAGTACTTGGAGAGCTGCATTGTGAGGCTTGGTAGATATCTACACTTGCCACCTTTGTGACTGTCTTTGTGCTTAAAAAACAGAAATAGCAAATAAAAAAAATCAAAGAGTGGAGCAGGGGCTTATGCTAATACCTTTAATAGTATTTTAACCCACCTTGTGAACAAGAGGCCCGTGTTGTATTCCACACTGGGCCTTGCTCATGATGTAACTCAGAAAATCTTTGCTAATTTGGTCCACAGTCCATGGCCCTGCCACCTTTGTACCAATCCTGCTCATCTGCTTCTGTCCAGCTAACCCAGATTAGGGTGCTCCCTCTGTCTTGTTAGGTCCTGAGATGCAAAAGTCCTTTCCAGGACTTCTCCACGCTTAGTCTGCTCTCCTTAGGAGGCATCTGAGTCTCTTGGCATAGCTTCTTTCTGGGTACAGGGACAAGCCATTTCCTGCACTGCATATTTTTTAAAGAAAATGAAAGGTTAGTATAACTGTTTCCAGAAGGCACATTGAGTCACTCGGCTGAGTCTCAGCCAGACACTGCAACATCAGCCTTTGAAGCAGACTTTACCCAGCACAGGGCCAGGCTGGAAGCCCCAGTCCCTGAAAATGAGTGTGCTCTGCAGCTGGCAGATCCAGTAGATTCTGCAGATTCAGCAACAAAAATATTTTTATAACTGAGGAGTACTTTGTACTATTCAAAGGACAGAGAAAGAAGTGATTGGCTTGGCTCATTAGGTTAAAATAAAATTGCTAATATTTCTTTAGTTTTGGTTTTATTGGTTGGTTTTATTGCTCTTCTCTCCAAGCTTCAGAGAATGAGGTAAAAATGAAGTGAGTACTTGAGGGCTGTTAAATGGAAGCTGAGCTAGTGATGGCTGTGGCCGTGCAGGGTCCTCCCTGGAGGATGGTTGGTCAAGTGACTATCTAGAAAATTCCAGGAATCTTCTGTCCTCTCACTGCTGTAGACCTTTGCAGAGATCCTCTGACCTCACTGAAAGTTGTATAACTAAAAGATTTATTGAGGTCCCTGGGGCCTTTTTAATCTTACCCATATAACTGTTGTCTGGTAATAGAATTTTTGGGAAGTAACGGAGTCTTCTGGAAAGAACCCCTGATTGTCAGAGCGAGGTTACCATTGGCTGTCATCAGGCTCAACTCCCTTATTTAGAGAACATAAAATTGATACCCAGAGAAGTTAATCAAGTGGCCCATGCTCACAGAACGCTGATGTCCGGCTGAGTAGGACAGTGTTCTCTCAAGAATGTGGAATCTGAGATACAGTGTGTGTGTGTGTGTGTGTGTGTGTGTGTGTGTGTGTGTGTGTGTATACACATGGACACATCTTCACTTCCATACCACCTTATTGGACATTGGATAGAAAGCCCAGGGGAGCCATCAGCACAGGTGTTACTCAGCACAGGCTTAGTGGGGGTTCACCTTAGCTCAGTTAGGGGATCCATGGCATGTGTAGGGCCCTTGAAGCCAAGGTTTTGCACTGGGCCTGTCCCCACCCCCTGTCAGGCCTTGGTCGAGGATAAGCCTAACTCCTAAGGACACCATGGGATAAGCAGCAAGACCAGAAGTTCACCTTGAGGACACACTGGCTCAGCTCCCTTTTCTGGTCTTTAATTGTTCTTAAACTCATCTGGCACCCTATTCTGTTGCCCTAGCTCTGGACCACCCAGTTGCCTGAGCCAAAGTTCAGAGCAGCTCTTTCCTTCCTGGCTGATCATGTGCTCTGTGCAGCTGGGCATGGGGCAGGTGGGCTGGTGAGAGCTTCTGGAGGGAGGCTTGCACTTGAACCCCACCAGGGAACTGAGATGAAGCCTGTCGTGTCTGTCCGCAGTCATTACTGTGAAGGCTGCGTGTGTGACAGAGCAGGGGGAAGTACTGAGTAATGTGGGCAGGTTCCATTTAGGTCACCTGAGACACCTGTCCCAACACAGACATCTTGGGATCATTTTGTTGCTTTCCAGCAGAGTTCTCCTTCTATCCCACCACTCCATAAAACTTGCGTAGAAGAGTGCACTCTTATCAGAGTCCATTCTCAATGTTCGGGTCTGGTATGAGGATTGTCCCTGTAACATGAACCCCTTGTCCCCAGGCTTGTTTCATCTCACCTATGCTTGTTGCATCCCTGCTACAGCTGCATGTGTGTTTTAGGCTCATCATCATCACTGAAGAGTGGTCCAGGGTGCCCTTAACAATTGGGTGCTGCTGGTGGCCATGGAGAGTAATGTGCTGAGGTGCCTGTGGAATTCCTTTGCATTCCTAAGGAGTCATATTTTCACGTGGCATACTCACATCATTAAGCGATGTCTGGAGTGGTGGTGGCTGTCTAGTGTGAGAACAGGCTGAAATTGATGGGAAAGACAAAAAAAAGGAATCTCATTCTTGACGTTGTCCTTCAGCCTTTGATGCTATCCACCCTGGCACCATCCTGCCGTTGGACAGTTAGCTATTCAGTTTATTTTTAAGCTGGAATTTTTGTTACTCATAATACTCAAAATACTTGGATACGTGCAAATCATTTTCTGTATCGATTTATAATTAGCCCTTTTGGAAGGTCCTGGACTAAGATGCCCATGCTGAGGAGGATGGACTTTGCCCCTTTTTTATTCTGTGGGTCCTGCAGACTTGTGTAGTGATTCTTCCCAACAGATGGGAATCCTGAAGGCCAGGGTGCATGCGTAGATCTTCATGGCCCGGCTCTGTGCTCCTAGGAGGTGCACATGAGTATTGAGATTGTTTTCTGTCACGTGGGGTATTCTCTTTCATGAGGGCTATGCGTCCTAGAAGTCCAACTGTGGGGCCTATGTCTATGGTTTGTTGTATATAAATGGTTAGTAAGGGCTTCCTTTAACCAGGCTGTGGACTGAAGTCTTCCAAGCTTCAATTTCAATCTACAACACCATTAGCAGCCTGCCTATAGCAAGTATTTATTTCATCACCTATGTAGGCATGGCAAGCCTGCACTCCATGCCTGGGGCCTCTGACATGGTCCCCTGAGCTGTCTCTTCACCTAGTTGGGTGGCAGTGCATTGAGAGTTTTGGGTAATTGAGTTGTTCTTGGTGACTTGAGGACACTGTCCAGCCCAGACAGTTTCTTACGTGTCATCAGTCAGGGTCCAAGGAGGTCTGCAAAGAGGGCTGGGGTGCCTTGACTCACTTTCCCCATAAGATAGGTTGCAGGTTTTCTGGCTTCCATTGCACAAAAAGAGTTTTTAGGACGTGCCATTAAGAGGCATAAAGAAGGACTTGGGCCGAGTGTGAGCTGCTGGCTCTGATAGGGATGCTGAGGGCTTTGCTTTTCCACCTCACAATCTGTGTGTGTCTACAACTTGTGTTTTCCTGTTCCCGCAGCAGTGTGAGACTGAAACTGATGTGAGCGATGGGACCCTGCAGGCCCCTTTCTTCCTCTTCTCCCTGTCCATCTCTGCTGCTGTCAGAAGGAGGAATGACATCTGCCGTGTTTACTCCGCGGGCATGCTTTTGCGTGCTTCTGCGAGGCTCCAGAGAGATGGGGAGATGTGTGAGTGACTGTTAGGAGAGGGACTAGCGCTTTGCACATAGCCTGTGGCTGGTGCTGCTTCAAAGGGAGCCTCAGACTGTGCGTCTCCAGCCAGGAGCCTGGAGCCAGCTTTGATGTGGGCGGCGCAGGAAGCAGCCTGTGGACACGAAGCAGGGGCACTAATAGGGCCGAGCGGGCCAGAGTGCCGCGTGAGCCTGTGCAGGTCAAAACCAGCGCATGGCTGTGCCTTCCAGCCATATGTACATTTCGTCTCCCGCGGGTGTCCCCGTGGAGCACATGTCTAGACGGTGATGGAGTAAAAAGCTCAGTTACCAGCAGGAATTTGGCCAGATGAAGTATGTATAGCTGCCGAGCAGACGGGCTGAGGTGGACTGTGATTGAGAACGAGCTCTACTTGGATGTGAGTGGGGCTGCGGGCCTGGTGCTCTCACTGCCAGCCAGCACCTGCAGGGAACAGGGGCCAAATGGCCCCTAAAGGCGGCTTGACCTCATGGTGAGCTGTAAATCCTGCCTGGCTGACATCTCGGCATCACGCCACTCCTTTTGCAGGGATTTCTGCCTATAATTAGATGTCTGGAAAGTACAACTCCCGCATTCTGGGAGATCAGGTTTGATGGCTGGGAAATTTATTCTCTGGCTCTGATAAGGTTACTCATTGGCTATGAGAAGTCCCTCTATGACTGAGCCTCAGTTTCCACATCTGTAAAATGAGAAGAATTATGCCCTAAGCCCCAAGATTTTCATGGAAGTGCTTTGTTGTCTGACAGGCAAAGTGTTCATTCCTTTCACACAAATTGAGGACTTATATGGTGAGACCCTTTCCCCTGCCATATGTGTCTGCTTGCTTCGTTCTGTCTTATTTCATAATCCATGGCACATTTGAGTGTATTAAGACTTAAAATGAGGGACCGGGGGTGTAAGTGCCTGATTGGCACACGAGAGGTCATGAGTTTGATCCCCGGCACCAAAAAAAAAAAAAAGAAAAGAAAAGAAGAAACAAAGATTTAAAATGAGATGCTAATTGGAGCTACCCTCCAGTGCAAGGGTGACTGAATGGCCACTATGTAGCTACCTTTCCCCCTGTGTTGGAGTGAGGGCTGCTGTTTGAGGAGACTCATCGAGCTCATCACTGGTGTTTACCTTGTCCAAGCCTGTGTGGTTCCCCAAGTGTGAACAGCTTTGCCATATTTGAGCCAGGCTTGTCCATGGAGTGCTTTGGGCTCATGGTGGCTGCAGTGAGTGTCCCCTGGAGGCCTTGGCCTCCCAGGACAGTGATGGGCAGCATGTAGGCCTCAGTGCCTTCTCCTCTGTCCTCACCACTTCCTACAAAGTGTTTGTCTCCTTCCCAACATCTACTGGGCCTGCGCTCAGACTTCAGAACCAAAGATAGGGACAGAGTTGTCATTAGGTCTCTGCAGACATGGAGTCTGGCTGGGCTGGGGCTGGAGTGAAATGCTGATTAGTATCTATATGATGAGTCCTGCCTGGAGCCTTGGACCTGGTTCCCAGGTTGTGGCTGAGATGTGCCTGGGTATGAGCTTGATTTCAGCCCGCATTGTGCCTCTCCTTTGGACAGCAGGACCAACCCATCCAGGCAGCTTCTGTCACCTGTCCTTTTGCCTGCCTCTCAGGTCCAGCCTAGAGTGTCTGAGTGCACATTAGCAGGCAGCCCCACCCGCAGACTGTTGTTGCTGAAGTCATTCCTGGCTGGGGCTGCTGGCTCAGGCCCAGGGTAAACATGTCCTGCTGAGCTCTCTGTGTGCCGTGCACTGGACACAGGAGTGTGGGACTATGTGGGGAATGTCGCAGGGAGAGAGAGGTCCTCAGGCCTTGCCGGTGGATGAGGAGGCCCCCAGCTGTTCTGCCCAGTCCCAAAGCCTCTGAGACTCCTGGTGGGCTTGATGGGTCCTGATTTACTCTGAAGCATTGCTTGGGGCTCCTGGCTCTACCAGCTTCCTTAGGCACTGGGATGAGGCTCCCTGGACTGGTTGTTCCGTGCAGCAGTGCAGCTCCTTGTCTGCAGGTCTCCCCGTACCCTCAGGACGTGGGAGGGGCTGGTGTGAATAGTGGGCCAGGAGTCCTACAGGCTCAAGATCCTTCCTAGGCCCTTTGCACTCTGAAAGCATCTCAGGCATGTTTAAGTCCTGAATCCATTCCATGGCCCTCTGTCATCTGCCCTGGAGGTATCAGAGCAAGTGTATACTGGTAACTTTAATGTGATCAGACCCTAGGATGGTCTCCAGTCACCTCCCCTTGTTTTCTTTGACATACATCCTCAGTATCTGCTCCTGGAGAGCTTCTAGTGTGGTGGTTATAGCAGCCTTCCGGTCCCAGAAAAAGAATGTCATCCCTGAGCTCAGTCCCCATAGGGCTGTGTCTTCTTGTGATCCCTCACTGCTTAGCATTCTGTTGTGTCTGTGCTCTGATGCACCTGCCCTTGTGGTTACAGGGAAAGCTGCCTGTCCTGCTGCTGGGCCGCTCTTCGGAGCTGCGGCCTGGAGAGTTTGTGGTCGCCATTGGAAGTCCGTTTTCCCTTCAGAACACAGTCACCACTGGAATCGTCAGCACCACCCAGCGAGGTGGCAAAGAACTTGGGCTCCGGAACTCAGATATGGACTACATCCAAACAGATGCCATCATCAACGTGAGCCACCTGCTCTTCTTTCTCCAGTAGCTGGGGCTTCCAGCAGGTTTTTGCCAGAGGCTTAGGAAGCGGGATCGAGTTAGGATACCTGTAGTATTATTAAAGAGGATACCTTTTAACCCCTAAAGCAGAGGACACCAATAGTTGTCAGTACCCCATTAGCAATCACTGCCTCTCCTGGGAAGGGATCCTCAATTTTCTAAGGGCTGTGCTGAGAAGAGGTCCCATGTCCTACCCAGGCAGGATCCAGTCCTGCTGGTCTCTCAGGCACACAATGAGGACATGTGGAGCCCTCCCTTTCTGGCAGGAAAGACTTGCTGCGCACACACCCTGCACCCTTCAGCAGGCGTGAGCCCTGCCTGTGACCAGAGCCCTTGGCTACAGGCAGAGCATTAGGCCTACAGCATTCCCTGTGGCTCCCTTATAAAGCTGGGGACTGTTTCGTGACATTCTCTAATTAATTCTTAAATGTCTGTCTTGTTTCTCCACTTCAGCTGTTTCCCTGAAGGATTGGTGTTTCTGAGAAGCAGTCTTTTTTTCCTCCACCACATCTGTCTAGCAAATAAGAAATGTGTTTTGTGTATTTGTTGCCTCTTGTAGTTCCCCTGTCCTGAACTACTTTGTAATCTGCTTGAAGTCCTGGCACTAGAATAAACCATATGGATTCCAGCCCCAGCAGCAAGGCTAGGGTCCCTCAGAGGGGGCTGTGAAGATTAAGTTACTGTGATCTTGGAGCAAGTGGGCTGCTGGCCCTGTCCCAGGAGAAAGTGTTAGGTTCTGTCAGGCCGCTTGACTTGAGAGCCAAAAACTTTCCGTTTATGTCACATCTCAGGATTTCTGAAAATTGTAAGGTCCTTTTTTTCCAGCCAATTATTGGATCAACAGGAACACATCTGAGGGAACAACCATCCACCGTAGTGTATTAGGCACAGTGCTCAAAGTGCTGCTAGGGAAGAATACAGATTGGACCATGTTGTAACACAACTATAACAGTTTTATTTCTGTTTAATTGCAGTATGGAAACTCTGGAGGTCCATTAGTAAACCTGGTAAGGCCTTTCAATGTCTGTGTACAAACTGTTTTGTTTTGCTTTCTTTTTTTTTTTTTTTTCAGTATGAGCTTGCCAACACACATTATCTAATTCTTTAAAAAGGAGCTCTGGGACTGTATTGTATGTTTGCATATCACCCACGTGACTTTTCTAGAAGGAATGAAGGGCTAGGAACAGTAGACCAGAGCTACAGGTAAATGCCTTGGAGTTCAGGTCCAGTGCAGGCAGAAGGGGACGAAGGCGGCTCCTGCGGACCAGATCTTCAGGGTGGGGGTGTGGGTGGAATGGTGGAGGGTGGGAGGAGAAGAGCTGGCCTGGCTCAGCCACACACTTTCCTGAGGCCGGATGCCTCTCTGAAACATCTGGAATGCAGAAGAGTTACCCACTCAGAGCCATCTTGTCTCAGTCTGTATTTAAATACACCTAAAAAGTGAAGCCTTTGTATCACAGACTGTGGGCTGCTGAGGAAACAGAGGCTGTCTTTAGCAAGTACTTCCTTTGCCAGCAGACAAACCTAAACTGCGCCCCTCCTGGACCCCTGTGTCCCCAGCCCCACTTTGCCCATGCTGCACTGTTCTGGCAGGGAAGCCCGCCAGCCTCAAGCTCTGAGGTGGTTTCTCCTGGCCTTGGGAGTCATCTCAAGGCCAGTTGAAATGGAAGCATCAGGAAAGGGTGGAGGAACTTCTTAAGAGTCCTAAAATATATTTTGTGTAAAAAGAGCAAATACTGTATATTTTGAAACTATCTGTCCAGCAGGGTGATCACCAGGTTCCAGTCTGGAGCGTTTATCAATTCTGTGGAAGCCAAGCAGGGCTGAGACTTACACAGACATCCTGATTTCCTCCCTGTGCCACCCTGAGATCCTCATGGACTTTTTTTATTATTTTAATTTTATAAATTTATGAGGTACAATACAATGGTTCAAAATACATTGATGCCTTGTGTGTTGATCAAGTCAGGATCCTTAACATTTCCGCTTCCTCAAGCATTTTTCAGAGACTTCTTTCATAGAGATTCTCCATTCTCTTCTAGTGTTCACCTGCTGCTAGCCTTCTTAGATTCAGTGAGCCTTGTGCATCTTGCTTTTCAGGATGGCGAAGTAATTGGAATCAATACTTTGAAGGTGACAGCAGGAATCTCCTTTGCAATCCCTTCTGATAAGATTAAAAAATTCCTAACTGAGTCCCACGATCGACAGGCCAAAGGTAAGCAGGGGTGTTTGGAGATTCAGTCCTTTAGGCTGCCCTTTGGAAACTTAGACAAAGTGGGTGCCTACCAGGAACAGAAAGGGAGTCAGGCACAGTGGTGCACACTTGTGCAGGAGGATTGAAAGTTTGAGGCAACATAGGGAGATCTTGTCTCAAAATTTACAAAAGGGTTGGGGATGTAGCTCAGTGTTAGACCACTTGGCTATCATGTGCTAGGCCCTGGATTCACTCCACAGCACCAGGAAAAAGAACAAAGAAAAAGAAAAGGGAAGGAGGGAAGGAAAAAAAGAGAGGGAATGTATAGTATAAGCCAGTAATGGTGAACCTAGGGCACTGTTTGTATCATTGAAAGCTCTGGAAGGTTCCCCATCCTGGTAAAAGCCTTTGATTTTAGGGCATGGATAGCTGACCATTTTTGTCATATGATCATGTGAATTTCACGTGGTTCTCAGCCTTACATATATGAGGCACAAGCCATCATGACTTGTGCATTATTTCTCTTTGTTATTCATTTGTATCACCTCATACTTTTGCTGCATTTGGTAGGAATTTCCAGCTTCATTTTGTTGATAAGAACGGAGATTCAGAGAGCTCATTCATTCTGCAAATGTTTATGGTTCGGCTCTGAATCAGCCTGGGAACTGGGCAATGGGCTGCTCTCCAGGGGCCCCTGCAGGCATGATTTTTACGTTCTGCTGGGGGAGAGACTGGCAGTAAATAATCTAATAAGATAATATCAGACTGCAGTGAGTGCTGCCAAGACAATGAGGCATGGCAGGTGACTACAGAGTGACTGGAGAGGTTGATAGTGGAAGCAGCGTGGCCAAGAGATGCCTCCCGAGCTGCAGCCCGGTGAGGAAACAGCAAGCAGGGGCAGCGCAGCATTGCAGACAGGGAAACAGTAGCCTGGGTATCGACAGAGTGTATGTGGCCTTTCAAGTGGTCCATGGGGGCGGGAGTGCAGAAGCTGTGTACACTGACACAGGACAGGTGTGGGAAGCCAGAGAAGCAAGGCTTACAGTAGGCCAGAGTGCATTTTTAACTGCATTTGGAATAGAGAAGCTCAGGTTCTGGGTGATATCTTTGAAAGGAAAGCCCACTTCAGTACTAGAAGGAGGTGGCTGCTGCTGCTGCTGCTGCATGTGTGTGTGTGTGTGTGAGTGTGTGTGTGTGTGTGTGTGAGAGAGAGAGAGAGAGAGAGAGAGAGAGAGAGAGAGAGAGAGTTAAGAGCCAACAAAAAGGCTCTGCCAGTCACCCAGAGGGAAGTCCCGAGGTTGTGGAAGAGGATGGTGGCAGTGAATGGGAGCAGAAGGGTCCCGTTCTCGATGTCTATGGAGCAGAGATACAGCCTGAGAAGGGCCAGAGATCAGGATGAGGCGGTGAGAAACGGGAACTCTCCTGTGTTTCTGGTGATTAACTCAAATATTGGAATGGGACTCTTGGAAGATCTCACAGCAGGTGGGGACCCAGACCAGGACTGAACTGCAGCCTCAGTGTGTCCCTCTCGGGTCCTGGCCTCATATTGCAAACTGGAGTATTGGGACCCCTGGCTCTCTGCCACTCCCACCCAGTGGGATGACCTCTTGTTCCTTTGTTGTCACACCAGGCAAAGCCATCACCAAGAAGAAGTATATTGGGATCCGAATGATGTCGCTCACATCCAGGTGGGTAAATAGGACACAGATGTCTGCCCTGCACTCAAACCGAACTCCCCCCCCCCCGCCCCACCTCGATAAACTATACGCTGCCTTCAGACCTCGAAGCTTCTGCTAGAAATTAAGTCCCCCTGGGAAAGAAGGGGGGGGCATTGGCCTCTTTTGTTTCACTCTTCATCTTTGTTTTTTGCATCTGACCATCAGAGAGAGGGCTTCTGCCTTCCTGTTTGAAGACAGCCTGAATAGTGTGGGGGCTGGCTCCCCGCAGCTCCCTCACACCTTCCTCATGCCACTTGCTCTGTTGAAACCCACGTTCCGGGAGTGTCCCAGTGGCTGCCCAGCTGCTGCAGCTCCTGCCCCTTGTTCGCTCTGTAGCCATGGGCCATGGCTGCAGAAATGCTGGGGCAGGCCCCACTGACAGCTGTGATGACTGATGGGCTTGTTTTCCTGAGCTGCTGGAAATTGCTGCCCGTGGTTACCAGGCCATGACATACTGCAGTGTGAGCCTGGATGAAAAATGGGGGTGACGTCATGAGTCCTGGTGACCGACCTAGCTGGCATGGCTGAGCTGTGTCGTAGGCTGAGTGTGTAAAGAACAAAATACATTGATTTTCTGTAGATAGGTTGCTGTGAATTATTGTAATTATTAACTAGTAAAATGTCAAATGTTGAGACATTGTCAAAATGTTGAGACATTTTGATACATGTTACGGGTGGTGGTACCTTTCCCAGTATTCCATAAGAAGGAATAATTTGCCAGGAAAAAAACCACTTTGGTTGTTTTTAGGCCAGGAGAGATGGAGGTGTCTGGAAGGAGTACAGGCTTTGGGGTCGGCTTTGGGGTTGGGATGCTCTCTGAGCTCCTGTGCCTCCTAGCTGTGACTCCTGAGTTCACAGTGTCATCTCCAGGATGACCATGACAGCACAGGTTCTTGGATCAACAAGCAGAGGCAGTGATCACCTGCCATAGTGCCAGGTGCTGGGGTGGGCACCTTACCTAGACAGCCCCACCTGATCCTCTAACACCCCATCTGCAGAGCACTCTTACTAGCCCATTTTGCAGCTGAAGAAACAAAGACTCAGAGAGGTCAAGCAAATACCCACAGCAACACAGCTTGCAAATGGCAGATGTGGGGCTGTAAACTAGGCCAGCTGTTCTATTTTACCGCTCCTTCAGTGGTAGCTATTATTAACTAATAATAAATAATGGTAATTCCAATTATGATTAAAGTATTTCTCTACTATTACATAGTAAACCTTTGATTCCAGGAGGCAGGCAATTTTAAAGTAGAATCAGAACTCTTGGAGGAATTTTTACATTGGACTCAGAGATGCGACGGGAACTTCATGAAAAGGAAATGTCAGCAGAGGAAAGCCTGATGGTACTTAACATTAACATGAATACTTTTCCTCTTGAGCAGCAAAGCCAAAGAGCTAAAAGATCGCCACCGAGACTTTCCAGATGTGCTTTCGGGAGCGTATATTATTGAAGTAATCCCTGACACCCCAGCGGAAGCGTGAGTGAGAAGTGTCTTCCCTTTTGCTAATATGTATTTTTTTGTTTTGTTTTGTTTTTTGAGACAAGGTCGCCCTATGTAGTTCAGGCTGGCCGTGAAATCATTGTGTAGCCCAGGCTGGCCTCAAACGTGCAGTGATCCTGCTTCAACCTCCTAAGTGCTAGGATCACAGGCATGCACCACCATGCCTGGCCCCTTTTCCTGAGAGGTAGTGGGATAAGGCAGTGGTTTTTTTTTTCTTTTTCTATTGGTTCAGATGACTGTATCCACTCTTGACAAATGTGATTGGACATCTTGGGTCACTTCTGGCCCACCTGGGCCCACAGTTCATCCACAGAAGGGCATTTATGGCCTTCAGAGTCCTTGTTCTGGGCCAAGCATGGTGGTACATACCTCTAAATCCTAGCTACTTCCGAGGATAAGGCAGGAGAATCTCAGTTCAAGGCCAACCTGGGCAACTTAAGTGAGATTCTGTCTCAAAATAAAATTTAAAAATGTCTGGGGTTGTGGCTCAGTGGTAGAGTGCTTGCCCTGGACTTAGAGTCTGTCTGTCTATCTCTCTTGCACGCGCACACACTCACACACACACACCCCACACACACACTCATCACACATACATATCCTTGCTTTGCTTGAGGTCATTCAGATGGGAAGAGCAAAAGCAGGGTCAGGAGGTGTCTGGATAGCATGGCTGGAAGAGGTTTTATGGAGCAGTGTCCTCAAGACCTTAGGACCAATCTCTCAGAACCTTTTCTGTGTCCGTGACCTGCCAGTCCATACCTGTTAACACCTTTAGAGAAATAATTCAGGTGACATCCAGAGAACACGAAAGAAGCATCTCAGCCAACAATTAGGACTTGTGATCTGTATTGACGTAATGTTCAAAGACAAGTGTGAAACTGGGGCTGAGCCGGAGCTGGTTTGCTAGATGCTTTTATATGACTTGTAGGCAGAAAATATTTTACATGGTTGGAAAAATTCCACAATATTAGTATTGTGTGACATGTGACAGTTGTATGAAATGCAGATTTCAGTGTCCTCAGGTGTTTAACGGAACACAGATGTACCCACTACAAACTGTCTCTAGTGATGTTGTTTTGTCATAGGTAAAATGTAAGGTTACAGCTGTAGTAACATGGAGGAAGTGTTATCTAATAGAATAACTGAGCACTGCCTGTCATAAGCAGGTTGGCCATGGTTGTGGTATGTAGCAGATGCTATCTGATAGATCATTGCCTCTTTGGGATTAGTACATTGTAACATCACACAAGTACACATAGGCATTCCTGCAGTGAACACAGTTAATGATTTGGCCTAAATCTCTCAAAAGGAAACGTTTAAACCACTCTCGAGTTCATCACTATCACCTAGCAGTATTTGTTCTGCGCTTTTTGGTTCTAAGCTCAGGAGGAATGGAGACGTAACCAGTGGGTTTCCTTTTGTCTTGTAGTGGTGGTCTTAAGGAAAACGATGTCATAATCAGCATCAATGGACAGTCGGTGACGTCTGCCAATGATGTCAGTGACGTCATAAAAAAGGAGAGCACCCTGAACATGGTTGTCCGCAGGGGCAATGAAGACATCATGATTACAGTGATTCCTGAAGAAATTGACCCATAGGCAGAGGCATGAGCTGGATTTCATGTTTCCTTGAGAGACTCTCCCGTGGACGATGCATGAGAACTCTGGGCTGCTGGCAGAGGACACCCAAGACTTTTGACCTCCATTTTGCTCATTGGGTCGAAACCGCCTGGCCAACAGAACCCTTCTTGATAGTTTGCAGGCAAAACCAGTGTAATGTTGCCGACGTGCAGGCAGAAGCTCCACCCTTCTGTACCCTATGTATGCAGCGCGCTTTTTCCTGCCAGCTTGGGCTGTTCCTGCTTAGTCAACATTTGTCTCCTTTTTTAACTGAGTCATCATCCTGTCCAACTAATGCGTTTGATGCAATGCATAAATAACAGGAAGCTCTGGGAGCCAGAATGGTCCTAGGCCTGTTTATGCTTTGTTCCAAGTCAGCGCCCAGGGGAGGCCGATGCACCGAGACCACACATGGGTGAACGCTGGCTTTCGGATGGCCAGAGTTGCCTCTTCTAGGATTCTGTTTGGAATGGGAAGTATGATGACTTTGAGTTTGAGCTATTAAAATATTTCTTCATACATTTCTGTCTGATTTGCTTTTTTTAGAAAGTTGGTTGCAGTCATTTAAAAATGAGCGTGGTGTCAGTGGGCTCCACAGTATATCACACTGTCCATGCAAAGTTGAGCTCTCGGTCTTGTAAGTTACTCCAAAATCACCCCATTGGATTTCCCTGTGTTATACAACTATGTCCAGCCTCCGTGGCTTTATGAACTAGGCCTCGAGGACAGTTCCGCTTGCATCTGGAGCTTTTCAAACTATCTCAAGTCTGTTGACCCCATGCGTCATGCAAACAGTCAATAAAGGTTTTCCGGGCCTCTGCTCTGGACCAGGCACTGGGCCGAGTGTGGAAAGCTAGCCAGAGCAGGATAGATGCAGGAACTCCCTCTCCTGAGCTTCACCCCGGAAACTGGGTCTCCTCCTGAAAGGCAGATGGTTTAGAAGACCATGCCACAACCCCGGGCCTGGCCTATTGTAAATCCCTAGCATTCACAGAGCTGCAGCCACTCATTTGTCCTGAGTCTGAAATAAGAACTAGATCTTAGTGTCAGAGAATTTAAATGGGCTCCCTCAGTATGTCTTTGAACAGGTGCAGCTGTAAGCAGCTGTAGACACCTTTCCCTCCAAAAATATTTTCCAAGAGTTTGGAAAGTTGGACCCAAAAAGATTGTTGCAAAACTTCGGCTTGGAAGTGTGCACAGGCTCAGATTCTTATAGTGAGTACACACCAAAGATCAGGCTGTTTATATCAAGAGCTGAGGGTCAGAGGCTGTATAGTGGTCGGCACTAAGAAACAGGCCTCATGTAGGATTGAGGTCCAGTTCGCCAGTGTGAAAGCTTAATCTTCTCTTCAATAAGAAGTATGTAGATCCACCTTGTATCTGGAAAGGCTTTGGAAGAAGACCAAAGTGAATCAAAGCTTGCCTTGGCATTATGGCCAAATGCAGCCCAGGCTGCCCTTTGCTCTCTGCTTGAATGATGTTAAAGTCAGGCAGGAACCAGTGAGTCCTCTTATTCTTAATGAACTTTCATTCTCCTGTAAAATAAGGACTAATAATAGCACATCCCTGGCACTAGCATGGCACATGAGCATAAACACAGGCACTCTTGTTTTTGTCATTAGCCTGCCATGGTTCTGCTCTTCGGTGACAACCATATTAGCTAATAGCCACCTGGTGCTATATGCCGGTGTGCTGGTCATTTGCTATTTGTTAGCTCATTAACTTTCAGAGTAGTTCTGAGGATATATATTTACCTTTCATTAAGTGAGGAACTTAACACTCCAAGGCACTTTGCTGTAGTCACACAAGTAGTAAGAATATGACTTGAGCCCAAGAAATCTGAGCCCATGGCATCTTTACAGTGCCACTTTTTCAAAAAAAAAAAAAAAAACCCAGCTTGATCTGAAATGAACCCTGAGTACTGTTTTGCTCTTGCCCCATCTGAGCACTGGAGAAAATACTCATGTCTGGTGGCAAAGAGTAGCAAGTGTTTTTCTTGGAACTTGCATGGTATGTGACCCCACTGGGTTAACACGCTAGGCTCCAGCCTTGGATGGTGGTGGCTTGGTTGGCTGCCATAATGCTGGCCCTGTTTCAACAGATGCCACTGCCTTCAAGGCCAAGCCTTGCTGAGGCACAGCAGAGGAAGTGTCTGGTGAATGGACCGACCCTCCAGGCTCAAGGCTATTGTGGCAGCTCCACCTCTCAGAAGGTGGTCATCATCACTGGTCCAACAGCATGAGGATGGCTTTTCCTATTGTCTGCTGACAGTGGTCATTGAGGGGGGCTGCTTGAAGCTCTGGGCTAGAGTGTGAGATGCAGTGTGAAGGAAAGAGCTGCGGGAGAACTGATGTCTGGGTCTTTCCAGTCACTGACTATGTGATGATCCTGGGTGTGGCCTGACATTGGCTCTCACTTATGAGAGAATAGCCCCGAGGTCCCCAACATTTTTGGGGGTGGTTTGAGACAGAGTCTCTTATGCATTCCAGGCTGGCCTTTAACTCACTGTGTAGCTGGGCTTACAGATGTCACCACATCCGCTTCCAAAAGTACTTTGATTTCATAGCTGCCCAGGTGCCTTGCAACCAGCCTGAGTGCATAGGTATCCTATATTTGTCCTGCTTTGACTGTAAAAGCTTCAGACTTCGAGTTTATTATCGATGACTTCGTTCTGCAGCCTCACTGGATGATTTCACACCTCTACCCTTCTATTATGTCTGTGAGGGACCCCTCCTGTATTTAAGACCAAACTGGAAATGTGATGCTGAGCATGCATGAGTCCACTGTTTTTCCTTTGTTAGTGGGTTCAACTTGGGTGCTGTCATCCTTTGTGGTGCCGCGTAAGCCCTACTAAAGCTCTCCTGGGTGGAATAGTCCTACTTGTGATTTCTCACTGGAGTACTGTGGTGGTAACACCAAAAGACACTGGTACTGAAAACCATCAGCAATCAGTGCTGGGAACACTGACAACGGATAGTTGTATGGAAAGACAGAGTGCAAAGAATGGCTGGGAGCTGTGATCTCCAAGGGCCCAAAGAGTTAAGAGTTCCTAAGACCTGCCAGGAGCTTCTGGCTCAGAGCAGCAAGGAAGACCATTAATACCAAAAGAACTGATGGCTGCTGGCATTCAAAGCTCAAGGCTGTTAGCATTAAAAGCTGCACTTTGCTAAATCATGATCTCTATATGAATTGAGCAAGAGCCTTCAGATTGGCATTTCTTACAAGCTGGAATAGGAACCCTGCCCTTTAGAGGGCCTGGAGGAAAAGCGTGGACAAAGCTGATGACTGTCAGCAGGCTCAAGAACCAACTCACATTTGATCTCCATCCTACGAAGGGCTAAGAATCCCTGTTCACGCCTGGGAGCAGAGCAGCAAGTCAGAGCTGTTCTCACTGTGCCCATCTTGCTCCTGCCTTCCAGCACAGAATCAGTTAAGACAAGAGTCATTTTGCGACTTCCGGGAGAACATGGCGGACAGATAACAGCAACTACCGGAGGCTCTCTGAAAACTAGGCTCAGAAGCCAGGTATGGTGCGGACTAAAGAGACATAAGCAGGTGGAGTTATGCTCTGCTGACTCAGGAACGAACTCGGCTGAGAGAAACCAACTCGGAATGCAGTCCTGGTGCTAAAACAGGAACAGAAAAGCCTCGCTGCTGAGGCTGGACCCCACGCCATTTGGGTTTCCCGCCACGCGGTGGCTGGCTGCCTCTACATCGGCTTGGCAAGGAGAGAGACGCACGGAAACTCTGAGAACGGGAGTCTGTGAACGGAGTCGAAAACAGGACAGGCAGGGAGGCATGTTCTGACTTGTGGCGAGGTGAGTGAGAGAAACTGACACTCCACCACAGTTTGACTCCAGCGGACTTTCTGGGCCCGGGCAGTCCTGCGGGAGCAGGGCGCGCTGGCGACTCCAGCCACACATTCCCCTGTCGGGCGGGATTGGTGAAAAGTGCCTGGCCTGCGTGACGCTGCCGGCGGACCCCGTAGGCTGGCCCAACCCAGATCCCAGAGCCTGACGGAGGCCGGGAGGGGCGGGCCCCCGCGTAGGCTGCCTGGTGTGCAGCAGTGAGTGGAAACACCTAACTGGCGCAATTCGATCAGGCTGTGGCTGACAGAGAGAGAAGCTAGGCCTCTCATATAAGCTTGCATACATAAGGAACAGAGAATATGGGAAGAGGCAGCAACAAGAAAGGCTCCTCGGCCCCCAATTCTGAGAAACAGGCAATAACAGACACCGCACCATTACACATAAGGCGCCATATAGAGAGCCTCATAGACCAATTCAGGAATGAAGTTATCAACGACCTGAAGCTAGAAGTATGCAAAATAGTTAGAGAAATACTAAGCACCACCCAAGAAAAAACAGATGGTGGAATGGAAGAACAGAAAAAGAGGGGAGAAGTGTTTGATGGAGAAAACAGGGAAAGCATAGAATACGTGAAGCAGGTTCAAAGGGACTACCAAGAAACTAAGAAGTCTATCGAAGACTGGCATAACAGCTTGAAAGAAACTAAGGACAGACTATCTGAACTGGAGGGCAGAATTGTAATATGGGAGAATGAAATGAAAAACTTCTTAAAAATAACAAAGAAACAAACAGCAATAATACAAAGACAAGAAGATGATAAGAGGAGCCATAACTTAAGGATTAAGAACATAAAAGAAGAAGTAGGGACACAAACAAATGAACTACAAAAGCTACTCACAGAAATAATCCAGGAGAATTTTCCTAATTTAGCAAAAGGTAAAGATACTCAGATGTATGAGGCATACAGGACCCCAGCTACCTACAACCCAAACAGAGCAACACCCAGGCATATAATAATAAAAATTCCAGAAATTCAATACAAGAACAGAATATTAAAAGCTGTCAGAGACAAGAAGCAGACCACTTACAAGGGAGCACCCATCAGAATTACAGCAGATTTCTCTGCACAAACCATCAAATCACGAAGAGCTTGGGGGGAAATAATTCAAGCTTTGAAAGATAATAATCTCCAGCCAAGATTGAGATATCCTGCACAACTGTCCCTCGAAATTGATGGAAAAACAAGGTGCTTCCAGGATAAAGAGGAACTGGGGGAATTTGCAACCACCAATTCAACTCTACAGAGAGTATTGCAGGATATTCTAAAAAAAGAAAAATACAAAGAATCCAGAAATAATGGAGGCCACAACGAATGGAGCAGAGAACAAAGTGAAGAAGACAAACTGACAGCTACTGACAGAATAAGAGCTCAACAGAAATGAGGCAGAGAAGATTGGATGATAGGAACAGCTATTTTGGAGAAAATGACATCTTAATAGGTAATACTGATTTAGTATCATCTTGTTTTGAAGTCTCATCTAGCTTTTGTCCTTCTGTCTCCAATGGTCCAAATAGGTTGTATCTTACTGGATTTTATTATGTATGATAGTATAAGCAAAAACCTTTTAAAGACAAGGAGATTATACAGAAACCATTGTTCATTTTCTGTTAGTCGATTCTAAATACTCTGTAATGCTGTCATTCTCTTGAATGGTTTTACATTGTTTTGATATACTTAATGCTACAGTATACGAAGTTGTACTCAAGGATTTCAAGGAAAGAGATAATATGGTAACTACTTTTAGGTCAGGATTATCTGGTGGTGAAACACTATTCTGCTTAAATGGTTATGTTTTGATCTGTGCTGTTTCGTTGTTATGCCCTCTTTTATCTCAATCTCCACTCCATTATTTACTTTTTTATTTTTATCCTTTTAATTAAAGGAAAAAAATAGCAGGATATATTATAGTAACCCACTTTGACTTTCCATTACCTCGATTTAAAGCCCTGTATTACTCTCACCATCTGGTTTTTAACTGATGTTCCCCCATTCTGTTTTGCTGGATAGTATCAGGTTCGAAAATTTAGGCATCAGCTGTGAAGATAATGAGATTCATTATAACGCCCATTCTCATTGACTTTTATCTATTTTTGAAGACCTACAATGTCTCCAATGTTTTGGTTTTGTCGGTTTTATTCTTTACAGTTTTGTTTAATTGTATTGTAACTAACAATATAGGCAATTCTATTAGAGATAGCGGGAGGCATTATGGTAACCATTGTTGATCACCTTGTATTATGTTTTCACATTATCTATTATGTCCACCCCTTTGACTTGACCGATTCTGTTCTGTTATGTCACATTTGGTTTTACTCTCTTCCAAAAAAGTAATAAGAACCATGGGAGCAATGAAACCCAAAATGTGTAATAGTCATTGTACAAAAGAGAGGAAAAGAAAGTGCTCTGTACTATATAACTGCATGTATATTTAAGTGTATAAGATAGAAAATGATATCACAGAGTTTTATTGGATCATTGAACAGAACTGTTTGCAGTATCATTGATGGAATGTCTACTTTACAAGCTTTAATTTTGTGACTTGAACAATTATTTCTAAGATGACAATATGTAATCCATTAACTAGTAATTTCCTACTGTTCATTTTTTTTTCTGCAAATCTGTATAACTTGTACCCTTTCTCTGCTTTTTTTCTTTTCTCCTTAAATAAAATTAAAAAAAAAAAAAAAAAAGAGTCATTTTGCCATTCTTCATCAGAACCACCTACTGCCAGTTGAGGAGTGGTCCCTGTTCTGACTATTCTGAGAATCTCTCCTTGTGCATCCTGTCACTGGTCTAGAAGATGGGGCAGGAGTTGGTGTTGGGACACATTCTGAGGGACCTGCCCAGCAGGCACGATAGGTTTCTGTGCATAGTCAGAGAGAGGGCTGTGAGAGTGGGCTTCGTGTCCATGAGCTGACCCAAGAGAGGGTGAGGAATGTTCATAAAAGGAACGCAGTGAAAGAGGAGTAAATGTTGCTCTAAAATGAAGGTTCATGCAGTCTTTACAAGGGACAGCAAAAGTATCATTGCCAAGAATGTCTGTGCTTAGCACAGCACAAGCATTTTGCATACATACCTCCCTCAATAGCTCTAGGGAATAGAAGCTATTTTCCTAATTTAAGACCCAGAGAGATCTTAAGTAACTTTTCCCAGATCACCCAGCTGGCAACTAGTGGGGGAGAGGGTGTGTCTTTGACACAAAGTACAGAGATGATGAGCAGTAGCGGCCCGGAAGCACACTGATAAGCCTTGCCCAACCTCTAGGCTTTGGATAGCTAGTTTCAACACCTTTCTGGGATCCACAAGATCTTTCCTTACTTGGTCCCTTCCTTCCCATCCCACCTCTGCATTTCTCCCCTAGAACCCAGTTCTGTTCTTCTAATAAGCTACTCTTTTCCTTGTGTTCAGACCCAAATACACCGCTCTCTCCTCCTTGCATGGAAGCCTTTCTGGCTGCTTCACCATCTCTCTCCAGGATCAGAGATCTGCCCAGCGGGCTTCCCTTCCTGGGGCTTGCAGTGTTTCTTTGTGCCTTGTGAGTTGGGACTGTCTGTTCTTTCCTATGGAGTCATAGTCTCTGGGGATACTGTAGGGGCATGAAGAGATTTCCTTTAACCTTCTGATGATTCACTGAAATGAAATGCGAATAGCTGGGTTAACAGGAGAAAAAGCATTCACATTGATTAACATGCACATGTGCCTGAGAATGTGAATTACAAAGCTCAAAGAGAGGTTCCAATGGTTGAGGTTTAAATACTCTCTTCTTAGGGGATGAAGCTATAGACAATTTTAGAGTAGTAAATGATTTTTAGGAGGAATGAATGGGTCCAAAGTGAAGACAGAGTTCCAGGAAAAAGTTCCTCGGTGTTGTGTGGAGGTGATGATAAATTACTGGAAGGTAAGGGGCACAGCTGCACTGTGAACCAAGATAGTGTCCCAGGTTGTCTGCTGGAGCTGCCCCCAGAAGAACAGATGAGAAGTCTGAAGGGTGAGGACTCTAATAATCTGTGATCTCTTCTTTTCCAGGTTACTTGATGAGATTCTGTAATACTTCTGGGAAGAGAATTTTCCTTTATCAGATAAAGAATCCAGAGAAATTTGAAGAAAGTTTTTATTTTCTCTTGGGAAAAGAAAGAGTTTCAAAGATAATTGAGTGGTGGAGAAGCTGAAGGTCAGAGAGAGACCTTGGTTCTGAGACATTTTCTCTAGTTCAGCATGTCAAAGCACCCCACTTTGGGGTATTTTTTTTCCCCAGAGCTAGAAGGGCCAGGCCAGTCAGTCTTTTCCATTGGGATCATTGGAGCAGGTGGGCAAAGTGGATGTCAACCAATGTGGATGAGCTAAACAGATGGTGTGGTCTGCATCTCCCTGGACAGGCAGATGTCCTATGAGCTATTTAGGAAAGGCTCACCCTGGCACACAGTCTAATTGAATTCATTTTTGCAACTAGCCTGTGTGCAGGGCACGTGAGGAGTGGGGACCTGGAAGAAGTGGGTTGGGTGAAGGGAGGAGGGCCTCACTCCGGGTGGTGCAAGTGGGTAGTTTGTGACAACCTTTGAAGCACTTCACTCCCTCGCCCTGGATAGGAGGAGGCCTCAGGCTGGTCACAGGGAGGGAACTCCAAGTCTGCATTCAGTGCCAGTGCTTCCCGTTTAAAATCTCAGCTCTCAGAAACACTCCTAACAAAGCCCACTGTGGGGGAGCTCCCATAATCACAGTTTGGGTTTTACTAGCTATGATATGGGAAACAAGTTTCTTGAATTCTCTGAGCTCCTGTGGCCCCATTGGAAGCTCCTCTGTGTGGATGACGAATCCTGTGAGAGGCATTGACTTATGCCTGTGCAGTCCCCAGCTTGGGGTACTCCTTCCAGGTGTTTGGGAGTGATGTGCTTTATCAAGCATTCTTTGAAACAGGGAGACAGAAGGGCCCAAATCTGGAGAGAGACAGGACCAGAGTGGAATCCACACACCTCGATCAACTGTACTGCGCCGGTATTATCTAACTCCACAAAACAATGAATATAATGTTCACTTGAGACTTAAAACATCCATTTTGAGAATGCCCTCAAGACTCTTGAAAGTTCTGCTACTCTGGTGCCTCCCCTCATTTCCACTCTCCACATCCTGGGCCATGACAGGCATTTTCTGCTCAGTGTATCAACTTTCATGTCTAATAGATCGCAGGAAAAGGGACCCAAGTGCCCTGTGGCGTATTACACGGGACAGTTCTTCTTGGGTACCTCACTCTCAGCCATGCAGAGGGGCCTAGCATGGCAGGCTTCTCTCTGGCTAAGAGAACTTGGAATCTTCCAGCGGAGGTGATGTCACTCACAGAAAGAAATCTGAGTGCCAAGAAGGATGTCAGTTGTTGGGATCAAATCATGTCTGCCTGTGGGAGACGCATGTCACTAGGACTGGCCTTTGCAGAGCACCAGGCCTGGTTCTAGGACAGTCTTCTGGCGCTGCCCACCCGCTCTGCATTCTGTGTCTGTGGCCCAGCTGGGCTGACACTCACACCCTGAACTTTCATCAGAATGTGGGTGGAGCACACTTCAAGGAGGGGCCTTCCTGTCACGAAGCTGTTTTATTTGAACTTTAAAAAGTAATTGCCTCAGTGTGGGGTCCCTGCCAAGAACCATCAAAGATCAGATGAAATAAACACTAATAAATGCATTTTTAAGTCTTAAATGAAATAAAATGTGGCCTACACTCTATAGGGGAACTGCTTTCTGTTCATTGTGTCCCACCAGGAGACGTAAGTTTGGTATGAATACCGTCTGATCCTCTGTCACCACGGCTCCACCTTCTTGTTCACCATTATCTTCTCCACTAGCCACTATAACAACATGTTTTATCTCTTCCTTGCCTGATGAGGCAGATATCATTAGAAACCCCATTTGAGAGAAAAGGACATTGAGGCACAAAGCAGTCACCAGTTGAGTGACAGCCTGAAGTCACCCAGTAAGAAAGAGGAGTAGATGAAACATTGCTACCCCTGATATCTGGCTCCAGGGCCCTCTCTTAACCTAAGACCATGATCTCTTTGTGCTTTTTCCATTGTCCTGAGTAATGAATCATTGATCTGCAGTGAAGCTCAGGAGAAAGAACAGACCTAGTACAGGGCCCAGGGAGCACACTCTAGAGATCATTTGCAAAGGGCTCAAACTTCCCTCAAAGCCTCATGATTGAGACTTCTCACTTTTCAGTTATTTCCTGGCTTTTAATTCTTACTCATTCCCTCCTTGATTAATTGTGCTGATGGTTTGATGACTGAAATTGAGAAATATGGGGTTGATGTGGAAGAAAATGAGCAGCTCTCTTGGGCTAATGAGAACAGATCTAAGTGAACTGAGGTTTTTAGAGTGTTTGTTGTCTCAGATACAGTGTTGGTGGGGACTGGTCATACAGTTCCTCGTTATGACCTTGGTCACGTTCTTGGTCCTGTGAACTTTATCAGGTGCTAGTTTTGTGTTCAACATTGTGCTAAGTCCGCATAGTCACATCCCATTGAATGCTGACAGCACCCTAGTTAGTGTTGCTGCCCCTCTTCTTAGAGAAGGAAGCAGAAGTGCAGAGAGGTGGCTTACCTCATTCAAGGATGCATAGCTACTAAAGTCAGAGTAGATAATGGAGGCCAGGCTGTGTGCTTTGGGACCTGGAAGCTGGTTCCCAGCACCAAGGTCCCACGAGTGGTCAGATTGCCTAAGCAGAGGTGTCCTGGCTGGCTTTGTCCTCTGGAGCCACAGAACCCAATACCCACCCTGAAATTGGGTGGAAGAAGAGTCTAGACATTCATCAATTATAATTTGCTCATTAGTAAAAATTATAGTGTGTTAAGCTGAAAATCCACAAGGAGTAAAAATGCTCAAAAGGGTTTCGGAACGGAAAGCTTACACCCATGCAAAAGGCCGCACACAGATGTTTATAGCAGCTTTCTTCATAATTGCCTCCAAATTGGAAGCAGCTAAGATGTCCTCCAGCAGCTAATGAACAAACAAACTGTAATATATCCATACAGTGGAATGTTATCCAGTGCCAAAAAGAAATGCGCTCTCAAGCTATGAAATGATGGGGAAGAAATTAAGTGTATATTTCTAGAAGCTACTGTGAAAAGGCTACAGTATACCATATGATTCCAACTACAGTACGTCCCTGATTTATGAATAAGTTCTGGGAAAACGTTTAAGAGCCAGATTGGTTCATTAGTCTGACAAAGTGAATCTTATATACTTTTGATACAAGTATACAATGGAAAGCATAAGAAAAACAAACACACACAAAATACAGTGAGTCCCAGATTGTACCACCCTGCTGTGCCCTATCTCACTGTACAGAAGGCACACAGCAGTACCACTGTGACAGTGGCTGGCAGACAAGTGAGCTACTTCTGTGATTTGTTCACATCTATGAATGTTTGTAATCGTGAGGTCCTTTTGTGTCCCAAAACTTTGCCACTCGAATATTAGTAAGTCAGGGACTTATGGTGGATAACATTCTAGGAAAGGCAAAATTATGGAGAGATTGCAAAATTATGCAATGATTGCTATAGGGTGACGAGGGAGGGATGAGTGGGAGGCACACAGAGGAGTTTTAGGGCAATAAAACTTATTATTGCAATGATGGATACATCCTGATGCTAAAGCCCATAAAATGCACAATGCCAAAGTGAACTCTACTAGAAGCTGTGGAGTTTGAGAGACAGTGAGAGTCAAAGTTGACTCATCACTTGTAGCTAATGGGGGAGGTCTGGTGGGAGGACAGTGGGTACAGGGGCATTTTCCATACTTTCTGTTCAGTGTAGATATGAACCTAAAAATGCTCTAAAAATAAAGTTAATTAAAAATATCTTGAAAACTAAACAACAAGAGACACGCAATGAAGCCCTAGAAGAAGAAAGAGGTCCTGTCTGCTCAGAAAAAGACTCTGCTGTGGCACCAGGCAGTGGCCCACACTGGGCCAGGCCACAGCCCTGAGGCAGGTGTGTTCTAAACAAAGGTGAGCAGAGGCTTCTCATTGCATAACTTCCCAGAGGAATAGATTCCCCAGCAGGCCAAAGCTTGCACACTAACCTGAAGTAAAAATGAAAAATTCCTTTGCAATTGCTGGCAGCGTAGCAGACGGCTCCCACGTGGCTCCAACTGCATTCCTTCCAGGCTTCCCTGACCCCATCCTTTTCCCATGACAGAAACACATGTTCCCATGAAAGCAAATCTGCACTAGACTAAGGAGGCCAATGGAAAATGTGACAAAATAGACATATGGCCCTGTGGGTTTCCAGGTAAGCCACCTGCGCCGCACATTTCTACATGTTATATGCACAGACGCTTTTCCTAGGGCAGGATGGGGCAGTGGTCTGTCCTTGTAATAAGAACAAGAGCTGCTTCCTCCACACAGCTGCCTCCCCTCTCCTGGGTTCTTGGGAAATACTTGTCTCTTGCCTTGTCCATCTGCCCAGGCCCATGTGCCTGGCTAACATGCTCACTGTCCTTCCTTCCTTCATCCTGCCAAGCCCTCTTGATGGTGTTCAGATTGCTAATTGTGGTACAGTCTGATACCTGCTCACACAAGGACTTTTTTTTTAACTGGGGATCGAACTTTTATCCTCATGCTTGCCAGGCAGGTGTTTAATGCCGCTAAATTAAATCCCTGGCAAGGCCTGTTTTTCTTACCAATTCATTCTATAACTTTACTACTTCCTCGTCACCAAGGAAAAGCCTACATAAACCCTCCAGATTGCCGTTAGTCAACTTAAAAATCAATAATTTTGGAGATCACACAGTTGAACAATGTATTTATTAGTCTTCCGTAGCTTCACTGTGGATGACATCTCCAACGTGTGTTAGACATGCGGTAACACTGATTCCTCACTCCACACTGCACGTGTCTGATGCCTGACTGGAAAGAAGTGAAGAGGCTTGGGATCTCTGTTTTCATGGTGTTTTTGTTTCCTTTAGTATGCTAACCTTTGGGTCAGATTCTACTCCTTTTCATGTAGACATGTTGATCAATTGAGAAATGATTTGTCCAGAGCTATAGCACAGGGGTAACTTGACCGCTTCACTCTTCTCCTTCAAGGTTAGCATCTACCATAACCAGATACACTAGACCATGAAAGGAGAGAAATAGATGACACCTGAGTTCCTGGAAGATCTTTGCCCATTCTGAGAAATGAGTCTGACACTCTCCCCTTTGTTCCATATCTGTGTCAGTAACTCCTCAACTCACTTGGAGGAGAAGCTGATTTGCGAGCAGACCTCTGTTTTTACTATTCTTTGATCATTGAAGAAAGCCTTTATTTCCCTCCAACTCTTAGATATTGGTTTTTCCATGAGATGAGTTTCTGGACCTGGGTTCTGTAACATGATCACTAATTTTACGGTCAAATTTGGCAAGCTTAAAGGATACCCAGGCATCTGGTAAGATGTTTTATTTTTTTTTCCTGAGCATGTGTGTGAGGTTGTTTCTAAAATACATTAGTGTTTGAGTCAGTAGTCTGAGTGAAGAAGCAGCTCTCACCCCTCAAGGTGACCTCCCCATATATGCAGAGAGCACTGATAAAACAAAAGGCAGAGTTTGTTTGCTTTCTTTCTTTATGAGCAAGGACACAAGCATTTCTGCTTCTTGGATCTTCAGATTTGTACAGGAATGACAACCTGCTTCCCTGGGCCTCCAGTTTACAGATGGCACTGGTAGGACTTCTCAGCCTCCATGACCGCTTGAGTCATTCCTGGTAGTATGTCTCTTTCTCCATTTATTTATATTCTGTTCTGTTTCTCTGGAGAACCTGACATGTACAATGAGCTAGGCATCTTGCATCGGAGCGCCAGAACATCTAAAATATTTATTACAGGGATAGGCAAGAAGGAAAGGACACATGGTAAATCTGGCTGGGAGGATGGTATGTCCACTAGGGGGTGACCTGATGCCGTGTATCTCCAGGTGGGTATGGGCCACCAGAGTATGAACCGGACTCGTGCCCAGAAGGAGAAAAGAAGAAAGGACAAATACACCAGTCTGATGGTAGAAGTGGGCAGCATCTTCCACCTCATTATGGAAGCACTGTCAAGCCTGGCGCAGGGGCTCAGAGCCCAACTGAACCCACTGTCCCTTGTCTGCTCCAGTCACACTTAGCCATTCCATACACACCCACCTCACTGATCTGCTTGTTTGTTGATCACTTTTCCTGCTAAAATGTAAGTGCCACGAGAGCACAGACCTCATGCACAGACTCTAATGCAAGGCATGAAGTAAGACTTGCATAGCTCAAAAATGAATGAAAACTGAGTGGCTATGCAGACCTGTCTGCAGATGTCTGCAGATGTTTCAGTATTCAACTTGTTCTGCATGAAGCCACTGCTGCTCCCTGGCTCTAGCTGTTTTGAGATCTGAGACTATTTTAGGACCCAGGGGACAGAGGGGCATCACCCATGGCTTGGAACATCTTTCTGATCTTCTTCTTCGGGGGCTGGTGTCCTTTCCCAATGCATCCACTTTCTCTTGCCCCCGTTATAGATTAGCAGGACTTCATCTTCCTTGGGGCACTGGTTTAGACCTCTGTTTGCTTGTTTTATGGTAAAAAACATGGGTTCTGGGGAGCTCCCCTACTATGGATGTTGGGCCCCTCCAGACCTACCTGGGGCAGAGCTTGGAAAAAGGCATATTGATCGGCATGGGTAACACAGTGACCGAGATGTAAGAACTCTGCCTGAGAGGTGAGACCTGTTCCATTTCATAAGCTCTCTTCCTCTCAGGAAGAGATATGGGTTCTGGACTAATTTCAGTCTTCTTCAGGGTGCCAAGGACGATTACTTAGGGGCACCTCTGCCTTCCTCTGTTCCTTATCCTCACGAGGTGTCCGGAATCCCCCATTACCAGCAGCTTTCTCAGGTTCTGATGTGAGGTACTGTCTTTTTATACAAATAGAGCAAGCATCTTGCCTTCTGTGGCATGTGGTTGAAGCTGAGTGGGTCTGGGGAAAGATGGGAGGCAGAGACAAAGGAAGGGTGGTGGCCAAGTGTAATGGAGTCTGGTGTGAGGCAGAAGAGTTGCTGGGCAGACCTACTAGAAAGTCATCTTAAACCCCACCCTAGGGCATGCTGTCAAAACCAGTTTTTAGGGCCTCAGCTTGTTTCTGTCTGTCAGTGTAGCAAACATGTGTCCTGCCTGACCAGATCTAATATTTCATACTTTGTTGTATTTGTGTTTTTTAAAATAAATAAAAGGAAGCATCTTTGCTCATCTCCCTTCAATTCCATTCTTCTTGCCTCCTCACCCCAAGCCAATTTTTACTATTCACTTTTTCTTACACACTTTTCTCATATCTTTTTTTCATATATATAAATTCATGTGCAATGCATATTATTTTATATATCTTCAAGATTTTTATAGATGACAGTATGGTCATCTACATACAGTATGATGTGTGTTATTATATAATTTTTTTCACTCAGCTTTGTTTCACAGCTCAGCTATGCTGAGATGCATATATATAGGTACATACATCTATGTACATATATGTGTATATGTATAATGTGTGTATACATGCATATATGTATGTTACCTTGGGTGAGCAGGTCTAGGATGTGTTTCTAGGTTCTTGCACATGAAGAAAAAAGAGTGGAATGTTGTACATAATAGTATGGGAAAAGTACCTAAGTTTAATAATGTTTAAAAGGTGAAGTCATGCTCAGAGCAACTAGGCTCACGCTGGCAGAAAGGAGAGTGGCATGAATGGAAAACATAATGGTACAAGCAGAAGAGAGAAATGACACAGGTGCAGAATGTGTTGGGCTTGAGGATTTGAAATGCACATCTGGCTTAGGATTTATACCATTGGATCTTTCAGTGCATGACTGACAGTGTGATTGACAGGGTAGTGAATCATGCCCTTACTTAGGCTCTAGCCCTGGAAATACCTAACTTAAGGAAATGCTTCCTCCTCTGCCTATTAGATAAGACAGGAATTTGTCCAGTGGCACAGTATTCAAAACAGTTAGACAAAGTGACTGCTAAATCACTACTCTGCCTGAGGGCAGTAGCAGTTTCAACTATGCTAACAGAAGAAGCTATGAAACTAAGTTTGGGGCAAAAACTAGAAGTCCTAACATTTCACCAGATCAGGACTTTTTATTTATTTACTTATTTTTGAGACAGTCTTTCCCTATGTAGTTCAGGCAGTCTTGAACTCACTGTGCAGCTCAGGCTGACCTTGAATTCACAGGAATCCTTTTGCTCAGCCTCCCAAATGCTAGGATTACAGGCATACACCACCACACCTGGATTAGGACTATTCTTTTTGTTTGTTTGTTTGTTTTTTGAAGATAATAAAATACAACAGAACCAGACAGAACAAAGCAAACAGAGACATTGCAGTGAAATTGGTACAGAACTTCACAGCAGGATACTGGGATATCAGTAATAACTACCATACTATATCTCATTTTCTTCATAATAATTGTCCATTCAATCAGGTATAGCAAAATAAAACCAAAACCAGAGCATTATAAACCTATCAAAACAGAATATTGAATAGAGCAAAACAATTAATCAAAACAGAGCAAAACAGTGAAAACATTTACCTTCAAAGAGAATACAGAAGGAAATCCTCCATATTTGCTGTATTGCATATGGTCGTCCTCCCAAGAGATGCTCAGACCTCTGGCTCCCAGTTGCTAATGGGGGTGGGGTGAGGAAATGGGACATTTGGCACCAGTAGGCTCAGGGGAGACTCTGACTGGTTCTCTTCCTGGCTCGTCTGCCTCTCGCTTGTGCCATGGTCGCTTACCAAGAAGGAGGGCATGAGCTATTCTTCCCATATGGATCACTGCAATTCATTGTAAGGGACACCAGAGAGACATGTTTAAACTCTACTTGAGAAATAACAAGTCTGACAGAGAGGCAGAAGAAGCACGGCCTTGGAGCACCTCAAGACCTCAGCCTTATTTCCTGTTCCTGAGGAACCATTTAAGGTGGTCTTCCTCAAGGGGCACAGGAGAAAGCTATAAAAGCCCTGCATGGGAAATAGTCATTAGAATTTTCACAGGACTGCGGAGAAAGCTATGGTTGTGAACCTCTGATGTTCCTCCTCATAAAACAAGACTCCAGTACTACTTCAGGTTTTTTTCCCAACCTAGCTGGTGACCCACAAACATCCTAAGGAAGTTGGAGAGGACATAATCCTCATTAGGCAGGGCCAATAGCCCCTTCCAGCAGAAAGTATCTATACAAAGATGGAAACTTCTACTTCAGCACCCCATAAAAAATTATGAGGATTTATGTCTTTTGGGGGAAAGGGGGAAGGAATTAAGGCAAACTGGTTGGGGAAATGGGCAGTGGGAGTTGATCACAGAGTTCCAGGATGTATTCACAGAACATTTCCCAAAGCCCTGCACCTGGCTTTGTTCAATTCTTCTTGCAGGAACTTGAGCAGGTTTTGATAGGACGGTCTAGACCTGACATCAGCTTGAGGAGTGGGAGATGCACAAGACAGCCATCCTTGAGCTCTTGGCTGCTGTGTTCTCTTTTTCACAGTGGTTCACTTTCATCCTGTAGAGAGTACATTTTTCTTTTTTTACTTGGCCCAAAGTCACTCTGCAGAGTACATTTTTATTCTTACTTTTGATAAATGTAAATAAAACCTCAGTACCTTTTGTGTGGATCTCGACCAATTCTTTGCTCAGGACAGAAAGAACCTGGAAACCACATGAAGAAGGAGATTCTAGCACCCTACAACCTGGTAACGACTTCATGTAGCCTTTGGCCACAGAACCTTCTTAGGATCAATCACAGGGGATGTCTCCAAGCTCTAGGATGAGTATGGAGCAAGACACACTGTGTCCAGGCTCTACTCCAAGTCCAGTGATGGCAGCCTTTCAAAACCTGAGATGCAATGAATGGACGTTAGCGTGCCATCTAACAGAACGTCCTCCACAAATTACCACCAAAGTACAATGAAAAAATAAAATGTAGACAGAAATGAGACAAGGAAATTGAAATTTTAAAATCATGCTTAATTGCGGCTGTAAGACATAAACTCATTAAAAAAATTCCTAAAGGTCTTCAAGACACAACAAACCTATAAAACTGGACTCTAAGCCTGTGCTTTTCACCTGTCCTTTTCACGTTCAAGGAAGTAGCAATACTAGTGGGGACCATGTCTCAACACAGAGACGGTTTACATAAACTGCCACATAGGTAACCTTGCAGACAGTAGGCAAAGACATCTTAGACACCCACTTTGAAGATACCCCCAACATTCCTTAAATATTCCCAGCTCTAGCTCATATTTCCCATTCTTCTCTGAGCATCTGCACTTTTTTCTTGAGTGTATCCTAAAATCTCTGCCTGATAAACCTGTCTCTTGCTTCTTCCCGATGTGCCTTGAAAAAATTTTTTCTGCAGTGAAAAGTCAGCCAATCTCCAACTTATTCTACCAAAGAGTGGAATAAATTCCTTATTTCAGCCTGGGAGACCTTTTCAGACCCAATCGCATGACACTATTTTAGAAAGCTAAGTTAGATAAAAAATACAGGCAGTCAGAAAGGGATAGGCCATGAGAGAGTCAATGCTGAGGATGAGAACACAGTGCAATTGTGGCTGGCGGTGCAACTGTTTAAGTTCAGACCTCAAAATAAAGACAAATGATCAGTTCAGCATGCCTCTCCAAAGGGGAAGTGGTATCACCGGGTCCAGCAAAGTCCAGCCCAGTAAAGGTGGGTGACTAGGACATCCTGGTCCATCCCCTCCTAAAAAGATCTTTGTGCTTTCCACTTACATTTGCTGCATGATCAGCTTTCCCACTGGATCATATTACTGGAGTGGCTACATTTTTATTCTTACTGTTTGATCATAGTTTTGGCCCATTTTGTACCCACCTCTTAATTTTGTTCTATAAAACTTCCTTTGAGAAGTGAGCTTGTTACTAATCCATGTTTCAATCCCCTCCTGTCCCTCAGGAGCTATCTATATAAAATTTTCCTACTCTTAAGTTCCATTGTTCATTAGGATTCATTGTTCAGCTTTTGGGAACACAAACTCAGCATATCAGGCACCTGGTAGGTTGGGAGTTATATTTATTTCCCCTGTGTCAATAACATTGTTTGCTTCCCACTTTTGAGTGACACAGGAATTGTGACTTGTCCCCAAAGGCAACTCATTCTTACACTGGATCAAAAAATCTGTGTCCTGAAATAGTCTGTTATTTTGCCCAGGGCTACCTCTGGAGCCATGCAGAGCCTGTCCCTAGCTTTGACACCCATCATGCTCACTGTTTAAGGTGGTCCTCAACTCTTGGAGATGGCCTGCATCCTGGCTTACAAGTATCCCTGGATGAATCTATTTTGCTTGAGTGATTCCGGTTACATTTCTGTTTCTTGTAGCCGCAAGAATCTTGATTCATGCAGACAGGGAGTTGTGCCAACTGTACTGCTTAAAATGGCCATCTGACCCATGCCAGAACCACATCTGTTCCCTTGTGTCCTGCCCCCACTCCATGGCCCCTCTACTCTGGTGTCCTCAAATTCACTTTTGTAACTTTTAAAATCCTGAGCCATTTGTGACAGAGTAGGTCACAGGATACAAGCACCAATAAAATGTGGGAGCCAAAAAAGAAGCTCAGTCTTCTTTGTAAGTGTAAGAGCTAAATCACCATTCACCCAAAAGGGTCATTCTAGGCTTTGTTCAGGACCCCATTCCACCACTTCATCTGTTCCAAAGAGAAATAAATCAGCTTCCAGATGGGACACACCTGTGCTTACAATTGATCTTGCAGGTTATGCAACCAGAAGAACTGTCCAGCTCAAGGTTTCTGGAAGTACCCTGACCTCTGGGCTGTTTCCAACTATCAAGTCTTGTTGCTAGAAAAATGATGTTGCCTGAGAAGGAAGTATACTTCACTACCATTCCTGCCCCACCTCCAACTGCCCAGAGTGCCTGAGGTCATGGCTCTGGAAGATTCAGTGTTTGTAAAAAGAGCCTCCTTCTTTGTTCATTGGTGACCATCTCTTTGGGATACCTTTAATAAGCATAATAACTTCAGACTCTTTACGACCTGATTATGTTCCCAAGGCCCCATCTCCAAATATCACCATGGTAAGGAGCAGCTTTCAACCTGTGAACTTTAATGAGATACAGTCAGCTTTACAGAAGCACCAACTCCCAAAGTTATTGCTTTGTACATTTAGAGACAGTAGCCAAGCAGCATGGCTGAGCCAGGCAGCTGCCACCAGTACAGAGCCAACCGCTTTATCAGACTTACTTTTCTCACTGGTCCAACCTAATGTTTTTTAAAATTTCTGGTTTTTAAAATTTTAAGCAGGGTAAAATTAAACATAACAAAACATCATAAGAAAACAATTTAAGAAACAGATTTCAAAGAAAAAGACATATAAAATCATAATACTAGGTGATCTACAGTAGCTACTATGATGTCTCTTGTTATTTTCAATAGAATTGTCTATATCCTCAGGCATAATATAACTGAACATAGCACTACATAACAATATTAATAAAAACAAAACGTTGGAGACACTGTAGGACTTCAAAAGCAGTTAATAATCAAACCAGGATGGGTATTTTATTGCATCTTGTTGTCTTCAGAGTAGTTGTCTCTGCTCTTAGACTTGATACTATCAAGCATACCAAATTTGAATAAAATCAGTCAAGACAAAATGGCAATCTAACAAACCAGATTCAAATAAGATCAGTTATAGTAACACAGTGTAAGTAATACGGGGCTTCAGTTTAAGTTAATAGGACATTAAGGATAGTTACTGTAGTAAATCCTGCTAGTTTTGGGATAGTTCTCTGTGCCCTCAAATCTAGAATGAGTAGACAGACTGGAACAGAATGAATTCAAACTGAACAGAGCTATAAGACTAATGTGGCTTTTAAATCCTGATACACTATTAACACTGTCCTCTGCCTTCTTTTTTTAGACAGTTCTTCTCCTTTCCATTTCTCAGGGTGCACTGTACACTTTGGATCCCACTAACTCCTTTAGTTTTTAGATTAGGGGGGCAGCCCATTATCTACCTAAGTGGTGCTGAACCTTTTTACCCCTGAGCTTTATCTTGAGCTGTATTACTTTATCTACTTCCTTTATCTATTTTCTTCCTTCTAGCTGAGTAGTTCTCCACTGCACAAAAGTGTCATGACTTTCCAACCTATCTGAAGCTGCTGGACAAGCTGTCCCTATTTCTCTCTGGTTCCCTGTGTCACATAGAGCATTGTTTTCTCATCTTTGACTTTCGGTTCATTAATCCTTTCAGGTAGATTATATTTCCTATTCAGACCATCTCGATGGACCCTATCTCCTGATCTACTCTGCCTGTGTTTCTTTTTGTTAGTGTATCAAGGCCATTTGTGTTAGAGATTATAGCTAGTCTTCTCTGCCTCATCTCTGCTATGCTATTTTTCTGCTGTTGGTTGTCTACTTTTCTCCTGCATTCCACTGTCTGCTCCATTCAATGAGGCCTCTCTGCCATTGTTGCTGGAATCCTGGTGATTTTTTTCTCTCTCTCTAGAATGTCCTTCAGTATTTTTTGTAGGGTTGGATTGGTGGTCACAAACTCCCACAGTTCTTCTTTGTCATGAAAACATCTTGTTTCTCCATTAATTTTAAGAGACAGTTTTTCAGGGTACATCAGTCTGGGTTGGAGGTTATTTTCTTTCAGGGCTTGAAATACTTTGCTCCAAGCTCTTCTTGATTTGATAGTTTGTGTTGAGAAGTCTCATGGTTTTGATGGGCTTTCCTTTATAGGTGATCTATTTCTTTTCTCTGTCTGCTTTTAATATTCTGTTTTTATGATGAATTTCTGGGATCTTGATTATTATATGTCTGGGTGTAGACCTGTTTTTGTTGTAGATGGCTGGAATTCTGTATGCATCATATATTTGAATATCATTTCCTTTCCCTATGCTTGGGAAGTTTTCCTTAATTATTTCTGTGAATAGCCTTTGTATTTAATTCGTGTATACTCCTGCTTCTTTGCTCACGTTTTTTATTCTTAAGTTATAGATCTTCTTGTCATCTTTTAGTCTTTGTATTGTTACTTCCTGGTTCCTTGTTATTTTTAAGAGATCATTCCTTTCACAATCACACATTGCAAATCTATCTTCAAGTTTTGAAAGTCTAACTTTAGTTTCTGTCAAGGAATTTTGCCAGTTTTCAATGGAGTTTTTAATTTCCTGGTAATCTCTTTGTATCTGTTTCATGTATTCTAAATTTTATTTATATTCTTCATCAAACGTTTCTCTCCTTTTTCTGGTTTCCTCCATTCTTCCATCTGTGTCTTCTTGAGAGGTGCTTAGCATTTCTTTTATTAATCTTTTTATATCTTGCTTCACTTGAATTAGAATTTCAGTTTTAAGTTTGTCTTTGAGATCATGAAAGTATTTCTTTATTTCTGCTGATGCTGTGGCTGATATTGTATGATTGTTGCCCTGGATCTCTTCTGCATTTACCTCTCCTGGACTTATTCTACATGGGTCAGCAGCTGGAGGCTTTTCTTATTTTTTTCTCTTGTGATGTTTCTGGTTTCTTTCAGACAGGTGTATGGTAGAGGTCTCAAGCCCTTTCATATTGCTTACAGTTTTTCTGAGGTGCACTGGCTAGGAGATTGCTGCCCTCTCCAGTTTGCTCTTGGTCTTGAGGTGCACACAGGGACAATGTGGACTGGCCCCACTCTTCTGAGCCAGTCAACCAGCAAGTGACTTCAGCACATTAGTCTGTGCCATGCAGACGTCACAGGTTAGGAACAGTTTTATCTCTGGCTATTGGGTCCCGACCAGGGGTGTGACCCAGCCCAAGCAGTTCCCACCAGTCCTCTTTGAGTTAGGAGTGGCCGACTGATGCCACTGCAGTTCCCGGGTCAGGGCTTCCTGCCCAACTCCAATATGTCATCCAGCCAGTCACCCCCTCTACAGGACCCAATTCCTAACACCACGGGTTAGTGCAGCTCTCCATGTTGGTTCTGCTCGCCATTGCACCACGTCTTCCTGCCAAGGGTCTTGGGCTCACCAACCCCCAATTTTGACACTTCCGCAACTTCAGCGCAACTGTGAGTTGTCTGGCTCCAAGGCATACCCAGCACAGCATGGGACCAGCTCCAGTGAGAGTGAGTCTGGTTCCAGCCTTTCGTCCATGTTTTTCCTTCTTTCCTTTCTTTTATTTTTTTCTCTTTTTCTTTTCCCTCAGTTTCTTCCTGGGTCGTGAGAATCCCTCTCCTTTTGTCTGGTCTTCTCCATGGTGTAAATTCTAGTGTCTGAGTTGTTTTTCTCAGAAAGGCTCTCTGCCCTGCTACCTATCAATCTGCCATCTTCTCAGGATCCTGCAACCCAATGTTTTTAAAGAAACCCAGCTTGGTCCTGGGTTACCATGGAAATGGCTTCCTGATTGAATTATATTATGAGCTGTTTTTTTCTTCTGGACAGAAATTAGCCATGTAATTTGGCAAGCAATCTTGACCACTGGATATAAAACTTACAGCTTCTGGAAAGGAGGAAGTCACTTCATCATGTTTTTGTGGTCACTTGCAGGATTCCATCACTTTTCATTTGCAATTTCTCTTTCATTGTGTCCTTTTGGTCTTGAAGGGAAGAGTTTGAAATGGACTACTGATATCATCTCTAGCTCTGTCTTACCTATCAGTCAAGTTGCATGATCACCAAATGCCAGCTACCTTACATATGCGATCTTTTAAAATCCTCATTATAAGCCTATCATTGAGTGGACACCATTACTAATCTACTTACAGTATAAGGACACTGAGGCCTCGTGTTTGCCTGACTCCAAAACTTGATTCTAAAATTTTCCCACACTTGACCTGGCTCTGTGATTTAGATAAAGTTTGTCTTTCAGGAGTCAAACCTTCTCACATCCACCTAAGGGGCTACCCTTCTCCAGTCCTGATATTAGGATTCCTAGCTGTACTGTTTTCTGCAAGGAGGGCTAAATAATGTTCTTCTCCTAATATGTCTTCATCTACTTCCTGGTGAATATTTTTCCTCATATGACAAAAGGGGTTGTCTTAGTTACTTTATAATCGTCACTGAGACAAAATACCTGATGCCCAAGTTGGGAAAGGAAAGGTTTATTTCTTACAGTTTTTGGAGGTTTCAGTCCACACTCAGTTGGCTCCAAGACAGGCAGGCATGGCTGGGCTGCAGTTCATGGCGGCTGCAAACAGCAAGCTCGAACCAGCAAAGAGAAAGACACACCTTCTTCCTGCCATTACATCACATCCTGGCTCCACCCCTATGTGGGTGGAGCACTGACCCATCAATCCAAGCACTATACAATGAACCATCACAAATGAACAGTGCAAACTCATGAGGCCTGGGGGACACAAACATAAACCATGACATTCCACCCCTGGCCCCCAGGACTCATGTACATCCTTTATACAAAAGACATTTAGTCCATCTCCAAGAGTTGCCAAAGTCCTAACAGCTTCAACATTGCTGAAAAGTCCAAGTCCCAAGTCTCCTCCAAGATCTATGGCAAACTCTTAACTATAAGCCCCTGTACAAAAGAAACAAGGTTAAACATTTCTGAAATGCAAAGGTACAAGATAAATATTACCATTCCAAAAGTTACAAACAGAAGAATAGAAAGCATTCAAAACAAAGCAATTCCAACATCCAGCAGGGCAAACATTAAGTCCTAGAGTTCTACATTCAGCATCTGAAGCAATCTGGTTGCAAGTTCCAAAAGCCTTGGGTGATTCCACCCCCAGGGCACTTCCAGCGATTTCAACTCCAGCAGCTTTTCTCTTAAATCCTCTCTGCTCACTTTTTGCAGCTTTCCTTGGATCATCCACATTCCTGGCTTTTCCAAACTTCTGGGGTCTCCACTGCACCTTCGGCTTCACACTTACATCTTCACAAATTGCCCTCTCAGGGGCACACTGCATGGCCAGCCAGGCCCTTTGCAATCGAGGTGGAAGCTGTCTTACCCTCAGAATTTGTTCATTTTCCTTGCACCTAAAATCAGCACCTTGTGGATGCCGCCAAGGTTTGCTGCTACCTGAAGCAGTAGCCAGGCTTTTCTCTCTCTTGGCTGTAGGGCTCAGTTGCCTGGATCGCAGGGCTCTGTTTACCTGATTGTGAGAAAAAGCTTCTCTGTGTTGCCGCCATTCTGGAACCTCATGTGGCCTCTGTCGCCATTCTGGAACCTCACTTGGCCTCTGTCGCCATTCTGGAGCATGGCACTTTGTACCTTTTTCCTCTGAGCAAAATTTTTCATCTTTGCTGTGAGGCTGCACAGGGTGGGGACCTGCTTCCTGGGATGCCCCAGGGCCATCTTTCTTATCTCTCTATTTCTCCTCAGGAATCAAAATCTCAACTCTGTCTTTATAATCCACACCCTTCCTGGAATCTTCCTTTGGGCCAAACTCACAGCATTGTACATTATCCTGCTGGGCTCTTTGCTCCTGATTTGAAACATAAAGCTGGCTGAAAGCCACCAACAATAGCCATGCCACAGCCTCAATGTTCGATTGCTTCTTAATTTCTTTTTCAAGATTAATCAGTCCATTGCCCTTTGTCTCAGTCTCAGGCAAAGTCTCTGGGCAGGAGCAAAATGCAGACAAACTTTCTGCCAAGCCATAACATACATCATGTGGAGTCCAACAACCAATGCAGTCCTTCCCAGCAGAAACCTCCCAAGCCTGGTCTTTACCATGAGGGTTTCTATCATCAGCCTTCTGGTCTCCTGAGCTCTACAGAACAGCCTAAGCTGCTCCAGCTCTATGCATCCAGGCGACATGTCCAAACCTTTCCAAACTCTGCCCACAAGCCATTTCCAAAGCCTCTTGAAAAACATGGCCAGGTATAGTCACAGCAAACGACCCCACTCCTCGGTACCAAATTTCTGTCTTAGTTACTTTATGATCGTCGCTGAAACAAAATACCTGATGCCCAAGTTGGGAAAGGAAAGGTTTATTTCTTACAGTTTTTGGAGGTTTCAGTCCACACTCAGTTGGCTCCAAGACAGGCAGGCATGGCTGGGCTGCAGTTCATGGCGGCTGCAAACAGCAAGCTCGAACCAGCAAAGAGAAAGACACACCTTCTTCCTGCCATTACATCACATCCTGGCTCCACCCCTATGTGGGTGGAGCACTGACCCATCAATCCAAGCACTATACAATGAACCATCACAAATGAACAGTGCAAACTCATGAGGCCTGGGGGACACAAACATAAACCATGACAGGGGTTTTTGGTGTGAATGAATTAAGGGTATTTAAATGAAGTGATTATTGTGGATTGTTGATGTGCTCAGAGGAATCACAGGGATTCTTGTGAAAAGGAGACAGAAGGGTTGGCAGGAAAGAGAGGAGATGTGGCCAAAGAAGCATAGCTTTTGTAGATGAACAAAGAGGTCATGAGTGAGGGACAGCAGGTCTCCTTTGAATGCTAGAGAAGACAAGAAAACTGACTTCTCCCTGGGCCTTTGGAAGGAATGCAGTTCTGTTCACAACTTGATGTTAGCCTGTACAAGCTGTTTTGCATTTTTGCTATCTAGAATTATCCAATAATAAACTTGTTTGGGTCAAGTCATTTGGTTCATGGTGATTTTTCACAACAGCCATGGGAGAGTCAGTCTGTGGTGTGAGTTCTTTCCCTGCATCTGTATCCTTTACCATCTGCTTATATGAAAACATTTAATTCAGGTCAGTAGATGAATTGTGAATACATAGTTTTGAGCATTTTGCTCTATGGAAAGCAATGCATACCTCTACCAGAGAGAAAACATGCATAAGTTTTGTGTTTCTAAAAGTTCCAGCCTTAAGCCTTACACAAAGAAAGTGAAGCCAGCCATGGTGGTGCATACCTGTAATCCTGGCACCCAGGAGGCTGAAACAAGTGAATAGCAACTTTAGGCCCAGCCCAGGGAATTTAGTGAGACACTGTTTCAAAGAGGATGATTTGCAGCTTAGTGCAGAAGCTCTGGGTATTATCCCTGGCATTGCTAAAAAAAAAAAGAAAAGAAGAAAGAAAGGAAAAAGAAAGAAAGAAAGAAAGGAAGAAAGAAAGAAAGAAGAAAGAAAGAAAGAAAGAAAGAAAGAAAGGTAACACAAAACAAAGCACAAATAAATTCAGTGAGCTTTTATGAGTGAAACTAGAAATAGGAACCCCTTGATTTTTAAATGAATGGCAGTGAAGATAAAAATTTCTTCAAACTTAACTCCTAATGATAAAGAAGAGTTAAAAATGGGAAGCAGCACAGCTCAGAAGATGTGGCAGAGAGGGAAAGCTGGTGGGAGACTGGAGGAAGATGGAGATGGTTGAGATCAAGAGGCTGAGAGCTTCCGGCATGCAACAGGGCTTGGTGAACCGTTCCTACCCTGCTGGCCTCAGGTAAGTTGGAATCACTTGTCCTTGACTTCTAACTGATTTAAACAATCTAGCCATTTCCCAAAAGGTTGAAATTGCCTTTATCTTTATACCTTATTGCTTGTCCCAGAAAACAAAGTGGGCAACAAAGACTTACAATGATTAAAATTACTGTTCCTGGCATCAGGGTGTGGGTCACTGGTGATAGGCACCTTGCCAGGAGAGGTTTGCTCTATCCCTAGACGTGACACTACATCCCATTAACAAGCCATTCTCAGGGCCCACCTGCTTCAGAGTTACTGGAGCACATATTAAGATTTTAAAATCTATCCCAGATCCCTTGATCTTATGTCACCCATGATTGGAAAACAGGCTAACTTTTCTCATTAGTTGAAGAAAAAATTTCAAAATATTAAATGAGAAATTTTATGAATTTAACTAGCAAGGCACAAATATTGGGGCTGTGGCACCCACACTAAACTAACTGATTGGTATGGTTAACTTTCCTGTTCTATAGAGTTCAGAACAGTTGAGATAAAAGGCATCTCATAATTACCTTCTATTAACCATTATTGGAAATAATAATGGTAGGAATTTTATGCTATCTTTAGCATACAATGACTCTAATAAATTAAAATTTATTATCACTGTTCAACACATTATATCAAATCTTATAGTACTTAGTGTACTGCTTGATAGTATGTGGCTCTAGAGAGCCTAGTGATGGAAAAATGCAGGCGATGGACTTTGCCTAGGAAACTTTTGGGAATCGGAGTAATCTGTAATAATAAAGCAACTCTTGTGCAAGGTGTTTCTTTACAATCGGATGCTTGGTGACTTAAATGTCAGCAATATGGTTGTTTTATAACTTAATAAAAACTAATCTTTCTAGCAGATTTTTTTTGTGTGTGTGTGTGTTGTACATTACCGGCATCACTTAAGCTGTGAAGAAATTCTATAAATAATTAACTAAGTGCATTGTAAAGATGGGCACTAGATAATGTTCCTGCCTGGAGCGACACGAAGCAGGTACAATATTTCATACCTTTTTTTGCAGAAAGGAAATCAGCTTAATTGGGTAGTGTTGAGCAACTCTGGAGTTGCATATGAAAAAGTGAATGGGAAATGATGGGTGTAGTCTTAAAATTGACATCGTGAAGGAAGGTTAGTGCATGTAATCTTTAATGCTTTTTAGATTCTGGATCCATATTGCTTATGGTGCAATCTCCAATGTAGAATTAAAGTGTATTTTTGTGAAAGTGTTTTGAATATACTTCTTGGCAGAACAAGTAGATAAAAGAGAATCCTGGTCTCTCTTTCACCTTACTGTAAAGCATTTATGAACAGGACTCAAACCACATGGGAAATACTTCCCAGAATCAATAACTGGGACCACCTCTTATTAAAAATTTTCTGCATGTCAAAAGAAATCTCCAGCATAGTGAAAAGAAAACCCACAAACTGGGAAAAGATCTTAGTGAACTCCCCAACTCAGACAAGGGACTCTTGTCTAAAACACATAAAGAATTAAAAAAACTCAGACCCCCAAAATTCAAAGATCCAGTCCAAAAATGGGCACCTGAGATGAATACGCACTTCTCAGATGAAGAAATACAAATGGCAAATAAATACCATGAAAAAATGTTCATCATCATTGGTCATTAGAGAAATGCAAATTAAAACCACACACTCCTGAAAGAATGGCCAGGATCAAGAAAACCAACAACAACAAATGCTGCAGAGGCTGTGGGGAAAAAGGAACTCTCCTGCACTGTTGGTGGGAGTGTAGACTGGTACAACCTTTGTGGAGGTCAGTCTGGAGATTTCTCAAAAAGCTGGGATTGGAAGTCCCATTTGTTCCAACTATTCCACTTCTAGGCATATTCCCAGAAGAACTGAAAGCATCATATCACAGTGATATATGTGCACCTATGTTTATAGCAGCACAATTTATAATCGCCAGATCTTGGAAACAACCTAAGTGTCCATCAGCTGAGGAATGGATAAAAACGTTGTGGTATTTCTATACAATGGAGTATTACTCAAGTATAAAGAAGGATCACATTGAGATATTTATCAATAAATGGGCGCAGCTTGAGACCATACTCATAAGTGAAATAAATCAATCTCACATGTGTGAATACTGAATAGTTTCCCTAACGTAAGTAATGATTCAAATATATAAAAGTATGTGGTAATCATGATTCCTCATTATGTGGCCTTGAAGCCTTGTAAAGTTTTCACTTATTAATTGGAATGGCTTTATTCTGGGCTTCTTGATATGGAAATATTTGAAGCTATAGTATATGAAGTTATATTTAAATATTTCAAGGAAAAAGACAGACACTATGGTAACTACTGTTAAGTTGGGTTATTTGGTGGTGAAGCACTAGGTTGCTGAAACAGTCAGGCTTAGACCTGTATTGTTATGTTGTTATGTCCTCTTTTATCTCAATCTCTCCCTTATTCATTAAAAAAATTATTTAGTAATTTTTTATGCTTTCTTAATTAAGGGGAAAAATTAAAAAAATTAGCAGGATATATTATAGTAACTTTTTTGATTTCCTATTAACTTGATTTGAAGTCCTGTAATACTCCCACTATCTTGTTTTGACTGATTAGACTCTGTTCCGTTCTGCAGGATAGTATCAAGTTTGAGAGTATGAGACCTAATGAGATAGACAATTCTTTTTAAGGAAGCAAGAGGCATTATGGTAACCATTGTTGATAACCTTGTACTCTGTTTTTACATCATGTGCTATGTCTGTCCCTGGTTTTGACTGACAGCTTTGTTTTGCCATATTTGACTTTATTCTCTTCCAAAAAAAATGTAATAAGAACTAAGGAGTAATAAAACCTAAAATGTGTAAATTTTGTTGTAAAAAGGAGAGGGGGAAAAAAGTGCTCTAAAGGATACAACTGCAAGTGTGTTTAGGGGTATTAAATAGCTGACCATATTAATGTTTTTGGTTGGATCATTGAACACAACTGTTTGCAGTCTCACTATTTGAATGTCCACTTTGTATGCTTTGATACTGTGACTTGAGCAACTATCTCTAAGATGATAATGTGTAATCTATTAACTGGTGATTTCTTACTTTTTTTTTTTTTTTGTAGTTCTGTATTACTTGTACCCTTACACCGCTTTGTTTTGTTTTGTTTTTTTCTCTTTTTCCTTTTAAATAAAATTTAAAAACAAGAAGATAAGGGGAGAGGAGAGGGCTCTGAGATTTTTTTTTGTCTTTTTCCTTTTTATCGGTACCAGGGATCAAACTCACGACTGTCTGCTTGCAAGGCAGGCACTTATGCCGCTGAGCTAAATCCTCATCCCATGAGCTATGAGAATTTGACCCAAACTCTAGCTTAATAACTTAGTTATTAGGCAACGTGAAGCAGCACAATTTTCTCAACTTGATTTCATCTCTAACATAGCCAACAAAACCTACTTCATAGAATTGTGAAGACCCTGAATTTAACACTCCAGGTCTGATGTTGGTCCTCTTTAGTTGGTGATGATGACAATGCTCTCTGGCATTACCATTCTTTAATCTAACCTTGTAGAAGTATTTAAAGCAATAATTAGGACCTAATGCTCAGGACCATATCCATTATACAAGGTACATCCTTATTTATTTCTGCAGAGAATGGATGGATCACTTTATTCACCTTTGTGGCCCATGCTCCCTTCCATCCATACTTGCTGGCTTATTGTTATGTGGTTCTTACAAGGATTACAGTTGGGCTTAGGTGACTTATAAACTCTGGCAAAGCGGTCTTCACAGCGAGTGGGGGTTTGAACAGATTACAATTAAGTCACCAGAGACTATTATGTCCATTTACTTACCTGTAATGCACAATGGTTCTTTGAAATATGCACACCAGGTGTTGTTGTTCGTGGCAGAGAGACCTTGGGAACTTGTTTGGTTTTCCTTTATATTTTTTTTAAAATCAGAATTTCCAGAGATCTGTGTGGGGGCTTCTGGTACCTGGTCTTAGACTTGATTTAAACTAAAAAGGAGTTAAATGGAAGCACTTGATAATCCGAGGGTTCTTTAGTTCCAGGAGAGATGACAAGTGCTTCTGGTCGTAGGAAGAGGAGTGGGTAGTATTTAAATACGTGGCTCAGATACCAGTTAGTCCCGGGACTGAATGCAAGCTCTGTGATTGTTATCTGGAGTAATAGACTAACTGAACTCTCATTTCTTTTTCATCTTTTTCAAGTCTCATTTCTTTTTCATCTGTAAAGTGGGTGTGATGATACTGGTATTTATCTTCTAAGCTATATGGAGGTTAAATGAAATAATGCAGCTAAAGTACTCAGCAGCCTGCAAGGTGTCTAAGAAAGCTTATTATTTATTATTGTCTGTTTCTCAACAGTTGGAGTTGAGTGCCATCCTCTGGATGAATATGGCTTGCAAACTATGAATTCATTGCATTGCATCCTATACTTGCAGCTCGCTCACAATGGCAAAATGAGAATATTTAAAACAGACACTCTTCTGAGAAGAGGATAAAAGTCATGCACTCCATACCTAGGAAATTCACATTTACTACCTGTTCTGTGTGTGCATGTGTGTGCACAACTAGATAATAAACCCAAGGCCTTTCTACCGACCTACAAGCCATGCTTATTTTAAATTTTCTATTTTGAGATAAGGTCTCCCAAGTCAGCAAGTTGTCCAGGGTAGGCTTGAACTTGTGATCCACCTTGACTTACCAGTGCTAGGGTTACAGATGTGCACCATAATCTCCCTGCTCACTACCTACATTTTAAGAGTTCTTGGAGACCTGGAGCCATGTCTGTCAGAACAGAGATTGGAATCCCTGACCCAGAAGACTGATGATAGGAGAATGAAACCCTTACAGTGAATCATGCTTTAATCTTTGCAGGATGCTTAAATTTCAGTGCTAGTTTCTACTTGCCATTAGCCTCTGCTTTCTGAATGTGTTCTATGATGACCCCAGTCTTTTTCTTTAAGTTTCAGCTCTTCCAGGGTCATAACCTAGGTCTCCTGTGGAGGGTAAATATCTCTCAACTATCTTTTCAGCTCAGATTAGACTAACCATACTAAAGAGAACTGGCTTAAGGCTCTTCTCTCAAGTGAGAAGCATTTTGGTAGTTAAGTTCGGGCAAGCTAGTCCAAGGAACTCCTTAAGGGAACGACTGAGTGAAATCCTGAGTAGTTTATATTGTCCTTCTCTGGTGGCCATTAAATACGTCTAGCTAAGTTACTTGGGTGAATAAAATAAAATAAAATGGGAAAACTTGTTTAGTGATTCTTCTCCCTGTCTGGAAGCTCCAGGAGGACAGGTCAAGTATTTTTTTGTGCCTTTCACAGGGCCTGGCATATAGTTGGCAGAGCAGGTATTTATCAGATAAATGATGGTCCTAATTTCAAATTGCTCTTCCAAGGGAGAAAGCCTGTTGTAAACCACTATATTGTCCTTTCACAAGTGTTGGAAGACTCTAAGGTTCACGGAATGATTTTGACCTAATTGCTATAGAAAAATTGAGAGAAAGAACTGTAAGCTTATAGAATTTCAAGCAAGTCAGCCCACCTTTCCAAAAGTCTTTAGAAATTCCACAGTCTTCAGAAATTCCAACAATTACATTAGCCAACACCCCTAACGGTGGTAAAAAAATGTTTTCCTCAGTGTTGTTATAATCAACTTAGCTTTAATGGAATTTGATGAACCAAATTTGTTGTTGACTTCTTGGCTAAGAAAACAATATCCATATACAAAATTCAGTACTATTTCTATAGGCTAACAATGAACTATTCTAAAAATATAAAAACAATTCCATTTATAATAACTAATAAATAAATAAAACTTAGGAATAAATTTAACCAAGGAAGTGAAAGACCTGTACCTTGAAAAGTACAAAATATTAATGAAAGAAGTTGAAAAATTCACAAATAAATGAAAACATAGTTTATGGATTGAAAGCATTAATATCAAAATTTCTATCCTAATCTAGGTGATCTACAGATTCAATGAATCTATATCAGAATTTCAGTAATATTTTCTGCATAAAGAAAGAAGTCTTAAAATTCACAGGGAAGTACAAAGCAAGCAAGACAATATTGAGCTGAAAGAAAGAATCGGAAACATCACACTAGCCAGCTTCAAACTATATTACCAAGTTCTAATAATTGGAACAGTATGATATTAACATACAAATAGATACGTAGACCAATGACAGAGTAGAGAGCCCAGAAATAAATCCACTCATTTATGATTTTCTACAAAGTTGGCAAGAATACACCAGGGGAAAAAGACAATCTCATCAACAAATGGTTGGGAGATAACTGGATATTTCTATGTTTAAGGATGAATTCAGACACTTACCTCACACTACATTTTTTAAAAAACCCTGAAAATTGTTTAAAGACTTAAACAGAAGACTTGAAATGTAAGACTATTAGAAGACAGCACGCAGAAAATGTTACATGATGTTGATTTGGATGATGCTTTTAAAAAAATATGATCCTAAAAACATACGCAACAAAAGCAAAAATAGGAATATGAGATTACATCAAACCAAAAAACTTCACAGCCAGGCAAACAATCAACAGAGTAAAAAGGCAAACGATGAAATAGAAAATATTTGCAAATGACAATCTGATATGGGATTAAATATCTGAGCTACGTAAGCCACTCAAATAACACAAGAATAAGAAAACCACCCAATTAAAAATGGTTCAACACAACACACACACACACACACACACACACACACACACACACACATATATACTCATGGGTGTGCACACACGCCTGAATAGACATTTCTCAAAAAAAGACATACAAATGGCCAATAGGTGTGTAAAAGCACTTAACTTCAAAAATTGTCAGTGAAATTCAAATTTATACCCCACCAAGAGATTACCTCATTTCTGATAGAATGACTACCATCAAAAAAAGAAATGATAATAAGTATTGGAGAAGATGTAGAGCAAATAGAAACCTTGTACATTGTTGGGGGAATATAAATTAGTACAGCCATTAAGGAAAATAGTTTATAGGTTTCTCAAATGTAAAAATAAAACTATAATTTGATCCAGCAATCCCATTACTGTGTATATATCTAAAGGAAACAAAATCCATATGTAGTTTCAGCCCTATTCACAATAGCAAAGCTGTGAAATCAGCCTAAGTTTTCATTAATAGATGAATGGATAACAAAAATGTGACACATATACATGTTGGATATTTTTCAGCCTTGAAAAAGAAGGAAATTCTGTGATTTGCAGCAACACGGATAAACTTAGAAGACATTATGGTAAATGAAATAAATCAGGCACAGAAAGACAGATACTGAATGATCTCACTTATTTGTGGAGTTTTTAGGAAACTGAATTCATGGGAGCTACCAAGATGGCATCGATGTGGCATTTTACCTCTGGAGGTATCCCCGAGCATTCCAGAGATGTTACTGTAGGCATTACAAGTACATCAGCATGAAAAGAGGAAGAATCGCTAGTGTTGCATGGTGTTGGCAGCTTACAATGCACTGCTCAGCTACTGCCTTTCTCTACCTGAGCTTTGAGACAAGTACCACTGAAAAGGCCCGGTGTGAAGGACACAGACTGCCCTCTCAGCCATGACCATGTTGGCCATGACTCCGTGCATGAGGAACTCAATCATGGTTGAGTCTTTTTGTGTTTTGAGGATTCATTCAATAAAAGATGATTAGGCGAAAGGAAAAAAGAAGAACTTATAGAGGTGGAGACTAGAGGAGATTGGTGGTTAGTAGCCACTGAAGTTGGGTGGATGGTGGTTAAAAGGTAACAAAATTTTAGCTAGGTAGGAGGCATAACTTCAAGAGATCTGTTGCATAATATGGTGACTATAATTAATAACAACATGTTATATCCATGAAAGTCGCTGCGAGTAGATTGAATGTTCTACCACAAAATAATGGTAAGTGTGTGAGGCAATGCACATGTTAATTAGTTTGATTTAGCCGTTTCGCAACATGTACCTATTTCAAGACAAGGTGTAGGAGATAAATACTAGACAGTTTTTATCTCTGTCAAAGTAAGTATTTGTTCACAGAGACATAGACACATAATTAAAAAACAAGTCACTGGGGCTGTGGTGAGGAGGGCAGGCCAGGGAGTGATATCAGTTGAGGCCAGGTGACCAGTGAGGAGGCTACTGAACGGTGGACAGGTTGGGATATATTTGGTGGTTATATCAGCAGGACTTTCCCAGAGATTATAAATGGGAGGTAAGGAAAGGGAGAGCTCCTATTCCAGACCACCTGAGGTGGACCCAGAGGACACCCGATCTGAGGGGTGCTGGATGATCTTCACATGTGTGTCGGCACACTGCCGGACTGGGAGTCCATCTTCACAGCAGTATTGGGAGTTTCTGGACATGTTAGCAAGCACCTTCCTAGAGAGTGTGGCGTGCTGTCTTCTTGGGACACATACCTCAAATTACTTTTGGTTTTCTTCTTTGGATACACAAGGAGAATCGATTCTTTTTCTCCAAAGACTGAGCCTTTCTCTTCTTCCTGAGAAATGAGTGTATTTCCTTGAGGGCCAAAGAAAGTCTTTCACAAGTTGGTCTTCGCTGGTGTCTCCTATTTGTGTCCTGTCATAGTCTCCCACTCTTAATGTGGATTTCCCTGTCCTATCATTCATTATGTGCATTCTTTCAAAACTGATCTCTGTGACAGAAGAAATGAAAGTCTGTACTCATTTATATCTGTCTCCCTGGCACCTGACCAACTCTTAAATGTTCGGGGGAAAATAAAAACTTATTTATAAGAGCTTCCTCATTACTTTTTATTAAAAATTGTATGTTTTAGTGTGTGTGTGTGTGTGTGTGTGTGTGTGTGTGTGTGTGTGTGTGTTTTGAGCTGGGGTCTTGCTACGTAATTAAAGCTGAACTTGGACTCACTATGTAGCCCAAATTGGCCTTGAACTCATGGCGTTCCTCCTTTCGTAGCCTCCTGAGTACTGGGGGTACAGGCGTGTGCTATCGCAACACACTCAAAACCTTTATAAACTGCTTTTATTATGAATATATTTTTACATGCATGAATAGATTCAAATGATGCCTAAGTTCATAAAGCAAAAAGGGAAAGTTCCCTGGATATATACATTGTCACATCCGGAGGTAAATATTTTTCATACCTTGTGGTTCTGTGACTCAGAATTTTGTTGAAGACAGCAATTGCTGACGTAATTCAAAGGTTAAGATATGACCTTGGCAATGGAGGAATCAGCATGGAATTGTCTATTTCTCAGAGTAAGGAAGTAGATACTGATCCGTTCTTTTGCATCTGTCTGTTAATCAAGATATATCAGTTTGGTGCTGGGCTTTAATACTTTCTAGCAGCCATGGATCTGCCGTGTAGCAGTGAGAGCAGAACTAAGGTTCTGGCCCATGTTGAACAGTAGAGTTTTATAGACAGCTAAGTTAGATAAAAATATTATAAGCAGTCAGAGAGGGGTAGGCTCTTGAAGGAGCCAGTGCAGATGATATACTTTGCAATTGTGCGAGAGATAGGCATTTCCCCTATGGGCCAGACCTCAAGACAAAAGATAAAACAAATGCGTTCGTATACTTTCTAAGGGTAAATATCAGGGACAGATGATATTCTCAATAGGTTTTGAGCCACTTACCCAGCCCCCTTCAGTAAAAGGCCCTGTTCTGTATTCATACCCTCTTGCTAAGTGACTTCCTTCCTCATTTCATCCTGATTTAATCAATTTTACCTGAGCAATTACACCTATAATCTTACTGGGTGGCCATAGTTTTATCTCACCACATGCCCACCTTGTGATTTCCCCTTTTTCCTCACCTTGAACCCACCACACCTTATGGTTTTGCTCTATAAAACCCCTAGAAAAGGCAGAGTCCTTGGAAAACCACTTGGGACCTCTTCTGTCTGTCTGTCTGTCTCTCTCTGTGACAGAAGCTTTCTTTCCCCCAATAAATATATTCTGCTCTTAACCTTTGTTATTCCTAAAATTCATTCTTTGATTTAAGAGAACACAAACTCATATTGGACATCTAGCAGGTTGGCAGTTTCTTTCCCCTACAGCAGAGTAATGAGCTATAATGAGCACATTCACTGCCTCTGGAGCTTATGATTTCGCTCAGGAGATAAGAGAGAAGAAATTTGACAAAGCCAGTGGCCTGTACAAAATGCCAGGATATTGGGCAGACTTTTTCTCATACTCTACCAAAAATGCAACTCGAGGTGCATCTTGGATGGTGGACAAGATTTTGGAGGGATAGGTGGGCTGTTGTAAGCAAAAGCAAAGAGCTAGAGAAGGAGAACCCTGGTCGCTAGGATACAGGTTGACTGAGAGGACAAAATCCATACAGAGGTAGGTAAACTGGATGGAGCTGGGAAAAGACTTGGATGTTAGACTTGGAAATTTGTCTTATAAGTCGTGAGCATTGAAGGCTTCTAGAAAATTCATCTGAAATACAGGCCAAAATGCCAAAGTTGCTTTGAAGCCCACAGAAGATAAGGCAATGAGGTGAGCTATTAGAAGCCTGCAGATTCATGAAGGATTGCTGTAGGCTTTGAAGGTGAACTTCAGACAGCCGAGCATGTATCACCTATCCTTGTTTAGATGTGTGCACCAGGCCAGCCCGGCCCCTAGGTGCCTCTGCAGCCCATCCCTCACCATCCCCACCCATTCTCCCAGTGTGCTTGCTCGCTCTCACTTTCACATGCCCACTCGTGCTAATCCCTGCTCCCTAAGACCCTTATTTTTCTCCCTCTACCCCCAGCCCCTGGCTCTTTCCTGCATACTTCTCTTTATGGCTTGATGTTTTTACTCCCTGCCATTTCCCACAGTGCGGAGCCTCCTACAGGTGCCCTTAGTGCCTCCCCAGCTACTTTATTGCACCTTGGTGTTATTACCTGTGTACACAGGTCCTCTCCGTTGTGCCACAACCTCATCAAGGATGGGAACTTGATTTTATTTGGACTGAATCTCAATACCTAGCCCCAGACCTGACATGGAGTAGGCACTATAAATTCTTATTTAAATGCATGAGGCAGATTGACGTTCATTTTTTTCCCCAAGAAATTAACTTTCCCTAAAGTAACTGTCCCGTGTTAGGAAGTGTTATGAAGGATGTAAGGCAGCTCCAGTGTTGGGCTCTGGTACCCTAGTGTGCTGTGACCTCTTCTCAAGAGGGTTGATAGATTTGGATATTTAAAATACATTTTGTACTATAATAAAAAAGGTGTATTGTTATGGCAGTGTTGACCAAAGGCTCATTGAACCAAATGCTATTTGAAGTAAACTAGTTTTTAGCAGTATCTTTCATCAGAAGAAGAGGTACCTGAACCAGATGTAGATGTGAGCATATAAGAGAACACATTTAAGGCAACAATATTCCTGTTCAAATACATGGTCCTAAAGGGAAGTCAAAAGAATATCTCATTAACTGTGGATGATTTTATTTGCCATGTGAAAATTGTACTGTAATCTTGAATGTTGTTTTTTTGGTCTTTTACTCTTCAAGCTTTTGCAAAAGTTCTGGACAGAAACTGTGCCTTAGAAAGATGACCAATAGTTCAGGGGCAGAAACTGGGAGATGTTAGTAATCTTTTGTTCTGGAAGCCTAATGCCTGTTTCCAAAGTGAGGACACGATGAAAAACCAAGGACTGATTTGTGTTTTTATGAGACTGTCACCTTTGCAAAGTTTTATAACTATGTCTTGCACTCCAGATTATTTAATCATTGCTCAATGGCAATCATTTTTTGGTTCTTGGTATTCATGGGGGTAAATGATTTTCATCTTCATTTTTTAAAACAGTTTTTACTATAAGCTATATATTTTATTATAAGTTAATTTCACCATGAAAGATTTGGTTTAATATTTAGATGGTTTTTCCAGTGTTTCCCAAGTTTCCTAATTCATTTTGTTCTAAGCATGACATTTGTACATAAGTTGATTTTAAAATAAACTTATAAATGAACAATCATATTATTTTAATCAATTTACAATTAGTATTTTTTAATATTTGAAGTTATTTTAAACATCTTTCTTTATATTTTCTGCTCAGCATCCTTTTCATATTCATTCATTTTTCATCTTTTCTTCACTCAACTGGTGAAGTTTATCAATGTTCTTGCTTTTCTCCTTTGTTAATGTGGTTATAAATTGTGCATTTCTTACTTTGGTATCCCTAAATGTCCAAATTTAATACTTTAAATTTTCTATAACAATCTAAAGTGTTCAGTCGCTATCTTAGTTAATGGCTATTTGCAATTTCGTGGAATATTTTCAATATATTTATTATGTATAATCATGTCTTCAGGCAGCAATATAATCATGTCATTCCACACCTAAACACAGATAATGTGTTATAGATGTCTGTTATTTTGAGTGTTTTGTTGTCTCCATCTTGTTTTTTTTTTTTTTTTTTTTTTGGAGATAGTTTTCCTTTTGTGTCAGGAAACTGATCAATTTGAATGACAGCTACCACGGAATGCAGTATTTGCTTTCCTCCTGGGTCTCCTTTGCTTCTCTGAACATGTTTGTGCATGCGTTCTGTGTAGACATCTTCATTAGGGAAAGACCGCCCCTCAACAGGTAGAAAGTGGGGCACATGGCAATATCTTGTTCCTGCAGATCTCAAAGGAAGACAAGAAATATTGGCCTACTGATTTTGCTGTGGCAGTACAGAAACAAAGATTTGGGTGTTTTCATTTCTTAATTTTAGATGCTTTAATTACTTTTAATCACACACTTCTTTGTTTTATTTCTATGAAGAAGAATGAGTAATAGTTTTGAAACCTCTGTCTTTATTTCTCCTTGAAATAAAATTTATTGTGTATGAGGTTTATAACACGATATTATAGGACTCATAGAATCTTTACTGGGGTGAATCAGATGAACATATCTGTCATTTCACAGTCACTTTTTTTGTGACTATGGCAGCTGAATTAGGGATTTAATTCCTAATTCAATACTGTGTTATTAGCTTTACTTCTCATGTTATACACCAGATGTCAAAACTCTTCATTTTATTTATCCACTATTTTGTAATGATTGACCTACATCTTCCCATTTTCTCTCATCCCTGGTGCCCATGATACCCAGGATTTCATGATATCTTTTTTTCCCACTTTGTCTTTGTGGGGTTTTTGTTTTGTTGTTTTTTGAGACAGAGTCTTGCTATGAAGTTCGGAGTGACCTTGAGACCAATCTGGACTCACTACATAGCCCAAGCTGGACTCAAACTTGAGGCGACCATACGGCCTAGGCTCCTGAATGCTTGGTTTACCAGTGTGCACCACCATGTCCAGCTTCTTATTTTTTTCCCCATTTCCTTATAAGTGTCTGGCTTATCACAAGATGGAGGTAACAAATGTTAGCAAGGGGATGGAGAAAAAGAACTTTGGTTCACTCTTGGGAATGTATATTGGTGCAACCATTATGGAAAATGAATGGAACTGCTTAAAGAAATTAAAAGAAAACCATCACACAATCCAGGTGTATATCCAAAGAAGTGAAATTATCATCCCATGAAGACATCTGTACATCTGTATTACCATGTTTATTACAACCTTACATACCACAGACAAGATATTCAAATGAACAAATGGATAAATAAAATGTAAGTTTCTTTTCTCTCGTTGCTGAAACAAAATAACCTACACCCAGAGTTAAAGAGGGAAAAGTTCATTTAGCTCAGTTTGTAGAGCTTTCAGTTCACAGTCAGCTGGCTCCGAGGCAGGGTAATATGGCAGACAGGGATTGCAGAGGAGAAACAGTTCTTGGGGGCAGAAGGAAGCAAAGAAACAACAGATGACCACAGTTCTTTCTATCCCTTATATTTTATTCAGACTACTTAGGGTGGGTAGCATTCACATGCTTAAATCTAATGCCCTCGATCCTAGCATTGAACCATCAATCAACTCTAGCATCACACACTCTAGATCTAGCCACCTCTGAAGAAGCCCTATCTATGACTGAATGAAGCTTTGGGGGGACATCTAGACACAGCCCTAACAGTAGGATATAAAAAGGAGATTTGACATCTGCTGCACCATGGAGGATGACATCATGCTAAGTAGAATAAACCAGATATGGAACCCCATATTTTGAATGTCTAAAAATGTGTAGGTCTCACCATCTGAAGTAGTTCCAAGAGATATTTAACTGGATGGCTGACAGGTGAATAAGTTGGTTCCCTAGTAGGTTCTTCTTTGGAGAGAGACCCTCAGATATTACATATCCATGTTCTATGACATAGTTGTGGCTAGCAAGCCCTAGCCAAATGCCCTATTGGAAAGCATCTAAATGCACACTCTGAAGTTTTAAGTGTTATTTCACAAGCTCAGGATAAAAGAAGAATATATTTTGGACACATCCTTGAGGCAAAGAAAGATGAGGTGGGAGGGGTGCAGGAAAGTTGCAAAAGAGGCACCAGAGAGGTACTTGATCCAGCTGCTCACCAACAGGCAAGTAACTGGGATGGAGACAGGCTGATGGTAAGGGAGCAGGAGGGCCTCAGGCCTAGAAGCCAGGCCAAGACAACTTGCTGTCAATAACACCAAGTCTGAAGTGGAGATAAAGCAGCTAGTCATGAATACAAGAGGAGAGAGAGTAAGGAACAAGGCCCTTGAAAGAAAGCCAGCCAAAGAAATGGTGAAGGAATCTGCTTCTTGGCTCCAGAAAAGCATATCAAAGAGAAATGGGGGACAGGACCAGGAAGTATCTCAGATCAGACCTCTCAGAATGGAATAACAAGCTGTGGGCAGTGACTTTATGCACTACCACGTTGAGGATGACTCTGGGGAGTTGAGCAATGTGCATTGGCATCACAAACAGGAAGCTGCTCCTGATTCCTCTATGACCTTGGCCCTAGTCATTGCCACCCACAGAGAGCTAATATAACCTGCCCCTTGTACCAGGGTTTCTGGGGTGTGGTTCATACCCATTAACCAGCAGGTAGACAATTTGTTCTCTTTCCGGAATACGCGAACCTGCAGGTTAACTTTTGCATAGCTCTGAGGCTGAGTGAGATGTCCCTTTCCTGTGGCTGTCTTCAGTCACCTCACCTTCCCCTTCCCATCACATGTATTCCCCATGAATTCAAGGCAAAGAAGAAACTGGGAATGTGCTTCCGCCTGGGCCTGCCCAGCAGTCATTCCCCTGGCTGTGGGGCCTCAGAGGCTGGGAATTGGGTTGAACTGGATGTGTTTGAGCCTGGGCATGTGTCTTGTCCTCTCTGAGGCTCTGTCTTCTCATTTGTGAAGTGCGGGTGGGGTTGGGAAGAAGAAAAACTGGATTTGAAATTTTGCTGATGTTCTTGCTAGTTCTTGGCTCTTGTGATTTAAGAGAACCTTTAAGTTCAGGTGTGGCAGTTTCTAACTAAAACAAAAAGGTCTTGAAAACCTGCATATGCTCTTTGGTTTTAAGGCCAATCAGTCTACCGCTTTAGTTTTCTTTAATCCATGATGGAAAGAAACTTTGAACTTTTCTGTGCTGCTGTAGAAGCCAGATTCATCCTCTAACCATAAATAACTAGGAAAAGCTATTTCAAAGTACAATGGAAGTCCCAGTGAATTGCCTTTCTGACACAACCACTATACTTCCCATAGGAATAGGGTTTCATACACATCTTGTCACATGAAGTTTCAGAAGCAGTTCTTTTGTGTAAAGAACCTTTGTAAAGAAGAACCTTTCTAGGGATGATTCATGACTCGAAACCCCTTTGGGAGTAGATAGGTGACTGAGAGTGATGGGAAACCACTTACCATTGCCCGGCAGGTGCTGTGCTGCTGAGCTACATCCCCAACCCTCCTTATCATCATTTTGGAACTTATTTAAAGATTGTATTTGTCCTTTAGACATCTGATATATTAAATAAATATAATCTATGATATAGTTGAAAAAAACAGTTTTCTGTCATTGTTTCTTAACAATTTAACCAGCAGTGGTACCTTTTCTGCTGTAGGAAGCATCCTACAGGTTGTTCTTCAGAGTCCTTTGGTTACTTTAAGTCACAGACTAGAATTTTGGATGCCTGGAGATCAGAACAGAGTTGGGAACTAAGTCCAGAAACTTGGACACTGCAGTTGCCCACCGCCATAGGAACCCACTGCCCCTGGAGGGGAGCTGGTTAGAAGTAGGATGGCCTGACTCAATAAAATTAGAGTGACAGGTGGAGTAGAGGGCAGGGACTGGGACTGAACCCAGGGTCCCTCATGCAATGGGAAGACATGGGGTGGGGGCACACCTGAGATCCTGGGGCCCTGATATGAGGCTCAAGGAGCCTGAGGAGCAGGGGTGCTGGTCTTAGCAATGCTGGTTAGTGGGAGGTTGGTGGCAGGATTTGATTGGCTAAGGAAAAATTAATTCAAGATTTCTTCCATCTGGTTGTTGTGGCCAATTTATCTCCATTGCACACGATAAAGACACAAAAGTAATATTGTTCTTAAGAATATTTTTTGAAAAGGGGAATTTTAGGACAAATGTAAAGTATCTTGGTATCAAGTACAATTAAACATTTTATCTTTGTGTTAAAAATCAAACGTTTCTTCCATTATAAAAGTGAAAGTGACCTGGGACTTAAATTTTGATCCTTAGCAACTTACTGGCCAGGTCATTTAATATCTGAAATGAGGGCAACTCAAGACTCAAATCGTAACTCCTCCGGCTGCTGCTCAGTTACGCTGACTGTTGCTGTCAGGACATTGATTTTTTTTCCTGAAGTGGTTTGTGGTCAAACACTTACAAGATCTGGAGCAGATATTCCAGAAATGTCAAAGACCACCTTGACAGCATCCTTGATACCCCGCTGAAGTTTTGAACTGCTCTGTGAATTCTCACTCAATTCTTCCAGTCCAAGGACCACTGGCTCTTCAGAGCATCTGGCAGATGCCACCCAGCATACACAGCACTCACAACATGAGTTCTTCTAGGGATTTATTTTTTACCTTGTAAGTAAGAAATATTTATACAGGTAATAATTTTAAAACAATGTGGTGTTCTATTTCTAGACAAGTGATAGATCATGCAGATGAAGACTGGAATTTACAAATGCCTGGGCACTGCCAAACAAATACCTAGGCACTGCCAGTTACCACCTTATAAATCTTTCACTATTATTGATCTAACTCTTGTAGATTTGAGCTTGTAGAGGACTTTGATGTTACTTATGTCTTTTTTCTTAGAGTCAGATCAGACGTCAGTTTTCAGTTAGAGGTCTTGAAGTGTTCATTGGTCTTCACCAGTTATTTTCTGATGTGCCAGTGAATTCTTTCTCCAATTGGATTTCAAATTCTTTGAGAGGGTTTGTTGCTTCTTTGCAGTCATTCTACAGACCGTTGATATAGTACATTGAATATTACTATGTTCAATAAATATACATTCATCTCTACGCCTTCCAATACAGACACACTGTGATTTCCCAATGTCTGTCTTTATAAAACTCTTCTCTCACCACTCTTTTCTTCAAAAACTTGCCAGAGGTCTCAATTTCCCACTGAATTAAATTTGGAGTCCTCCATAAGCTATTTAGGAGCATGTCTTGTGACTCAGATTTCCTTTCTGTTCTAATAATTCCTTTCTTCACAGGGGATCTGTTCCATGTTCCCCAGGAAATGCTTGAAACTTTGGCTAGTACTAAACCCTAGATATACCATGTTTTTTTCATACAAAAAAACTGATGATAAAGTTTATAAATTAGGCCCACTGAGAGACTAACAATAACTAATTGTGACTCTGCCCTGCCTTCCTTGTCTCACTGTAGCTATCATTCTCTCTGTGGTGGTATGAGATGATAAGGTATCTACCCGATGGGGGGAAATGAGGCGAATGATGTAGGCATTATTGTGTAGCGTTAGGCTATGATATATGATTACTTGATCACAAGCACTGGAATACTACAACAGTTGATCTGATAGCTAAATTGGCTATTAAGTGAGCAAGGTGGTGGGGAAGCATGTAAGGCATAGATATGCCGAACAATAGGACAATTCTCATCCCAGGGAGGATGGAGAAAGACAGCACAAGTTTTATCATGCTACCTCAAATGGGGTGCAGTTTGAAGTTTATGGATTCTTTTTTTTCCCAAATTTTTCCAAATTTTCGCTTCATATTTTTGAACCTCTGTTGACAATGACTAACCGCAACTTCAGGAAGCAACAGTGTGGATGAAGGGACGCTGTTCCCAAATGAACTCGATTTGCTGCAGTGATCTGGATTTCTGTTTGCAGCCAGGTCAGCACACTCAGAGTCTTTACCTCTCAGTTCTCAAACCTAGCTGTGCATCAAAATCAGCTGGGAATTGTGCGTGTTACCACAAGGTTTTGAAAGTTGCCTGTAATCTAGCTACTCGGAAGGCTGAGAGGTAGATTGACCCCTGGTGGTTAACTTGTAACACTCAAGTGAACTGAATCAGTGTGGTGCTGGGTATGGAAGGCCCATCTAATGATTGTTGCCAGCAACATAAAAAAAAGAACTGGAGAGGATGAGGTGATACTGTGGTTTCTTCTGCAGAAGCTTATCACACTGGCTTTTCTGATATGAACTTGGTTGTTTTCATCATCAGTGGAGCTCTGGTCTTCACTGTCACTGACGATGGCCGCATCTCTTTTGTGGGAAGCTCTGCTCCCACAGGGTAACCTGAGCGTCACTTCCTGGTTCCAGTGCAGACCCCTCAGCCTGCTGGCACAGCTCCTTCACCCCACTGGCACAGAATTTCTATCTTCCACCACTGACCTTTGGGCCTTTCCAACACAGATCCATGAAACAGACTTGCATGAGACGCTGTTGTGGGCTCTAGGCCTCCAGTTGGACTTATAGGGGGCACGATCATGAGTTCTAGGCCTTCTGCTGGACTCATGCAGGACATTGCTGTGGGACCCAGGCCCTCAGCTGGATTCTTTGAGTCTCTAGTATATGGAAAGATCTCTTGCACTATTTTGTATTTGACTCTTTGAGTAAATATTATAAAATAATTCTATAAATTATGTATCCTGTAATAAATTGTTTCGCTTGAAAACAATAACTGTGAGGAAGGAAGGCAGAAAGATCACAAGTTTGAGTGTCAGGGCAATGTCGTGAGACCCTGGCTCAAAGTAACAAAACTGAAAAGTGCTTAGGAAGTGACTCAGTGATTTTTGGCTTTAGTCCCCGGTACCACCACTACCAGCACAACAACAAAAGCCAAAAATGGGGGGAATTTTGAATGAAAAATTTCCAAGCTTTATATCAACCAGGTGTGAAGCCAAGCATTTATATTTTCAACCAGACCCCTGCTGATTCTTTCCACCACCTAGCACCTCTCAGTGGCCTCTGAGTTTCGACTTGATCATGAGTAACCTCAGTCTACCTCCCCAGGTAGCATTGCAGAGAAATGAAACAGACTTTAATGGGACCCCGCCCTGTGTAAATTCTCTGGTTCAGTTAGGACAGTTTCCAGAAAGACTTAAAGAAATCAACTCCTTATCTCCCACCTCCTAGGAGACACTCCTCTAACCGTGTGGGCCCTACCGTAAGGGGAGGGCAGATAGTTCCTGATCTAACCAGGAAACCAAGGTAGAAAAATCTGGTTCTCTTTGCCACTATTTTATCTCTACTTATCTACTAGTTTTGTTTATAGTTGCTTAGCTGCTACTACAGAAGCACAGCTTACAAGGTGATAGATAAATGATTAAAACCACTATAAAAGATGCGGATGGAATGGGGGGAGGCTTAACTACAGAAGGTGGGAAAATAAGTAACATAGGTTAGATGGACTCTAATTTCTTTTCTTGTTCTGGGAAGAAACGTCATCAGATGGACCTTTCTAATCTATTTTGTTGATTCTAATATATATGTCCCCCCCCACTTTTTATGTTTTTGAAACTAGAACATTGTTTTACAACTGACACTCACTTTTAGTATGCTGCCTACTCCTTTCTCCCTTTTGCTCTTGTTATGAATCCAACGTCTTATATTTAATCCGCAATGCAATATAATCAAGAGAATTTAGACTATTTTAGTAGCCTTTTCTGCCCTGAGGAAGGTTTCGTTTTTTTCCCTCTCTTTTCACTTTCTGAGGAGAGAGGAGACAGAGGCTCTCTTGGGACAGTAACAGCATTAGAGAAAAACTATTTTCCCAGGAATCATGGCTTTGAATGTATCTCCTAGAGTAGTCAGGAAGAGGATGACATGAAAGAGGGCTCTGGGACCCAAATGTGAGTGTGACTCTTGAGTGTGATTATGTACTTCATTTTCCCTTGGAAAAGGGAAAGGCTCCTGTGAGTCTTAGGTCCCAGAAAATGGGACAAGGAGATCTTTTTGTGGGCGGGTTGTGACTTGAGACGCATCAGCCCTCCAGCTCTGGGCTGCACAGGTCACCCAGGCTTTTTAAATGTTACTCCAGGAAGAGGAGCCGCCTTGATGGAACTGAGGTTGGTGGGGAGAGGAAGGGTCTGCAGCAGTGCCTGCTTGCTCACCTCCTCTTACCTCCTCAGAGATGTGGGAGCGCAGAAGGCCACAGTCCTCCCCCTGGTGACCCCTCAGAGACGTGGGAGGCACTTTTCTTAGCCTTGAAAACAAGGAAAGCAATGTCTTTGAGAGAAACAAGCAGGCTTAACCTTATGAGACTGATCTTGTTTCCTTCTTTGCTTTATCTGCTAGGACAGTTATAGTCACAATTCCAGTTGGAATGTATCAGCGGAGCACTTATTATAGACAGCAAAGTTAGGCAGAAACATTATAGGCAGAGCTGGGCCCTCGAGAGTCAGTACAGGATGAAAACTCGTTACAACCATGGCCAGAGGTGCACCTATGAGAGACCAGGCCTCAAGATAAAGATGGAATGGCCAGGCTTAAAATGATAGCACCTTGTCTAATAGTCTAAACAGACATCAGTCATCTCAGTGGATGACCAAGACCCTTGGACTCATCCTTTCCCCAAAAGTTCTTTGTTTTTTCTATGTACACTTGCTATGTCACTTGCTTCTCCACTGAGTCAGTATTACCTAAGCAGCCATATTTACAATCTTATTGGTTGATCATAGCTTTAACCTATGTTGTATCCATGTGATTGTGCTCCATAAAATTTCCCTTGGCAACCCACTCGGGATCCCTCCTGCCTTCCAGGAGCTGTATCTCTCTCCCTCAATAAATAGTTCCTTCTCTTAACCTTCTTTATTCTTTAGAATTCATTCTTCAGTTTTGGGGAACACACACTTGGTGTGTCTGACATCTAGTAGGTTGGGAGTTATAATATTCCCTTAAATAATTTTGAGGTCTTATATCATACCTTTTAGTGGAAAGTATTCTTTATGGCGTTCTTCAGTTTTATGTCCTAATTTTACTTTGGCTTGATTTTTCTAAAATACTGTTATTTTTCTACTTAAAAACAGAAAATGGTTAGTCTTCCAAACCATTTCTCTTTTTTTGCCATTGCATTGTATGTGGTTTTGAAAATTACATGAAATTGTTTCTGAGCAAGACAAGCTGTAAACAAGCAGCAAAACACCAGATCAGGTGTTCTCAGTCAGGGAATCTAGCCGAGGAGAGCAGTGAGCGTTATCAGGTTGTGTACAGGGACCTCAGCCAGGGAGTCGTGGGTTTGTAGCCATCCTGACTCATTAACTACCATATTGAGAATAAAAACGTCTCCTCTTGAGCCTCTTTTTCATCTAAAAAATGGTGAAAGCAGTGGTTGCTGCAGTTTAAGTCTTGCTGGGCAGTGTATGAGTGGCTGCGGAGGGCAGTATGCTGAGAGATGTCTGCGATGCCTCCTTGGCTGCTGTCGAAGGTCTTGCTGGGTGCAGTGTTGGAGAGTAGAGGCTGTAGTGCTGGCATCCTAAGGATGAACCATGACGGGGGTATGAGTACTAGGGAGAAGGCCAGTAACTTGTGAGCTGAGCAAGCATGTTGCCAAGGCAGGCCATAGCCTTGGACAGGAAAGCCATCATGGAGACAGATGGGAGGAAGGAATTGGTTTTCTAAGCCTGTGGGCCATGATGGAAAAGAGAGGGGGAAAAACTCTGGGCAAGTCTCTTCCTGTTGGGCAAGAAAGGGCCGATGGCCTCCTAAAACCTTGGTTCTTGTGGCACAGGGCAGGGCTGGATGCTAGCATGTCTTGTAATCCACATACAGCCCCTTGGCAGAGCCCAGGTTGCCCACATCTTGGGAGAGACTGGAGCTGCTTGTGGTCTGGATCCCTGGAGTTCAATTCATTAAAATCACCATGGCCACTAAGGCAATAGAGAAACACTCGTTTGTCCAAGCACCTCCACTGGGAGGGTTTGTGTTGGTTATGTATCACCTGTCAGTTACAACCTGTGTGTGCACACACATGAGCAGACATGAAGCAGTATACATATAAACATGTTCTCCCACATGTGCATGCACTCACCCACCATACACGGGTACCTCTACATAAACATATGTGCACTCCCCTACACACCCGCACACAGGCAGTGATCCTCCGGGTTCAGCGCTGAAATGAGGAAGAAGGAAACAGAAGCAAAATGATGGGTCCCGATTGCAGAACTAGCCTGAGAGTGAGAGAGGGCTTTGTGGAAACCATCCACAGCTGTTTGCCCGTTCACTGGCCACACATAAGAACCCCATTATGGCAGTGCTGCCCTTTAGTTCAGTGACCCCAGTGGCACTTCTGTTTTCTTTGGTTTGGCTGACTGCGTACTTGTCGTTGTGATGAACGCATTTCAAGCACCTCTTTTGTTCCAGTTTCCTTGGAATGATAGTATTTACTGTGGTTTTCATCACCATCTGCTACGCCCACAGCGAACCTGACTTGGTGGCCGTAGATGGGCAAATGAGTGGCCCTGAACCATCGCCTTAAATCCTGTGAGAACCAGCTCTATGGAACACAGGGGTGGTGGTGGTGACTTCTGGGGCCCTAGGGCCACACCTACCTCTGAGCTCATTTTGGGGCATACTGGACCCTGAAGCAATTGGGCAATATATCATTCTCCCCTTTTAAAAGATTTTAATTTTTACATTTTTATTCTTATTATACATGTTTGCAGTATGTTATGTTTATATTCACTGTGGGGAGGTGTTACACACATATAACACTTCATCCTTCTTACTTCCAGGTCTCTTCTCTCTCTCTCTCTCTCTTTCTCTCTCTCCAACTCTTGCCCCCCCTCCCCCTTTGAAAAACCTTCCTTGCTGGGCTCCACTGGGTCACTCTACATGGTCCTTGCTAGCAAGAGCCACTGCCCCAGTCCGTAGGGTCAGAATGAGAGGCTGGCTAGGAGAACACATGGCTGATGCTCTGCTGGAGTGTGACAGGAGTCCTGCCTGGCTCTGCTCAGGACCAGGCTCCCTCGGGGCTCCCTCCATCCCTTCCTGTTTCTGCCTCAAGTAGATTTCTTAGTTTGGAAGGTGAATGCTCCTCATCAAAGGCTAGCAATGGAGGGGGTAGAACATCCTGAGTGAAGAAAGGCCAGCCCAGCTGGAAGCCAGAGGGCAGGAGCCCAGTGGGCAGGAGCCTGGCACGCACAGGGAATGGTCTTGATCACAAACTCACTTGTCTTCAACATAATTCAGTTATGATACTGGAGGCTGAGGATCCACTCTTTTCTTCCCAGTTGAGCTTAGAGCACCACCCTAAGGCCACCATCATGTCCCTAATCACATCCATCCACCCACTTGGCTTTGGAGGTCATGTTAAGAGCATTCGATACAACCCCAGATCAAAGCATGCAGTCTCTCTTTTTACTTCTTTTGCTCTTGAGCCCCTCCTGGGCCCTCAAAGCTGGGAATGCTCACAATGCTCTCCATCACTGGCCCCAGACACATTCACCGGACTTCATTCCCACCCCAGAACAAAGATGCGCTAGTTTGTGCCCAAACCAGAACATGATACTCCTTCTCCTCAAGGCTTATCTTTGACTCTGAATTTACATCATTCTTACTTGCTTTTGTTTAAACATCCATTAGGTTATGAAATGGCAGTGATGGCAATAGGCTTTAAAAATCTCTTCATTTACCAAATAAAATCAGCAGCTTTGTGCTGGACTGCAATGGTGAAATTTGAAAATTTGCTACCAATAGCTTGCAAATCCAATTTGGAAAGAGCAAGCTCACACAGTGCCAAAGCATGGAGTGGCAAAGCGCCTGGTGCCTGCTGCCTTCCTTCAGCATCAGCTCCCTGGCCTCGCAGCCACATTGTATTCCTGGGGACTCTCAGGATCACAGCCTGCTGTGCTGGGGCTCAGGGGGCCCAGGGGCCCAGGGCTCCACCTTTCCTGATTTATTTCACCACACAGCTGGTGAAGGACTCACAAGTCAGTTCATGTTCCTGGTGCTTCTGCTTCTCGTTCAGCAGTCACCCACCCAGCCTCACTGGCACCATGCTTGTGACCCTGTTTCTGCTTTCAGACCCACACCCCTGAGCCGTTCTCTTTACCATCATCTGAGGCAGCTAAGTGTAATCACAGATACCACAGCTGGGTGGTCATGGACCTCTTCTTCTTGTAACCTAATCCCAGATGTCACCTGACTGTGTTAGAGACAGCTAAGTTAGGTCATTATGTAAGCATACAGACAGGCTGGGCCCTCCAGGGAGTCCGTGCAGAACATGAGCTCACATAGAACTGTGGCTGGAGGTGTATCTGTTGAAGGGCAGGCCTCAAAATAAAGATGGAATGACCAGGTTTACATTCTTCCCCAAGGGATAAGATAAGTGGTATCACCTGGTTCAGTAAAGTCTAGATAGGTGTCAGTGACTCCGGGAGGGACCTCCTGATCCATCCCTTCCTAAAAAGAGCTTTGTCTTTTCCATGTACACTTGCTACATGAAATGCTTCCCCTCATGAAATGGATCACTACTACCTAAGTAGCTATACTTGGACTATTGTTTCTTGGTTGTAGTTTTGACTCATGTTGTACCCACCTCATGATTTTGTTCTATAAAACTTCCTTTGAGATGTGGACTTGTTATCAAACCACTTTTGAGTCCCCTCCTTTGGCTTAGGAGTCATCTCTCTGTATAAACTTTACCTGTTCTTAACCTCTGTTGTTCCCTAAGATTCATTTTTCAATTTTGGGGAATGTGAACTCGGCATACCTGATATCTAGTAGGTTGGGAGTTGTATTTATTTCTCCCGTATCAGCTGCACATTGGTCCTTCAGTGCGCCTTGGTCACTGTGTCTTCAGGGGTTGTGACTACCTTAGGTTCTTGGAATCCTGAGTAAAGACGTTAGCAGGACACACAGAGGTAGAAGTCAAAACACAGATTTTTCACAAGGATAAACTCCAGCTGGGAATAGGTCAGTGAAAAGAGCTCAGAGCCCTCTACCTCATCCCCTCAAAAACCTAGAGGTAAGAGCCTATACGTGGTTACTGTATATAGAGAGTAGCTCTTTAAAATAGCGTGATTCCCCCCAATCAGGTGGAAACCTCGTCTTTTTTGTTGAAAAGGGAGATTTTGCCCTCCTATGCATCTTGGAGGAATTGTTCTGTTGCCCAAAGCCCATGAAAGGGTGTGTCAAAACCACAATGTAAATGAGATTATAATTAATTATAATTGAGCTGAGGTCACTTTCAGTTAAGATACTTTATAGCTCATGTGTCCTCAGGCAAAGTGTGGTAGTTTGAGGTAGGTGCTCTTTGTGGTTTTTAGAGAGCTTAACTTGTGTCCCCTAGAAACCTATACAGTACATACCCCCTCTTGTTTTTACCAGCTATGGTGTAGCTGTTAGAACCAAGCACTCCCTGTGGTTTTTCTTGGAGAACCACCTTACACTTTTTTCCGTCTGACCTTTAGGTCTCCTCCTTTCAGGAATTTCTTTTGTGTACTTCCTGCCAAAAAGACGTCTCTCCTCTCCAAGCAAATCCCCTGAGTACACATGTTAAATTTTGTTTGGGTGGAGACGTCTGAAGGCAGTAAGGGGATCAAAGGTAGGGGCCGGTGGGCAGACATGAGCTCTGGGGCACACCGAATGTTACCAGAGCTACTGGAGAAGATGCAGCCCATCAGGAGGACCAAGAAGAGAGAGCTGCAGCCCCCTCTGTCTCCAACACCCTCTTCCTCCTGGTTTCCTATGGCATTTGGTGGCAACTTCAGTCGGTGGCAATGACTCAAACTAGAGCTGGGGGCCATTCTAGTCTCTTTGTCTCCCTTGTCCCCGCCTCTCTGACATAACTGGCCCTGGCTTACGTTACTGCAGTTACTGTCGTCTGTGCACTGGGCTTCACTAGCAGTCTGTGCCTTAATGGAAAATGAACCTCACTCATCTGTAAGTCCCGGATGTGGAGCAAGCCTGGCAAATATATAGGGTTTTGTTCACATGCGTCACTCACATGCTCTCCATTTGTAGCCAGCCAGGGGGTCCCCTGCAAGCTTTTTAAAACCTACATTGTAGGTGCCCCTCTGTAGCCACAGGTTTTGTAGTACTAAGAAGCTCTCAGCTATGCCAGTTGTCCCGTGTCCACACTTATTCAGCACATGGACCTATACCTATGCTAGTACCAAGATACAGTCTGACCCATTCGGAAGGAAGTGGATCTTCATTTAGGGCCTCTCAGCAGCAGAGGGCATCCTAAGTCCTCACCCACTGGACTTCCAGTCAATTCCAGTCCATTCTAACACTGCACCATCACCCTGTTCAAGAACTGTGCAGCTGATATTTAGACCCAAGGACAGATGTGATTTGATCATATCTGGTATGATCACACTTACTCGATCATATCTGACTGGGCCAATTTCTATCTTTCTAAATTGTCATGCATACTGATGGTCCCTTTGGTTCCCATTTATCCCTCCCTTAAAATCCTTTCCCAATCGTGGGAGAAAGTGTTGAAGGGCCTGCAGCTGGATTCACCTCCTAGGTAGATAGTGACCCCCAATATCAGCCTTCTGTGAACCAAAGGCTTGTGTTAGAGGAACTGAGCCAAACTTAGTTTAGTAAAAAGACCAGCAAATGCCCCCTTCTGGTCACCTTGAATGGAACACAAATACTTAGGACATGAACAGAATTGGCTGTGCCCAAGCTCACAGTTGCTCTGGTTTGGAGGTGGCCTGTTCTAGTCTCCGATGTCTCTTACGCACCACAGTTCATACGTCTGGGACTCAGAGTGAGGAAAACCAAGATAACAAGTGTTTAGAGATGTAGAATAGTTCTTTATACAGAAACTCCCTAAGTAAGGAGCATGACAGCTTTCTTTATCTCCGTAAGAGTTGCTTTTGGGTGCCATTCAGTTTCCTTGTTCTCATTCTTTGCTCCCAAGCAAACTACTGGTATATAATTTGGTCTCTCAAGCAGATTAATTCTGGAGCCAAAGCATACTCCTATTGTGAGTGAATCGGCTTCCTGGTTTACCAATCAGTACCTGAGGAGTATAATTAGGGGGACTAGATTCCCGCGGATCTGAATGCCCTGGAGTGAGCTGCATCTGGGTGAAGCAGCTCTTCCACTGGAGGTCCTGCCTGCAGCAGCCACACCCACTGCCCCTAGACCCTTCAGGGTGCTTCTTTCCCTTGGTCCGTGGGCCCACACTCTGGTTTACTTGCTCAGTTACGATCACCCCTAGAGAGGCCCTGCAGAGGGCTTCACCAGTGGTACGTGCCTTAAAGGGAAATACGTAGTTGGTGATCGTTGGGAAGGAAAAATGGCACTTGAGATTTGAGGGAAATGACAGCTATGATCTTTTTTTGCTTTCCTGGAACCTTGCCACAGGGTGATACAGGGCCTCAAGCCACTTACATGATTCTAGTTGTGTTAGTTTAGATGTAGTGTTGCCATTAAAAATACTCTTTTTTTTCTTCCAAGTAAGGCCACTGGCGTCTTTTGGAGGAACATGTGTCAGGCAAATCTGCACTTGTTCTGATGGCCTGGAGCATTTTCCTTCTGTACTCCCACCCCTAAATGTTTCTGAATGGCAAAACGTCTTGTGGTGGGGGATCTTGAGCCTAAGTCTCAAGAGGGGAAGGGGAAGGATTCAGGGCTTAGTGGAAAAATACTAGACTAGAAGTTCTGCTGCTACTGCTCTGCAGCTGCGTGATTTGAGTTAAATTACTTAACCCCTTTAAGCCTCAGATTCTCATCCTGGAGGCAGTGATTATGTTAAGGCAATGTTTTGACTGCTCTATTTGGAGGATTCCTTCCTGAAATATACTCTTTCTACTCGGTCACCCGGGTTATTTCTTTCAGAATTCTTAACACAATCTCAAATACCTCTCTCTTGTGTAATTTTTTGTCTGTTTCCTGTGCTTCCCTAGATTATAAACCCCACCAGATCAGGTCACATTCTTCTGTCTTCAGGCTGAGCCTTACTCCTTGAGTTCAGTGCTCTTCACTAGGTGAACAGAGGAGTGAATGTGTGATCCTTAGCCTGCTGCTGCTGTATGAATCAGGAACTCATCCAAACAACCCGTGCAGGGAGGCTTGGCTCTGCTCACACTCAGTGCAGTCCGCAAAAGTTTCCTGAAGCACCTACTGTGTGTCAAGCTTTGTTCTGTACACTACATCAATGAATGAAGCAGGCATGACTTTTTGCCATGTTGAGCTTGTATTTTAGTGACAGTGAAAAGGTAAAAGAATCAACAAGTAAAATATAAGGAGGCCAGACATTAAAAACAAGGAAGAGTGGTCCTGGCAGTGCTGGTGAGGGGAGTCGACAAAGGTTGCAAGGAGGATATAATATGTTAGAAAACCTGAAACCTTGCAGTCATCAGAAGAAAACAGAGTGAGCAGAAAGTGTGTAAGGCCTGAAGCTCAAGTATTGTTAGAGTGGGGAGCAAAAGAGGCCATAGTCTGGTCATAGGGGGTCTATGAAAGGCATTGAGCCTTGCTTGCTCTGAGAAAGATGGGAGAGATACAAATGGACTTCTATTTCAAGGACCATCAAGATTCCATGAGTAGGTTGCATCTTGGTGAGCATGAAACCCATGCATCTTTCTGCTGGGAGTGCTGTGCTGGACTCTGTGCCAGTGTTTCCTGTCACTTCCCCTCGCTGAACTTCAGTGTCCCCAGCTGGAGGTTGTATGATGGTGACACTGAAAAGCAGAGGCCAGTCAACCTCAAAAGCTACCTTCCATGGTCAGTCTTGCTCTGCCTGAGGCACTGAGACAACAGAGGAGCAGCGAGGGACCATGAGACTCATGTGACCCTTCCAGCACGGTAGCAATGGGTGTCAGTTGGGGCCACTTATAACCTGGCTGGGAAGATGGGCTTTCTGAGGGCAAAACTGAGCGACGCTGTAGATGCCATATGCATTCTGCCAAAACATCACGACAGCAGTAACAATAGCTAACAATTATGGGGTGCTACTTAACTGGGGCAAAATTAGATTTAGGGTCAATCTGACATATGACGGGAAGTCACCTCTGTCACACAGCCTTGTGAGGGGCAGGTGACAGGAAGCCTAAAAGGCCCAGCTCCCCTCCCCTCCTGCTCCTTCTTGTCCCCTCTGCTCTGGGACTCAGTCCCTCTTGTCTCATGGCTCTTAGACTCAGACAGAAATCAGACATGCCTTAGAGATAGGAGGACCCTGGTTGCTTCTAGGCTGTTGGTTTCCTTCCAGCTCCTTGGGCACTTGCTGGGGGAGACAAGCTTTAGAGAAAGGAGGAGTTCAGCCAGCAAGCCAGAGAAGCCCCAGGACAGAGCCTCCCTCCCTCCCTGCCCAGGACCTCAGCGCCTTGTCCCAACTGGGCAGATGGTCAGGGAGACGGCGAGGCATTCCTGGAGGAGGTGCTCAACCAGAGCTGTTATGCTTCTAGGAAAGGGCTTGGTTGCTTAAAAAAAAAAAAGCCACGTGTGGCCCACATGGGGCCTCTTTTCCTGAAAACCACATGCCTGGGGTGTGAAACCTCCAGGGCTTGGTCTCCTTGGTGTTTGCCATGGAGAGTCTGGGTTCATGATTACCCGGGAAGGTGCTTCACATGGGACCCAGACACCGTCTTGCACCTGTAACAGGTTTGTCCATCACAACAGCAGTAGTGTGTTAGTAAGAGCAGCTCTGTAGCTGTGATCTCTCGCCCCATAGGCTGTAGAAGCAGATACTCCTAAGCAGTGGAAAGGGAAAGGTGGTCCTCAGAGGAAGAATGGCTGCTGTCTAAGGCTGCTCCCCTCAGAGCTCTCCTCTGCTTGGAGAAAGATACCTTTCAACTTATATCCAGAGCATATAAACTCAAAAAAGATCAGACTCCAAGTTTAAAGACCCAATACAAAAATGAGCATCTGAAATAAGTAGACACTTCTCAGCCTACAAAGTACAATCAGCAGATAATTACGTGAAAAAAGTTCAACATCACTGTGTTCAAGAAATGTAAACTAAAACAACTCTGAGATTCCACCTCATTCTAGAAAGAATGGGTACCATCAAGAACCCAATCAATAACATGCCTGAAAAGCGGTAAAGTTAAAAAATACTTCTTTATAGTTGGTAAAGTGTAAATTAGTACAACCACCATAGAAAGCAGTATGGAGATTCCTCAAAAAACTAAAACTAGAGGTTCTATTTGACCCCACTATTCCCCTTCTTGGTATCTTCCTGAAAGAGTTAAAAGCATCATATCGCAATGACATATGCAGACCCATATCTATAGCAGCATGATTTGTAATAGCTAAATTTTGGAAACAGCTCCAATGCCCATCAACAGATGAATGGATAAAGAAAATGGGTTTTTATGTGCAATGGAGTTCTACACTGCTGTAAACAAGGATAAACATGAGACCTTTTTAAGTAAATGGATGCACTTTGAGAACATAATTTTAAGTGAAATAAATCTGACACATATGTTTAAATATTGCATTGTTTCTCTAGTGTAAGAAGCCAGAAGGGTAAATAAGGACCAAAATGGATGGTTGATACTGGAAAGTAGGAAGAAAATGTTCAAATGGGAAAGAGAACAAGAGAAAGAAAGTGGGGAGGGAAGAAAAGGAAATAGGAAAACAAGAGAATAGAAGGGGGGAAAATCAGAGCCTTTGTAACTGGAGAGGGGAAGAGGGTCGAAGGAGGGGAAGGAATGGGAAAAAAGAAAGAATATATTAAGTACAGGTACAAACTCCCTATGATGACTGTGACCACTGTGCATATCGAAAGTGTGCCAATACTATCAATTAAAAAAAGAAGAGACCTTCTTCTGTACAGCATCTTAGGAACCACGAAGGGCCTTGTGATGCGACGCAGTAGCTGGCGATGGAGCCTGTGGTGGTGGCAGGTGGCCGTGGTTCCGTTGTACTTTCCTGCATGCCTGGGGCTGCTGCATCCTCTCTGTTCCACTGCTGGTACCCATTTCCCACTGGGAACACCTACTTAGGCTGGTATTAAAATAATAGCCAGGTTCCCTTCACTTCCTTCACCCTGCTATTCCCCGAACAAGAAGTTCCCGAGCAGCTGTTTTGGGGGTCATTGCTGCAAGCTGCCATGAGGAAAGAACAAAGTCAAGGGCACCACAATAACCAAAAGGAGAAAACCATGTGAAAAGTGAGGGGGGGGGGAGGGGGGAGCATGTGGTGGAAACAGTCACAATTGCAGAGTGTTTAAGAAGGATGCTTCTGTGAGCTGCAGAGGTGCTGAGGCCTCCCTGACCCCACTGGCATGCAACCGGAGATGCTGCCCCTGCTTTTCAGTGAGCCTCCTCTCTCTCTTCCTCCCCTCATTCTGTCTCCTCATTGTCTGTCTGTCTGTCTCCCCCTCATCCCCACCCCTTCTCAGCTAACCCTTGCTTGTCTGTCTTTTAACACCTGGTTTAGGAGCTTCCCTCTCTGAGAACTGCCTCTGCCATCTGCTTCAGTGCTTGTCCTGTGTTTTTATGAATACTCACTACCCTCGTTGTGCTTGCTTTGGGGACCAGAGGGAACACTGTTGTGGGAAGCACACCCTCTCCCCTCTCCCTCACAGCCACTTGTATTCCCTGCACCAGTTTTTCTTGCTGTGCTGGAGCTGATGATGCTAATGGTCATGACCCTCTTCTTTGATGATCCCAGACCCAGCCTCAGCATCCTCCCCAAGCCGGCACTCCAAGAACCCAAGGAAGATGCCCTGCGAGTCTGTTTTGAAGAGTCCCCTGGCAGATGTGCCGCTCTGTTCTCTGGTCACTTGATCCTTCTCAGTTGCTAGACTGACAGAAGGAGCGTGAAGCCCAGTGGTCTCCCTGTGGAGACACATCTGTTCTTCTCCAGGGGTGAAGAAGATGTGAGAACATTGGGAAAAAAAGGGGGGGGGGGTTGCTGAGTAAAGCAGAAATCAAAGCTGGAATGTAACTTTCCTGTGGATAAAGCCAGAGGCAGAGGCCAGCCTGTTTCCAGACTTCATGATGGATACAAAGCTGGTTTATGGCATCCTGCTAGAATGAAGCACAGAGACTATGGGTTAACAGCACGTGACAAGGAAGACAAGGTGTCCCTAGGGATTCAGCCAAGAGTATGGCCCTGCTCCCAGGGTGGGAAGCCAGAGGCAACTCTGACAAGCTGGCTTCTTCTCACCAGGACCCCTAGCCCTGGACATTGTCTTGAGCCAAACAAATGACAAGCGACCTTCTTGACACACCTGGAGGGCTGTCACAGACTGCAGTTGCAGTCTTGAGGGTCCCAAAGAGTGAGGGGATTACAAGACAAACCCAAACAGAGGGACTGGGAACAAAGTGGATAGAAGTGGGGCCAAGTGTTGTGTCTTTCCCAATCCCAAGCATCACACAGTGGGAACGCCAAGGACAAGAAAGTTAGGCTGCATATAGTTATCGGAAGCGGGTCACTTCGAGGTCACATGTTTCCCAGCAGCTGTGTTATAGAATTAGTGTGAGGCACGGGAGTGCAGAAGATGGGGGCCAAAGCAAGTATGAGTCCAGTCTCGTGGGATCAACCCTTATTCCTTCTACAATAAGGTCACTTTGGCAATAATGTCATTCTCATTCTTCTGAGGTCACATTATATGCGCAAGGGCCAATCAGAGAATGCTCTGCCAGGATAAACCATCTCCAAGAGATGCTTTCCCACTTGGCACCGTGTCTCTTATTTGCCCAGCAGCCCACATCCTGCTTCCTACAGGTTACCTCAAATTCTCCAAGATTACAATTAAGCCCACTTTCAGGGAGCACTTGGAAGTTTTCAAGGTTCACTTAGAAGGAAGTTGGAAATTATATCACTAATGTCATTGCCTTGGCAGTTGGGCACTGTCCAGGTTATTCATACTGCAATCAATCAAATGCACTCAAATTGTTCCTGTAGATTAGCCACTGTTAACAAAGTTCCTTACTTCCTTCATACTGATTTACGACAGCAATAGAAATAAACCACCCTGGAAGACACTCCTTTCAGCTGGAAACTTATAAATGTCAAGGAATTTCTAGTCACATTGAGAGGAACCCAGCACAATGGGGATCTTCACGATCATCCTTCAAACATGTCTTTTATGGGGTCAAGTTCTCGCTACAGGTACTATGTCAAATGATTATATTCATTACTTATACTCCTGCAAATCCCAATCCTGCCAAGTCTGATCTAATTGTTCCATCACGTTGGAATTTGTATCTGGAATTTTGTATCAGGTGGTTCTTTGCTGGAAATTGTAACTGTTTGCAAATGTTTAGAAGAAGTGCTTGCTTTTTGTTTTGTCTTTGGGTGATAAATGCAACCTGTTATACTTAGAAGAAGCCAGTCACATCAGTGTTGTCGGAGAGTCAGTCAGTGAAGGAAATGATCTGTTATGCTTAGAAAAGTCCCTGACGTTCAGGAAGGGAGTAGTGTGTTACTAAGAGCCCTGATACTGTTGCATAATGAGTTAAGCATAAGGTTTGTATGCTATGGGCAGAAAAGAATCTCCTGTGAAAGCTCCTGCAGGCCCTTTCTCTGCAGGTGCATCTGGCATAAAGACCACTATTTGTTGAGCAGAGCAGGCCAAGTATTTTCACAGTTTGCATCTTTACGACACCAAGTCTGTGTCTGTCACTCACCATATAGATCAGGGACTTGCAGCTCAGTCACTCAAGCATGGCTCTGTGTCCTCATGTGGGTGACGTGAAACCACTAACAAATTGTGATTGTTGAATCTCAGGTCTTTTTACTGAGGCGCTGTGTGAGAAGGTGAACACCTGTCTACCTGTTCTCTCCTGGTCTCTGGCTCTCTCTCTTTGTCTCTCTGTCTCTTCTGTTCTGTCTCCCTCTGTCTCTGTCTCTGTCTCTGTCTCTGTCTCTGTCTCAGTCTCTGTCTCCTCTCTCTGTCTCCATCTGGCTGTTCCTCCCATATGTCTGACATCCATTACTTCCTTACCCTCCTCCTCCATCCTCGCTCTGTTTTCTCTTCGTTGTTCCTTCTCTCCCCCTCTCATCTTCTTTCCTTTTTCTCTTTCACCTCTCCCCCATATTTTTCTTTGATGTTGCTTTTTGATAGATTCATGAATTTCAGGAGACAAGGGAAAAATCATGTAAATTCCAGATAACTTCTAGAACTATCACTCTTTCTCAGGCTTGCTAAGCAATACTTTGAAGATAAAGGTTCATTTGGGAGACAGCTTTCATGAAAGCAACACTCCCAAAACCCAGGCCTTAGGGCCTGACATGGTAAGTGGCTTTTGTGCCTGCTGACTAATGATGCTACCTTTCCTTCTTGTTAGGAGAGCCTCAGGGTCCCAGCGTGGGGCAGCCTGGGACCTGGACAAACCATCTCCTTCTGTCTCCTTTAGAGAGTGTGTGGGAGGGGAGGTGGGACCTTGGCCCCAGCTTTTGACAGAACTCTGAATAGTAACGTGGGAGTCATATCAGCCTTGGAAGTCAAAAGGCAGCGGTGCTCTGGGACGGGGAAGTTGTCACATTATCACAATGCTATCTGTATGCTTATGTGCAGCCGTGCATACCTGTGTGTGTGTCTGCATTTGCAGTTCAGAGGTAGGAACCCACTCTACCCTGTGTGCCCTTTTTCTCTAATTTAAATCTATTTACATCCCTGAGTTAGGTATATTACTTCCACATTTCAGAAGGGGAAACAGGCTCAGAAAGGCTTTTCAAGGGCAGCAGCTGCTTGGGTAAGACTTAAACCTGGAATGAAGGCTTCCTGCAGTTGGGCAGTACTTGAGACCAGCTAGTCGTTCCTACCCATTGTAGAGATCAGAGGAGATGGACTGGGGCCTTCAGCTCAGCACGGGGCCTGGCTCAGGGGCCTCGCCTCAGTTCTCTCTGCACAAACTCTTGAGAAAGGCAGGTGCCCAGGTGGTGGTAGGCAGGTGAGGCTGTGACTCTGCTGCTGATTTCAGTGATGCCCTTGACTCTGACACTGGCCAGCTGTGAGCCCCAGCTTACTCATTTGTAAATGGGATAATGTTTGCTGTCCTTCGCAGGGCGGTGAAGGACTGAAATCACTCAGGCATCGGCTGGCAAACAGGGCCTCCGCACTGACAATGCTCCTATCCCAGGCATTTTCCTAATGTTTTATCCAAATGTAACTTCCTAAATGTGATGTGGATCTTGGACTGGCTCCTGGAAAAGAAGAAACTGGAGAAATCCAAATAAAGTCTAGTTTAGTTAGCAGGAGCATACCAGTGCTGGTTTGTTGGTTGTGACAAATATACCAAAAAAATGAAAAATGTCGGTATTAGGGGAAAATGGGTAAGGGATATGTGGGAACTCTCTAGAGATTTTGAAATGCTTTTTTAAAACCTAACATTAGTCCAGAAGCTTTTTTAACTTCACTTTCTTTTGGTCTCCTTTCTTCAAAGCCAATGTTTTACAAAATGAGAAAACCAATAATTGCTGATAAACTCATTTCTGGCAGATAGCTAATCTCACACTTCCACAGTTTAACTGATTTATGACCAACATTAATGCCTTAAAAAGAAGGGAAAAATTATTGGAGGGATTTTTAAACAGCGTGAGGATATTTTTAATGTGGTTGGTGTTTGGCGGGGCAAGGACATTTCAGAGTCAAATAACGGACCGCACAGATGTCTAATTGCACTAAGGCACAGCGCCTCTTTCTTTAACCGGTCTTTATTGTGCAAACACACCACGGGGCAGTGTGGAGCTCCTCCGGTGCAGCTGCCTCAGGCCATAGACGGAGGAAAACACCTGAGGCTTGACCTCGGAACCAAGTCCAAGTCTTGCAGCCTGCCATCCAGAGCCCCACGGTCCTACCAGCTGTCTCCTGCGGCTTTGTGTGTCCCCACACCCTGCTTGGCAACACCCTTGTGTGTTTCTGTTCCCCACATATTTGTCACTGTTTTCTCACTCCTGGATTATGGGTTCTTCCTGTTTTCTGGGATAGCTTGCAGCTAGCTCACTGTCTTAACCCAAAGACCTGTGCCTCCTACCTTCCCTGCTCCCATGGTGCCTCCTCTGGCCACAAGCACTACATCCTTGCTGGTTCTGCTGCTTGCAAATCTCTTTATAGCCCTCCTCTTCGCAGCCATCATCTGGCCAAATCTAACCATTCTTTTTAAATTTTATGGACACTGTCTCATTTGGAAATCTCTCCCTGACATATGTTCAACACACTTACGACACACCCAGAAATACACAGAGAGAGACACAATCTCATGTACAATATACACTCACACACAATCAGATACATACATGAACACAGACACACTACACATAGGAAGGTATGATACGTATACACACATAGATACATACACAGATATACAAAAAGATGCACACATAGACATGTATGTACAGGCACACATGTAGATGCTCACACATACACTATAAAAGCATACATTTCACATACACAGAGCAAGCACACAGAGACACATGCATATATACACACACATATTTACAGACACAAAAAGATGAAGAGAGATACAAGCATATATATAAGTATAGACACAAACACACAGAGACAGATAGGTATACGGTCACACCAGTACACACACACACATACACTGTGTGTTGTTCTACAGCTGTCACTCATTTCCATAGCCTCTTCCATAGCCTCTTGTGCAAGGCTGACTGGGGATGTTTCTAGGATCCTACTATGCATGCTCTAGGGACTTCTGTTGCTCCTTTCGTGCTCATCTGCACCTTGCACTACCATGAACCCAACGGATGGCCGACTCACATCACTATAATAAGCAGCACAGGTGCTCCTGGGCCAGGCTTTGCCACAGCATCACAGATGTGTGACCAGGAGCCGCCCTCGCTCATGCCTCCTGACATTTCCTTGTATATACTTTTGTGGGCCTAAACACTATCAGGACAAATATTAACCACATGCTCATCACTGAGAATACTTGTCTCTCAGTATTCACAGGGATTTTTGCCCAAGATCCCTTGGGACACCAAAACCCTGAGATGTTCAAGTCCCTTACATAGAATGGTATGGTATTTGCTTATGCCTTACATCCATTCTCCCCATATTATTGTTATGGAACATTTTCTTTTCTGACAAATTGCAATGAAATTCCATTGTTTTAAGTTGACTTTTGGGAGGCAGCAGAGCAGACATGTGTAACTCACTTCCTTGGGGTCCATGTGATTGATCTTAGATATGAGCTGTTGATCTATGCACAGTTGCTATGTCTCTGCTTTGGAGTCAACTATATTGCTTCACAGGTGGGTTTCTTACCAGGATTCCTTTGAGTGAAACACACACTCATCTAATTTTTCTCTTATTACTTCACAGGTACGGAATCAGATGTCTTCTGGGCTAGTAAGTACTTTGAAAAGATTTTCCTGTATTAGTTTATAATTTATTTTTCTCTCTCTACAGTTATTAATGACTTAAGAATAAATACTGCTGAACTTTAATGAATAGTATGAGGTCTGCATTACAGTATGATTTGTGTCCCTTATAGAAGAGGAAAAGCAATGAAATTTCTTCCATCCATAGCATAAATGGACTGTGTGGTAATACAGTTCTGTTCTCCTGAAATTTTATTTTGCCCCTGCCTCAAATTTTAATGCACACCAGAATCAAATAGAATATTGGTTTGAATGCAGTTCTTTGGGATTCACTTTCCTCCCTGGACAGAGTCTGATTTGGAACCCTGAGTTGGGGCTCAGGAACCTGCAATTCTCTAAAGCCACACATAAGAACGTTCTGCCCACCGTGCTTTGGGAAATCTTTCTGCTTGACTCAACTTTGAAGGAGACTATGATGTTCTCAATGTAGTTATAGAAGCCCCTGCTAATAATTTATAAAGAAAAAAATTTAAATTCTGGCCATTTTTGTTCAGAACGTCTAAAATTACTAAGCCTTTCCTCTACAACCCGCTTAATCTGCTTTTGCAAAATTTCACTGTTAGCAAGGACATTGGAGCGTGCAAACTTATAATTTAACAACAGCGCCCCCTGGCAGGACTGTGAGGGGAAGCCCAAAGTCACTATCTGTGATGCATAGACCATTTCTAAAGGTCTTTCCTAACATGAGTCTGTTTTCTATCTAGGTACAGAGGTCCCACACTCTCCACGCTATGGTAAGACTTATTTTTTAATCTACTCTTCTTTTCAGGGTCTTGATTATTGGATGGCAGCCATTTGTGCTGCTGTTCTTGGCTAGTGGAAGCCAAGTGCAGCCAAAGCCACAGAACAAATGCTTGTCTTTAAAATTGAGAAATGGAGTGGGAATAAGGGATTCCAAACCCTTGGGCATGTTCCAGACGCATGCTCAGTCGATCTGATTTGTCATTGGTCTTCCTTCTTCTCTCTGCCTCTTAGCCGTTTGGTTTGATGAAATTAGCTTCACCTTAAATGTCAGAAGAGATAGTTGAAGAAAGCTAGGGATTCTGCTTCTGCTTCTTTTGTACACTAAGGACAATTACTATAAAGGCCTGGCATGAAACAAGTACTCATCTAATGCATATAGTAAGTGCTATTTTCACGGATCTTCCATTTTTGAGGTAGGTAACACTATGCCTGTTTTGCAGATGGAAAAAATAGGGCATAGTTAGGTAATTGGTCATTACTTCAGTGTATAAAGTCACATGTGTGGTAAGTGGGAGGGCAGAGATTTGAACCCAGGACTGGTCCTCCAGATTCTGGCTCTTACTAAATGTGCCCGTCCACCTTCTCCACGGAGTTTGTAGAACACTGTAGCCAAGACTGATATGTTAGGTGACCCAAGACAACTAACTTTGCTATTTGGCCCCTGGATCTGTTGAGGTCAATCATGCTGCTTCTAGGATATGCCTTGAGAGATGCAGATGTAGCCTGGGAGTGGCTTGAAAGGTAGCTTTTAGACTAATCTCCAGCAAGGGCTAGGTGGAAGCCAGACTATGAACCCTTTTGGAGGGACATTCTTGAGCATAACCAGAAGGGGGCAGCAAGGAGTTAGCAGACCTCAAATACACTTCGACAATGCTCTGGAAATAGTCCTAGTGGTCTTTCCTTTCTCTTTGCTGGACTCTTCCACAGCCTACTCCCACCCCAAACCAAGAGCAACCACCTGCCCATCCTGCACCCCATTCCAATCTGTCACTTTCTGGCCAAAGTTTTCTCAATAACCTCAGACTAACCTTTGAAAAACCACACCCAGGTCTGGCTCCTACTGTCATATCTCTGCGCTGGATTCCTCAGAACCTGTACTCTATTTTCCTGCCTAATCAGTGTAATATTTCATTATGGAGGACTCAGTGGTGTCACCCCAAGCAGGGGCATGGTGCCCTTTTGCTTCTCTCTGGTCATCTTTAAGGTGGGGGAAGAGCCTGAAAGTGTAGGTTGAGGACCCCAGCTGGACAAATACCTTCAAATGCTTGATCCTGACAGGAGTAGAGGGTACACTGGCATGTTTTTGCACAGGGCCAAGACTTGAATATACTTGTAGCTCATAAAGCTAAAATTTGGGGCTGTCTGGGGAGACGGATGACAGGAAGAGGCACAAAGTAAGCTCTTCACTAATGTGGTTGGATCAGTGGCTGGAAATGCATTACAGAAGGGAGGAGTAAAGGCAGAGAGATCAACTGGGAGGCCCCTGAGTATGGTGGGTTCAAGACAATGAAGGTATAGCCTAGTGAAATGGGTGTAAAAAGAAAGTGTGTCCCTGGTGGTGAGTTGGATGCAGAGGGAAAGAAGAGAAATCAAATAAAACACCCAAATTTCCAGCAAAGTTAGTGTGGGGCGTAATGACATCAGCCATCTGTGTGGAGGAAAAGGACTGCTAAATTAGGGTGCTAGGGTGGACACCCCAGAGGCCACCCAAATGTTGGTCTAGAGCTCAGGGCTGAGGCTGTCAGGGCTGAGTCAGGACCAGAGAGATGGCTTTGGGGTCTTCTGGGAAGTTCTCAGAGTATAAGAACTTCCCCAGGTAGGGAAGACAGTGAGAAGAAGGCAAAGAAGTGATTGTTTAAGATCCTGAGGGGGAAGAATCAGTGAAGGAGAGGAAACAGGGTGCTCAGAGAAGTCAGGAGCACGCTGTGGTGTAAACCAAGGGGAGGAAAGAGCGCACTGAGACCGCAGCTCTCTGCCGTGTCAATGCAGGTTTGCCTCTGAGGCTGGTGAATGGCGGCGACCGTTGCCAGGGCCGAGTGGAGGTTCTGTACCAAGGCTACTGGGGCACCGTGTGTGATGACAGCTGGGACACACAGGATGCAGACGTCGTCTGTCGGCAGCTCGGCTGTGGCCATGCTGTGTCGGCCCCAGGCGGGGCTCACTTTGGTCAGGGATCGGGGAACGTTCTCTTGGGTGCAGTGTACTGCTCAGGACGGGAGCCCTACCTGTCGAGCTGCCGCCACGATGGGTGGTACAACCATGACTGTGGCCACAGGGAAGACGCCGGAGTCGTGTGCTCAGGTAGTGAAGCTATTGCCTCTCGGGGTCATATGTGCATTCTGAGGCACTGTCATGGGGCATGCATGTGCGTGAATGTTGCATGCATGAACACTTCTTGTTGGGTGTTGGAAGACTGGTGTTATTGTCTCTGTTCACAGATAAGGATGTCAAGGCTCAGCGAGTTTAAGAGGATGCTGGTGGTCCAAAGCTGAGTGATGATGAAACCAAAGCTAGGTTTCAGTCTCAGTCCCCTCTGAGCTTGTTGATTCCAGCAGTGAGTAGACTAGCCCTGATGAACAGTACCAGGACCCAAGTGATAGCTTTTCCTCTCTAAAGGGGGTGGGCGGGAGCTGGGGGAGGTAGCAGCTGTTCCTTACCACTTAAATTTCTGTTAAGATCAAATTGGAGAGTAGCTAGTTTGTTCTCCTTTTCAAGGATTGAATGACAAGCAAAAGAAACACTGTCACAGAAAAGACAATTTTTCCCTTGTCTGACCCAGTGAATCTCAGCGTCCTGGACTCTGCAGTGCCACTCTGTGTAGGATGTGACTATGATAATCCAACTCCCACCTAAGAATGGGCTTTCCAAAGAAGCATGGCTCTCCAAATGGCTACTTTGTATGTGGGTTTATTTTGGCATTTCTAAATGCATCCCTTTGTTTCTGGTTGAGACCACCTTTCTCAAGAATAAGCCAGTGATGGCAAATATTCGTTATTTGTGTGTGTTTGAGCAATAGAAATGCCTAGGTGTCATTTGGAGTCCAATATGTGACCAGAATGGGACTCTTAATGAGCTGAGTGATATTCTGGATGGAGAATGGAAGTAAAGGGAAGAGAGCATGAAAGCATGAGCAAAAGATGTTCAGCAAGTGAGAGTGAGGAAGGTGTTTGGTTTCAAAAGGGAGAAATCATAGCCTTTTAGTAATGGAGGGGACCTTCAGGACATGTCCATTCAGTCCTAGCTTCCAAAGAGGGAGAGGACCAGCCCTCCTGAACAGGCCATGACCCCTTCCCTTTTCCACTCTGCAGATTCTTTGGCTTTCTCTGAGTCAACCTCTGAGCCACCTCTACAAGGTAAGGTCTGTTATGTGGATTCCTGTAGGCTGACTGCCACATTCACCCATGTGGGCTCATCTATGATTCTGCTGAGGTGCAAGAGGGCATAGGAGGCAGGTGCTCAGCTCTGAAGGCAGGATCTTATGAGGCTTAAAGGGCATCTCCTCTGCAGAGCATGGATTCACAGACAGGGGAGCACTCAGCCTAAAGAGGCATCTCCCAAGTGTTTTAAGATGGACCTAGTGTCTTCACTGTAGAGGTCTTGCTGCTCATACTCAATGCCCTATTGTTCTCATCAATGCTGGCCAAATTGAGGTCTGGGTCTCCAGCGAAACATACAAACTCACTTAAGTCACTGGTTTGATGGGACAGCATCCTTGATCATTCTCTGTTTTTGAGCCCATATCAAGATACCTTGGAAATGAAGACCTCTCAAGCATCAGAGTTCTGATACTTCCCCATGGGGCATCTCCACAGAGAGCTCTGAGAGGCACAGTGAATGTGCTTGAGACTCTGGCAGCCTGAACTTTGGGAAGAGTCACTTCCCATGGGAAATTGTGGCCCTAAGGTGAGATCACAGATGGCTGTCATGACAAAGCCTCTGGCCTGCATAGGGACATAAGTTTAAAGCCAGAGCCTTACATAAAGAGGAAAGAGTAGAACAGCACATTTACTAAGTTCATAAACAAGTAGGCATGTCCCTCAATCCACCACCATTTGATATTGTATTGACCTGTGCAACTTGATGAGTTAAATCAATTAGAGATATAAGAATGAGAAAAGTTTTCAATCCATTACCTGGAACCTTGCAGGTATACAATCAGGGTCAGTAGGTTGATTCACAGGTATTTTATCCCAAAATGAAAGCTGAGCTTTGTGACTTTTATGAAGTCACCTCAGAAGACAAAACCTAGATCAGGAAGGACATCACTTGGTAGATTTCAGTTTACTTGCTGGTTTTGATTCTTCTCAGAGAAGACTTAAGTTTGTATTTTCTGTTTTGTGTTTTGTCTGGTTTACTTTGTGTCTTCTTCAATAAGTAAGTGCAGAGACTATTGTACTGTATGGTGAAGAGAGTATCTCTGTAACAGCTAATGAAAAACTTTAAATGAACCCTCTTCTTTTAGTCACAGTGCCAAGTACTGTGTATGCATGGGTTTGGCTCTTCCTGAGGAAAGAGTTTAGGGCAGAAGTGGTGGGAATGTTGTGAAAACATCATGTAAGGGCAGATGCCCTTTTAACCAGAGGGCATGACTTGAATGCAGCCTCCTTCATCATGTATTTTTCTGTGGGTGGTAGGAGGTACGTCTGAATAGGGGGGTCTCCAGGAGCCTTTGGGACAGAGACCACTGGACCCTGTTCTCCAACGCAGAGTCCCAGTTCCTCCATTTCCATGGGTCTATGCTGACTCTGCTCATTCTGGTCTCAAGGCCCCTGGTTATAGGACCAACAGCAACACGTACAAAATGTGCCCCCAGCCAATCCTAGATCCTCAGACACGTGGCAGCTCTTTCAGGACATCCTGGTGTCAACTGGTTTTGCTTCCACAGGAACCTCATGTGCCCATGTTGAGAGATCGGGGGTCTAGAGATGGGTCAAGTGGATTGTTTCTATATCTTTCCCAGAGGCAAGAGTAATTCGTATTACTTGAAAGCCAACTTGACTCTGGTGGCCCCCTTCACATGTTTGTTTCTTTTCTGCCTGCTATAGAATCAGTATGGTAACAGTGGGTACTTTTCCCCACACTCTCTCTTAAGATCACAAAAATGCATGGGCTCAGGGTTAGTGTTGAGTCAGAAGAAATTTTTGAGTTAGAAATATCAGAATAAATTTATTTTCCAGTAAGATCTCCTGGCATGTGTAGTGGCACTGGTGCTCAATTTTAGGGTGCTCTGCTTTGAGTCTCATCTTTAGCCCTCCTGGTACATGGGGATCCAGGCTCACTTGGCCTTGATTGAAAGGTACGACAGGCATATTGGGATACTGTCCAGACAGATTCATCCCAGATCATAGCAGTTGAAAAAACCAGAGTCATATGGATTTCAAAGGCTCCTTTTAAGCCTAGAGCTGGTTAGGGAATGCTAATGAGGTTGAGAAAATAAGATGTTAGCAGCAAGCACCATTAATAGACAGGATGCCCAAGGCCCAGGAAGGAAAGGAACTCCCCTTCTGTATTGTGGTGTGGACTTCATCTGTCTAAGGGAGGCTGGCCACTGAGAAGTGGCCTTGGATCCACACCAAACATAGCGCTTTGACCATCAACAAAAATACCATTGATTGAGAAATCACCGTGTCATTTTTAGGAACTAATTATAGTTTGGCCTAAATATTGGTGAATGGAGGAGACTGGTGTCAGAGTTCTGTCCCAGAGGTTGTGAGGAACTGTGTTTGATGACAACTGGGACACCAATGATGCCAGTGTCGTCTGCAGGCAACAGTGTTGTCTGAGTGCACCAGGAAATGCTCATTTTGATCAGGGATTTAGGTCAGTTGTCCTGGATAATGTGGCCTACCTATCCCCACTGTGGCTGGCTTTCCCATAATTGTGGACATCAGGAGGACATAAGAGTCATATCATCAAGTGAGCCCCAAAGACTATTAGGCCTTCCTCATTGAGAATGGGCTTTGATCTTGCTCCCAGAGCTTTATTCTGGCATGAGTTTATCACTGGGCCCCATGCTGGGTAGGAAGGGACAGGGGACCTTCGAGGTTCAATGTCAGGCATCCCTACTTGAATAAAAGCAGAGTCAGTCCATTTTGTCTGCTGTAAGAAGGATCTCAGTATTTGGAGGTGACAGAACAGTACTGTGAAGACTCAGTCTCCAGCACCTTGAGGACAGAAGCAATAAACCATTATTGTAGTTAAGAAAATTCAGTTGAATCCAACTCCACTATGAACCCTGACATCTTTTTTCAAGGACAGCGTTTTTGGGAATGTGGTTGGGAAACCTTCCCGTCTTTGATAATGTAATCATTTGAAGACTCCCAGAAGCAGACAGGGAGAAAAGGGTTCAAGGGTCACTGGCTACATATGGTCACAGGAGGAGAAGTAGGGATGTGGGATGTGGGATGTGGGTGTGAGCATAGCAGAGAAGCAATAAGAAACAATGTAATGAGCCAGCTAGACTAGAGGGCAAGGAGCATTGCAGCAGGGCATCTCTGGAAGACACGCAGGACCTCCGGTTTATTCCAAGTGGAGAGGGGAGCTTCCAGATCTTCAAGCTCATTGTTTAGGTTGGCTGTGGGCTGATCCCATGCATGTTAATGTGGACACTACTGTGGTCTGACCCAGGAATGCTGCAACTTCCAGAAAATGAGCCTCATGCACTGAGATGTGGACATGGAGGTGGGGTGCAGGATGGAGTTTCACAAACAATGAAGGCACTCATGGTGCCCTCTGCTAGCATTTCCCTAGACCTGCAGAGCAACAGTTAGATCCATGCATACACTGAGTGTGCGCTCCCTGTGATTCTAGCTGGGTGCCTGTGCATTTTAGTCTCATCTTCTTTCTCTTTCTCACAGCCCTCTAGTCCCAATCCACACTTACATAGGTCTCTCGACATGAGATGTCTCTGCTCTTCTGTCCACTCTCTGAAACAGATTCATTCCCTTGGAGCATCCTACAAGACATTACTTGACTTCTGTCTGATACTCCTACTAGGGAGGCACTTACTTGGACATTTGGTGTTAGAAGATGATGTCCTCATTTTAATGCCTCAGAATGTGGATTGAACAGCTTGACATTGTTCCACTTGATAACACTTGTAACTTTAGGAAAGAATCCTCAAGTTCAATTTTGGACTTTCTTGATCATGGCTGAGAACTGATGTCAGTCCTCCTGGAGCTGCTCTGAGGGGTGAGAGATAAGAGGGTTAGCTGTATTTTACTGCTGCAGCCCTGAAGATGAGTACTGATATGGGCTTCCAGCACCTTCTATGAGGGCAGATGGTGTTTTCTTTTCTCTGGGATATCTGTCGGAGCTCATCATTGCCTCTCTATTTCTCTGCCTCACACCAAAGGATCAGTTTCTTGCTTGGGCGTCACTGATATGCATACTGCACGTGCATGTAGGGATAAAGGACAGGTGTATGCAGGTGTCCTCTTGCATGTAAGGGGTGCAGACGACTCTGCTCTCTTCTCCTACTGCTTCATCCACACTGCCATTGTGCAGTTCTCATCAGTTCACAAAGAACACATAGACAGTGGTCTCAGAGGAGAGAGATGGATGTTTCTGGTGGTTTAGTTACGAATAATCTTGATTCTGACATGGGGCACTCTCTGTTCCCTTTGATCCAGCTATCAATGCATTGAATTGCACATGAGGTCTTGTGGCAGCAGAAGGAAGCACAGACCTGTGAAAATGAGAAGAGAAAGTGCCAGGCTCAAGAGACAGGTTTCATCAGATTCCAATAGGGACTATTTACTACGCATGAGCTCATGAACACAACTGCCTATAGCCAAGAGAGGGAGGAGCCACTTTCTTTTTCCTGGGGCCTTTTAGCTGCACAAGAAACTCAGACACTGAGTAATTGTTTTGGCTTCATGGCCACTATGTAATCTTAATGTTCTTGTCAGGAACAGAATCCATTGTGAAACTTTGTGTCCTCCCTAGGAACTGATTCCGGTTTGGCCCTGAGACTGGTGAACGGAGGGCATCGTTGTCAGGGCCGTGTGGAGGTCCTATACCACGGTTCCTGGGGCACTGTGTGTGATGACAGCTGGGACACCAGAGATGCCAACGTGGTGTGCAGGCAGCTGGGCTGTGGCTGGGCCGTATCTGCTCCAGTAAATGCCTGGTTTGGTCAAGGTTATGGGCCAATTGTCCTGGATGATGTGGCTTGCTCAGGTCAGGAATCCTACCTGTGGAACTGTCCCCACCGTGGGTGGCTCTCCCACAACTGTGGACACTCTGAGGATGCAGGAGTCATCTGCTCAGGTGAGCTCATGCCACAGATGGATTTTCCTCCCTGAATGGGCTCCCATCAGGGCACCGGGCTCTGATCTCTCAACTTTACTTTGGCATCCATCTTCACTGGGTTCCATGATGGGTTGTGAAGTTGTCACACTAAGCCTAAATCCATTCAGACCCAAAAGTTGCTCCTCCTGCTCATGCAGTGGCATGTACTTTCCTGTTGGCAGCTGACACTTCAGACATAGGTCAGTCCCTTTAGTGAGAAGATCAGCATCCTTAGTCAATGTCCTGATACCTATATGGCTCCAATATTGGTTTACAGGGAACTGGACTCTCTCAGAAGGTTGTACAGACCTATGGAGAAGATTCCACAGATCTACAAGGCAGAGGGCTGATCTAGTCAGCATTCTGTGTTGCTCTGGGATCAGAGCAGCTATTGGGAGCTTGTGACCTCTAGAGCTTCCAGGCTTTCTTTGAAGTCCTTGCACTTTTGGGCCCTTGAGTCATGCACACTGACTCTTCTGATGCTTTGTCATTTGGGAACTCCAGTAGGTGACTGTGCAGATCAGGTTCACTGATCACTACACAGGGCAAGTAGGGCAGTAAGGTAAGTTGTGGTACTAACAGAAAGGCATTGAGAGTTTTGCCATGACACAGCCATGGCAGAGCACTCTGGAGCATCACAGCAGGAGGGATCTCTGGAACTCCTGTGGGATATCAGAGTTTCAGAATGAGGGCAGATTGTCAGTGTGACCACCAGCCCACGGCCTAGGAAAGCTTTAAGTGCTTTTCCATGTGTCAGCGAAGGCAGAGAGGCATGACCATGATTTCTCACCTGGGCAAGTGGGGAGTCAGCCTGAGGTAGTGTAGGACATGGATGTCGACACCAAACTCATTTCCCAGAAGAGTGGAGAAATAAAGGTAAATTCAGGCAGCATCCAGCCTTAGGCAAGTGCAGAGAGTCTGCTCAGCCCATAAATACATAGAGCCTCTTGTCACCCATGTGCTTTGTGTCTAACCTTCCCTCTCTTTCCCACAGCTGCCCAAACTGTGGACCCCACCATGTTCGGTGAGTTGTAGTATGCTGGTTTTAATTTCCTGCCTCTGATCTAAAGCCTATTGCTCCTCTTGACAATGCCACGAGACCTATTCTTTTCCCTCTTTACAAGTGTGACACCAGCAGGGGCATTCTCATCTGTAAGTGGGATTCACTGTCACCTTCCTCAGACTGATTCATCTTAGTTTTCATGAATGTCTTTGATAGTGAAGTTTTACTATCTATTGTAGTTGAAAACATACAGCCCAGTGTTCAGTAAGTTTTGACCAGTCTTTGTTAGGTGCCGTGGCCTCTGTGAGCTCGCTATATATTTTCTAAACTTCTATGAAAACTAATGCTAGTCCAAGAAATCATGGCCAGGCACTCAGCTTAGAAATTCCCTTGGATTATGCAGGGCCAGTTCTCTGGATTGTAAGGACAGTGGTGTTGCCTGATGTTTTGGCAAGGGAGAGAAAAATTGTTCCTATTTATAAATGGATATATGTGATATGTGCCTGGTCAATCCCTAATCTCTGTAATTATTAATGTCTTGTGGTCAGAGTGTGGGCAATGCTTTGAGATGTACCAGACTCTTCATTGGTCAGCAATGTGTACACAAGTATTTCTTAAATGAGAACAGACCAACTCCAACTCAAGATATGGAGAGGTCTGTCTCATCTGCTTTAGGACATTTTTTTTTGTCCAGCCCAGAGCAGCTGCCTTGAGAAGATCCCTTTAGGTGAAGTGAGCATTGCTTTAAAGCCTGCCTGTTGTAGGAGGTTTGTTTTGTATTTGGTCTAATTTTAACCATTCTTCCTTGTTGCCCTTGGCAGATGCATGGCCTGTCACCACTACACATACATCAACAGGTAAGAATCCTCTCAGATACGGCTGGGTCTCCCTCTTAATGCTGGATAAAACATGGGTATCTAAATCAAGTAATGAGCGTGAAAGTTTTCCTGCCTAACTCTATCTCTGTGGGTTATGCCAGTACAAAGTAGAGTCTCAGGAGGCCAAAGATTTGGTCTGGTACTTGGTGGAAGCTGACTTTGCTGCAGAGTTTTCCTGATCAGGGACAACTGATCAGGGAAATCCTCATGTGGTGGTTTAAGACAAACATGGTAAGATTAATAATCCTATGCGTACCTGCACTTAGCAGGAGTGGCAAATACATGAGTTCTGGTCCTACAAGAAAAGCTATGCTCCCATTTGTTGCTAGAAGAGCCCTTTCTGTCTCAGAGCATTCGCCAATAATGGATGAGCTCTTAGGTTTTGCTAATGGTTGCATTTTGCTCAGTTTATCCTTTAGAAAGAGCATCACATGTTTGGACCCATTGTGGTGCTGGTGGGCTTTCCAGTTCCACCTCGGATCTGGGCCACACCAAAAGAGTGAGAATGTGGCAGGAGGAAAAATCAGTGCTGAAATCGATCTGGTGTCATCATTCTGGCACCTGAATCTTAATTTCAGTGAGAGGTTACCATGAGTGTGATTCAGTAGAAACACAGGGGAAATCCTGGAGTGGTGTGGTGTGCCATTCACGCAGACTGCCCGGACTGTGCAGGATCCCAGCCCTGCTGAGAGTGGTGAGAGAGGAGCTATAGCCAAAGTTCAGTGACTACATCCTCTGAAGCTTGTTACTGGTCTGGGGATCCAGATGCTTTTATGAGTGCAGATGGTGGCTTCCGTACTCTGGGACCTCTGTATCGGCTCATTTTTACTTCCCTTTTGCTCTGCTTCACCCTAGAGGATGCATTTCTGCCTTGTGCTTCACTGATGTGCAGAGTGCTTGGGCAAGGGCGGATACAAGTTACAGGTGTATGCAGGTGCTCTGCTGCAAGACAGGGGTAGAGATGTTTTTGCTTTCTTCTCCTAATCATTCGTTCACACCCTTATTGTGCAGGTCTCAGCAGTTCACAAAGAACACACAGAGAGTTCTCTCAAAAGGAGAGAGATGCATTTTCTAGTGCTTTAGTTATGAATAATCTTGATTCTGACATAGAGCATTCTCTGTACCCTTTTGTTCCAACTATCAGAGGCCATGAATTGAATTGGACGTGAGGTCTTGGGGCAGCAGAAGGAAGCACAGAGCTTGTGAAAATGAGAGCAGAAAGTGCCAGACTCAAGAGACAGGTTCCATCAGATTCCACTGGAGACCATTTGCTGTGCATGAACTGATGGTCATAACTTCCCCTAGCCTAGAGCGGAAGGGGCTAGTTTCTTTTTTTTTAAAATTTTATTTAAAGAACGATAAATCAAAACAGAAAATGAGCACAAATAGTACATACTTTCAAAGAAAGAAATAAATTGTCATAAATCACTGGTTGATGTGTACATATTGTCCCTCCACAAATGACTTTTTATGATGCAAAAGTGAAACATATGAATGGGAATTCAATCAGGGAGACTGCAAACCGTTCTGTTCAACTATTCAACAAAAACCCAGTAATATGGCTATCAATCCTATGCACTTAGACATGTATGCATTTATCCATATCTTCTTTTTTGTCTTTTTTTTTTTATCGGTACTGGGATAAAACTCATGACCATATGCTTGCAAGCAGGCGCTTATGCCGCTGAGCTAAATCCCCTGCCCCTCATATCTTCTTTTTGGCTGAGACCAAACAAAACTTAGCAGGTAACAGTCATTCTGAACAAAGATTAATGGTATTCCTGGATTTCACATCATAACTCTCTGGAATCAGCACTGGGTACCGCAGTGCACCTTTCTTTCCTTCAAAGTTTTTGTCCATTTGGTCATGTGTCAAAAGATCAGTTCTCTTAAACTGTTTATAGGTTTTACACAAGCATGAGTCTTAACATGTATTTCTATCCTTTGTATATTAGAGGGAGAAACACAACAAAGCAGGACAGGGCTAAACATATTCCTATAGACATATAAAACTAAGGATTTCTACCATGATCACTGTGCTATCTCTTGTTATCTTCAACCAATTGGCTATATCATCAGATAAAGTCTAATTGAATATATTAGAACGCAACAGTATTAATAGAAAAACAACTTTCTAGATAGTGAAGAGCTACAAAACAGGTAGTAATCAAATCAGAATGGGTATCGTAGTGAATCTTTGTCATTTTCAGTATAGCTGTCTATACTCTCCAACTGGATGCCATCAACCTAACAATTATGAATAAAATCTGTCAGTAATAATCAGCAATCAAACAAATCAGATTTAACTAAGATCAGTCATGATACAACAGTACAAGTCATACAGGGATCTGGATTAAGTTAACAGGAAATTAAAGATGACCACTGTGCTATATCCCGATAACTTCAATAAGTTCCATCCCAGAAGAGTGGTGTGAGTAATAAGGGTTTTAATTCCTGATACATTATTAGCAATATCTTCTGCTGTCTCTTTAATAACTATTCCTCCCTCTTCACTCCCCCAGGATGTACTGTGTATTTTTGGGTCTCCGCAACACTCTTGGTTTTATATTGGAGGGGGCAACCTGCTATTTACCTAAGTGCTTCTGAACTTTCTCACTCCTGGACTTGATCTCTAGTTGCATTTCTTCACTTATTAAAGCCTGTCTTTCCAACCTATCCATAAGTACTTGTCCAGTTGCCCCTATTGCTCTCTGGTTTCCTACCACATCTAGTTGTGTTTTCTCATATTTGGTTTTGGTCCATATATGCTTCTTCATGTTAATTATATTTCCTATAAAGAGCATCTCGGTGCACCCTAATTCTTGATCCACTCTGCCTGTGATTCTTTTTTTCCTTAAGTCAGTGTATCTAGGCCATCTACGTTAGAAATTATATCCAACCTTCTCTGCCTCATTTCTGTTGTGCTCTTTTTCCATCAGTAGTCTTCTGTTTGTCTTCTTCATTTTGCTTTTTGCTCCATTCGCTGGGACTCTCGGTGATTGTTCCTGAAATCCTGGTGCTTTTCTTTCTCTTTAGATTGTCCGGTAGTGATTTCTGTAGAGCTGGATTGGTTGTTGCGAATTCCCCCTGTTCCTCTTTATCTTGGAATCATCTTGTTTCTCCATTAATTTCTAGGGACAATTGTGCAGGTTACATCAGTCTGGGCTGGAGGTTAATTTGTTTCAAGGTTCTGAATTATTTTGCCCCACAATCTTCTTGATTTGATGGATTGTGCCAAGAAATCTGCCGTAATTCTGATGGGTTTTCTCTTGTAAGTGATTTGTTTCTTGTCTCTGGCAGCTTTTAATATTCTGTTCTGATTTTGGATTTCTGGGATCTTGCTTATTATATGCCTGGGTGTAGTTTTGTTTTGCTTGTAGGTGGCTGGAGTTCTGGATGCCTCATACATCTGAGTATCTTTACCTTTTTCTCTGTTTGGGAAGTTTTCCTTAACTATTTCTGTGAATTGCCTTTGCAGTTCCTTTGTTTTACCGCTGCTTCTTCATTTACATTCTTTGTTCTTAAGTTATAGATCCTCTTGTTGTCTTCTAGTCTTTGTATTCTGACTGCTTATTTCCTTGTTATTTTTAGAAATTTTTCCTTTCATGTTCCCACATTGCAAGCCTGTCCTCCAGTTCAGAAAATCTATCCTTAGTTTCTTTCAAGAAGTTTTGCCAGCTTTCAATGGAGTTTTTAATTTCCTGGTAATCTCTTTGAACCTGCTTCATGTATTCTACATTTTCTCTACTTTCTCCATCAAGCAATTCTCCCCCTTTTTAAAATTCTTCCTTCTGTTTTTTCTTGGGGGATTCTTAGCATTTCTTTAACTATTCTAATTATCTTGGTTTACTAGGTTAAATACTTCATTTTTGAACTCATCTATGAGGTCGCAAATATATTGCTTTATGCCTATTGGTGCCATGTCTGATACTGCATGTTTGTCCTCATTCTCCTTTGCATTTACCTTTCCTGGATCAATGTTCTCAGGATTGGGGACTGAGGATCCTTTCTTGTTGCCTTCTCTTCTCATATTTCTTGTTCCTTCCATATAGGCATATATAGGAGACCCAGTTTCTTTCTTTGTTGGTTTCAGTTTGTCTGAAGCACGCTGACTAGGTGCTCCAACCCACTGCAGTGTACTAGGAGGTACAGACCTGGGCAGCCTATGTTTTGCCCACCCCTCCAGGTCAGTCAACCTGTTGAGGGTGCCACAGCATTAGGTTGCACTACCAGGTGTAGGGACTTGGTTTGGGCTAGCCTATTGGGTCTCAGTCTGCTACATGACCCCGGTCAAGTGTTTCCCACCAATCCCGCTTAAGAAATGAATAGCTGACTGAAGTCACGGCAGCGCCTTGTTCTGGCCAGTCTGCCTGGTCCCAGAATGTCATCTGTTGCAGCTTACTCTTCTCAATGGAAACCTTGCATCACACAGTGCAAGTCGATGCAGTGTTCCCCGCCAGCTCTGCTCTCAGTTTGTTTCTCTGATTCCCACCCTCAGTGCGTACATGTCTCCAGTGAGTTGAAACTGTCGGGCTATCCGGGCTGCACCAATTCAAGCTCCTCAGTGACAGAGTGTTCAAGTAGCGAGTTCAAGCAGGAGCATCGAGACTGTAGCTGTTTCAATCGTAGCCCTGGGACCATATTTTTAACTGGTTTCTCTCAACTTACATTGTTGCTGAGTCAGAAGGTTGTACCTTCCTCTGTTTGGGACTCCCCATGCTGTATTAATTTTGGAATGAAAGTTTACTATCTCAGAGAGTCTCTGAGACCTGCTGTTATCTTTCTGCCACCGTTTTTCTCCTCCAGGGCTACTTTATTGTTCTTAGGGCCTGTTAGCTAAGAAGAAACTCAGACACAGGATTGTCATTTTGGCTTCACAGTGACTAGGTAATCTTAATGTTCTTCTCAGAAACAGATTTCAGCGTGCAATCGGTGCCCTCGTTACAAACTGATTCTGGTTTGGCCCTGTGGCATGTACTTTTCTCTTGGTAGCTGACACTGTAGGCCTAGGCCAGGCCCTCTGTTGAGAGAATCAGCATGCTCAGTCAATGTCCTGACACCCTATGGCTCCAATATTGGTTTAGAGGGAACTGGGCTCTATCAGGAAGGTTCCACAGACCTATGGGGAAGATTCCATAGATCTATCAGGCAGAGGCCTGATCTACTTAACATTTCTGGTGTTGTTCTAGGATCAGAGCAGCTATTGGGAGCTTCTAACCTCCATAGGCCTTTATTGAAATCCTTGCACTTTGGGGCCTTGAGTCACCCAAACTCCCCTCCTCTGGTGCTCTTTTGTTTGGGGAGTCTGGTAGGTGACTGAGCAGATCAGGTTCACTGATAACTACATAGGACAAGTGGGGCCATAAGGTAAGTTGCAGGATTGACAGAAAGGCAGTGAGAATTTGCCATGACACAGCCATGGCAGAGCACTCTGGAGCATCACAGCAGGAGGGATCTCTGGAACTCCTGTGGGATATCACAGTTGTCAGAATGAGGGCAGATTGTCAGTGTGACCAACAGCCCACCACCTAGGAAAGCTTTAAGTGCTTTTCCATGTGTCAGCGAAGGCAGAGAGGCATGACCATGATTTCTCACCTGGGCAAGTGGGGAGTCAGCCTGAGGTAGTGTAGGACATGGATGTGGACACCAAACTCACTTCCCAGAAGAGTGGAGAAATAAAGGTACATTCAGGCAGCATCCAGCCTGAGGCAAGTGCAGAGAGTCTGCTCAGCCCATAAATACATAGAGCCTCTTGTCTCCCATGTGCTTTGTGTCTAACCTTCCCTCTCTTTCCCACAGCTGCCCAAACTACGGAACCCACCACATTAGGTGAGTTGTAGTACACTAGTTTTTATTTCCTGCTTCTGTCCTAAAGCCTATTGCTCCTCTTGGCATTACCATGGGACCTATTCTTTTCCCTCTTTACAAGTGTGACACCAGCAGGGGCATTCTCATCTGTAAGTCGGATTCACTGTACCTTCCTCACACTGATTCATCTTAATTTTATGAATGTCTTTGACAGTGAAGTTTTACTATCTCTTCTAGTTGAAAATGTACAGCCCAGTGTTAAGTTTTGACCCTCACTTCGTTAAGTGCCATGGCCTCTGTGAGCTTTGTATATATTTTCTGAACTTCTGTGAAAACTAATGCTAGTCCAAGAAATTATCGCCAGGCACTTAGCTTAGAAATTCCCTTGGATTATGCAAGACCAGTTCTCTGTATTGTAAGGACAGAGGTGTTGCCAAATGTTTGGCAAGGGAGAGAGAAATTTTTCCTATTTATAAATGGATATATGTGATATGTGCCTGGTCAATCCCTAATCTCTATCATTATTAATGTCTTGTGATCAGAGTGTGGGCCATGCTTTGAGATGTACCGGACTCTTCTTTGGTCAGCAATGTGTACACAAGTATTTCCTAACTGAGAACAGACCAGCTCTAGATATGGAGAGGTCTGTCTCATCTGCTTTAGGACGTTTTCTGTTTTTTTTTTTTTTTTTTTTTTTGGCCAGCTCAGAGTAGCTGCCTTGAGAAGATCCCTTTAGGTGAAGTGAGCATTGCTTTAAAGCCTGCCTGTTGTACGAAGTTTGTTTTTTCACCTTTGTTTTGTCTTTTGGTCTAATTTTAACCATTGTTCTTTGTTGCCCTTGGCAGGTCCATGGCCTGTCACCACTACAGTTACATCAACAGGTAAGAATCCTCTCAGGTATGGCTGGGTCTCCCTCTTAATGCTGGATAAAACATGGGTGTCTAAATCAAGTAATGAGCTTGAAAGTTTTCCTGCCTAAATCTATCTCTGTGGGTTATGCCAGTACAAAGTAGAGTTTCAGGAGGCCAACGATTTGGTCTGATATTTGGTGGAAGCTGACTTTGTTGCAGAGTTGTCCTGATCAGGGACAACTGATCAGGGAAATCCTCATGTGGCGGTTTAAGACAAACATGGTAAGGTTAGTAATCCTATGTTTACCTGCACTTAGCAGGAGTGGCAAATACATGAGTTCAGGTCCTACAAGAAAAGCTATGCTCCCATCTGTTGCTAGAAGAGCCCTTTCTGTCTCAGAGCATTCGCCAATAATGGATGAGCTCTTAGGTTTTGCTAATGGTTGCATTTTGCTCAGTTTATCCTTTAGAAAGAGCATCACATGTTTGGACCCATGGTGGTACTGGTGGGCTTTCCAGTTCCACCTTGAATCTGGGCCACGCTAAAAGAGTGAGAATGTGGCAGGAGGAAAAATCAGTGCTGAAATCGATCTGGTGTCATCATTCTGGCACCTGAATCTTGACTTCAGTGAGTGGTTTGCATGAGTGTGTTTCAGTAGAACCACAGGGGAAATCCTGGAGTGGTGTGCTGTGCCACTCATGCAACGGCCCTGACTGTGCAGGATCCCAGCCCTGCTGAGAGTGGTGAGAGAGGAGCTATAGCCAAAGTTCAGTGACTACATTCTCTGACGCTTGTTACTGGTCTGGGGTTCCAGATTCTTTTATGAGTGCAGATGGTGGCTTCCATTCTCTGGGACCTCTATATCAGCTCATTTTTGCTTCCCTTTTGCTCTGCTTATCCCTAGAGGATGTATTTGTCCCTTGTGCTTCACTGATGTGCAGAGTGCTTGGGCAAGGGCACATACAAGTTACAGGTGTATGCAGGTGCTCTTCTGCAAGACAAGGGTAGAGATTTCTTGCTTTCTTCTCCTAATCATTCGTTCACACCCTTATTGTGCAGGTCTCAGCAGTTCACAAAAAACACACAGATAGTTCTCTCAAAAGGAGAGAGATACATTTTCTAGTGCTTTAGTTATGAATAATCTTGATTCTGACATAGAACATTCTCTGTACCCTTTTGTTCCAACATTCAGAGCCCATGAATTGAATTGGACCTGAGGTCTTGGGGCAGCAGAAGGAAGCACAGAGCTTGTGAAAATGAGAGCAGAAAGTGCCAGACTCAAGAGACAGGTTCCATCAGATTCCATTGGAGACCATTTGCTGTGCATGAACTCATGGTCATAACTTCCCCTAGCCTAGAGCGGAAGGGGCTAGTTCCTTTTTTTTTTTTAATTTTGTTTAAAGAAAGATAAATCAAAATAGAAAATGAGCACAAATAGTACATACTTTCAAAGAAAAGAAATAAATAGTAATTAAATTACTGGTTGATGTGTACATATTGTCCCCTCACAAATGATTTTTCAAGATACAAAAGTGGAACATATAAATTGGAATTCAATCAGGGAGACTGCAACCCGTTCTGTTCAACTATCCAACAAAAACCAAGTAATATGGCTATCAATCCTATACACTTACACAAGTGTGCATTTATCCATATCTTTATTTATGTTGAGACGAAACAAAACTTAGCAGGTTACAGTCATTCTGAACAAAGATTAGTAGTGTTGCTGGACTTCACATCATGACACTCTGGGATCAGCACTGAGTACCACAGTGCACCTTTCTTTCCTTCAAAGTTTTGCCCATTTGGTCATGTGTGATAAGATCAATTCTCTTAAACTGTTTATAGGTTCTACACAAGCATGAATCTTAATATGTATTTCTATCCTTTCTATATTAGAGGCAGAAACACAACAAAGCAGGACATGGCTAAACATATTCCTATAGACATATAAAACTAAGGATTTCTACCATGATCACTGTGCTATCTCTTGTTATCATCAACCAATTGGCTATATCATCAGATAAAGTATAATTGAGTATATTAGAACGTAACAGTATTAATAGAAAAACAACTTTGTAGATAGTGTAGAGCTACAAAACAGGTAGTAATCAAATCACAATGGGCATCGTGACTCATTGTCATTATCAGTATAGCTGTCTATACTCTCCAACTTGATACCATCAACCTAACAATTATGAATAAAATCTGTCAATAACAAGCACCAATTAAACAAATCAGATTTAACTAAGTTCAGTCATGATACAACAGTACAAGTCATACAGGGATCTGGATTAAGTTAACAGGAAATTAAAGATGACCACTGTGCTATATCCTGATATCTTCGGGACAGCTGCTTGTGCCCTCAGATCGAGAGCTTGTATACAAACTGTGATGGAACAAGTTCCATCCCAGAAGAGTAGTGTGACTAATAAGGGTTTTATTTCCTGATACACTATTAGCAATGTCTTCTGTTGTCTCTTTAACACCTATTCCTCCCCTTTCACTCCCCCAGGATGTACTGTGTATTTTTGGGTCTCACCAGCACTCTTGGTTTTATATTGGAGGAGGCAACCTGCTCTTTACCTAAGTGCTTCTGAACTTTCTCACTCCTGGACTTGATCTCTAGTTGCATTTCTTCACTTATTAAAGCCTGTCTTTCCAACCTATCCATAAGTACTTGTCCAGTTGCCCCTATTTCTCTCTGGTTTCCTACCACATCCAGTTCTGTTTTCTCATATTTGGTTTTGGTCCATATATGCTTCTTTATGTTAACTATATTTCCTATAAAGTGCACCTTAATTCTTGATCCACTCTGCCTGTGATTCTCTCTTTTTTCCTTAAGTCAGTGTATCTAGTCCATCTATATTAGAAATTATATCCAACCTTCTCTGCCTCATTTCTGTTGTGCTCTTTTTCCATCAGTAGTCTTCTGTTTGTCTTCTTCATTTCGCTTTTTGCTCCATTCTTGGGACTCTCTGCCTCTGTTCCTGAAATCCTGGTGCTTTTCTCGCTCTTTAGAATGCCCTGTAGTGTTCCCTGTAGAGTTAGACTGGTGCTTGGGATTTCCCCCAGTTCCTCTTTATCTTGGAAGCACCTTGTTTCTCCATTAATTTCTAGGGACAATTGTGCAGGTTATATCAATCTGGGATGAGGTTATTTTCTTTCAAGAGTTGGGTTATTTTGCCCCACAATCTTCTTGATTTGATGGTTTGTGCCGAGAATTCTGTAATATTCCTGATGGGTTTTCTCTTATGAGTGGTTTGTTTCTTGTCTCTGACAGCTTTTAATATTCTGTTCTGATTTTGGATTTCTGCGATTTTGCTTATTATATGCCTGGGTGTAGTTCTGTTTTGCTTGTAAGTGGCTGGAATTCTGGATGCCTCATACATCTGAGTACCTTTTCCTTTTCCTATATTTGGGAAGTTTTCCTTAATTATTTCTGTGAATTGCCTTTGCAGTTCCTTTGTTTTATCACTGCTTCTTCATTCACATTCTTTGTTCTTAATTTATAGATCCTCTTGTTGTCTTCTAGCCTTTGTATTGTTACTCCTTGCTTCCTTGTTATTTTAAGAAGCTTTTCGTTGTGGATGGGGATTTAGCTCAGCAGTATAAGCGCCTGCCTTGCAAGCAGGCAGTCACGAGTTTAATCCCTCGTGCCAATAAAAAGAAAAGGACAAAAAAAAAGAAAGAAAGAAAGAAATTTTTCCTTTCATGTTCCCACATTGCAAAGCTGTCCTCCAGTTCAGATAATCTATCCTTAGTTTCTTTCAAGCAGTTTTGCCAGGTCTAAATGGAATTTTTACTTTCCTGGCACTCTCTTTGAACCTGTTTCATGTATTGTATGTTTTCCCTAATTTCTCCATTGAACAAATATCCCACATTTTAAAATTCCTCCCTCTGTTTTTTCTTGTGAGGTGCTTAGCATTTCTTTAATTATTCTACTTATATTTTGCTTTACTTGGTTAAATACTTCACTTTTGAACTTGTCTATGAGGTCACAAAGATATTGCTTTATGTCTATTGTTGCTATGTCTGATACTGCATGTTTGCTGTCCTCATTCTCCTTTGCATTTACCTTTCCTGGATCAATGTTTTCAGCATTGGAGACTGAGGACCCTTCCTTGTTGCCTCCTCTTCTCATATATTTTGTTCCTTCTATACAAGCATATATAGGAGGCCCAGTTTCATTTTTTCTTGGTTTCAGTTTGTCTAAAGCATGCTGAGTAGGTGCTCCAACCCACTGCAGTGTACTAGGAGGTACAGACCTGGGCAGCCTATGTTGGGCCTTCTGATCCAGGTCATTCAACCTGCTGACGGATTCACAGCATTAAGGTGCACTGCCCGGTGTAGGGACTTGGTTTGGGCTAGCCTATTGGGTCTCAGTCTGCAGCGTGACCCAGGTCAAGTGCTCCCCACCAATCCTGCTTGGGAAATGAATAGCTGACTGAAGTCACGGCAGCGCCTTGTTCTGGCCAGTCTGCTCGGTCCCAGAATGTCATCTGTTGGAGCTCCCCCTTCTATATGGAAAGGTATTTATTTCCCATCACTCACTGCAGGTCGATGCAGGGTTCCCCGTCAGCTCTGCTCTCAACTTGATTCTCTGATTCCCTCCCTCAGTGCATATGGGTCTCCAGTGAGTTGAAACTGGTGGGCTATCTGGGCTGTGCCTATTGAAGCGCAGCAGTGGCAAGGTGTTCAAGCAGTGAGTTCAAGCAGGATCACCGAGACTGTAGCTTTTCCATTTTAGCCCTAGGACTGTATTTTTAACTGATTTCTCTCAGCTTAGGTTGTTCCTGGGTCAGGAGGGTGTATCTTCCTCTGTTTGGGACTCCCCATGCTGTATTCTTTTTGGAATCAAAGTTTACTATTGCAGAGAGTCTCTGAGGGCTTCTCCTATCTGTCTGCAATGATTTTTGTCCTCTGAGGCTACTTTCTTGTTCTTAGGCCTGTTAGCTACAGAGAAACTCAGACACGGGATAGTCATTTTGGCTTCACAGCCACTAGGTAATTTTAATGTTCTTCTCAGAATCAAATTACAGAGCACAGTCTGTGCTCTCATTAGGAGCTGATTCTAGTTTGGTCCTGAGGCTGGTGAATAGAAGGCATCCCTGTCAGGGGCCTGTGGAAGTCCTTTACCAGGTTTCCTGGGGCGCCATGTGAGATGACAGCTGGGACACCAGAGATGCCACCATGCTGTGCAGGCAGCTGGGCTGAGGCTGGACCATATCTGTCCCTGGAAATGTCTGGGTTGGTCAAGGTTCTGGGCCAATTCTCCTGGATGATGTGGCCTGGTCAGGTCATTAACCCTAGCTGTGGTACGGTCCCCACAATGGGTGGTTCTCCACAACTGTGGACACTCTGAGGTGCAGCAGTCATCTGTTCAGGTGAGCACATGCCATATCCAGACCTTCCTCCCTGAATGGGCTTCCATCAGGGTCCCTAGTTGTGTTGTCTGAACTTTACTTCGGCATCCATCTTCACTGTGCTCCAGAGTGGGTTGTAAAGTTCTCAGACTAAGCACAAATGCATTCAGGTCAACAAAGATGCTCCTCTTGCTCATGCAGTGGCATGTACTTTCCTCTTGGCAGCTGACACTGAAGGCCTAAGTCAGGCCCTCTGGTGAGAGTTTCAGCATGCTCAGTCAATATCCTGACACCTATACGGCTTCAATATTGGTTTAGAGGGAATTAGGCTCTATCAGGAAGAAACCAGCAGGGGGATTACATCTGCAAATGGGATTCACAATCACGTTCCTCAGATTGATTCATCTTAGTTTTCTTGAATGTCTTTGATTGTGAACCTTTTACTATTTATTCTAGTCCAGAAAGTATACTCCAGTGTTCAGTAAGCTTTGGCCCTCTCTTCCTTAGGTGCCATGACCACTGTGTGTTCTGTATGTATTTTCTAAACTTCTGTGAAAACTAGTGTTAGTCCAATAAATCATTGCAAGGCAACTCAGCTTAGAAATGCCCTTGGATTATAGAGGGCCAGTTCTTTGTGTAATAAGAGCAGAGGTGTTGCCAGATGTTTAGTGAGGGAGAAAGAAGCTTTTCCTATTTATAAATGGAAATACTTGGTTTATGCCTGGTTAATCCCTACTCTCTATAATTATTAACCTTTTGTGGTGAGAGTGTGAGTAATGCTTTGAGATGTAGGAGACTCTTCATTGGTCAGCATTGTGTATGCAAGTATTTCCTTACTGAAAACAGACCATCTGCAACTGAAGATATGGAGAGGCCAGTTTCATCTGCTTTAGGATTTTATTAGTGGCCAGCTCAGAGCAGCTGCCTTGAGAAGATCCTTTTCGTGAAGTGAGAATTGTTTTAGAGCCTGCCTGCTGTAGGAGGTTTGTTTTTGTCACCTTTGTTTTGGCTTTTGGTCTAATTTTAACCATTCCTCCTTTCTTGCCCTTCACTCATATATGGCCTTTCTCCACGTCAGCCAACTCAACAGCTAGGAATCCTCTCAGATATGGCTGGGTCTCCCTCTTAATACTGGATAGAACATGGGTGTGGGAATCAAGTAATGAGGGTAAAAGTTTTCCTGCATAAACCATGTTTCTCTCGGCCATTAGAGTACAAAGCCTAGTCTCAGGAGGCCAAAGGTTTGGTCTGATATTTGGTGGACACTGGCTTTGCTGCAGAGTTGTCCTGATCAGTGCTTCAGCATAGTTCTCATGTGGTGATTTAAGACAAACATGATAAGATCATTAATTCTCTCTGGACCTGCACTGAGGCAGGAGTGCCACACAATTCAGGTTTAGTCTTCCGAAAGACCTTCGTTCCTGTCTGTTTCTGGAAGAGCCCTGCCTATGTCAGAGCATTTCTCAGGCAATCAATGAGCTCTTAGGTTTTGCTGATGGTGTTATTTTGCTCAGTTAGTCCTTTAAAAAGCGCAACACGTGTTTGGACCAATTGTGGGGCTGGTGGGCTTTCCAGTTCCACCTTGCACCTGGGCCACACCAGAAGGGTGAAAAGTGGGAGAAGGAAAAATCAGTGCTGAAATCGATCTGGTGTCAGTATTCTGCTACCTGAATTTTGACTTCAATGACAGATAAGCATGAGTGTGGCAATTCGTTGGCGTGGTGTGCCGTTCAAACAGACTGCCCTGACTGTGCAGGATCCCAGCCCTGCTGAGAGTGGTGAGAGAGGAGCTATAGCCAAAGTTCAGTTACTACATCCTCTGAAGCTTGTTACTGGTCTGGGGTTCCAGATTCTTTTATGAGTGCAGATGGTGGCTTCCGTAATCTGGGACCTCTGTATCAGGTCATTTTTGCTTCCCTTTTGCTCCGGTTCACCCTAGAGGATGCATTTCTGCCTTGTGCTTCACTGATGTGCTGAGTGCTTGGCAAGGGCGGATACAAGTTACAGGTGTATGCAGGTGCTCTGCTGCAAGACAGGGGTAGAGATGTTTTTGCTTTCTTCTCCTAATCATTCGTTCAAACCCTTATTGTGCAGGTCTCAGCAATTCACAAAGAACACACAGATAGTTCTCTCAAAAGGAGAGAGATGCATTTTCTAGTGCTTTAGTTATGAATAATCTTGATTCTGACATAGAGCATTCTCTGTACCCTTTTGTTCCAACTATCAGAGCCCATGAATTGAATTGGATGTGAGGTCTTGGGGCAGCAGAAGGAAACACAGAGCTTGTGAAAATGAGAGCAGAAAATGCCAGACTCAAGAGACAGGTTCCATCAGATTCCATTGGAGACCATTTGCTGTGCGTGAACTCATGGTCACAACTTCCCCTAGCCTAGAGCAGGAGGGGCTAGTTTCTCTTTTTTTAAAAAATTTTATTTAAAGAAAGATAAATCAAAACAGAAAATGAGCACAAATAGTACATAGTTTCAAAGAAAAGAAATAAATAGTAATAAATCACTGGTTGATGTGTACATATTGTCCCTCCACAAATGATTTTTTATGATGCAAAAGGGGAACATATGAATGGGAATTCAATCAGGGAGACTGCTAACCGTTCTGTTCAACTATCCAACAAAAACCAAGTAATATGGCTATCAATCCTATACACTGAGACATGTATGCATTTATCCATATCTTCTTTTGTGTCTTTTTTTTTTTATCGGTACTGGGGATAAAACTCACGATCATATGCTTGCAATCAGGCGCTTATGCCGCTGAGCTAAATCCCCAGCCCCTCATATCTTCTTTTTGGCTGAGACCAAACAAAACTTAGCAGGTAACAGTCATTCTGAACAAAGATTAATAGTATTCCTGGATTTCACATCATGACACTCTGGGATCAGCACTGAGTACCGCAGTGCACCTTTCTTTCTTTCAAAGTTTTGTCCATTTGGTCATGTGTGATAAGAACAATCCTCTTAAACTGTTTATAGGTTTTACACAAGCATGAGTCTTAACATTTTTTCTATCCTTTCTATATTAGAGAGAGAAACAGAATAATGAGGACAGAGCTAAACATATTCCTATAGACACATAAAACTAAAAAGACATATAAAACTGTCTAAGGATTTCTACCATGGTCACTGTGCTGTCTCTTGTTATCATCAACAAATTGGCTATATCATCAGATAAAGAATAATTGAATATATCAGAACATAACAGAATTAATAGAAATACAACTTTGTAGATAGTGTAGAGCTACAAAAACAGGTAGTAATCAAATCAGAATGGGTAGAGTAGTGAATCATTGTCATTTTCAGTATAGCTGTCTATACTCTCCAACTTGATGCCATCAACCTAACAATTATGAACAAAATCTGTCAATAATAATCAGCAATCAAACAAATCAGATTTAACTAAGATCAGTCATAATACAACAGTACAAGTCATACAGGGATCTGGATTAAGTTAACAGGAAATTAAAGATGACCACTGTGCTATATGCTGATAACTTCAACAAGTTCCATCCCAGAAGAGTGGTGTGAGTAATAAGGGTTTTAATTCCTGATACATTATTAGCAATATCTTCTGCTGTCTCTTTAATGACTATTCCTCCCTCTTCACTCCCCCAGGATGTACTGTGTATTTTTGGGTCTCCGCAACACTCTTGGTTTTATATTGGAGGGGGCAACTTGCTATTTACCTAAGTGCTTCTGAACTTTCTCACTCCTGGACTTGATCTCTAGTTGCATTTCTTCACTTATTAAAGCCTGTCTTTCCAACCTATCCATAAGTACTTGCCCTGTTGCCCCTATTGCTCTCTGGTTTCCTACCACATCTAGTTCTGTTTTCTCATATTTGGTTTTGGTCCATATATGCTTCTTCATGTTAATTATATTTCCTATAAAGAGCATCTCGGTGCACCCTAATTCTTGATCCACTCTGCCTGTGATTCTCTCTTTTTTCCTTAAGTCAGTGTATCTAGGCCATCTATGTTAGAAATTCCATCCAAACTTCTCTGCCTCATTTCTGTTGTGCTCTTTTTCCATCAGTAGTCTTCTGTTTGTCTTCTTCATTTCGCTTTTTGCTCCATTCGTTTGGACTCTCTGCCATTGTTCATGAAATCCTGGTGCTTTTCTGTCTCTTTAGAATATCCGGTAGTGAACTCTATAGAGCTGGATTGGTTGTTGCGAATTCCCCCTGTTCCTCTTCATCTTGGAAGCATCTTGTTTCTCCATTAATTTCTAGGGACAATTGTGCAGGTTATATCAATCTGAGCTGAAGGTTAATTTCTTTCAAGGTTTTGAATTATTTTGCCCCACAATCTTCTTGATTTGATGGTTTGTGCCAAGAAGTCTGCCGTAATTCTGATGGGTTTTCTCTTGTAAGTGATTTGTTCCTTGTCTCTCACAGATTTTAATATTCTTTTCTGATTCTGGATTTCTGGGATCTTGCTTATTATATGTCTGGGTGTAGTTCTGTTTTGCTTGTAGGTGGCTGGAGTTCTGGATGCCTCATACATCTGAGTATCTTTACCTTTTTCTCTGTTTGGGAAGTTTTCCTTAACTATTTCTGTGAATTGCCTTTGCAGTTCCTTTGTTTTACCGATGCTTCTTCATTTACATTCTTTGTTCTTAAGTTATAGATCCTCTTGTTGTCTTCTAGTCTTTGTATTCTGACTGCTTATTTCCTTGTTATTTTTAGAGATTTTTCCTTTCATGTTCCCACATTGCAAGCCTGTCCTCCAGTTCAGAAAATCTATCCTTAGTTTCTTTCAAGAAGTTTTGCCAGCTTTCAATGGAGTTTTTAATTTCCTGGTAATCTCTTTGAACCTGCTTCATGGATTCTACATTTTCTCTACTTTCTCTGTCAAGCAATTCTGCCCCTTTTTAAAATTCTTCCTTCTGTTTTTTCTTGGGGGATTCCTAGCATTTCTTTAACTATTCTAAATATCTTGCTTTACTTGGTTAAATACTTCACTTTTGAACTCATCTATGAGGTCGCAAATATATTGCTTCATGTCTATTGGTGCCATGTCTGATACTGCATGTTTGTCCTCATTCTCCTTTGCATTTACATTTCCTGGATCAATGTTCTCAGGATTGGGGCCTGAGGATCCTTTCTTGTTGCCTTCTCTTCTCATATTTCTTGTTCCTTCCATATAGGCATATATAGGAGACCCAGTTTCTTTCTTTGTTGGTTTCAGTTTGTCTGAAGCACGCTGACTAGGTGCTCCAACCCACTGCAGTGTACTAGGAGGTACAGACCTGGGCAGCCTATGTTTTGCCCACCCCTCCAGGTCAGTCAACCTGCTGAAGGTGCCACAGCATTAGGTTGCACTACCAGGTGTAGGGACTTGGTTTGGGCTAGCCTATTGGGTCTCAGTCTGCTACATGACACCGGTCAAGTGTTTCCCACCAATCCCGCTTGAGAAATGAATAGCTGACTGAAGTCACGGCAACGCCTTGTTCTGGCCAGTCTGCCTGGTCCCAGAATGTCATCTGTTGCAGCTTACTCTTCTCAATGGAAACCTTGCGTCACACAGTGCAAGTCGATGCAGTGTTCCCAGCAAGGTCTGCTCTCAGTTTGTTTCTCTGATTCCCACCCTCAGTGCGTACATGTCTCCAGTGAGTTGAAACTATCGGGCTATCCGGGCTGCACCAATTCAAGCTCCTCAGTGACAGAGTGTTCAAGTAGCGAGTTCAAGCAGGAGCACAGAGACTGCAGCTGTTTCAATCGTAGCCCTGGGACCATATTTTTAATTGGTTTCTCTCAACTTACATTGTTCCTGAGTCAGAAGGGTGTATCTTCCTCTGTTTGGGACTCCCCATGCTGTATTATTTTTGGATTGAAAGTTAACTATCTCAGAGAGTCTCTGAGGCCTGTTGTTATCTTTCTGCCATCGTTTTTCTCCTCCAGGGCTACTTTATTGTTCCTAGGGCCTATTAGCTAAGAAGAAACTCAGACACAGGATTGTCATTTTGGCTTCACAGTGACTAGGTAATCTTAATGTTCTTCTCAGAAACAGATTTCAGCGTGCAATCGGTGCCCTTGTTACAAACTGATTCTGGTTTGGCCCTGTGGCATGTACTTTTCTCTTGGTAGCTGACACTGTAGGCCTAGGCCAGGCCCTCTGTTGAGAGAATCAGCATGCTCAGTCAATGTCCTGACACCCTATGGCTCCAATATTGGTTTAGAGGGAACTGGGCTCTATCAGGAAGGTTCTACAGACCTATGGGGAAGATTCCATAGATCTATCAGGCAGAGGCCTGATCTACTTAACATTTCTGGTGTTGTTCTGGGATCAGAGCAGCTATTGGGAGCTTCTAACCTCCATAGGCCTTTATTGAAATCCTTGCACTTTGGGGCCTTGAGTCACCCAAACTCCCCTCCTCTGGTGCTCTTTTGTTTGGGGAGTCTGGTAGGTGACTGAGCAGATCAGGTTCACTGATAACTACATAGGACAAGTGGGGCCATGAGGTAAGTTGCAGGATTGACAGAAAGGCAGTGAGAATTTGCCATGACACAGCCATGGCAGAGCCCTCTGGAGCATCACAGCAGGAGGGATCTCTGGAACTCCTGTGGGATATCATAGTTGTCAGAATGAGGGCAGATTGTCAGTGTGACCACCAGCACACTGCCTAGGAAAGCTTTAAGTGCTTTTCCATGTGTCAGCGAAGGCAGAGAGGCATGACCATGATTTCTCACCTGGGCAAGTGGGGAGTCAGCTTGAGGTAGTGTAGGATATGGATGTGGACACCAAACTCACTTCCCAGAATAGTTGAGAAATAAAGGTAATTTCACCAGCATCCAGCCTTAGGCAAATGCAGAGAGTCTGCTCAGCCCATACATACATAGAGCCTCTGTCACCCATGTTCTTTGTGTCTAACCTTCCCTCTCTTTCCCACAGCTGCCCAAACTACGGAACCCACCACAATCGGTGAGTTGTAGTATGCTGGTTTTTATTTACTGCCTCTGTTGTAAAGCCTATTTCTCCTCTTGGCAATGCCATGGGACCTATTTTTTCCCTCTTTACAAGAGTGACACTGCAGGGGGATTCTCATCTGCAAGTGCGATTCACTGTCACCTTCCTCAGATTGATTCATCTTAGTTTTCATGAATGTCTTTGATAGTGAAGTTTTACTATCTCTTCTAGATGAAAAAGTATAGGCCAATGTTCAATAAGGTTTGCTCCTCTCTTCCTTAGGTGCCATGACCACTGCAATCTCTGTATATATTTTCTAAACTTCTGTGAAAACTAATGTTAATCCAAGAAATCATTGCCAGGCACTCAGCTTAGAAATTCCCTTGGATTAGGCAGGACCAGTTCTCTGAATTGTAAGAGCAGAGGTGTTGCCAGATGTTTGGAGAGGGAGAAAGAAGCTTTTCTATTTAGAAATGGAAATACGGGATTTATGCCTGGTCAATCGCTAATCTGTACAATTATTAATGTTTTGTGATCAGAGTGTGAGCAGTGCTTTGAGATGTACTAGACTCTTCTTTGGTCAGCAATGTGTATGCAAGTATTTCGTAACTGGGAACAGATCACCTCCAACTAAACATATATAGAGGCCAGTCTCATCTGCTTTAGGATTTTTTTAGTGGCCAGCTCAGAGCAGCTGCCTTGAGACGACCCCTTTACATGAAATGAGAGTTGTTTTAAAGCCTGCCTGGTGTGGGAGGTTTGTTTGTTTCACCTTTGTTTTGGCTTTTGGTCTAATTTTAACCATTGTTCCTTGTTGCCCTTGGCTCATACATGGCCTGTCTCCACTACACCCAACTCAACAACTAAGAATCCTCTCAGATATGGATGAGTCTCCCTCTTAATCCTGGATAGAACATGGGTGTGGGAATCATGTAATGAGGGTGAAAGTTTTCTTGCCTAAACCATGTCTCTGAGGGCCATTAGAGTACAAAGCAGAGTCTCAGGAGGCCAAAGGCTTGGTCTGATATTTGGTGGAAGCTGACTTTGCTGCAGAGTTGTCCTGATCATTGCTTCAGGAAAATCCTCATGTGGTGATTTAAGACAAACATGATAAGATCATTAATTCTACCTGGACCTGCACTGAGGCAGGAGTGCCACATATTTGAGTATTAGTCTCCCAGGAAGAACTATGCTCCCATGTGTTTCTGGAAGAGCCCTGCCTGTGTCAGAGCATTTCTGAGGCAATTGATGAGCTCTTAGGTTTTGCTGATGGGTCAGTTAGTCTTTGAAAAAGCGCATCAAATGTTTGGACCAATTGTAGGGCGGGTGGGATTTCCACTTCTGCCTGGGACCTGAGCCATGCCAGAAGGGTGACATGTGGGAAAAGGACATGTCAGTGCTGAAATCGATCTGATGTCAGCATTCTAGTATGTGAATCTTGACTTCAGTGAGAGGTTAGCATGAGTGTGGTTCAGTAGAACCACAGGGGAAATCCTCGAGTGGTATGGTGTGCCTTCATGCAGATGGCCCTGACTGTGCAGGATCCCAGCCTTGCTGAGAGTGGTGAGACAGGAGCCATAGCCAAAGTTCACTGACTACATCCTCTGAAGAATGGTGCTGATTTGGGTTTCCAGATTCTTCTGTGAGCACAAATGGTGGCTTCCGTTGTCTGGGACCTCTTTATCAGCTCACTTTTGCTTCCCTTTTGCTCTGCTTCACCCTAGAGGATGCATTTCTGCCTTGTGCTTCACTGATGTGCAGAGTGCTTGGGCAAGGGCGGATGCAAGTTACAGGTGTATGCAGGTCCCCTCTGCAACATAGGGGTGCAGATAACTCTGCTTTCTTCACCTACTACTGCAAACACATTGTCATTATGCAAGTCACCACATCAGCCCCCAAAGACACATAGAAAATGGTCTTAAAGAGAGAGATGTGTTTTCTGGTGCTTTAGTTATCAAAAGTCTAGATTCTGACATGGAGCTTTCTCTGTATTCTTTTGATGCAACTATCAAAGCACATGCATGGAATTGGACATGAGAGGTCTTGGGGTAGCAGAAGGAAGCCGTGAGCCTGGGAAAATGAGAAGAGAAAATGCCAGACTCAAGAGACAGGTTCCATCAGATTCCATTCGAGTCTATTACTACGCATGAACTCATGGGAACAACTGCCCATAGCCTTGAGACGGAGGGGGCTACTCTCTTGTTTCTGGGGCCTTTCTTGTTTCTACATGAGAAACTCAGACACTGGGTAGTCCTTTTGGCTTCACAGCAACTATGCAATCATAATGTTCTTCTAAATACAGAATGCAGTGTGAAACCTGTGTCCTCCCTAGGACCTGACTCTGGTTTGGGCCTGATTCTGGTGAACGGAGGGCATCGCTGTGAGGGCCGTGTGGAGGTCCTATACCAACGTTCCTGGGGCACTGTGTGTGATGACGGCTGGGACACCAGAGATGCCGACGTGGTGTGCAGGCAGCTGGGCTGTGGCTGGGCCGTGTCTGCTCCAGGAAATGCCCGGTTTGGTCAAGGTTCTGGGCCAATTGTCCTGGATGATGTGGCTTGCTCAGGTGATGAATACTACCTGTGGAACTGTCCCCACCGTGGGTGGCTCTCCCACAACTGTGGACACTCTGAGGATGCAGGAGTCATCTGCTCAGGTGAGCTCATGCCACATCTGGGTTTTCCTCCCTGAACGGGCTCCCATCAGGGCGCCGGGCTCTGATTTCTCAACTTTACTTTGGCATCCATCTTCACTGGGTTCCATGGTGGGTTGTAAAGTTGTCACACTAAGCCTAAATCCATTCAGATCCAAAAGATGCTCCTCCTGCTCATGCAGTGGCATGTACTTTCCTGTTGGCAGCTGACACTTCAGCCTTAGGTCAGTCCCTCTAGTGAGAAGATTAGCATCCTTAGTCAATGTCCTGATACCTATATGGCTCCAATATTGGTTTAGAGGGAACTGGACTCTCTCAGAAAGTTGTACAGACCTATAGAGAAGATTCCACAGATCTATGATGTGGAGGGCTGATCTAGTCAGCATTCTGTTTTGCTCTGGGATCAGAGCAGCTATTGGGAGCTTGTGACCTCTATAGCTCCCAGGCTTTCCTTGAAGTCCTTGCAGTTTGGGGCCTTGAGTCATACACACTCCTCTCTTCTGATGCTTTGTCATTTGGGAACTCCAGTAGGTGACTATGCAGATCAGGTTCACTGATCACTACACAGAGCAAGTGGGGCAGTAAGGTGAGTTGTGGTACTGACAGAAGGGCATTGAGAGTTTTGCCATGAGACAGCCATGGCAGAGCACTCTGGAGCATCACAGCAGGAGGGATCTCTGGAACTCCTGTGTGATATCAGAGTTGTCAGAATGAGGGCAGATTGTCAGTGTGACCACCAGCCCACCACCTAGGAAAGCTTTAAGTGCTTTTCTGTGTGTCAGCAAAGGCAGAGCGCCATGGCCAAGATTTCTCACCTGGGCAAGTGGGGAGTCAGCCTGAGGTAGTGTAGGACATGGATGTGGAAACCAAACCCACTTCCCAGAAGAGTGGAGAAATAAAGGTACATTCAGGCAGCATCCAGCCTGAGGCAAGTGCAGAGAGTCTGCTCAGCCCATAAATACATAGAGCCTCTTGTCACTCATGTGCTTTGTCTCTAACTGTCCCTCTCATTCCCACAGCTGCCCAAACTGCGGAACCCACCATATTAGGTGAATTATAGTCACTAGTTTTTACTTCATGCTTCTGATCTAAAGCTTATTTCTCCTCTTTGCATTGCCCTGGGACCTATTCTTTTCCCTCTTTACAAGTGTGACACCAGCCGGGTGATTCTCATCTGTAAGTGGGATTTACTGTCACCTTCCTCAGACTGATTCATCTTAGTTTTCATGAATGTCTTTGATGGTAAAGTTTTACCATCTCTTCTAGTTGAAAACGTACAGCACAGTGTTCAGTAAGTTTTGACCCTCTCTTCGTTAAGTGCCATGGCCCCTGTGAGTTCTGTATATATTTTCTAAACTTCTGTGAAAACTAATGCTTGTCCAAGATATTATCGCCAGGCACTTAGCTTAGAAATTCCCTTGGATTATGCAGGGCCAGTTCTCTGTATTGTAAGGACAGAAGTGTTGCCAAATGTTTGGCAAGGGAGAGAGAAATTTTTCCTATTTATAAATGGAAATATGTGATATGTGCTTGGTCAATCCCTAATCTCTATAATTATTAATGTCTTGTGATTAGAGTGTGGGCAATGCTTTGGGATGTACCAGACTCTTCATTGGTCAGCAATGTGTACACAAGTATTTCCTAACTGAGAACAGACCAACTGAAGATATGGAGAGGTCTGTCTCATCTGCTTTAGGACTTTTTTTTTTTTTTTTTTGGCCAGCTCAGAGCAGCTGCCTTGAGAAGATCCCTTTAGGTGAAGTGAGCATGCTTTAAAACCTGCCTGTTGTACGAAGTTTGTTTTTTCACCTTTGTTTTGTCTTTTGGTCTAATTTTAACCATTCTTCCTTGTTGCCCTTGGCAGATGCATGGCCTGTCACCATTACACCTGCACCAACAGGTAAGAATCCTCTCAGGTATGGCTGGGTCTCCCTCTTAATGCTGGATAAAACATGGGTATCTAAATTAAGTAATGAGTGTGACAGTTTTCCTGCCTAAATCTATTTCTTTGGGTTATGCCAGTACAAAGTAGAGTTTCAGGAGGCCAACCATTTTGTCTGACATTTGGTGCAAGCTGTCTTTGCTGCAGAGTTGTCCTGATCTGGGACAACTGATCAGGGAAATCCTCATTTGGGGTTTAAGACAAACAAGGTAAGATTAATAATCCTATGTGTACCTGCACTTAGCAGGAGTGGCAAATACATGAGTTCTGGTCCTACAAGAAAAGCTATGCTCCCATTTGTTGCTGGAGTCACCCTTCCTGTCTCAGAGCATTCGCCAATAATGGATGAGCTCTTAGGTTTTGCTAATGGTTGCATTTTGCTCAGTTTATCCTTTAGAAAGAGCATCACATGTTTGGACCCATTGTGGTGCTGGTGGGCTTTCCAGTTCCACCTCGGATCTGGGCCACGCCAAAGAGCGAGAATGTGGCAGGAGGAAAAATCAGTGCTGAAATCGATCTGGTGTCATCATTCTGGCACCTGAATCTTGACTTCACTAAGAGGTTAGCATGAGTGTGTTTCAGTAGAACCACAGGGGAAATCCTGGAGTGGTGTGGTGTGCCACTCATGCAACTGCCCTGACTGTGCAGGATCCCAGCCCTGCTGAGAGTGGAGACAGAGGAGCTATAGCCAAAGTTCAGTGACTACATCCTCTGAAGCTTGTTCCTGGTTTGGGGTTCCAGATTCTTTTATGAGTGCAGATGGTGGCTTCTGTTCTCTGGGACCTCTGTATGAGCTCATTTTTGCTTCCCTTTTGCTCTGCTTCACCCTAGAGGATGCATTTTTGCCTTGTGCTTCACTGATGTGCAGAGTGCTTGGGCAAGGGCGGATACAAGTTACAGGTGTATGCAGGTCCCCTCTGCAACATAGGGGTGCAGATAACTCTGCTTTCTTCACCTACTACTTCAAACACATTGTCATTATGCAAGTCACCACATCAGTCCACAAGAGACACATAGAAAATGGACTCAAAGGAGAGAGATGGGTTTTCTGGTGCTTTAGTTATCAATAGTCTAGATTCTGACATGGTGCTTTCTCTGTATTCTTTTGACGCAACTATCAAAGCACATGCATGGAATTGGACATGAGGTCAGGGGCAGCAGAAGGAAGCAATGAGCCTGTGAAAATGAGAAGAGAAAATGCCAGCCTCAAGAGATAGGTTCCATCAGATTCTATTAGGGTCTATTACTACGCATGAACTCATGGGAACAACTGCCCGTAGCCTTGAGAGGGAGGGGGCTACTTTCTTGTTTCTGGGGTCTTTCTTGTTTCTACGTGAGAAACTCAGACACTGGGTACTCGTTTTGGCTTCACAGCAACTATGCAATCATAATGTTCTTCTCAGATACACAATCCAGTGTGAAACCTGTGTCCACCCTAGGAACTGATTCTGGTTCGGACCTGAGACTGGTGAACGGAGGGCATCGCTGTCAGGGCCGTGTGGAGGTCCTATACCACGGTTCCTGGGGCACTGTGTGTGATGACAGCTGGGACACCAGAGATGCCAATGTGGTGTGCAGGCAGCTGGGCTGTGGCTGGGCCGTGTCTGCTCCAGGAAGTGCCCGGTTTGGTCAAGGTTCTGGGCCAATTGTCCTGGATGATGTGGCTTGCTCAGGTCATGAATCCTACCTGTGGCATTGTCCCCACAATGGGTGGCTCTCCCACAACTGTGGACACTCTGAGGATGCAGGAGTCATCTGCTCAGGTGAGCTCATGCCACATCTGGGTTTTCCTCCCTGAATGGGCTCCCATCAGGGCGCCGGGCTCTGATCTCTCAACTTTACTTTGGCATCCATCTTCACTGGGTTCCATGATGGGTTGTGAAGTTGTCACACTAAGCATAAATTCATCCAGACACAAAAGATGCTCCTCCTGCTCACGCAGTCGCATGTACTTTCCTGTTGGCAGCTGACACTTCAGCCTTAGGTCAGTCCCTCTAGTGAGAAGATCAGCATCCTTAGTCAATGTCCTGATACCTATATGGCTCCAATATTGGTTTAGAGGGAACTGGACTCTCTCAGAAAGTTGTACAGACCTATGGAGAAGATTCCACAGATCTACAAGGCAGAGGGCTGATCTAGTCAGCATTCTGTGTTGCTCTGGGATCAGAGCAGCTATTGGGAGCTTGTGACCTCTATAGCTCCCAGGCTTTCTTTGAAGTCCTTGCAGTTTGGGGCCTTGAGTCAAGCACACTCCTCTCTTCTGATGCTTTGTCATTTGGGAACTCCAGTAGGTGACTGTGCAGATCAGGTTCACTGATCACTACACAGGGCAAGTGGGGCAGTAAGGTGAGTTGTGGTACTGACAGAAGGGCATTGAGAGTTTTGCCATGACACAGCCATGGCAGAGCACTCTGGAGCATCACGGCAGGAGGGATCTCTGGAACTCCTGTGTGATATCAGAGTTGTCAGAATGAGGGCAGATTGTCAGTGTGACCACCAGCCCACGGCCTAGGAAAGCTTTAAGTGCTTTTCCATGTGTCAGCGAAGGCAGAGAGGCATGACCATGATTTCTCACCTGGGCAAGTGGGGAGTCAGCCTGAGGTAGTGTAGGACATGGATGTGGACACCAAACTCACTTCCCAGAAGAGTGGAGAAATAAAGGTACATTCAGGCAGCATCCAGCCTGAGGCAAGTGCAGAGAGTCTGCTCAGCCCATAAATACATAGAGCCTCTTGTCTCCCATGTGCTTTGTGTCTAACCTTCCCTCTCTTTCCCACAGCTGCCCAAACTACGGAACCCACCACATTAGGTGAGTTGTAGTACACTGGTTTTTATTTCCTGCTTCTGTCCTAAAGCCTATTGCTCCTCTTGGCATTACCATGGGACCTATTCTTTTCCCTCTTTACAAGTATGACACCAGCAGGGGCATTCTCATCTGTAAGTCGGATTCACTGTACCTTCCTCACACTGATTCATCTTAGTTTTATGAATGTCTTTGACAGTGAAGTTTTACTATCTCTCCTAGTTGAAAACGTACAGCCCAGTGTTAAGTTTTGACTCTCTCTTCGTTAGGTGCCATGGCCTCTGTGAGCTCTGTATATATTTTCTAAACTTCTGTGAAAACTAATGCTAGTCCAAGAAATTATCGCCAGGCACTTAGCTTAGAAATTCCCTTGGATTATGCAAGGCCAGTTCTCTGTATTGTAAGGACAGAGGTGTTGCCAAATGTTTGGCAAGGGAGAGAGAAATTTTTCCTATTCATAAATGGATATATGTGATATGTGCCTGGTCAATCCCTAATCTCTATAATTATTAATGTCTTGTGATCAGAGTGTGGGCCATGCTTTGAGATGTACCGGACTCTTCATTGGTCAGCAATGTGTACACAAGTATTTCCTAACTGAGAACAGACCAGCTCTAGATATGGAGAGGTCTGTCTCATCTGCTTTAGGATGTTTCCTATTTTTTTTTTTTTTTTTTTGGCCAGCTCAGAGTAGCTGCCTTGAGAAGATCCATTTAGGTGAAGTGAGCATTGCTTTAAAGCCTGCCTGTTGTACGAAGTTTGTTTTTTCACCTTTGTTTTGTCTTTTGGTCTAGTTTTAACCATTGTTCTTTGTTGCCCTTGGCAGGTCCATGGCCTGTCACCACTACAGTTACATCAACAGGTAAGAATCCTCTCAGGCATGGCTGGGTCTCCCTCTTAATGCTGGATAAAACATGGATGTCTAAATCTAGTAATAAGCTGGAAAGTTTTCCTGCCTAAATCTATCTCTGTGGGTTATGCCAGTACAAAGTAGAGTTTCAGGAGGCCAACGATTTGGTCTGATATTTGGTGGAAGCTGACTTTGTTGTAGAGTTGTCCTGATCAGGGACAACTGATCAGGGAAATCCTCATGTGGCGGTTTAAGACAAACATGGTAAGGTTAGTAATCCTACGTTTACTGCACTTAGCAGGAGTGGCAAATACATGAGTTCTGGTCCTACGAGAAAAGCTATGCTCCCATCTTTTGCTGAAAGAGCCCTTTCTGTCTCAGAACATTCGCCAATAATGGATGAGCTCTTAGGTTTTGCTAATGGTTGCATTTTGCTCAGTTTATCCTTTAGAAAGAGCATCACATGTTTGGACCCATTGTGGTGCTGGTGGGCTTTCTAGTTCCACCTCGGATCTGGGCCACGCTAAAAGAGTGAGAATGTGGCAGGAGGAAAAATCAGTGCTGAAATCGATCTGGTGTCATCATTCTGGCACCTGAATCTTGACTTCACTAAGAGGTTAGCATGAGTGTGTTTCAGTAGAACCACAGGGGAAATCCTGGAGTGGTGTGGTGTGCCACTCATGCAACGGCCCTGACTGTGCAGGATCCCAGCCCTGCTGAGAGTGGAGAGAGAGGAGAGTTTAGTGACTACATTCTCTGACGCTTGTTCCTGGTCTGGGGTTCCAGATTCTTTTATGAGTGCAGATGGTGGCTTCTGTTCTCTGGGACCTCTGTATGAGCTCATTTTTGCTTCCCTTTTGCTCTGCTTCTCCCTAGAGGATGTATTTGTCCCTTGTGCTTCACTGATGTGCAGAGTGCTTGGGCAAGGGCACATACAAGTTACAGGTGTATGCAGGTGCTCTTCTGCAAGACAAGGGTAGAGATTTCTTGCTTTCTTCTCCTAATCATTCGTTTATACCCTTATTGTGCAGGTCTCAGCAGTTCACAAATGACACACAGTTCTCTCAAAAGGAGAAAGATGCATTTTCTAGTGCTTTAGTTATGAATAATCTTGATTCTGACATAGAACATTCTCTGTACCCTTTTGTTCCAACATTCAGAGCCCATGAATTGAATTGGACCTGAGGTCTTGGGGCAGCACAAGGAAGCACAGAGCTTGTGAAAATGAGAGCAGAAAGTGCCAGACTCAAGAGACAGGTTCCATCCGATTCCACTGGAGACCATTTGCTGTGCATGAACTCATGGTCACAACTTCCCCTAGCCTAGAGCAGGAGGGTTTAGTTTCTTTTTTTTTAAAAAAAAATTTTATTTAAAGAAAGATAAATCAAAATAGAAAATGAGCAGAAATAGTACATACTTTCAAAGAAAAGAAATAAATAGTAATTAAATTACTGGTTGATGTGTACATATTGTCCCCTCACAAATGATTTTTCAAGATACAAAAGTGGAACATATAAATGGGAATTCAATCAGGGAGACTGCAACCCGCTCTGTTCAACTATCCAACAAAAACCAAGTATTATGGCTATCAATCCTATACACTTACACAAGTGTGCATTTATCCATATCTTTATGTTGAGACCAAACAAAACTTAGCAGGTTACAGTCATTCTGAACAAAGATTAGTAGTGTTGCTGGACTTCACATCATGACACTCTGAGATCAGCACTGAGTACCGCTGTGCACCTTTCTTTCCTTCAAAGTTTTGCCCATTTGGTCCTGTGTGATAAGATCAATTCTCTTAAACTGTTTATAGGTTCTACACAAGCATGAATCTTAATATGTATTTCTATCCTTTCTATATTAGAGGGAGAAATACAACAAAGCAGGACAGGGCTAAACATATTCCTATAGACATATAAAACTAAGGATTTCTACCATGATCACTGTGCTATCTCTTGTTATCATCAACCAATTGGCTATATTATCAGATAAAGTATAATTGAGTATATAAGAACACAACAGTATTAATAGAAAAACAACTTTGTAGATAGTGTAGAGCTACAAAACAGGTAGTAATCAAATCAGAATGGGTATCGTGACTCATTGTCATTTTCAGTATAGCTGTCTATACTCTCCAACTTGATACCATCAAACTAACAATTATGAATAAAATCTGTCAATAACAAGTAGCAATTAAACAAATCAGATTTAACTAAGTTCAGTCATGATACAACAGTATAAGTCATACAGGGATCTGGATTAAGTTAGCAGGAAATTAAAGATGACCACTGTGCTCTATCCTGATATCTTCAGGACAGCTGTCTGTGCCCTCAGATCAAATGCTTTTATACAAACTGGGATGGAACAAGTTCCATCCCACAAGAGTGGTGTGAGTAATAAGGGTTTTAATTCCTGATACATTATTAGCAATATCTTCTGCTGTCTCTTTAACACCTATTCCTCCCTCTTCACTCCCCCAGGATGTACTGTGTATTTTGGGGTCTCCCCAACACTCTTGGTTTTATATTGGGGGGCGACCTGAAATTTACCTAAGTGCTTCTGAACTTTCTCACTCCTGGACTTGATCTCTAGTTGCATTTCTTCACTTATTAAATCCTGTGTTTCCAACCTATCCATAAGTACTTGCCCTGTTGCCCCTATTGCTCTCTGGTTTCCTACCACATCTAGTTGTGTTTTCTCATATTTGGTTTTGGTCCATATATGCTTCTTCATGTTAATTATATTTCCTATAAAGAGCATCTCGGTGCACCTTAATTCTTGATCCACTCTGCATGTGATTCTTTTTTCCTTAAGTCAGTGTATCTAGGCCATCTATATTAGAAATTATATCCAACCTTCTCTGTCTCATTTCTGTTGTGCTCTTTTTCCATCAGTAGTCTTCTGTTTGTCTTCTTCATTTCGCTTTTTGCTCCATTCATTGCGACTCTCTGCCTCTGTTCCTGAAATCCTGGTGCTTTTCTCTCTCTTTAGAATGCCCTGTAGTGTTCCCTGTAGAGTTAGATTGGTGGTTGTGAATTCCCCCTGTTCCTCTTTATCTTGGAAGCACCTTATTTCTCCATTAATTTCTAGGGACAATTGTGCAGGTTATATCAATCTGGGCTGGAGGTTATTTTCTTTCAAGAGTTGGATTATTTCACCCCACAATCTTCTTGATTTGATGGTTTGTGCTGAGAATTCTGCCATATTCCTGATGGGTTTTTCTCTTGTAAGTGTTTTGTTTCTTGTCTCTGGTAGCTTTTAATATTCTGTTCTGATTTTGGATTTCTGGGATCTTGCTTATTTTATGCCTGGGTGTAGTTCTGTTTTACTTGTAGGTGGCTGGAGTTCTGGATGCCTCATACATCTGAGTACCTTTTCCTTTTCCTATATTTGGGAAGTTTTCCTTAATTATTTCTGTGAATTGCCTTTGCAGTTCCTTTGTTTGTACCCTGCTTCTTCATTCACATTCTTTATTCTTAATTTATAGATCCTCTTGTTGTCTTCTAACCTTTGTATTGTTATGCCTTGTTTCCTTGTTATTTTTAAGAAGCTTTTCCTTGTGGATGGGGATTTAGCTCAGCAGTATAAGCACCTGCCTTGCAAGCAGGCAGTCATGAGTTCAATCCCTGGTGCCAATAAAAAGGAAAAGGACAAAAAAAAAAAAAAAAAAAAGAAAGAAATTTTTCCTTTCATGTTCCCATATTGCAAAGCTGTCCTCCAGTTCAGGTAATCTATCCTTAGTTTCTTTTTTTTTTTTAATTTTTATTTAAGGAGAAAAGAAAAGAAAGAAAAAAAAACAGTGAAGGGGTACAAGTTATACAGATTTACAGAAGAAAAAAATGCGCAGTAGGAAATCACTAGTTAATGGATTACATATTGCCATCTTAGAAATAATTGTTCAAGTCACAAAATTAAAGCTTGTAAAGTGGACATTCCAACAATGATACTGCAAACAGTTCTGTTCAATGATCCAAAAAAACTCTGTGATATCATTTTCTATCTTATACATTTAAATATACATGCAGTTATATAGTTTAGAGCATTTTCTTTTCCTCTCTTTTGTACAGTGACTATTACACATTTTGGGTTTCATTGCTCCCACGGTTCTTATTGCTTTTTTGGAAGAGAGTAAAACCAAATGTTACATAACAGAACAGAATCGGTCAAGTCAAAAGGGTGGACATAATAGATAATATAAAAACATAATACAAGGTGATCAACAATGGTTACCATAATGCCTCCCGCTATTTCTAATAGTATTGCCTATATCATTAGTTGTAATACAATTGAACAAAACCGTAAAGAATAAAACCGACAAAACCAAAACATTGGAGATATTGTAGGTCTTCAAAAGTAGATAAAAGTCAAGGAGAATGGGCGTTATAATGAATCTCATTATCTTCTCAGCTGATGCCTAAACTTTCGAACCTGATACTATCCAGCAAAACAGAATAGAGGAACCTCAGTCAAAAACAAGATGGTGAGAGTAATACAGGGCTTCAAATCGAGATAATAGAAAGTCAAAGTGGGTTACTATATTATATCCTGCTATATTTTTCCCTTTAATTAAATGGATAAAAATAAAAAAGTAAATAATGGAGTGGAGATTGAGAAAAAAGAGGGCATAACAGCGAAACAGGGCAGATCAAAACATAACCATTTAAGCAGAATAGTGTTTCACCACCAGATAATCCTGACCCAAAAATAGTTACCATATTGACTCCCTCCCTGAAGTCCTTGAGTACAACTTCATATACTGTAGCATTAAGTATATCAAAACAATGTAAAACCATTTAAGAGAATGACAGCATTATAAAGTATTTAGAATCGACTAACAGAAAATGAACAATGGTCTCTGTATAATCTCCTTGTCTTTAAAAGGCTTTTGCTTATACTATCGTACATAACAAAATCCAATAAGATACAACCTGTTTAGACCATTGGAGACAGAAGAACAAAAGCTAGATGAGACTTCAAAACAAGATGGTACTAAATCAGCATTACCTATTAAGATGTCATTTTCTCCAAAAAAAGCTGTTCCTATCATCCAATATTCTCTGTCTCATTTCTGTTGAGCTCTTTTTCTGTCAGTAGCTGTCAGTTTGTCTTCTTCATTTTGTTCTCTGCTCCATTCCTTGTGGCCTCCCCGCCACTATTTCTGGGTTCTTTGTATTTTTCTTTTTTTAGAATATCCTGCAATACTTTCTGTAGGGTTGAATTGGTGGTTGCAAATTCCCCCAGTTCCTCTTTATCCTGGAAGCACCTCGTTTTTCCATCAATTTCCAGGGACAGTTGTGCAGGATATCTCAATCTTGGCTGGAGATTATTATCTTTCAAAGCTTGAATTATTTCTCCCCATGCTCTTCATGATTTGATGGTTTGTGAAGAGAAATCTGCTGTAATTCTGATGGGTATTCCCTTGTAAGTGATCTGTTTCTTGTCTCTTACAGCTTTTAATATTCTGTTCTTGTATTGAATTTCTGGAATTTTTATTATTATATGCCTGGGTGTTTCTCTGTTAGGGTTGTAGGTAGCTGGGGTCCTATATGCCTCATACATCTGAGTATCTTTACCTTTTGCTAAATTAGGAAAATTCTCCTGGATTATTTCTGTGAGTAGCTTTTGTAGTTCACTTGTTTGTGTCCCTACTTCTTCTTTTATGTTCTTAATCCTTAAGTTATGGCTCCTCTTATCATCTTCTTGTCTTTGTATTATTGCTGTGTGTTTCTTTGTTATTTTTAAGAAGTTTTTCATTTCATTCTCCCATGTTTCAAGTCTGCCCTCCAATTCAGATAGTCTGTCCTTAGTTTCTTTCAAGCTGTTATGCCAGTCTTGGATAGACTTCTTAATTTCTTGATAGTCCCTTTGAACCTGCTTCACATACTCAATGCTTTCTCTGTTTTCTCCATCAAGCAATTCTCCCCTCTTTTTCTGTTCTTCCATTCCACCATCTGCTTTTTCCTGGGTGGTGCTTAGCATTTCTCTAACTATTCTGCATACTTCTAGCTTCAGGTCATTGATAACTTCATTCCTGAATTGGTCTATGAGGCTCTCTATATGGCGCTTAATGTATATTGGTGCGGTGTCCACTATTGCCTGATTCTCAGGATTGGGGGCCGAGGAGCCTTTTTTGTTGCTTCCCTTCCCCATATTTTCTGTTCCTTATAAAATGCAATCTTACATAGGAGGCCCGGCTTCCCTGCCTGTCAGCCACAGCCTGATCAAATTGTGCTGTCTAGTTGTTCCCGCCCACCACTGCGCACCAGGGAGTCGCGGAGGAGGCAGCCTACGCGGGAGTCCGTCGCTCCTCCGGGCCACCGTCGGGCTCTGGGATCTGGGTTAGGCCAGCCTAGGGAGTCCGCCAGCAGCGTCACTCAGGCCAGGCACTTTTCACCAATCCCGTCCGAGAGGGGAATGTGTGGCTGGAGTTGCCACCGCGCCCTGCTCTTACAGGACTGCCCGAGCCCAGAAAAACCTCCGCTGGAGTCAAACTGTGGTAGGGAGTCAGTTTCTCGCTCACCTCGCCACGAGTCAGTTTTCCTCCTTGTCCGTCCTGTTTCCGACTCCGTTTGCAGACTCCCGTTCCCAGAGCTTGGCGCGTCTCTCCTTGCCGAGCCGCTGTGGAGGCAGCCAGCCGCCGGGTGGCGGGAAACCCAAATCGCGGTTTCCAATGGCGCGGGGTCGAGCCTCCACACCGAGACTTTTCTGTTCCTATTTTAGTGCCAGGACTGTATTCTAAGTTGGATTCTCTCATCCCAGTTCGTTCCTGAGTCAGCAGAGCATATCTCTACTGGTTCGTATCTCCTTAGTCCGCATCATTCCTGGCCTCTGAGCTGAGCCTTTCAGAGAGCCTTCAGTAGTTGCTGTTGTCTGTCCGCCATGTTAGTTTCATTATCTATCCTTAGTTTCTTTCAAGCAGTTTTGCCAGGTTTAAATGGAATTTTTACTTTCCTGGCACTCTCTTTGAACCTGTTTCATGTATTGTATGTTTTCCCTAATTTCTCCATCAAACAAATATCCCACATTTTTAAATTCTTCCCTCTGTTTTTTCTTGTGAGGTGCTTAGCATTTCTTTAATTATTCTACTTCTATCCTGCTTTACTTGGTTAAATATTTCACTTTTGAACTTGTCTATGAGGTCACAAAGATATTGCTTTATGTCTATTGTTGCTATGTCTGATATTGCATGTTTGCTGTCCTCATTCTCCTATGCATTTACCTTTCCTGGATCAATGTTTTCAGCATTGGAGACTGAGGACCCTTCCTAGTTGACTCCTCTTCTCATATATTTTGTTCCTTCTATACAAGCATATATAGGAGGCCCAGTTTCTTTCTTTCTTGGTTTCAGTTTGTCTAAAGCATGCTGAGTAGGTGCTTGAACCCACTGCAGTGTACTAGGAGGTACAGACCTGGGCAGCCTATGTTGGGCCTTCCCCTCCAGGTCAGTCAACCTGCTGACGGCATCACAGCATTAAGGTGCACTGCCAGGTGTAGGGACTTGGTTTGGACTAGCCTATTGGGTCTCAGTCCACGACGTGACCCAGGTCAAGTGCTCCCCACCAATCCTGCTTGGGAAATGAATAGCTGACTGAAGTCACGGCAGCGCCTTGTTCTGGACAGTCTGCTCGGTCCCAGAATGTCATCTGTTGGAGCTCCCCCTTCTATATGGAAAGGTATTTATTTCCCGTCTCTCACTGCAGGTCGATGCAGGGTTCCCCGCCAGCTCTGCTCTCAATTTGGTTCTCCGATTCCCACCCTCAGTGCATATGGGTCTCCAGTGAGTTGAAACTGGTGGGCTATCTGGGCTGTGCCTATTGAAGCGCAGCAGTGGCAAGGTGTTCAAGCAGTGAGATCAAGCAGGATCACCGAGACTGTAGCTTTTCCATTTTAGCCCTAGGACTGTATTTTTAACTGGTTTCTCTCAACTTAGGTTGTTCCTGGGTCAGGAGGGTGTATCTTCCTCTGTTTGGGACTCCCCATGCTGTATTCTTTTTGGAATCAAAGTTTACTATTGCAGAGAGTCTCTGAGGGCTTCTCTTATCTGTCTGCAATCATTTTTCTCCTCTGAGGCTACTTTCTTGTTCTGTTAGCTACAGAGTTTCCTGTTAGCTACAGAGAAACTCAGACACAGGATAGTCATTTTGGCTTCCCAGCCACTAGGTAATTTTAATGTTCTTCTCAGAATCAGATTACAGAGCGCAATCTGTGCTCTCATTAGGAGCTGATTCTAGTTTGGCCCTGAGGCTGGTGAATGGAAGGCATCCCTGTCAGGGGCCTGTGGAAGTCCTGAACCAGGTTTCCTGGGGCCCATGTGAGATGACAGCTGGGAGACCAGAGATGCCACCATGGTGTGCAGGCAGCTGGGCTGAGGCTGGAATATATCTGTCCCTGGAAATGTCTAGGTTGGTCAAGGTTCTGGGCCAATTGTCCTGGATGATGTGGCCTGCAAAGGTCATGAACCCTACCTGTGGTACTGTCCCCACAGTGGGTGGTTCTCCACAACTGTCACTCTCTGAGGTGCAGCAGTCATCTGTTCAGGTGAGCACCTACCATATCCAGGCCTCCCTCCCTGAATGGGCTTCCATCAAGGTCCCTAGTTGTGTTCCCTGAACTTTACTTTGGCATCCATCTTCACTGTGCTACACAGTGGGTGGTAAAGTTCTCAGACTAAGCACAAATGCATTCAGGTCAACAAAGATGCTCCTCTTGCTCATGCAGTGGCATGTACTTTCCTCTTGGCAGCTGACACTGCAGGCCTAAGTCAGGCCCTCTGGTGAGAGTTTCAGCATGCTCAGTCAATGTCCTGACACCCATATGGCTTCAATATTGGTTTAGAGGGAATTGGGCTCTATCAGGAAGAAACCAGCAGGGGATTCCATCTGCAAATGAGATTCAAAGTCACCTTCCTTAGATTGATTCATCTTAGTTTTCTTGAATGTCTTTGATTGTGAACTTTTTACTATTTCTTCTAGTCCAGAAAGTATAGTCCAGTGTTCAGTAAGCTTTGGCCCTCTCTTCCTTAGGTGCCATGACCACTGTGAGTTCTGTATGTATTTTCTAAACTTCTGTGAAAACTAACGTTAATCCCAGAAATAATTGCTATGCAACTCAGCTTAGAAATGCCCTTGGATTATGCAGGGCCAGTTCTTTGTGTAATTAGAGCAGAGGTGTTGCCAGATGTTTAGTGAGGGAGAAAGAACCTTTTCCTATTCATATATGCAAATACGTGTTTTATGCCTGGTCAATCCCTAATATCTATAATTATTAATCTTTTGTGGTGAGAGCGTGGGTAATGCTTTGAGATGTACGAGACTCTTCATTGGTCAGCAATGTGTACGCAAGTATTTCCTTACTGAAAACAGACCTCCAAATGAAGATATGTAGAGGCCAGTTTCATCTGCTTTAGGACTTTTATTAGTTGCCAGCTCAGAGCAGCTGCCTTGAGAAGATCCTTTTCGTGAAGTGAGAGATGTTTTAGAACCTGCCTGCTGTAGGTTTGTTTTTGTCACCTTTGTTTTGACTTTTGGTCTAATTGTAACCATTCTTCCTTTGTTGCCCTTGACTCATATATGGCCTTTCTCCACTTCAGCCAACTCAACAGCTAAGAATCCTCTCAGATATGACTGGGTCTCCCTCTTAATGCTGGATAAAACATGAGTGTGGGAATCAAGTAATGAAGGTGAATGTTTTCCTGCCATGCCTCTGTGGGCCATTAGAGTACAAAGCAGAGTCTCAGGAGGCCAAAGGTTTGGTCTGATATTTGGTGGATGCTGGCTTTGATGCAGAGTTGTCCTGATCAGTGCTTCAGCATAATTCTCATGTGGTGCTTTAAGACAAACATGATAAGATCATTAATTCTACCTAGACCTGCAATGTTGCATGAGTGCCACATGCTTGAATTTTAGTTTTCTGAAAAGAGCTATGATCCTGTCTGTTTCTGGAAGAGCCCTGCCTGTGTCAGAGCATTTCTCAGGCAATCAATGAGCTCTTAGGTTTTGCTGATGGTGTTATTTTGCTCAGTTAGTCCTTTAAAAAGCGCAACACGTGTTTGGACCAATTGTGGGGCTGGTGGGCTTTCCAGTTCCACCTTGCACCTGGGCCACACCAGAAGGTTGAGAAGTGGGAGAAGGAAAAGTCAGGGCTGAAATTGATCTTGTGTCAGCATTCTCGTACCTGAATTTTTACTTCAGTGACAGGTTAGCATGAATGTGGCAATTCTGTTGGTGTGGTGTGCCGTTCAAGCAGACTGCCCTGAGTGTGCAGTATCCCAGCCCTGCTGAGAGTGGTGAGAGAGAACCTATAGCCAGAGTTCAGTGACTACATTCTCTCAAGAATGGTGCTGATTTGGGTTTCCAGATTCTTCTGTGAGCACAAATGGTGGCTTCTGTTCTCTGGGACATCTGTATCAGCTCACTTTTGCTTCCCTTTTGCTCTGCTTCACCCTAGAGGATGCATTTCTGCCTTGTGCTTCACTGATGTGCAGAGTGCTTGTGCAAGGGCGGATACAAGTTACAGGTGTATGCAGGTCCCCTCTGCAACATAGGGGTGCAGATAACTCTGCTTTCTTCACCTACTACTGCAAACACATTGTCATTATGCAGGTTACCACTTCAGTGCACAAATGACACATAGAAAATTGTCTCAAATGAGAGAGATGCATTTTCTGGTGCTTTAGTTATCAATAGTCTAGATCCTGACATGGAGCTTTCTCTGTATTCTTTTGACGCAACTATCAAAGCACATGCATGGAATTGGACATGAGAGGTCTTGGGGTAGCAGAAGGAAGCCGTGAGCCTGGGAAAATGAGAAGAGAAAATGCCAGACTCAAGAGACAGGTTCCATCAGATTCCATTAGCGTCTATTACTAAGCATGAACTCATGGGAACAACTGCCCGTAGCCTTGAGAGGGAGGGGGCTACTTTCTTGTTTCTGGGGTCTTTCTTGTTTCTACGTGAGAAACTCAGACACTGGGTACTCGTTTTGGCTTCACAGCAACTATGCAATCATAATGTTCTTCTCAGATACACAATCCAGTGTGAAACCTGTGTCCTCCCTAGGACATGATTCCGGTTCGGACCTGAGACTGGTGAACGGAGGGCATCGCTGTCAGGGCCGTGTGGAGGTCCTGTACCACGGTTCCTGGGGCACTGTGTGTGATGACAGCTGGGACACCAGAGATGCCAATGTGGTGTGCAGGCAGCTGGGCTGTGGCTGGGCCATGTCTGCTCCAGGAAGTGCCCGGTTTGGTCAAGGTTCTGGGCCAATTGTCCTGGATGATGTGGCTTGCTCAGGTCATGAATCCTACCTGTGGAACTGTCCCCACCGTGGGTGGCTCTCCCACAACTGTGGACACCATGAGGACGCTGGAGTCATCTGCTCAGGTGAGCTCATGCCACATACAAACTTTCCTCCTCGAATGGGCTTCCATCATGTTACCTGCCTCTATTCTCTGCACTTTACTTTGGCATCCATCTTCATAGCTCTCCATGTTGGGTTGTGAAGTTGTCACACTAGGCCCAAATCCATTCAGGTCCACAAGGATGCTCCTCCTGCTCATGTAGTGGCACGTACTTTCCTCTTGGCACCTGAAACTTCAGGCCTAGGCCAAGCCCTGTAGTGAGAGGATCAGCGTTCTCAGTCAATGTCCTGATACCCATGTGGCTCCAATATTGGTTTACAGGGAATTGGGCTCTATCAGAAAGTTCTACAGACCTATGGGGAAGATTCCTACTGTGAAGAGGGTTGATCTAGTTAACATTTCTGTTTTGCTCTGGGATCAGAACAGCCAGTGGGAGCTTCTGACCTCCATAGCTCCTAGGACTTCTTTGAAGTCACTGCACTTTTGGGGCCTTGAGTCACACATACTCCCTTCTTCTGATGCTCTGTCATTTGGGGAATCCTGTAGGTGACTGTGCAGATAGTGTCCACTAATTGCTATACAGGACAAATGGGGCTGTAAGGTAAGGTGCTGTATTAACAGAAAGGCAATGAGAGGTTTGCCATGACACAGCCCTGGGAGAGCACTCTGGAGCATCACAGCCGGAGGGATTTTTGGAACTCCTGTGGGATATCAGAGTTGTCAGAACAAGGGCAGATTGCCAGTGTGGCCACCAGCCCATGGCTTAAGAAAGGTTTAACTGCTTTCCTATGTGTTAGCAAAGGCAGAGAGGCATGACCATGATTTCTCACCTGTTCAAGCAGGGAGTCAGCTTGAGATAATGAGGTGTACACATGGGCGTTGGCACCCGGCCAGCTCCATGAAGGATGGAGAGATGGAAGATGGATGCAGCCAGCAGCCAGCCAGAGTGAAGTGCAGAGCACTAGCACAGCCAATATGTTCATGGAGCCTCTGGTCACCTATGTGCTGTGTCTAACTTTCCTTCTCTTTCCCACAGCTGCTCCGTCTCCTTCTACTGCGGTATTAGGTGAGTTGTGGTATGCTGAGTTTGTATTTCCTGCCTCCCCCTCTTAAAGTCCCTTTCTCTTTTTGGCAATGCCGTGGGACCTATTATTCTTTTTTTTTTTTTTTTTTTGTCTTTTTCCTTTTTATCGGTACCGGGGATTGAACTCACGACTGCCTGCTAGCAAGGCAGGCGCTTATGCCGCTGAGCTAAATCCCCAGCCCCGACCTATTATTCTTTCTGTTTGAAATTGTGACAACAGGAGGGGGAATCTCCTCTGGATCTGAGATTCACAGTCACATTCTTCTGATTCAATATCTTAGTTTTCATGAATGTCTTTGATAGTGAACATTTTAATATTTCTTCTAGTTGAAAAAGGGTAACCCAGTATTCAATAAGCTTTGAGCCTTTCTTCCTTTGACCACTGCGAGCACTGTAAATATTTTCTAAACTTCTGTGAAAACTAATGTGAGTCCAAGAAATCATCGTCAGGAACTCACATTTAGAAAATCCCTTGAATTATGCAGGGCTAGTTCTCTGTATTGTAAGGACAAAGGTGCTGCCAGATGTTTGGAGAGGGAGAAAGAAGTTTTTCCTATTTATAAATGGAAATACATGATTTATGCCTGGTCAATCTCTATTCTCTTTAATTATCAATTTCCTGTGGTCAGAGTGTGGGCAATGCTTTGAGATGTACCAGACTCTTCTTTGGTCAGCAATGTATACACAAAGATTTCCTAACTGAGAATAGAGCACCTCCAACTGAAGAAATGGTGAGGTCAGTGTCATCTTATTCAGGGCCTTTTTTTATGGCCAGCTCAGAGCAGATGCTTTGAGAAGACACCTTTAGGTGATGTGAGAGTTGTTATAAAGCTTGCTTGGTTGCAAGAGGTTTTTTTTTTTTTTCACCTTTTTTGGTCTTTTGGTCTAATTTTAACCATTCTTCCTTGTTGCCTTTGGCAGATACATCGCCTGTTACTACAACATCTTCTTCAGCAAGTAAGAATCCTCTCAGACATGACTCCTTCTCATTTCTGGATAAAATGTGGGTGTGGGAACCAAGTACTAAGGGTGAAAGTTTTCTTGCTTAAACCATCGCTCTGTGGGCCATTCGAATACAAAGCAGAGTCTCAGGAGGCCAAGGGTTTGGTCTAATATTTGGTGGAAGCTGACTGTGCTGCAGAGTTGTCCTGATCCAGTGCTGCAGGAAAATCCTCATGTGGTGGTTTAAGACAAACCTGACAAGGATCAATAATCCTACCTGTACCTGCACTCAGGCTGGAGTGGCAGATACTTGAGTTCTGGTCCTCTGAGAAGAGCCAGGCTTCCATTTGTTTCTGAAACAGCTCCACCTGTCTCAGAGCATTCCCCAGGCAATGGATGAGCTCTTAGGGTTTGCTGATCATGGCATTTTGCTGAGTTAGTCCTTTAGAAAGAACATCACATGTTTGAATCCATTGTGAAGCTGGTGGGCTTTGCAGTCCCACCTAGGACCTGGGCCACACCGGAAAGGTGAGAATGTGGGAGAAGGAAAAGTCAGTGCTGAAATTGATCTGGTGTCATCATTCTAGTACCTGATTTTTTACTGCAATGAGTCATTAGTATATATGTGGTCCACTTGATCACTGTGACAAGCCTATAGTGGTATGGTGTGCCGTTCATGCAGACTACATAACTGTGCACACCCCAGCCCTCCACTGAGTGGTGAGAGAGGAGCAATAACTACAGTGCAGTGACTACACCCTCTGAAGATGGTGCTGATCTGGGATTCCAGATTCTTTTATGAGAGCAGATGGTGTCATGTTCCTTCTGGGACATCTGTGTGATCTCATCATTCCCTCCTTTTTACTCTGTCTCACTCTAGAGAATTCATCTCTGCCTTGTGCTTCACTGATGTGCAGAATGTCTGTGCATGGGTAGACACAAGTCCAGGCACATGCAGGTGCCCTCTTGCACGATAGGTGTGGAGATGATTCTTCCTTCTTCTCCTACTCTTTCAAATACACTGTCATTGTGCAGGTCTTATCAGTTCACAGAGGAGACTCAGACAGTAATGTGGGAGGAGAGAGATGCCTTTTTAGTGCATGTTTCCACTGATGTTGATCATGTCATGGATCTCCTCCTTTTTCCTTTGCCTCCAAGTCTCAGAGCCTGGGCGTTGATACTGGTCATGAGTTTTCACTCAGCAGATAGAAGAACACAGAGCCTCTGAAAATGAGAAGGGAAGATCCTGGATGCAAGAGACTGTGTCAGTCTGATAGGAATCAGCACTCTGTGCTATGCATGAACTCATGGTCACAGCTACCCCTAGTCTAGGAAGAAAGGAGGTCATTTTCTTTTTCCATGGGTCTTTAAGCTGAATGACAGACTTAGACAGTGGGAAGTAGTCTTGGCTTCATTGCCACCACATGCTCTTGATGTTATTTCAGAGACACAGGATCCAATGTGAAACCTTGTGTCCTCCCTAGGACCTGATTCCAGGTTGGCCCTGAGACTGGTGAACGGAGGGCATCTCTGTGAGGGCCGTGTGGAGGTCCTATACCACGGTTCCTGGGGCACCGTGTGTGATGACAGCTGGGACATCAATGATGCCAACGTGGTGTGCAGGCAGCTGGGTTGTAGCTGGGCCATGTCTGCTCCAGGAAGTGCCCGGTTTGGTCAAGGTTCTGGGCCAATTGTCCTGGACGATGTGGCCTGCTCAGGTCATGAATCCTACCTGTGGAACTGTTCGCATCGCGGGTGGCTCTCCCACAACTGTGGACACCATGAGGACGCTGGAGTCATCTGCTCAGTTGACAGTACAATTGCTTTCTATTTTATTGGGTGGTTTTCCTCTGCCCCAGACCCTCTCACCCTGAGCTTCTCCTGGAGATGAGTTTCTGTCACCTGCACTGGCAAATCTCTGATGTCTCTGAGCTTGGTGGGTGTAATGCCCCTGGTTACTGGAGTTTGTCCCTATAGCAGAGGCAGGTTTAATCTAATCTAAGAATGTAAGAGCAAACTTCCCTGATATTGCTTTTGAGACTAGGTTTATATTTTCTGCTTAGCTTCCGTGGTGCTTCTCAGGGATTGTTTCTAAGTGACATGGGGGAAGGGCCTCAGCATTTGTCCTGCTTATCATCCTGAGTGACTTGTTCCAGTACATCTGAGTCCTGGATCTCACTTGTGTTTTCATCTCTTCCCTGCAGGTGTATCTACTCCCTTTACAACAACAAGTAAGTCTGCCTTTTCTTCTTAAGAGGATTGACTTAAAAGGTTTTATTTCTTATAGGATCTCTAAAGATTTGGAAGGGAAAAGGGAGACATAATAAATTAACCGTTGCAAGCTAGGCATAGTGAGTTCAAGGCTTTCCTAGTCTGCATGGTGGGTTCAAGACTTGCTTAAACTACAGAGCCCCTATCTCAAAAAACAAGCACATTAGTTAATTAACTAATTAACAAACAAGTAATTATTGATGATACCAAAAACTAATCATGATTTTCTCTATCAACAGCTCTTTCTCCCAACGACAGTTTTCCAAACAGTAAGTTCCAAGCTCCCTGACAAATCTGTGGCAGAGATGCTTGAATCTCCCCCTTTCCTGTCCCTCAGTGATGAGGACACTTTGGAGGGATGATGGCTAAGGGAAAGCTTATGAAGCATCCCGGGAGAGTGTCTCCCCTGACCCTTGGTGAATGGTTCAGGTCCAGGGCACCTTTTGTGTCTATGCCTCAGAGATTTTGTAAAACATTTTCCCATGTGACTGTGCAGTCACCAGTGTTTTGTTGTCCTTACAGCAAACTATTCCTGCGGAGGCTTCCTGTCCCAGTCATCAGGGCGGTTTTCTAGCCCCTTCTACCCTAGCAACTATCCAAACAATGCCAGATGTGTGTGGGACATTGAGGTCCAAAACAACTACCTTGTGACTGTCATCTTCACAGATGTCCAGTGAGTATGTGGATGCAAAGCAGAATGCATCAGGGACCTCCACGGATGCCTACAAAGAGAAGACAGGGCACTTAGAAATTCAGGAGAGATATTTGTGTAGGCGACATTCTTTATTATGGGTTTTGGGGAGTGGTAATAGATTGGGGAATCCATCCATGCAGCAGGTAGGGGCTCTGATTCCAAGCTCCAGATTTTCCACTAGTTTGCCACAGGAAGTCATGTGTAGTCCCTGAGTCTCAGGCAAAAGAGAGAAACGAAATATGCTCTCCTCAACTCATGGGTTACTGACAGGATCATAAGAGTATGTCAAAATACTTGGAAGATGTTACCCAGTGGGAGAGAGGGAATGTTGTCAGGAGGAACAATGGTGTAAGAGGGAGTACTGCAATTAATCTTATTAACCACACCCATTTTTCTTACCATTCCTTCCTTTATCTCACAAGTTCCTAGGATTGGACAGGGTGGAGATATTACTGTTGTTACAGAGATAGACTATCTGTTCTTTCCCCAATAACAAGTAGATATCCATTATTTTAAATAGAGGAAACATCACCAAAAATGCATCAATATATGACATATCCAAGGAGGGGAGTGTTAAGCTGATCATGGAAAGGTACCAGAGTTTTCTAGAATCCTGGACAAAGGGGTTCCACACTTTTTTCTGTAACAACTGTCATTGAACAAAATAGTTCTCTCTCTTGATTTCTGTTTGCAGAGATCTTGGAAGTCTCTGCCTTGATAATTCAGTTGGAGTTTTGCAAGAGATGCACGATCTGAACTTCCTTGTCATGACAATATAATGGCTTTACCTAAAGCTCCTGATTCCTAGGGAACAGAGCTGTCCCCAGCTACTCTTTAGCTTGTGTACCAATGACAGTGACCACCACCACTCTTGACATTATATAAAGCACTTTTTCATTTGCTATTTGAGTGGAGCCTCACAACTGCCTTCTTTAATAAAGGATTATTTTATATTTGTACAACAGAAACTTGAATTTCAGAAGGTGATTTGACTTTCCTGCTATTTATTTCTTTGATTATGTATTTATGTCACTATGAACTCATAGATATGTGTTTCATTCTGTAGGAGAAACAGGGACTGTTAATGAAAGGAAAATGGTCTATACACTCTTCCTTTTACAATTTAGAGGATTTTTAGGAAACGACTATAGATTTTGTATGTGTGATTCCAAAGGCTGGATGAGAACCCAGGTGATCATGTGAAAACAAATCCCACTTGATTTAAGGAAATTCATTCACTCTTTTTTTTTTAATTCATTCCCTCTTTTCAATGATGAACTTTTCTCCACATTTGGAGGACAAAGTCTGGCCTGCTCCCTGAGATCAGTCCCTCTCTATCAAACTCTGGACAGAAGTGGAACTAAAACTGTGTGTTCTGTCTCTGCAGGCTGGAAGGCGGTTGCAGATATGATTACATTGAGGTTTTCGATGGCCCGCAGCATACTTCTCCTCTCATTGCTAAGCTCTGTGATGGGTATAGGGGCTCCTTCACCTCAACATCCAACTTCATGTCCATTCGCTTCATCAGTGATGGCAGTGTCACACGGAGAGGATTCCAGGCAGAGTACTACTCTACCTTTACTAATGACAGCACTAGTAAGTCTCCTGTGGGAACAGTTGGTTCAGAATGGGGACATCACTGAGAGCCTTTTGCTGCTCAGCTGTCCTGTGGTTGTGAAATACAAAATTAGATCAGCCCTAGGGCCCCAGGGCTTGATTTCCTGCCTAGCTAGGTCTTGGACATGAGGCCTCAGAACTCTAGCTGCTGGATATGAGGTCAAGGGCCAGCACTGGATGATTGGCAGTTTCTTAGTTTTATTGTAGTCAGCAAAGAGGAAGAAGAAGGTACAAGATTATACTTTTGGTACATAAAAAGAAGTCAGTGCCAAAGGCATAAATAATATCTGACTTGAAGCTTTGTGGCGTTTGTTGATGTCAGGTACTAGCTATATCCTGAGACCTAATGCAGTAGATTTCCATCTGAAGGTTCATGGTGCTGGTCACAACCACTTCCAGCAGAGGCCATGTGACTGTAGTCTGAGATGATTTATGGACAGATGTACACATTGATCAAGGGCGAGACAAGGTGACACTCAAGCAGTCAGGATTTGAAGTATTAACTTTCTCCCTAGCTAAAAGACCTTACTTGATAACCTCACCAACATCTGATTATGGAGTTACTTTACTTTGGGGATAAATGGTAACACGCCAAACATTTCACTTATTTAAATGCTTGCTTCCCATTGTCCATCAGAGACATCCTAAGTCCACATGCCTTCTTCAGGCTTTCATGAGGATGGGACTGACTTGTGGCAAAGGCCACTTGAGGATTGCGCTGAGATATATTCTATTCATGCACCCTACATGCTAACCATGTGTACCAGCTGTCAATATCTGTGCTCCTTTATAAGAAAATGTACGCAGTAGGACTAGTGGGGTTTGGGGACCCCGACCAAATGTATTATCTACCTTTGTCCATCAGACCTGCTTTGTCTGCCGAATCACATGCAAGCCAGTGTGAGCAGGGCCTACCTCCAATCCCTGGGCTACTCGGCAAGTGATCTCGTCATTTCTGGCTGGAGCAGCAGCTACCAGTGTCGGCCCCAGATAATGTGGAATCACGTGATATTCACAATTCCCTACTCAGGCTGTGGCACCCTCAGGCAGGTAAGCCTGCGCTTTCTCCTTTCCTCTTGAGCATGCTTTCTGACAGTGATATGCAGCATGTATCTTAAATACTTGGGATCCTGGTGTTATTTGGTGGAATCAGAACCCAGTCAGAGCAAAGGAAGATAGAAATATTTGGGATCATGACATATACTACTACATGATATATACTACTACTTCTAAATAGGAGGGAGTAGAAGGACAGAAGGAAGCTCATTGAGCAGTTTCTCCAGCTGTTTCTTTCAGAGAGGCCACTTGGTAGGCTGCCACTCCTACCAACAATAACGAGAGCAGCTCCAGGTCAGATCTGAGTTTTACAGGGTCCAAAGTGTGAAGCTGAGATGACTGAGGAACAGCAGGAGCCTCGTTAAACCAAAGAATGCATACATATCTTGCTTTCCTAAGTTTCCCAGGAGCGCATAGCAATGCTAACACATTGCTAAGCCTTAGTGAAAGCTTGTTCACTCATTAGTGTCACAGTTAATTGGATTCTGTAATACTATTTGTTGAGCTGTCACCATCGAGGGTGATCAACTGTCTTGGTTTGCCTGAAACTGCAGGTTTTAGCACAGAGTATCTCATGTCTCAGGAAATCCTCCACTCCTGGGTATATTGGAACAGTTGTCATCCAAGTGGCAGATGCTGTGATTACTACAAATCCCACTCCCCCGATTTCTCAAGTGTGTAACTATAGTCATCTTTGCTTTGAAAATGGGAAAATTGGGCCGGAGATTTAGCTCAATGGCTCAGGTGCTTGCCTGGTAAGGATGAGGTCATGAGTTCCATCCCCAGTAAAAAAAAAAGGGAAAGGGAGCTGAGAGAGACCAGGCATGTTGCCCAAGGCCAGTCAGCCGTGAAGGGATAGGGCTGACAGCAGAATTTGAGAATCTCAAGAAATTTATGCTGAGAGAAAGTCGCCATGCTCTGTGGCTTCATTTATATTAATAAATGGCAGTTACATAAAGATTTTTCCATGGCTGTTTGTCACCAGGCTGGAGGGGTGGCTGCCAAGAGCAGGTAGAAGCTATAGGACAATGAAAATCTTCTGTGGTAGTGATTACATAGTCAGACCATGGACAGTACAGTACATTCATCCCAGGTGTATTTAATTTTAAATTGGCCGTTCAAAATTCTGAATTTTGCCTGACAACAAAATAACCATTTCAAGATATTGTGTTAAAGACCAAAAAACCAAAAAATGATACTACTTTTACTTGGTTTATGAATGCAGGCTGTTCATTGTATGAAATGCTCACAATGTACACCATATGTGGAACATACAAGGTCAGCCAGAGTCGCATCCCTGCACCAGAAATAGAGTGACCACTTCTTATGTGGCAGTCTCTGTGCTAGGTGCCAAAGTGATGCTACTCACTACCTGGCCAACTTGTTCCTGGCCTCTCAACCCACAAGAAAAAGAAAGGGAGAGGACACTCACTTCACCAACTAGATGGACTCAGTGGCTATGAATGCCTGTGTCTGAGGAACTACAGTGGCCACATGGTTGCCCAGCTCTCTTAATCAGATCTCATATGTAACAGGTCTCCTCTGAAGAGGAACTTGGTGGGTCAGGTAGACTTACTTGCAGGGAAGAGTCATGCCCTGCAAGTGGTTTGTTCTGCCTGCCTTTATATTTCATACTGTAAACTAATCATGGTGGGTCCTAGTTTGTCATGAATTTAGCCCCTGGGAGTCAGTCCACCAAGAGTGAGCACTGCTTCAGGAGCAATCGTGTCCAGTGTCCTAACAGCCAGCAATAGAATTTTGCCTTTGACAGTGCATATGACTAAAACAGAAAGCTTTATATTCCTTTTTATTTTTCATTTAAAGATTAAGACTGCCTTACATGTTAGGACTTCTGTTTGGGTCGCTAATGATGTTATCTTCCTATTCATTCTTGTGGCATGCTGGAATCAAAGCATGTGGGTCTGGGAGTGGTTTGCTTCTGATCATCATAGCACTTGAGGGGAGGAGAAATCCCAGGGTCCCAAGAGGGACAATGACACTCTCGGGCCAGAGCTGGGTGATCACAATCATGAACCTTCCAGAAAGACTTGTCCTGATGTGCTCGAAGCTCCCCTGCCTTGTCCTCAGCTCTTATAGCACTTCCACACGGCTTCTGGCCTCTGTTCCTTTCATTCATTCCATTAATACTTATAGATGCTACCAGTGCTATTGATGACACTGTGCAAGCCCTTAAGAGAGAATATTTAGATATCGTCTTTCCTGTAAGATGGCCACAGCTCCCAGGTGTAGGGCTCCCATCCTTGGAAAAGTCACTTTCAAGAGGTATAAAGCATATCAAATGCCATGAGGGGCCAAGATTCTTAGAAATTTGCTGGTTAGTGAAAGGCATAGTAGCAAATGGCCCTGTGGTACAGGGAAGTGGGACAGGAAAGGCCCAGGGTGCTGTGACCCACACAACTGTCCTAACCCCAGAGATCAAGGCTTACTGTTAGTATGACTCTGGATCTCTATGGCTTCCAACTCCAACAGTGTCAGTCACCAAGCTGCAGCAGTTAGCAGTCAAACAAAACACAAAGTAGTTAACACTGAGCTCACCAGACCCCACCCTGAGAAATATGTGACCTCCTCCCCTGTGACCCCCAGCCATAATGAGAATGAAACAGACCATTCTATTCTCAGCCTTGAAGTCCAAAACTCATGGTAGGTCAAGAGATCATCCAGACACAGCAATCTGGCCAATGAGGAAGGCAACCACCGGTCCACACCATGTTTCCCATCATGTGGTGCAGGAAATTGGGGAGGAAGTCCTACCAGTTGATCTGGACACCAGGCTAGATAATAGTAGCAATAGGAGCATGCATTGCCCATCTGTGGGTGGTTCTGGGAACATTCTGAAGTCTGTGAAGTTATTTCCTTCTTATTATAAATCAAGTCAGCAATGAAATTCTCTTACCAGATGAAATGTGCCTCACTCTGCTCATGCCTGCTACTCCTAGGTGGATAATGATACCATCAGCTATTCCAACTTCCTCAAAGCAGCTGTTTCAAATGGCATCATCAAAAGGAAAAAAGACCTCAATATTCACATCAGCTGCAAGATGCTCCAGAACACCTGGGTCAATACCATGTACATTACTAACGACACCATTGAGGTCCAGGAAGTCCAATATGGCAATTACTACGTGAACGTTTCTTTCTATACATCCTCTTCCTTCTTATATCCTGTGACCTACAGACCATATTATGTGGACCTGGATCAGAATTTGTATCTTCAGGCTGAAATCCTCCATTCTGATGCCTCCCTGGCCTTATTTGTGGACACTTGTGTGGCTTCACCGAACCCCAATGACTTCTCATCTTTGACTTACGATCTCATCCGGGGAGGGTAAGGATTGCTTTTATGGGATAGGTTGAAGCCTCTGCCTGATAATTCAAACTTAAGTAGCTCATAAGCCTTAGAGTGCAGATTTTAGTTAACTGAAGCTCTCAGGAACGTAAATGCAGCTAGATCCCTTTCTAGGTACAGTAATGTCCTGTGGCTTTTACCTTTGGAGAACCTTTTTTGCTGTGTCCTGGACAACATCAATGGTTAGAGGAGCAGGATTTTCATCATCTCCAGTTAACATGCGGGAGAAATGTTATGACTCACCAGTGGTCATTTAATAGGTTGGCTGTGAACGGTGATTAGACTCTAGGCTACCAAACTCTATCTTGTGATTAAAACTACCTGTGTATAATGGGAAAAGCGTTGCTTTGGGAGCAGAACAAGGTTGAAACCCATACTTCTTTGGGCCAGTTTCCCCACCTGTCAATTATGATAGTGATACCCACACTATAAGACTTTCATATTACAAGAAAAAGAGTGTATGGACACTAAGCTCACCCAGCAGATGGTCTACAGGATCATTGCAGCGAGGAGCTCTTTGTGACTTCCATGGGCCTGGAAAGCTTTTAGCTCAGGTAGTTCAGGGGCCAGGCCAATGTCCCTAACTGTTTTTCCCTGCTCCAGCTTCCCAGATGAGGCACCCTGCAGAGGTAGGTAAAACTCCCCACTGAAGATGTCTTGGGAAGCCAGGGGTAGAAGTCCAATCTCCACTCTGTACTCTCTGTTGGTGGTGGCATTTACTGCTTGATTTGCCATCCAGCCTTTACTATCTTAGTAGCCATTGCCTCCTTTGAGAAATTGAGGTATGCTGCTAGGAATGAAGGGTAAGGATTACATTTCACACCTCCCCAAGATACAAAAAGCAGCATCTACACATTTGGTTCAACTAGCGCTGACCCTCAGTAACAAAGACAGAGAGAAAGCTTACCTGGATCCCCTCTCTGTATAGTAAGGGGCTGGGATTTGAGTGAATACAAAATGATTGAAATGAATGCAAATGAGTGAGCATTTTAATGTCCTTTCAAAGGATTCTTTTCTAAAGGTGACATTCTGCCACCTATACGGTGATGCAATTTTATAGAACGAGGGGGAACTAACTGCGTGTGAAGGAGAGAAATCCAGCGAGAGCTGCTACTTAAAGATGCTGGTGATGCAGAGCTCCCTGGCCTGTTTCACAAATGCCCTACCCCTAAATGAGCCTCTGGGTTTCTCCTTTCACTCCTTGACCACTACAAGGGCTTTTGTGGAAAAACAAAGAAATCTAAGTATTTGAGAAAAGCTGAGGTAAAAGTAGAGGCAGGAAGTAAGCTTTGAAAGCCAGAGCAAGGAGGGTGAACAGACCTAGGCCAAGTTTCTGGGACAGCTAGGCTGTCCTGGGACCAAGGCCATTAACCCTTGAGTCATTCCAGCCCTGTGATCCCAGGTCAGCTCACCCTACTCTTCTCTTGCCCTGTCATTCAAAGTCCCACCATTATAACTGCACATAGTTTATCATGGGAAATGTATCCTCATTCATATCTACTAAAATTCCTGAAGCAGGTTCTTAAATTATTTTCTTTCTGTCACCAGCTAGGACTAGGATAAGGGAGTGGGGAAAACTTTCTACCAAGGGGATAAGGAAGTGCTTAGATATTGGAGTAGGAGGCCTACATGGTCCTCAGGTCATTGTGGAAAATATACCTACATAGGGCTCAGGAGAGGCCCAGGAGCTCAGGGGAAAGAGGCCCTGGGAGAAGGACAGCCAGGCAAGCTGGAGAACACTAAAATTGCCTTACATGTACTCAAATATCACTTTACCCAGATCTACAACCAGGAAATGGAATGAGAAATTATATTCTTTCCTCTCCTGTCTTTGGCCTGCTCCTAGGCTGCAAACTTGAACCACTTCTCTGACTCTGTTGGCTTACTTGTGGCCTTCAAGTACACCCTTACTTAAACCCTAACTCTCTATGCTATATGAGGCCTACTTGTCTGCCTGGAAACCCCAAGAGGACTTGCTATTAGATGCTGCGATGATGCACCAAATCTGCTGGGGATGAGTGCATGATCAGCCAGGTCTTCAGAAAGGAAGTGAGGGTGGCTTGGGAGACTAGGCAGCCGGATGGGCTGTGGAGTTCCGCGCCTGGTACTACCGAATTGTAATTCAGTGGTTTGGCGAGAACTAACAGGTTATTTCTCTTTTCTTCCAGATGCGTAAAGGATGAAACCTTTCAAGTGTACACCCACCGGTCTCCCCGCATTGTTCGTTTCAAATTCAATTCCTTCCACTTCCTGAACCGCTTCCCTTCAGTGTACCTGCAGTGTAAACTGGTGGTGTGCAGAGCCTACGACTACTCTTCCCGTTGCTACAGAGGCTGTATTGTGAGGTCCAAGAGAGACGTGGGCTCCTACCAGGAAAAAGTGGATGTCGTTTTGGGACCCATCCAGCAGCGCAACCCCCCTGAAGGGAAGAAGAGCCCGGGTAGGTGGCCATCCTCGGATGACCCTACAGCCCACTGAAGCCCAGGCCCATGACACACATGGAATTCAGATGCTTCTATTGGTGTTATGTTACAACCCAAATGTGCCAGCAAACTGTGCTATACTTGGGCAGAGAGTTTGACCCAGAAAGCATACAGACCTGATGCTTTATCCTCTGGGTCCTGAACTCCCGGAACACATGCTTCTCATGCTTAAAATGAAATTTCTAATAATTACCGGTTATAACTGTTGAGAGAGTTAAATAAAGTAGTATTAAACAGCCTTGACCCCAGAGTGGTGTATGTCATTGGGTACTTTATGAACAATAGCTTGTTATTATTGGCACTGTCACCCATATTAACAACATTCATGATGCTATTATTCCTCACCATGATGACACCAAGTGATAACACCAGGTGTAGGGACATCAGCATCAGGCAGGCCATGAGAATGCATGTGTGGATGTGTGTGAGGATGAGGAAGTAATCTCAGGCTTCTCAGGGCGATGCATAAGATTCCTGGCCCAGGTTGTGGCCAGGTCTATACCTATGGTAACATGGTTAATGGGACAGGGATGGGATGGCAGTAGTGACCACAAGCCCTCCCCTTGGTCAGGGCATCAGACATATTTTACAGCTTGCCTCAGGCATCTTTACAGCTCCCTCCCTTCATGCCCAGTATTATGTCTCTTTGGTCAGTTGATTTTCCATCGTTTCCTTTGTTATTCATTCAATGAACATTTATCAAATGCCTATGGTGTGCCAGGAAACAAATAAAAAGATGCAAATCAAAATCTCTGCCCTTGGGGAGCTTGCACTCCAGTGGAACGAGGTGCAGTTAGAGTAGACCTAGTGCATGCTCCATCTGATAGTGTCGGAGCTCTGGAGAGAAGGACAAAAGCACAGGAGAAGGAAGTAACCATGTTACCTTCTCTCCTCTCCCTTTATTTCCTATAGCCCCCTCTGTAGCTCAGGTCTTGGCTAATTTCTTCCCTGGGAGTCTTGTAATCATTTCCCAACTGATCTAAAATGTCCTAATTCTCTCTCCCATCCATTGGAACCTCAGGCCAGAATTGTTCCCCTAAAGTCCAGCTCAGAGTTCCCACTCAAAACCTTCCTTTGTTCACTAGGCAACAAGACAAGGTGAAACAAAGCTCTCCCACCCAATAGTTAGCTGCCCTTTGGGATATGACCTCAGTGTCCCTTTGGTCATGTCCCTCTCCCATCGCTTTATATATTCCACCAAATAGTTCATCTGATGGGGACAACGGCTCTTATTTGTCTTCCCACCTCTCTTCTTCTGGGTTCTGTCCTGGTCCCAACTCTTTTCTCGGTGTCCTCTTCTCCCAGACCTGGTGGTATTGAAAATGGAGGAGCCGGGCAGCTCTCAGGGGAGCTATCACAGCACTGCCGTTGCTGCAGGAGTCTTCCTAGCCTTGGTCCTGGCCGTGGCAGCCCTCACACTGGGGAGGACCGGCAGCACCAGTGGCTATCCCCGGAGCACTAAGCTGTGAAGCCAGGAGAATGCACTCAGACACTGGCCCTGTGTACACAGGCACCCCCAGGTGATGGAAGAAATGAGGGCACAGAACTGAGCACCTGGGAGCACCCTGACTTAGTTTCTCTTGGCACAAGTATATGATAAGGTGAGCCGAGGTGGTAGTGGAGAGAGGTGGGGGCCAAGTTAATGTCACAGTCTACAGTCCCTCATGCGGCTGTGGGCCAAACACTGGAAGTAGCAGAACTTTCTCTAAACAGCATTTCTTTTCTGATCTTTTCCAAATCAGTTTTCAGTTACAGTATGAATCTCAGCCTTTCTTTATCATGAAGCAAGCTAAATAAAGCATCCTTTTCAATGCAAGTGTCTTGCTTGGCCAGTGTTTCCAGACATTCCCTTATGAACTGGATGCCCTCAAATTAAGTAAACAGCTAGGGACTCTGCTCTCTGACCTGCAGAATCCCTAAGGAGTGGCTAACATGCCTGGCCAGTATCCTTGGGAATGAGAAATCTTCAGCTGCTGTGGGATGCAGACTGTGACCCTGAGCCTTTCCAGGAGGACTGAGGAACTAGGGATTACGGGACTATTTTGCTGTTTCCCATCTTTCTGGTCATGACCACCCACATTCACCCTTGCCCCTCAAGCTGGGAGGTCAGGAAAGGTGGGAGGGTCACCCTGTGGGGACACACAAGCTCTGAAAAGCTGTAGGAATGCAGCAAAATGCAGGCACCAGGCTGGAGCCAGCTCTGAGCAGATGTGGATTTGCTCAGAGCCAGGGAACCTGTGTCAAGCCATACCCTCAGAGGGACAGCAGGCATACACACTCTGTATCCCCAGATAAGAACAGCAAAGGCTAGACACATGGCATGAGCCTGTTTTGAGTTGCGTCCTGTTCCTTTCTGGGATGCACCTGCCTTCCAGTTTCATATATATGACTGAAAGTCCCACTCACTCCAGCTATTACCTTCTGGATATTTTCCCAGAAAAATTGAAAGGTCATGTCACAGAAATCTATGTGCACCCATGTTCATAGCAGCACAATTTGTAATAGCTAAGTCTTGGAAACAACAAAAATGCCATTAACTGCAGAACGAATGAAAAAGGTGCTATTTTTATGCAATGGAATATTACTCAGCTAAAAAATGGGTGATCTTGAGGCTTTCATAGGTAACTGGAATCAACTTGAGAATGCCTTTCAGTTTCTTCCAAGCAGAGCAGATTCACCCCACATCACTGTCATCCTCCTGCCATCCCATTTGTGGAGGCGAGCGGGCACTGCAATTTAATCTTAGTGCCATTCTGGCCGTGGGAATTCATTATAGTACTTCGTTTCTTTGGTTGCCTATAATTGTCAAGTACAGAAAACTTGCATTTGTTTGTCTGTTACCTTCTGCTCTAAGTTAACAGAATTAGTTTTTTTTTTAATTTTATTTAAGGAGAAAAAGAAAAAAAAGCAGAGAAAGGGTACAAGTTATACAGATTTAGAGAAAAAAATAAACAGTAGGAAATCACTAGTTAATGGAATACATATTGTCATCTTAGAAATAATTGTGCAAGTTACAAAAATTAAAGCTTATAAAGTGGACATTCCAACAGTGAGACTGCAAACAGTTCTGTTCAATGATCCAACAAAACTCAGTAATATCATTATCTATCTTATACACTTAAATATACATGCAGTTATATCATTTAGAGCACTTTCTTTTCCTCTCTTTTGTACAATGACAATTACACATTTTGGGTTTTGTTGCTCCCACAGTTCTTACTACTTTTTTGGAAGAGAGTAGAACCAAATGTGACATAACAGAACAGAGTCAGTCAAATCAAAAGGGTGGACATAATAGATAATGTAAAAGCGTAATACAAGGTGATCAATAATGGTTACCATAATGCCTCCCACTATCTCTAATAGAATTGCCTATATCATCAGTTATAATAAAATTGAACAAAACAGTAAAGAACAAAACCAACAAAACCAAAACATTGGAGACATTATAGGTCTTCAAAAGTAGTTAATAGTCAACCAGAATGGGCGTCATAATGAATCCCACTATCTTAACAGCTGTTGCCTAAACTTTCGAACCTGGTACTATCAAGCAAAACAGAATAGAGGAACATCAGTCAAAACAAGATGGTGAGAGCAATAAAGGGCTTTAAATCAAGTTAATGGAAAGTCAAAGTGGGTTACGATAATATATCCTGCTATTTATTTATTTATTTTTCCCTTAATTAAAAGGATAAAAATAAAAATAAATAATAAAATGGAGATTGAGATAAAAGAGGGCATAACAGCAAAACAGCACAGATCAAAACATAACCATTTAAGCAAAATAGTGTTTTACCACAAGATAATCCCTACATAAAAGTAGTTATCATATTGTTTCCTTCCTTGAAATCTTTGAGTATAACTTCGTATACGCATCAAATATATCAAAACAATGTAAAACCATTTAAGAGAATGACAGCATTACAGGGTATTTAGAGTCAACTAACAGAAGATGAACAATGGTTTCTGTATAATCTCCTTGTCTATAAAAGTTTTTGCTTATATTATCATACATAATAAAATCCAATAAGATACCACCTGTTTAGACCAATGGAGACAGAAGAACAAAAGCTTGATGAGACTTCAAAACAAGATGATACTAAATCAGTATTACCTATTAAGATGTCATTTTCTCCAAAATAGCTGTTCCTATCATCCAATCTTCTCTGCCTCATTTCTATTGAGCCCTTTTTTGTCATTAGTTGTCAGTTTGTCTTCTTCATTTTGTTTTCTGCTCCATTCATCGTGGCCTCTCTGCCACTATTTCTGGATTCTTCGTATTTTTCTTTTTTAGAATATCCTGCAGTATTCTCTGTAGAGTTGAATTGGTGGTTGCATATTCCCCTAGTTCCTCTTTATCCTGGAAGCACCTTGTTTTTCCATCAATTTCCAGGGATAGTTGTGCAGGATATCTCAATCTTGGCTGGAGATTATTATCTTTCAAAGCTTGAATTATTTCCCCCCATGCTCTTCGTGATTTGGTGGTTTGTGCCGAGAAATCTGCTGTAATTCTGATGGGTGTTCCCTTGTAAGTGATCTGTTTCTTGTCTCTGACGGCTTTTAACATTCTGTTCTTGTATTGGATTTCTGGAATTTTAATTATTATATGCCTGGGTGTTGCTCTGTTTGGGTTGTAGGTGGCTGGGGTCCTGTATGCTTCATACAACTTGAGTATCTTTACCTTTTGCTAAATTAGGAAAATTCTCCTGGATTATTTCTGTGAGTAGCTTTTGTAGTTCATTTGTTTGTGTCCCTACTTCTTTTATGTTCTTAATTCTTAAGTTACAGATCCTCTTATCATCTTCTAGTCTTTGTATTATTGCTGTTTGTTTGTTTGTTATTTTTAAGAAGTTTTTCATTTCATTCTCCCATATTACAAATCTGCCCTCCAGTTCAGATAATCTGTCCTTAGTTTCTTTTAAGCTGTTATGCCAGTTTTCGATAGAGTTTTTAGTTTCCTGGTAATCTCTTTGAACCTGCTTCACATATTCTATGCTTTCTCTATTTTCTCCATCAAACAATTCTCCCCTCTTTTTCTGTTCTTCCATTCTACCATCTGTTTTTTCTTGGGTGGTGCTTAGCATTTCTCTAACTATTCTGCTTATCTCTAGCTTCAGGTTATTAATAACTTCATTCCTGAACTTGTCTATGAGGCTCTGGAGATAGCGCTTTATATCTATTGGTGCTGTGTCTACTATTGTCTTTTTCTCAGGATTGGGGGCCGAGGAGCCTTTCTTGTTGCTGCCTCTTCCCATATTCTTTGTTCCTTATATATGCAAGCATATATAGGAGGCCCAGCTTCCTTCCCTGTCGGCCACAGTCTGCTTGAGTTTTGCTGGCTAGGTGTTCCCGCCCACTGCAGCGCACCAGGAAGTTGCAGACCAGGCAGCCTATGTGCGACCCGCCCCTCCAGTTCAATCTACCTTCAGGCGCTGGGACCTGGGTTGTGTTAGCCTACTGGATCTCAGCCAGCAGCGTCACGTAGGCTAGGCACTGCTCACCAATCCTGCTTGAGAGGGGGATACGTGACTGAAGTCACTGCGCCCTGTTCCCGCAAGTCTGCCCGGTCTCAGAATGTCCTCTGTTGGAGTCTCCTAGACCGTGGAAGAGTCCCAGTTTCTCTCACTCACCGCAGGTTGATGCATGGCTCACCGCCCGCCTGCTTTCAATTCCGTTCACCAATTCCTGTTTTCAGAGTTTTTGCTTGTCTCTCTCCCTGCTGAGCGGATGTTAGATGCAGCAGTGGTGGCGGGAAACCCAAATCGTGGCTTCCACTGGTGCGGGCTCCAGCTTTCACACTGAGGCTTTTCTGTTCCTGTTATAGCACCAGGATTGTATTCCCAGTTGGTTTCTCTCAGCCCAGTTCATTCTTGGGTCAGCAGGGCATATCTCCACTTGCTTATGATTCCTTACTCTGCACCATTCTGAATTCTAAGCTGGGTCTTTCAGAGAGCCTCCATAGCTGCTGCTATCTGTCTGCCATGTTCTCCCAGAAGTCCAAGTAACAGAATTTGATTCTCTTTTTTTTTCATTTTAGAGTAAGGTATTTATTAAATTTTGTCATGTATGATCACTTTATAACCATTTAACTCTGACATAAACTTTGACATTTAAAAACAGAATATACCTATTATTCAACTATTTTACTTACATGCACTTTTTAATTCTCAAGCAGTGCTCATAACTAGGAAATATTGTACATTAACCATCTCATATTAGGCTTATTAAGAACCTAGTTCAAGGGGTAAAAAAAGTCAACATCAATTCACTCACCAAAACCTGTTCACACATATACTAGCCACTATTTCCTCCAACTACATATTTATGTTACATTCCTCTATAAAATATATAATTATAGTCATACAACAATAGTTACTAATGAAACAGAAACATCATTTCAGGAAAGGATTACAACACATGGGGCCAGATATTGAACACAGGAGACCAGAGGTATAAAAGTCATTTGGGAACACCATACATTCTTCAGTATTTTCCACATTCCAGCTGGAAAGAACATGTGCAAAGTTTTCTTAGCAAACGGTTGTCAAGAGGGCAGGAAAAGACTGACTTTCATGTCATACACATTCAGAGAAGACTGACGCCTTGATGGAGGACAGTTGTGCACACTGTCTGTTAGGTCTGTCTGTATCATCTATAGCTGCTAGAAGTTTTTGTCTGGTTTTCTTATTGTTATGAGATCCCAGGCAAACACTTACCAGGTTGATCAAACACTTCACTGAATACTCCCTGTGCTCATTGATCCAGCGTTACGTGACATTCTCAGTTAGGTGGTAGGCTTTGGTATAGCTTTCCAGGACTGAGTCTGATATGTGTTAGTTTCTCAAGTTTCATTAAAAGCTATTGAAAATCCAATTGCATCAATGCATGACCCTCAGTACTGCACTTCTTAATGTGGGCATATTACAGTTGCTATCACTGCAGCCTATGTTTCTCTGGATCAACCAGTCACTTATGTGGACACAGGGACCTTGGCTCTTCTTGTCTCCAAGCCCATGTGCTGGAAGGCATTGGCATCTGGTTCTCCCCCAGGGGCCCTCGCATGGTGCTGACTTGTGGGGAGGGCTTGCCTTCTTGTGGGCCTCTTATTCTCCTGCTCTGCAGTCTGCAAATGGCTCCGTCTCATGGGAACAGGCTAACACCTCATTCTTCCCTCAGCAGCCTGCGTGTGGCTGATTCCTTTCTTTAAAAACAGGCTAACAGATTGTGTTCCATTCTGTCATAGTTCCTACCATGTGCCAATGGTGGCCTCCCAGGGACCCCTACAGATATTTCCCTTTCAGCCTGTCCCTGGCTCAAGGACTCCTGAATTGGCCAGCCAGGGGTTTTGCTCAGAGAAAAACTCATATCCTGAAAGTTTTGGTGGCATCAAGTGGCTTCCAGGGTCTGCTATACAGGGACAACTCCTGGTCATTTGCCCCAAGACAAGATGAATTTGATGTCAGAGTCTCCTCCCAATGGGCTGTGTTGGCCTGGGCATGTACTATGTGGTGTGTGTGCTTGGAGAGGTGGCTCAGATGTGTGCTGACAAAGAAAATCATACCAGGGAGGTCATAGGCAACTATACATTGAGAAATTTTGCAGGTGAGGTGGTGAACAGCCATTACAAAAAATTAAATTTAATGAATCATATTAAGAACAAAGGTAACAAACCTTCAAAATTCATCATTTTCTAATTATTTGACCCCTTTTGACTGTGATCTTTGCCCAGGGTTCTTTACATACCGCTAACTGTCTGTTGGAAGTACTATCTACTGCTGAATGGACCACCCATCTTTCCCCAACTTTCCATACAGTGGTGCCATATTGCTAGCATAAAATAGCTATGAGAAAATACTTATATCATGGAAACCATGCTATACATCAGGGATTCTGCATTTCCATAGTTTTTGGTCAATATTTCCCAATAGACAAGACCCATAATTCACTCTAAGGGGCCCACACATTAGAAGATCTTGGCAAAATTTTCAGTTGTTTGCCATTAGGTTGAAATATCCTCTATTAGCATTACATCTTATGAAAAGTATCTGTACCTTAGTGGAATCTAATTTCACCTAGATCACAAGATGCCTTAGCAAACTCTCCAGAATTTAAAGTAAAGTCCCGGTAGGCCACGGGTTGTAGGCTCCTGAAAAGGAGTAAGATGCCCAGGTACAGGCTAGGGGCAGGCCAAGGATGGGGGGCAGAAGATGGGATTGTGGCATGGAAGACTTTGAAGCCTCACCTTATCTCCCCTCATCTGGGCCCCAAATTCCCTCTCTTCCTCCTCTTAGCCATGCAGAACTCTGAGGCTCTGAAGCACTAAAGCTCCAATTTTGGAACACTGACTTGATGTTAAATCTAGATGACAATTGCCTTTCTCCTGGAACTCTATACTTACAAATAGCCAGGCATCTTTGCTGTTTGTCCATGTTCTGAAATGAGGACCAGCATCTCAGCCAGAATCTTTCAGAGGCTGAATGTCTAAGAGTGAGTGATCGGCCCATGAAAAGCAAGGCCACCCTCTGGAGTTATGACACATGGCCTCGAGCTCTAAGATCCACCAAGTTATCAGTGGACATCTTACAGGGGTGAAAATTTTCAAAATTTGCTCCATCCTCATTTGGAGCCCACTAGGGAGCACTTTGGGGCAAAGTAGGATTGAGCCTTGGTGAGTATCCAGGCTTTCCTGTGATCTAATGAGGCCAGCATCTCTCCTCAATGAACCTGCTTCCTCCCCTTGAAACCAGTACAGTCTTCTGTATTTAAGGCTGAATGTGGCAAATGTTGGAAGACTAAGAGCTGGCATGAGCTGTCAGCTGATGGTATCAACCTCAGATTCTGCCTACTTATTAAGGGATGAATGTCTGAGGTAGCAGGAGCTCACAGGGAACAAAAACCTGATCTTCCTTCCATATGGATGAATCTGCATGATGCTAGGAGAGAGCAGAGTTGATGGGTTGGATCAGGAAGATGCTGGAAATTTGAACCAGTAAGATCATGTGAAAGATCCTCTGGTGGGGAACCTGGTTGACTCCTGTTGCATGGGAAGAGCCATCTGGTCATAAAATTTGTATCCTTCCTGCTGCTTTGATAATGGACTTTTGTTTTGATTTATATTCCTTCAATAACTTTGCTAGTGGACCAGTTTGGGCCTATTTACCTGGAACTTCCCCATTTTAGCATGGAAAGTTCCATGTACTGGATTTCTCGACAAATCAGGATAGCTGGTCACCCTGGACTCAGGGAACTGAGGAGGCAAGGCAGAGATCTAGACTGTACCAAATGCAGCAGACTGGAAGGAGATTAAGGATAGATACTTGGCCAAATGTGCAACACAAAGGTATCTGAGACCTTCCTTGATCACCAAGATAGAGGATTTTTCAAGTCTATCCTAGCTAGACTTAGGCAGATATCTGGCTCATTTTATTGATTTGGTTCCTAGAAATAGACCCAGATGGATAAGAAGGTCTCAAGTTTTATTTAGGGCTGGAGAAAGACCATGAGTTCCATAAGCATGTGGGTAAGCACGCACACATGTGTATGCGCATGTGTACTGGTACATTAATTTGCTAGGAGCCACCACAGACTAAGTGGTTTAAATAAACACCCTTGCAAAGAATTTAATAAGAATATTTTGAAATAATTTCAAATAAATGTTGCAAGAAAAGTACAAAGATGTCCACACACAGAAAAGTAGATTGCTCAGCTGGCATCTCAGTGCATTGCCTTACCACCTGCCCTCCACCTCTGTTTAGGCTCATTTTCAGTTTTCTTTTTTTCTGAACCATTTGAGAGTAAGCTGGAGATTAGATGCCCTTAATATCAGAATAACTAACATGCATTTCCTCAAACCATTCTACACCATCACTAATTCTAGAAGTAAATTCTGGTAAGACTCTTAGGTCAAGGTCACAGCCAACTGTCCTCAGGATGTCTCTTTGGTTTGCAGGGTCTGGGTTTCCACTGAGAGATAGATACTCATGTAGCTATTATGTTTCTTCAGTATCAGCCTTTCTGAAAGAGGTCTCAGTCTTTTCCTGCCTCCCTCTCCTTGTCATCAACAACATGCATAGAGTGTGGGCTTTGGAGTCCATGGCAGGCCCCTCCTCTCAGGTCCATCAGATATTTTCTGTGGAGGGTCAGTCTTGCATCTTTGGCAGGAATATCATAGGATACTATTTGGGGACATCATGCCAAGGAACCATGGTGTTCATACGTGCCGCCTATAGTAGCCTTAAATTTGGCCAGCTTCTCACGTTGGTGGCTATCAGATTTCCCTTTATATTTCGTTTTCATTTGGAGATTTTGCAAAAATGCTTTATTTCCTTTTAACTAGCATATCAATTACTTCACTTTGTTATCAGTCTTTTATGTGTTTGGTTTATGTGTATCTAATTATACATTAGATATACAGTACATTTACTGACAACTAAAGGTTTGTATTCTCTTTTTTTAAAATTTTATTTAAGAGGAAAAAGAGAAAAACACAAAACAAAACAAAGCAGTGTAAGGGTACACGTAATACAGAACTACAAAAAAAAAAAACATAACAGTAAGAAATCACCTGTTAATAGGTTACATATTATCATCTTGGAAATAGTTGCTCAAATCGCAGTATCAAAGAATACAAAGTGGACATTCAAACAGAGAGACTGCAAACAGCTGCGTTCAATGATCCAAAAACATTAATATAGTCAGCCATTTAACACCCCCAAACACACTTGCTGTTATATCCGTTAGAGCTCTTTTTTCCCTCTCTTTTTTACAACAAAATTTACACATTTTGGATTTTATTACTCCTTAGTTCTTATTACTTTTTTTGGGGGGGAGAGAATAAAGTCAAATATGGCAAAACAAAGCTGTCAGTCAAAACCAAGGATAGACATAGCACATGATGTAGAACAGAGTACAAGGTTATCAACAATGGTTATCAACGTTGTCTCTTATTTCCTTAAAAAGAATTGTCTATCTCATTAGATATTATAAAGTTGGATAAAACAGTACAGAACAAGACCAATAAAACTTAGGCATTGTAAACATTACAGGACTTCCAAAGGAGACAATAGTCAAACCAGAATGGGCATCTTAGTGAATCTTATTGCCTTCAAAGTAGTTGCCAAACCCTCAAACTTGATACTATCATACAGAATGGAACAGAGTCTAATCAGTCAAAACAAGATCGTGGGAGTATTACAGGACTTCAAAACAAGTCAATAGGAAATCAAAAAGAGTTACTATTATATATCCTAATTTTTAAAATTTTTCCCCTTAATTAAAACAAACATAAGAAATAACTAAATAATTTTTTTAAAGAATAAGGGAGAGATTGAGATAAAACAGGACATAACAATATAACAATAGAGGTCAAAGCATGACTGTTTCAGCAACCTAGTGCTTCACCACCAAATAACCCAACTTAATAGTAGTTACCATAGTGTCTGTCTTTTTCCTTGAAATATTTGGATAAAATTTCATATACTATAGCTTCAAATATTTCCATATCAAGAAGCCCAGAATAAAGACTTTCTAATTAATAAGTGAAAACTTTATAAGGCTTCAAGGCCACATAATGGGGAATCATGATTACCACATACTTTTATATATTTGAATCATTACTTACATTAGGAAAACTATTCGGTATTCATACATGCGAGATTGATTTATTTCACTTATGAGTATGGTCTCAAGCTGCGCCCATTTATTGATAAATATCTCAATGTGATCCTTCTTTATAGCTGAATATTACTCCATTGCATAGAAATACCACAACTTTTTTGTCCATTCCTCAGTTGATGGACACTTGGGTTGTTTCCAAGATCTGGCGATTACAAATTGTGCTGCTATAAACATAGGTGCACATATATCACTGTGATATGATGCTTTCAGTTCTTCTGGGAATATGCCTAGAAGTGGAATAGCTGGAATAAATGGGATTTCCAATCCCAACTTTTTGAGAAATCTCCAGACAGACCTCCACAAAGGCTGTACCAGTCTACACTCTCACCAACAGTGCAGGAGAGTTCCTTTTTCCCCACAGCCTCTGCAGCATTTGTTGTTGTTGGTTTTCTTGATCCTGGCCATTCTTTCAGGAGTGAGATGGTATCTCAGTGTGGTTTTAATTTGCATTTCTCTAATGACCAATGATGATGAGCATTTTTTCATGTATTTATTTGCCATTTGCATTTCTTCATCTGAGAATTGCATATTCATCTCAGATGCCCATTTTTGGATTGGATCTTTGAATTTTGGAGGTCTGAGTTTTTTTAATTCTTTATATGTTTTAGACAAGAGTCCCTTGTCTGAGAGAGAGTTCACTAAAATCTTTTCCCAGTTTGTGGGTTTTCTTTTCACTATGCAGGAGATTTCTTTTGACATGCAGAAACTTTTTAATAAGAAGTGGTCCCAGTTATTGATTCTGGGAAGTATGTCCCGTGTGGTTTGAGTCCTGTTCATGAATTCTCTACCTACTCCTATGTCTCCAAGGTTTCTACCCAATTTGTCTTCCAATAGATTTAGTGTTTCTGTTTTAATATTCAGATCTTTGACCCATTTAGATTTTAATTTAGTACATGGTGATAGACATGGGTCTAGCTTTAGCTTACGGCAAATGGAGAGCCAGTTTTTCCAGCACCATTTATTAAAGAGACTGTCATTCTTCCAGTGAACCTGCTTGGCTCCTTTATCAAAGATAAGGTGGTTGAGTGTGTTTGTAGTTGTGGTTGTATCTTCTAATCTATTCCATTGATCTTCGGCTCTGTTTTGATTCCAATACCATGTTGATTTTACTACTGTTGCTTTGTAGTATAACTTCAAGTCAGGGATTGTGATGCCTCCTGCTTTGTCTTTGCTGCTTAGAATTGCCTTTGCGATTCTAGGTCTCTTCTGGTTCCAGATGAAATTTAGGAGTGATTTCTCTAGATCTATAAGGTATGTTGATGGTATTTCTATTGGGATTGCATTGAATCTGTATAACAGTTTTGGGAGAATGGCCATCTTCACAATGTTTGTTCTTCCTATCCATGAGCAAGGGATGTCTTTCCATTTTCTGAGATCATCTTCAATTTCCTTTTTCAGTGTATTATAATTTTCACTGTATAAGTCTTTCACTTCTTTCGTAAGAGTAATTCCTAAATATTTCATTTTTTTTGCTTGCTAATGTAAATAGTCCAGTTTCTCTTATTTCCCTCTCTGTGATTTTGTTGTTCGTGTATACGAATGCTATTGATTTCTGAGTATTGATTTTGTATCCAGCCACATTACTAAATTTATTTATTGTATCTTAGAGTCTTTCAATGGAGTTTGGGGGTCTTCTATGTAGAGTATCATGTCATCTGCAAACAATGATAATTTAACTTCTTCTTTTCCTATCTTTACCCCTTTTATTTCTCTTTCTTGCCTAATTGCTCTGGCTAGTACTTCCAGTACTATATTAAATAGGAGTGGTGATAAAGGACATCCTTGTCTTGTGCCCGATTTTAAAGTAAAGGCTTTCAATTTTTGGCCATTTAGTATGATGCTGGCTGTTGGTTTGTCATAAATGGCCTTTATTATATTGAGGTAAAGACCATCTATTCCAATTTTCTGTAGAGTTTTTATCATGAATAAATGTTGGACCTTATCAAAGGCTTTTTCTGCATCTATAGAAATGATCATGTGATTCTTATTTTTGGCTTTATTGATATGGTGGATTACATTTATTGATTTGCATATGTTGAACCATCCTTGCATTCCTGGGATGAATCCCACTTGGTCATGGTGTATAATCTCCTTGATGATTTGCTGGATCCTATTTGCCAATATTTTATTGAGGATTTTTGCATCTGTGTTCATTAGGGAGATCAGTCTATAGTTCTCTTTTATAGTTGGGTCTTTCTCAGGTTTTGGTACTAGAGTAATATTTGCTTCCAGGAATGACTTAGGAAGGATTGCTTCCCTTCCAGTTTCATTGAATAGTTTGAGGAGTGTCGGCATTAGGTCTTCTTTGTATTTCTTGTAGAATTCTGCAGTGAATCCATCTGGGCCTGGGCTCTTCTTAGTGGGTAAGGACTTAATTACATTTTCAATTTCATTAATAGAGATTGGGTTATTCAACAGTTTTACATCCTCTTGATCTAGCTTTGGTACTTCATATGCTTCTAAGAATCTGTCTATTTCTTCTGTGTTATCAAACTTTTGAGAGTAGAGGTTTTCGAAATAGGTGTTGATGATCTTCTGTATTTCTATGGGTCTGTAGTGATTTCACCTTTTTCATTTCTTATTGCATGAATTTGAGCTTTTTCTTCCCTTTTTTAAAATAAGGTTGGCTAGGGGCTTATTGATTTTATTTATTCTTTCAAAGAACCAACTCTTTGATTCGTTGATTCTTTGGATTGTTTTCTTAGTCTCTATTGCATTGATTTCTGCTCTGATTTTTATAATTTCCTCTCTTCTTTTTGCTTTGGGCTTGACTTGCTCTTCTTTTTCTAGCTGTTTGAGGTGTAGCATCAAGTTATTTATTTGTATTCGTTCTGCTTTCCTGATGTGGGAACTCAGTGCAATAAATTTTCCTCTCAGGACGGCTTTCATTGCATCCCACAGATTCCGGTAAGTTGTATCTGCATTTTCATTTTATTTTAGGTATTGTTTAATTTCTTCTGTGACCCACTGATTACTCAAGAGTGTGTTATTCAGTTTCCATGTGTTTGTGGGATTTTTGCAGTATCTTTTATCATTAATTTCTAATTTCAGAGTGCTATGATCCGATAACATGCAAGGGATGATTTCAACTCTTTTGCATTTGCTTAAATATGTTCTGTGAGCTAATATATGGTCTATCTTAGAAAATGATCCATGTACTGCTGAGAAGAATGTGTATTCTGATGTTGTTGGGTGGAGCATTCTGTATATGTCTATCAAACCCATTTGTTCACAGGTGTGATTCAGTTCTGTTATTTCTTTGCTCATTTTCTGTCTGGTTGATCTGTCCCTTGGTGTCAATGGCATATTAAGGTCTCCTGTTATGATTGTGTTACTGATAATTTGAGTTTTCATTTCTGTTAATAATTTTTTTATATAACTGGGTGCTCTGGAGTTTGGTGCATATATATTTAAGATAGTTATCTCTTTCTCTTGGAGTTTTCCCCTTACAAGTATGTAGTGACCTTCTTTGTCCTTTATGGTCATTGTTGGTTTAAAGTTCACATTGTCTGCAAACAGAATGGCTACTCCTGCCTTTTTTTGGATTCCTGCTGCATGAAGAATTGTTTTCCATCCTTTGACTTTCAGTCTGTGAGTATCCTTCTGGGTTAGATGGGTTTCCTGTAAACAGCATATGGTTGGATTTTGTTTCTTGATCCATTCTGCTTTTCTGTTTCTTTTGATTGGTGCATTGAGACCATTTACATTAATGGTTATTACTGTTAAATGCTGGTTAATTGTAGGAATGTTATCTCTCTGCTGTTGCATCTTTATCTTTCTGTTCTGTTTAATTATTTGCTTTGCTTAGTGGTTTTTTCCTTTGTGTATCTAAACTGTCTTTCAATATTTTTTGCAGGGTTGGTTTGGTGTTCATGAAGTTCTTCAGCTGTTCTTTGTCATGGAAGTATCGTATTTCACCATCTATTTTGAATGATAGTTTTGCAGGATATATCAGTCTAGGTTGGAAATCATTTTGCTTTCAATCTGGAATACTTCACTTCATGCTCTTCTTGACTTTATTGTTTGTGATGAGAAGTCTGCTGTGATTCTGATAGGTTTTCCTTTATAAGTGATCTGTCTTTTCTCTCTGACAGCTTTTAATAATCTATTCTTGTGTTGGATTTCTGGGATGGTGATTATTATATGTCTGGGTGTAGTTTTATTTTGGTTATGACTATTTGGAGTTCTATCTGCTTCTGATGTCAGTTTCTGATTTCATGCTTGGGAAATTTTCAGCTATTACTTCTCTAAATATCCTCCTGACATCCTTCATGTTGTCTCCTTCTTTTTCATTAATCCCTATCATTCTTATGTTATTCTTCTTTGCATTGTCTTGCAGTTGTTGAAGTGTTGTTTCCTGATTCCTTGTTATTTTTAAAAGATCTTTCCTTTCCTGTTCACTAGCTGCAATCCTGTCTTCAAGGTCTGAAATTCTATCTTCACTTTCACTAAGGCGGTTTTTACAACTTTCAGTGGAGTTTTTTTATTTCCTGTATATCTCTGTGCATCTGCATTATGTATTCTGTTTGTTTCTTATATTGCTCGTCTAGGGATTCTATCTTTTTGTTTAGTTCCTCCAATTTTTTATCTCTGTTTTCTTTAGATATATTCAGAATCTCTTTCATTTCTTTTATCATTTCTTTTTTTATCTGGGAGATTATTTCGAGTTTGAATTTCTTTAAAGCTTCCTGGAATTGCTTGTCAATTTCAGTAGCTATTGTGTCCAATATATGAGGTGGATGGGATATATTTTCTTCTATATACATTGCTCCTAGGGTTTCTTGAGATGGGCTGGAGGTTTGAGGTTGTAATTTGGTCTTTTGTTTTGTCATTTTCCTATATTTCTGTGTTTCAAGTGTTATTTGAAAGCTTCCTCAGGATCTGTTGAAAATCCCCTTCTATGTTTGCAGCTACTGAGACTCTGGCACCACGCTACCCCAAGCCATTGGGCCTGCAGAACCAATGGCCCACCTCTGCCTGTTCAGAACTGCACAGTTCCAGACAAGCTGGGCCTCAGGGACACTGTGCGCCCACCTGCCCCTTGGAAGCTCCACAGCTCTTCGATTGCAGCCGGGTTAGGGTACTCACCACAGGCCGTAGTACCTCAGGAACCTGTGATCCCTCCCTGCTTGCAGAGATATCCACAGTCCTCCAGACACACGGAGAGGCCAATGCAGGCACCCCAGATCCACCCAGCTCCTCCTCTGCACACAGATGGCTAGGTGTGGCAGAGAAACAGGCTGGGCTTGGGGGATAGTGTGGGCCCGCCCACCTGTCAGGAGCTCAGCAGTTCTCCAAGTGCAACCGGGATGGGGAGGCGGATGTAGAGGCCTCAAACCCACCTCTCCCCTTCACTGCACCTGGAAGCCTGGAAGGACCCAAACAGTCTGGGCCGAGATATCCACAGTCCTCCAGACACACGGAGAGGCTGATGCAGGCACCCCAGATCCCAAGGTTTGTATTCTCAACCAAGATATCTCATTTCTACTTTTCCCTGAACCAGATAATTATGCTAATTCTATTTCTATATGTTCAAATATTTTAGATTCCACATGTTCCCTCCATTTATTCATATTGTTGAAGAAGCATTATTTCTTTTTAAAGACTGAATAACATTTGTGTGTGGCTGTAACATTCTTTATCTATCAACAATAAACACTTAGTTCAATTCCAAATTTTTAGGATCCTCCATACTGTTTTTTATAATGCCTGTACCAATTCACATTTCCACCAACAATATAAAAATTCTTTTATCTTTTGATAATGACCATCCAAATAGATATGGAGACATTTTGTTATTTTGATCAGAATTTCCATGAAATTAGTGATGCTAAATACCTTTTCTATAGATCATTTCTATGTCTCCTTTTTAGTTGAATTATTTATTTCTGTTTTTGGTTTTGTTTTTGAGTTTTGCTTGGATTTGTTTTGGATATATTACATGTTTGGTGAAATTTGCCTGTGAAACCATCTAATCCTGATGGTTTCTTTGTTGCTAGTACTTTTCATTACTCACTCAACTTCCTTATAATGTTGTTGACTTTTCAGGCTATTTCTTCTTGATTCAATTTTTGTCAGTTTTGTGTTTGTTGGAAATTCCCCACTTTTTTTAAGAGTGTCTAGTTTTTTGATGTATAGTTGTTAATATATGTTCTTTATGGTTCTTTTTTTCTGTGTGCTAAGTTGTTGTGAAATTTTTTATTTCTGATTTTATATGAATCTTCTGTTTTTTCCTTGGTTTTCCTAAGACTTAGTCTATTTTATCTATCTAAAACATCATTTCAGTTTTTAAAGTTGACTCTCTGTTCTTTCTGCTACAATCTTTATTATTTCCTCCCATCTGCCAGGTTTGGGTTTAATTTAGTCTTTTTTTTTTCTAGTTAATGGATAAAATTAAGTTGTTTACTTAGGATCTTTCTTCTTTCCTCATATAGGCATTTATTATGATAAACTTCCCTCTTAGTACAGTTTTTGTTGTATCCTGTAAGTTTTGCTGTGTTGTATGTTTATTGAGGGAGCAGAGAGGTCTTGAGATATTTTCTAATTTCATTTTATATATATATATATATATATATGTATATGTATATATATATAATCACTTTCCATATATATATATATATATATATATATATATATAATCACTTTCTACTATTAATTTCTAGTTGTTTTGTTCCATTGTGATGGGTGGAGATGCTTGGGGTGATTTTAATTTAACTTTTTATTACTCCTTTTGTGACTTAGCATGTTATTTACCTAGAGAAAATTATATGTACACATCAGAAGAATAAATACTCTGTTGATGGGTTGAATGTTCTGCATTTATTAATTTTTTTGGATTATATCTTTGTTCAGTTCTATTATTTCTTTATTGACTTTGCACCCCAATTACTTTCCCATTATAAAGTACTGAAGTCTCTTATCATTGTATTGCTATTTATACCATCACATTTATTAATATTTGCTTTGTATATGTAGGTTCTTTAATGTTGGGTGTACTTATATACTTCTAATTGTCATTTTTCCTGCTAAATCAACCCATTTATCATTATGTAGCATCCTCTTTATTTCTTAGGATATTTTTATACATGTTGTGGCCCCATTTAGGGTTGAGCCTTTTATAGGCACCATATAGTTGGACCTTTTAGTTTTTTAATCCTTTTTTATCTATTCAGCTACTCTACTTTTTAATGGAGCTGAAAGTTTGGCCATGTTCAAAGTGCTAGCAGATGCTTTATCTCAGTATCCTCCACCTTGGTCACCCATCATCAAATATAAGTCCTGTCTGACCTCACAATACACTTCTGAGTGTCAGATAAGACCAAATTAAAACCTGCATAGACTCTAAGAATGTAGTCAGCAATGAGGTTTGCTTGCAAAGCAATTCAAATAAAACTGACACCAAATCTTGAATAAAAGGAACAGTATTCCTTTGACTTTTCCAATAATGACATCTTTAATCCTTCAGAATGCTGTCTCTTACCTTGCAGCAGAAGCTATGGAATTATCCAGGAATGAGAAAAGGCAGCGGTTATTGCTCATGACTCTTCCTGTGTTTGGAAGGGCTATGTTTCTAAAAGAGCTGATGATGAAAACGTCACTGAGAACAAGTGCTAGAAAAATCCTAACCTGTCACAGGAGGTTGCAGATCCTGTAGAAATTTGGATGCCTTTCCAGCTCTGTGAGGAACTGCTGAGGACAGAGTAAATAGGGAATCCTGTGCTGCAAATAAAGATGATAAATGAACATGTTCCTGCTTCTCAAATGCTGAACGTGCAGCATCAATTTTTTAACCTTCTGACAAAAAAAAATCTCATTTGTTCTAGATGCCCAAAAATGCTTCTCTCGTGCCCGTAGCTGGCACTCAGTTTGACCCAGAAAATAAGCTCACTCCTTGTCCACTCCCACTCCTCTTGTCCCACAGCTGAATGTTTTATACTAAGTAGCTCAGAAAGAGCAAGTAGCTCAGCAAAGCTCACAATTTGGAGCAATTATTCAGGTCATGAATAGTGGGCAGCCATTTTCTGTCTTGATCACTAGAAAAGAAAGAGAGAGAGAATTTGGGCTGAACCCCTCCAGGTTCTCAATGGTCTGTATTGTACAGATTTGATGAAGTCAGTGTTAGCTATGAAATTCTTACAGAATGGCTATGAGAGGGTGGCTGGTAATGAGTGAGATTTAGAGCAAGTATGAAGATCATGGGTAAGAAGCTGGTGGCTATTGTAGGAACTGCATTGTGATCAATGGATTTTGCCATGGCCTTATGGCAAAATGGCCATGGGATATTCAAAGATTTATCTAATAGATGCATGAGGAACCCATTAGTCTTAGTCACTTTCTTGTCACTGAGATACAAAATACAACATCTAAACTTAAAGGAAGCTATTTTTGCTTCTGATTACAGTCAGTTGGCTCTACGCAGGATTACCATGGTAGTAGGGCCTGGCGGTGGAAAGATACAAAAGCAGAGAGTGAGGGGAGGAGCCAGAGAGGGAAATGAACCTTTCCAGATTATGATCCCAATAACCTGCCTCTTCTGATCAGCCCCTACCTCCTAACAGTAAGTCAACTATATCACCCCAATGATTCAATCACCTTCCAAAAGTCCCACCTATGAGCACATGAAGCCTCGAGCAGTAGTCAGCCCCCTTGGATCATGGCTTCAGAGGCCTCTGAGTGCCTGAATGACTGAGGGCAATGAAATAAAAAACCAATTCCCTAGCTGAACTTCTTGAGCAGGATGCTCTTCTCAAAAAAGTCTTTCAGTTTTGAATCTTTGAGCCTGGGAAGAGTGGGGTCATGGAATACTCTCAAGACATCTTTCCTATTGTTCTGATACAAAGTACTTGACTTCTTTTTAATGCTAATCTTTTTAGCAATCAAGCTCTCCTCTGTTCAACTTTGAGTCCTTTCTTTCTGGTAAAACTGAAAACTTTTAAAATTAGGTTTTTGCTCCTGTTTCTCAGTGTAAATCTCACTAAAAGCAACAAGTATTACTTATGCTAAACCCTGCAATGTTGACTGCCTTGAAACTTCCTGTCAGATTAGTCTACCACTTTTAATCTCAGTCTTCCAAAAAATTTCAGGACATGAGGAAAATGTAGCCTGACTTTCTTGAGTCCAGCAGAAGTTCCTGAGCCACTTGCATTTTATCACAAATTCAGATCTTCATAACTCTGACCGAATCTTCCATCAAGCTCAGTTTATGCCATTTTAGGATTTCTCTAGTCAGCATTGATAGGATTATTTCCAAAAGACGAGATGTATAAAACAAAAAAGGCCTTTATTCTGAGAACATGGAGAGAGATAACCAGCACCCCCCCAACCACTGGAGTCCAGTGATCTCTTTGGTAGACACATGGTGTGGGGGGTATGTAAGTAGCCTCGGTTTGGGGTGGAACCTAAGGGGGCATCAGGGATGCATGGGTAGCCCATTGGTCCCAGATTTGGTGCCACACCTAAATTCCCAGGGGTGGGGAGGATGGAGTCACAGGTAAATTCCTAGGGGTGGGGGAGACAGGGGCTTCCTGGTTCTGGTTGAGGCTTTCTTGGCTACAGAGTCCTGTCTGGGCCAAAACCCTTTCATATCCCATCTTATGATTATTATTATGAAAAGGGTGAAGATTTCTCTCTTTAACTACTTATTGCTGGCAGAGTATTTGTACTGGAGCCTAGGAGAGTTGACGGGATGACAGTTGATGCCCAGGTAGACGCTGATGCCAGGTGTTTTAGCCAGGACAACTTCACTGGTGAATGCACGTATGTTAGACTGGAAAAAACAAAGAGACAAAATGTTATGAGGAGACATGGCACTGTCATATTTAAGGACCCAGGTGAGGTAGAAGGAAAGGTGCCTTTGATTTAGACATGTCATTATATCAGGACAACGTTGAGGTAGAATCATTGTCACAATGAGGTAGAATTCTGAAAATTAAGTGTGGGGTTAGAAGGAGTGAAGTTATGAGAGGTGATTACTCCCCCATCTGAAAGCATAAAAGTTAAGAGGGTAGGTGTGTAAAACATGTCTCTGGTCCAGGAGTAGAACTGGAAAAAATAGGGGCATCAGGGAAGGCAGTGGCTGTACCAGTAGAGGGAAGGTAAGGGCTTAGGCTTTCAGGGATGTCACATTTAATCAGCTGAGGGTAGAAAGAACTGCAACAGTCATCATATAGAACATTATGAAGATTATCTTACGCATGATGTGGGAGTCTAGGAAAGACTGTCGAGAGTCCTGCTGTAAAAATGATCATTAATAGAACATAAGAAATTAGGAACCAAAGTGGATAACAAAACATGACTTAGCCTGTTAACTGTGGCTGTGAGGCCTTTGTGAAACAGAGATGGGTGGGTGACAGATTAGATGACCACCCAGAATGATCAGATTTAGGGCTGGGAGGGCAACTCTTAGCCTGAGTGATGTGAAACTGGGATGGGAGTCCAGCAACTTTGACCACTGTAGGGGTAGCGAAGTAGACCAGATAGGTTGTAGTCCTCCACATTGGTTGTAGTCCTGTGGATTTAGAACATTTGAGATAAATTAGATCTCCTGGGAATATGGGAGGATCTGGTTTGGCCTCTCCAGAGGGTTATGGAAGGCAGAGATCAGCATGTTGTCACAACAGGTGTTGGAGGAAGGAGAGGACTGGGACATAGTCAGCAAGTGGAGGGAGATTTTGGGGGTAGAAAGATTGTGGAGTAAGAATGGCCTGCTGTACATAAGTTCAAAAGGACTTAACAAAGAAAGAAAGAAAAAAAAGACTTAAGAAAGTAGGAGCCCAGGGAAGTGCCCTGAGCTTGGCTAAGGCTAAGGGCAAAAGTTAAGGCCAAAGTTGATGAAGTTCCAAAGTGAGTTTTGTAAGGTGTGTCTTTATGAGGCCATTTGCCTTTTCTACTTTTCCTGAGGATTGTGGATTGTATGGGATGTATAGGTGCCAGGTGATGTGTAAGCTTGAGGATACCTGTTGAGTGATCTGAGAAATAAAGGCGGGACCATTATCTGACTGAATACTCTGAGGTAGACCAAATCTTGGAATGATTTCTTGTAATATGACTTTGTTAACTACATCAGCAGTTTCCCTGGTTGTGGGAAAGGCTTCTATCCATCCTGAAAAGGTACAAACAAAGGTGAGAAGATATTTGAAAATTTTGTGGCGGGGCATGTGTGTGAAATCTATCTGCCAGTCCTGACCAGGAGTGTGTCCTCAAAACTGATGGGTAGGAAGCAAGGGGGTGCCATCCCTCCCTGAGGAGAGGCTCTGGCACAGAGATCACAGATGTGAGTAATCTTAAGAATGATAGCTTTTAGAGAAGGGTGTGTGACTATTGGTACTAAGAGTTTGTATAGGGCCTGTGATCCTATATGAAAACAGTTGTGTAAGTCAGTGATGATGTCAAAGGCCTGTTGATGTGGGAGAACAAGTTTAGATCCCTGAAAAATCCATCCCTGAGTGTTTTGTGTGTAACCTGGTTTATGAAGTAGCTGTAACTGCTCTGGTGAATAATTAGGCTGAGGTAGACTGTTTGGGACTAACGGGAGAAGATGAGAAGGGCAGGGCCCTTGTGCAGCTAACTTGGCTTGTGAATCTGCAAAGGCATTGCCTTGAGCAATAGGATCTGTAGAGTTTTGGTGTCCTCTACAGTGAATAACTGCTGCTTGCTTTGGAAGTTGGGCTGCCTCTAGAAGTTTAAGGATAAGGGGAGCATTAATGATGGGGGTTCCCTGAGTGCTAATAAAACCCCGTTCTTGCCAGATAGAGGCATGAGAGTGTAAAATGCTAAACGTATACTTTGAGTCAGTGTATATATTTATAATCTTGTCTTTTTCTAGTGTAAGAGCCCTTGTAAGGGCAATAAGTTCTGCCCTCTGTGACGAGGTGCCAGGTGACAATGGATTTGCCTCTATAACTTTTGACTGGTTAACTATTGTGTATCCTGCCTTCTTTTGGTTGTCTTTGTTTGTTGAACTGCCATCTATGAATCATGTGTCAAAGGCCAAAGAGAAAGGTGTGCTACTGATGTGAGGGAAAGGGGTGAGAGTCATCTGTAAAGACTCAATACAGTCATGGTGAGGATGGCCCTCTGAGGTGGGCAGTAAGGTGGCTATATTAAGAGGACCACTAGTTGCAATAGAGATGCAAGGGTTTTGAGAGAGGGTTAGGTGTATCTGTTTAAGGCAAGAAGGGGTCATTAGGGTAGGGAGCACCTTAAGTAGGTGATGAGGTGAATGTACTGTAATAGATTGCCCTAATGTAAACTTTTTACCTTCCTGTGTCAGGAGGGCTGCAGCTGCAAGAGCTTGGAGTCAAGGAGCCCATCCTTTTATTGTGTGATCTGTTTTGACAAGTAAGCTACTGTTTGAAAAGAAGGTCCCTTTTTGTGTCCTAGTACACCTATTGCATTATGGCCCTTACAAGTAGTGTATATGATGAAAGGTTGGGTGGGATCAGGAAGGGTAAGAGCTGGAGCTTTTAGGAGAGCCGCTTTTAATTTATGAAAAGAGGCATGTATGAGCCTCATATGGGCCTCCAGGGGTTCTGATAAGGGACCCTTAGTGGCCTTGTAGAGGGGTTGAGCTAGTGCTGCAAAGTTAGGAATTCAGAGACAAAAGAAATTAGCTAAACCCGGGAAAGATGTAACCTGCTGTTTAGTTGTGGGCACCTGGAGATCACAAAGAATTGCCTTATGATCTGAGGTGATGGAGCGAGTGGTGGGGGTGAGAGTGAGACCTAGGTATTTGACTTTTGGGGAGGCTATCTGAGCTTTAGCAGGAGAGACCCTGTATTCACGACTAGCAAGGAAATTAAGAAGACTGGCTGAATGGTGTATGGCTAACATATGGGATGGAGAACATAATTGAAGGTTATCTATGTATTGTAGAAGAACACTAGGTTTGAGATCAAGTTCTGTGAGGTCAGTAGCGAGAGCTTGACTAAAGAAGTGGGGACTATCTCTGAATCCTTGGGGGAGCACTGTCCAAGTAAGTTGTTGAGACCTGAGAGTGTCTGGGTCAGTCCATGTAAAGAGGCTTTGGAAATCAGGGTATAGGGGATAGTGAAGAAGGCATCGTTAAGATCTATAGCTGTAAAGTGAGTGGTAGAGGGAGGGATATGAGAGAGCATTGTATAAGGATTTGACACCACTGGGTGAGTTGGAGTAATAGCACTGTTAGTTACCCTAAGGTCTTTACCAGGTGATAAGACCCATCAGGCTTGAGTACCAAGAGAATGGGAATATTGTGGGGTGAATGGGTAGGTTTAAGAAAACTGTTGTCTAAAAGCCGCTTAATTATGGGTTTAAGTCCCCTTAAATGTTGGGGAGCTATGGGTATTGGGGAACACGGAAAAATTGAGGGATCCCTGAGATGGATTAAAACAGGTGTGGCATGTGTAGCCAGAGTGAGATTGGGTGTGCCCCAAACCATGGGGTCAAACAGAGAAGGAGGAAGGGGAGAGAATGGCTTTGTGACTCATTATGAGGTGGTTTGAAGGATTAGGGCTGTGGGGAGAGAGAAAGTGAAGGAAAAATTAAGCTTTTGAGGAAGGTCTCTACCTAAAAGGGGTTTGGGACATGTTGGGATTACTAGGTAAAGAAAGGAGTCTGGAATCTACACGGGACAGACCCAGTCTGCAAAGGCTGATTAGGCTGGCCATCAACGCCCACAACAGAAATCAAGGACTTACTACAAGGTCCTGAAAATTCAGGAAGTACACTATAAGTCACCCCCATATCCAGAAGCAGAGATATTATCTTACCTGAGACCTCCAGTGACACTTGGGGCTCCGACAAGGTTACCGGAGTGGGGGCTGTGAGCCCTGAGCCCCGTCAACCACAGCAAGTCCAAGTAGGTCAGTCAGTGATGAATCTGGCATTAACGGAGTCTCCTGTGAGGGCAAGGGATTAGAGGATGGCTTACCCGCTTGCTGGTGGCTAGGACAGTCGCTCTTCCAATGCCCCTTAAGGTTGCAGTATGGACATGGTCCTAGAGGAATACCAGGGTTAGGGCAATCTTTTGCCCAGTGTCCTTGTTTGCTGCATTTGAAGTACAGTCCAGGTGGGACTCGGGCAGCCACACCTTGTTGTGGATTTCTTGTCTTGGGAGCTCCAAGTGCCACTGCTAAGAGGTCAGACTGATATTTAGCAAACATTAATTTTTGAGCTTGCTTCTCCTCTTTTTGAATCTTATCTCTGTTGTTGAAGACATGGAAAGCTAATTTAAGAAGATCCCCTTGCAGAGTTTGAGGGCCATGTTCAACCTTTTGTAATTTTGCACAAATATTGAGAGCAGACTGCAAAATAAAATAAGAGTTAACAACAATCATCCCTTCATGAGAGTCTGGGTTTACATTAGTAAACTTAATTAAGGTTTTCTGAAGCCAATTTAGGAACACAGCTGGGTTTTCATTAGTCTCCTGGACCTGTTCTAAAAGTTTGTTGTAGTTAGTGTGCTTGTGAGCAATATTATTAAGGCCCAAAATCAGACACTCAGTCATCTTATGTAATTTTGTTGAACCTTGTCCATTCTGATAGTTCCAGTTGGGATCTTGTTCTGGCACAGCTACAGGCCCAGGGTCATTATCAGCGGTGTTTGCCTTATGCCTATAGTCAGCTTCTCAAGCTGCTTGCCACAGCTGATTCCATTCTTGTGAGCTGAGAGTGGTATTTAGAATAACATAAACATCCTTAAAATGTAAGTCATAACAATTAGTAATAAATTCAAATTGCCTGATATAATTCTGCAGGTCAACAGAGAAGCTACCTAATTTATGGGTAATCTGAGACAGATCAGAAAGGGAAAAAGGCACATGAATATTAACAAGACCCTCAGAGCTGGCTTGCTCCCGAAGTGGTAGCAGAGTCTGAGGAGAAGATTGTGGAGTAGGGAGCCATTGGGTAGCTATCCATCCGGTAGATGCGTGCAAGCAATTATCTGTAGAGTGGCTACAGAACGGCTGCTGGTTATGCTGGGACACGGAAACACAGGCAGATGGAGTCTGTGTGCCTTGCATCGAGAGAATTGCTGTCAGCAGCACAATGAACCATCATGTGGACTGCAACAGGGCGGCTGTTGCTGTTCACAAAGGAGCCACAAGGAGGCTGTGAGTTCTGTCCCAAGATGGTGGCGCCCTGTCACATGGCAGAGGGTTGCAACATGGCGACTATTCCCGGCACAAGCTGGGACAATCACGTGGCTTGCCAGAAGGGCAAAACAAATGAGATCGGGTATGGTGAGTGGGCAGTGAAAATGTTGCAGAGGGCAGAGTAGAGCTGCTGGGAGAGGTATGGGTCCCAGAAGGTGGAGAGGGAGACGATCACACAGTGAGAGGTAACTGCGATGCAGAGGGACCAGAGCTGCCAAGAGAATCAGGGATAGGGGGAGGGAAGGGCGGTCCAGCGGGAGGTAACAGCGAGGAACAAGTTTGGGGGTAGGCAGGCAGAGGCCAGGAAAAGACTGGGGGAATGTCATCAAGTGAATCCTGAGGGCAGGACAGAAAAGTTCACGATGCGGTAGAGTTAGCTAAAAGTATCTGGGTGGGAGCACAAGACTTAATGAGAGACAGGCGTGTTCTCAGAACAAGGAAGGCTTGAATATAAGGGAGTTCTAATAACTTGTCACCGGCCTGACAGAAATCATACAAGTTTCTTAGAATGCAGGGGTCAAATGTTCCTTCCCTGGGCCAATGATTGCCGCTAAGTGGATAGGTTGGCCAGACCTCCTGGCAGTAAAAAGTTGATCATTTAGTCTTTATGGTACTTTTAATCTTAAGAGTACGTAAATTGGAAATTAGGCATTGTAGAGGTGTCTTTTGGGAGTTAGAAAATACGTTTCCCATGACTGATTTAGGCAAGAAATAAGCTGTGGTCCAGCGAACAAGCCGTCACTCATTTGTAGCACCACATAATGGCTAAGGTTCCAAAAACTCACATATTCCAGTCATCACTGAGAGATTTACAAGTGGAGTCCACGTGGGTCAGTAACAGTTGCCCATGAATGCGTGAGGCTTTAAGGGAAATAAGGGTCTTTCAGTGTGGGTGGTCCAGAAATTTCTGCTTTGGTATCCAAACCCAAAGAACGTGAGAGATTTTAGAGTGTGGACACAGATTTGCCCAGAAAAACCTTACCCTGGGCTGTCTTAAGGATGTGAAAGTGTCACAGACCCACGTGAATGGGGAGAAAATGTGACTGGGTTGGAGCCCAGTACCAAGAGTTCCCCAGAGAGTGCTCACCTGAAATCAATCTGGCCGGTGGTGAGTGCGGGAGGCTGGCAACAAGTCAAAGGGGTCTCGGGAGAGGAAAGAGCACAGAATTAATCCAGGATGTTATCTAGTTCATGAATCGGCTGGGGACTCAACTGGAAACTCAAAATGAGTGTGTCCCAGGAGTCAATCGCCTGCCAATCGAGTCATGGCACCAAATGATAGGATTATTTCCAAAAGATGAGAAGTATAAAACAAAAGAGGCCTTTATTCTGAGAACACAGAGAGAGATAACCTTCACTCCCTGACCGCTGGAGTCTGGTGATCTCTCTGGAGGACACGTGGTGTGGGGTGTATGTAAGTAGCCTTGGTTTGGGGTGGAACCTAAGGGGGCAGCAGGGATGCATGGATAGCCCATTGGTCCTAGGTTTGGCACTTAGATAAATTCCCAGGGGCAGAGAGAATGGAGTCACAGGTAAATTCCTAGGGATGGGGGAGATAGGGACTTCCTGGTTCTGGTTGAGGCTTTCCTGGCTACAGAGTCCTGTCTGGGCCAAAACCCTTTCATCCATCTTCAAACTTTTTCAAATTCCTCCTGCAAACTGGGTCAAAGGCTTTAAAACAAAGTTATGTTCTGTCATAGCAATTATTTCATCTCGGGTAATAAAGTCTGTCACTTTCTCATCACTGGGCACAATACCCAACACCAAAACTTAAAGGGTAAAAAGTTCATTTTGCCTCATGGATAGTCACTGGCTCACAGTTTCAGGAGTTCTACTCTATGTTTATAGTAATCCAAATATTGTATACAGTCATCCAAGTATTGTAATCCTTCATCTAGTCTTCCTCATAACCCAAAAAGTTATATTTACAATTCCATTGAGACATTATTGGAATCCCAGCAAGATAATTCCAATCTATCACCTCCAAAGCAACCCACAGTGAGAGTAGACACCAAAAACATATTTCAAGTTAAGGGCATCCAAGGAAGCCTAAATCCAATCCTGGTGAGGATGTGCAGACAAAGGCCTTGATGATAGGCCTCTCCCAGAATTTATTATCTTGTGAACAAGGGGGTGGCTCAAGGATGAGTGACAGTGAGGATGGCAGGAACTACGTGAGTAACTTGAGCTGGCTGGCCAGGTAGGGAGAAAAGCATCTCTGCAAAGTGCAGAGATAAGGATATGCAGAAGGATCCATTTGCATAATTCAACTAAGACAGTAACTGAATTGTTTTAGGAGGCTGTTGCTTAGGTTTCTGATATGTAAATTTTTGTGCCCTGGGGAGTCATAGCCTCTTTACCTTGAGGCTAATACCCCCGTTAACATTCCTGGAGCTGTTTCTAACATCCCACTGTGCTTACATATTTTAGAGAGAGCACAAAGCAAGGAATCAGGAGACTGTCTGATGGCTTTAGAGATTACATTCCAGTACCTTGGAGAGCTTGATTTGCAATGCTTAGAGCCAATTGAAGACAGAAGGAAATACCATAGTCAGCTCTGTACATAGCAGTATCAGGAAATCAGTCTCGATATAATCAAAGTTGCAACAGTTGTTCTGCATTCAAGGGGAGTCACTGGAGTTGCCTCCCACATATGTTCAGCATATTCAACACAGAAATGAGTGGCATGGTGAAGTGACATAGTAGAGGAAAGCTGCTCATATCATGGTTGCTTGGAAGCAGAGAGAGAAAGGAGGTGTCATAGATGGACAGCATACCTTTCTAGGTTACACCACCAGTGACCTTGCTCTTCTAGCCATTCCCCATCCTCTAACAGCAAGTCAGTTAATCACCCCCATGCTTCACTTGCTTTCTGAAATCTCCACTTATGAAGACAGAGGCATTTGAGGACATTCTTGGTCTAAACTATACCAACACTTAAACCGAGGAGCACCACATAGCTCAGCCCCACCTGAATTGCTGACCCACAGAATTAGAACCTTAATTACTGCCATAAGTCACTAAAATTAGGAATTTTTTTCCATAGGTAACTGACAGGCCTCAGAGGAAAAAGAAGAGATGGAGCACTGCTGGCAGTTGGACTAAGTGAGATCAGGGAGACTTTTAGTGAGGTTGAGATCTGAAAGTTGTGAGTTTCTGTTGTACTCTAGAAAAAAGAGCTTCGTTATATTTATATTATGCCAAAATACTTATAATGTGACCCTAACTGTTCTGTATATGTGTTTCCCTTCCCCTTCTCCCTTCTCCCTCTGGGTGACCTAATTGATATGTTAATCAATGCTCTCCTCTGTAAAGAACTGTAAATTCCTACGAGACTTCTCTGTCCTCTCCTAAGGGAAACAAAGGTTGTTAATTGCTGCTAGACTCTTCTGTTCTCCGCTGAGGAAAACAGGATCTTCCCCATTAGCCCATCTCCTGATCCATGCCCACAACCCCCTTACTTTGTAAATTGTGATATGTACTTAAAGGTAAAAAATATAGAGGGGGGGACACACAGCTTTTGCAATCTCCAACTACACCGTGTCACTGGGCCCAGGATAAAATAAATCAGCGCTGCTTTTTAAAATATGTTTTTGCCTCATTTTTTGAACTCAAGTTTGGGGACTCATTTGTGGATTACAAGATTTGGGGGCTCATCCAGGATTAATGGGGGACCCCCCCCAAATTATTTTTTTCACCGATTGATCGGCTAAATAGCTGTAAGTATTTGGGTTTTTTTCCTGTTTATAATCTGAGGGCATACATTTTTAACTGCAGATAAAATGAGACAACTTCTGGGAGCCTTTTTCCCCCTTTTGTATTTTAGGGCTTTTGGGGCCCATTTGTAACTTTGTTTGGGCTTTGGCCGATGTGGGAGTTTTTTGCCCATTTGTAATTTGATATGCACAATATCCGGGGGCTATCACCCATTTGTAATGTGTGTAGCTTCGGCCCGATTGGGGTTTCTGCCCATGTGTGTGGTTTTGGCCCATTTGGGGCTTTGGCCCATCCGTAACTTTGGGACCTTTTGCCCGTGTGCATTTATATTCAATGTTTTTGTACTTTGGAATTGTCTGCCTGTTTAAATCTGTTATTAACGTTGGAGTTTTTTTTTTTTTTGGCGCATTTAAACTTGTTAAATTTGTTGCTAACTTAGAGGCTTGCCCATTTGTGTTGCAGGATCCATGTGGCTCATTGGACTCAAGGTTCATAATAAAATTATTTCCTTTAGCTCACCAAACTGTGCACAAAACAACCTTTGTTTGTGTCTTTAATGTTGGTCTTGTCTTTTGTGGTGCTTTGTTCAATGTTTTAGTCCTCAATTGATTACTTGCAACCTCGACACGCCTTTTTTAAAAAGTATTTTTCTTTCTGGTTAAAATATAAATATATGTGCACATATATATGTATATTTATGGCTTTTAAAAATCATATTAACTTTACCAAGTAAAAACCAGGTCATACTGTAATTGAGCCCATTAAAAAGGTTGCAGTTTTTAAAAATACAGCATTTTAATGTTGTAAAAAGACATAAAATGATTAAATATGTTTTAGGCTACTTAAAAGGTCATTTCAAGGATTTTGTTAAAGGTTTTAATGTTGTCTAAAAAGCAAGAGAAAAAAAGTAATTGACTGATAATAAGTTTTTAAAAAGTGGTTTTGTCTTAAAGTAAAAATGTAAAAGAAAAAATGCTTTCTGTGGCATAGGTATTGTTGGGAGCTCTTAGCCAGCTTTATGTTGCAAATCAAGACCCTAACAGGATAATTTGCAATACTGTGAGTTTGGGAGAGGAAAATTTCCAAGAATGTTAAAGATTGTAAAGACGGAGTTGAGATTTTGATTGCTGGAAAAAAACCAAAACAACAATTCGTCTTGTACTGGAAAAAGCTGATCTAAATTAAAAAAATATATAACTATTGTGCTAATGTAATTGGTGATTATAGAAATAAAATACAAGTTCTTGCATGTGCTGTGGACTCTGGGAGATTATGCAGCACAATTAATTTTGTTACTTATAAAAAGCCCTTTTTTTAAAAGTATATAATTTCAGTAAAACGATGGCCTGCCACGTGGCACCCTGGGACAAAAAGCAGTGTGCCATCCAGATGAAGCCTGCTCTCTCATCCAGAATGCCAGAACCATGTTTTCCTTTTGTCCCACACTGATTGAACAACCAGAGGTAAGGAGGTCCCCCAGTATCACCAGTTGTTCTCTTTGTAACTCAGTCGCCCCCAGACATTAGACAAAAATTGCAAAAGTTTGAGAGATTTGAGAAAAATGCCCTTACAGTTATTAGAGGTTGCTTAAAAGAGATTTGACAATCAAGAGGACCGACCCTAAAGACCAGGCTTAAGAGGTTTCTGCTGGCAAAAAGGCTATATTGGTTGTTGGACTCTCCATTAAAAAAAATAAGACTCTTTCCTCCCAGCAAATGCAAGCCATCCAACAGATTCCAGTTCCTATGACTAAAAGCCAAGTGCAAAAATTTCTAGGAGCCACAGGACTGCTCCAGAGTTTGGGACCCTGGCAGAGGCCTGTTGCCTATCTTTTCAAGAGACTTGATTATGTGACAGCCAGATGGCCACCCTGTCTGTGGGCGATTTCCTTGGTGGCCCTCCTGGTAAAGAAGCTTAAAAATTGACTTTTGGACAAAAACTCTTAATTGTCTTCTCCCATTCACTGGAGACACTCATTAAGGCTCCACCAGACCAATGGATGTCTAACTCCCAAAGTCATGCACTATCAGGCACTACTTCTGGATCCGACTACTATTAGTTTCAAGGAAACAACAGCTTTAAATCCAGCTACTTTGCTGTCTGACGACGACCCCTCATTGCCTTACCACAATTGTACTGAGGTCATCGATCACCTCATGAGACTTCAACCTGATCTGATAAGCCACTATCTGGAGTTCCATCCTACTTCTCTGATGGAAGCAGTTACATCTCTCAAGGTAAGTGGGTCATGGGAGCTGCTGTTATCATGGACTCTCAGGTTCTATGGAAACAAACCTTGGAGCCAGGGACATTGGCCCAGCGAGCTGAACTCATTGTGCTCACTGAGGCCCTCAAGCTATCAGAAGATAAAGATATAAATGTCTATACTGATAGCAAATAAGCATTTGCTACTGCCCACATTCATGGGGCTGTTTACCAGGAACAGGGATTATTGACTTCTGGGGTCAAAAGATTAAAAATGCTCCCCAAGTTTTGGACTTGTTGGCAGCCATCTGGATGCCAAGAAAAGTGGCTATTATCCATTGTAGAGCCCATCAGACAAAAGATGATCTTGTTATATGGGGAAATAACTTGGCAGACATCAGTGCCTGAAAGGCAGCTATAAAATCAATGGGGATTGAGACAGTCCCAACTCTACTTCTGGTTCCCCCTACTCTGTCAGAACCTGTCTATACTCAAAGAGACTTGCATCTAGCTGCACAGCTTCAAGCACATCCTAATGTCCCTGGAGGCTAGTATCAACTTCCAGACAACTGAATCCTCCTCCCTGAGGCATTGGGCCATGAACTTATCTGACAAGCCCATCAATCCACCCACCTAGGAGGATCAAAACTAGCTGCCCTTTTTCGGGAACATTTCTTTATTCCTCAATTATCAAAGCTCGCCCAGTCTGTAAGTCTCAGATGCCCTCAGTGCCAATTAGTAAACCCAAAATGACAGCAACATATAGAAACCACTCGTTATCGTGGGACTATGCCTAGAGAACACTGGCAGATAGACTTTACAAAAATGCAAAAGCCTGGACTTCAAGGATATAAGTATTTACTTGTAATGGTTGATACTTTCACTGGATGAGTAGAAGCTTTTCCTATGAAATCTGAGTCAGCTCTGATAGTAGTCAAAAAGCTCTTATATGAGATTATCCAACGATTTGGTTTCCCTTTATCCATGGGGTCTGACAATGGCCCGGCTTTTATAGCCCAAGTAACTCAAAAGCTAACCCAAGCTTTGCAGATCAATTGTAAACTCCATTGTGCTTACTGGCCTCAAAGTTCAGGGCAAATAAAAAAGATAAATCAGACTTTAAATACAATAATTACTAATGACCTTAAAAACTGGTGAGAACTGGGTGAGTCTCTTTCCTTTTGCTCTTTTGCATGTACAATATACCCCCTATGTTGCAGATATTTCCCCTTTTGAGGCTTTATATAAGAGACCTCTTCCTCTTGACCTTAAGGTTTCTAATTAAAAAATTAGCTGATTTAGCTAATCAAGATCTTATTAAGTCCCCCCCTCTCCAACTTTTCAGCCAGTTCTGACTTCCATCCACCGGTTATTTTGCTGCTGCATACTTCAAGGACAAATGCCCTGCTGTAGAGCCTGAGATACCACCGGTCCTTATCAAGCGACATCACCGTGAATCTTTTGAGCTGCGATGGTAGCCGAAAAGCGGGACAAGGACCATTGGATACCCTGGAGAATAAAGTTTAATAATTATAGGGAGCAGCTTTACCTGTTAGGGCCGACGCTGCAGGGAAAGAGACCCCAAGGACTCAACTCTTGGTGAGGGAAAAAAGTTTATTTCCATGCGCATGGGGTCCTCCAGGCAAACGAGTGTGGAGGGCCTCGAGGGGAATTTGTGCAGGGTTTTTAAGGGCACAAGCGGGAAGCAAGCAGGTTTACAGAAGCAGATCGCATTGGTTAATTTTGAATGGCGCAGGACTTGGCAGATGCTGATTCGAGGGGTCTGGGGCTGAGTAACCATGGAGACCGAGAGTCCTGGTCTAATCTAGCACATTCCTTTACTTATCTTTATCTTTACAGAGGACAGATCATCTTGTGGTTAATGACTAGCAGATGCATTCCTTCCTGTCCTGCCCCGATATCTCAAGGAGGATTTAGGGAGTGACACATTCCTTACTGCTCTGTTCTATAGCTCAGGGGGGGGGGGTTACATTACAAACGGGGAGTCGATTCTCTCATTCCCCCCTTTTTCTTGTGGATGACCTCTAATCTTAGAGGTATGTTGTAGCTAGGGGTTCATATTGTTGACCTATGACCATTACTTTGACCTGAGAAACTTGTCCCCTTATGAATTGGGTAATCCAGTTAATGAGGCAAGGGACAATGGCTAGGATTAGGATTAAGGTCACTAATGGTCCTATCAAGGGAAGGAGATAGGGGAGAATTCTGTTTTACATTTTTTTAAAGGGGGCTCCCATACAAAGATCTTTAACAATTGTTTTTTTTTTTTTTTTTTTTTTTTTTTTTTTTTTTTTTTGCTTACAGGGGGACCAAAGCCGCCGTGCAAGGTTGGCATTAATGTTATTAAAATCAAAACAAGCAAGCTAAAACAGTTCATGACCAGCATAATCTAACTATGTTTTAGTCAATTTTTAACTTTAAGGGTTACCAGTCTGTTGTGTAGTCCACTGAGTATGTCCCTCGTTGTCTGCTGTTTCCAGTGGCTTTACATGAGTGTAGTGAATCCGCGCAGTTTTTCCTGCTACCTTGATGGCAGTGGGGGGTACTGAGCACCACGGTGAAAGGTCCTTCCCAGCAGGATTTGAGGGAGTCATGGTGGTGACATCGAACCAAGACTGGAGTCCCTGGGGCCTTGGTCTCTGAAGGCGGGTCCAAGTGTTTTTGTCTAAACAGCTGGTGGATCCAGGCCAACACAGGTTGGAGTGTCTGCAGGGACTTAAGATCTCGATTAGTAATTTTAGCTAATTTGTCTTCTGACAATCTTGGAACCAATGGCGGGGGCCTCCCAAACATGGCTTTAAAGGGGGAAATTTTAGAAACATATGGGGTATATCTAGCTCTTAACAGTGCAAAGGGAAGAAGGCTCATCCAATTATTGCCAGTTTTTGAAAACAGCTTAGCTAAAATGTCCTTGAGACTTTGGTTCATACGTTCTACTTGCCCTGAGCTTTGTGGCTGATAGGCACAGTGGAGTTTTAATTAATCTTTAATGCCTGGGCTAACTTTTGGGTGACTCGGGCTATGAAAGCCAGGCCATTATCGGACCCCATTGATAGTGGGAGGCCAAATCAAGGTATGATCTCATGCGATAGCCTTTTAACTACCACTAAGGCTAACTCAGACTTAGTAGGGAAAGCCTCTACCCAGCCAGTAAAAATGTTTATTAATACCAAGAGATAGCAGTGTCCCTGTAAATGAAGTTTTACAATGTCCATGAAGTCTATTTCCCAATGTTCTCCTGGAACAATTTCTTGATGTCGGGTGGTCTCCAACGCAGAGCTCTTGGCTGAGTTGACTAACAAGCACTGTGGGCATCTAGAGCTCGAAGAGGTGGTCAGTTTGTAGAGTTTTGGAATAAAATACTGAGTTCTGGACAAATCCACAAGTTTAGTTTTTTCTAAATGAGTAGTCTGGCGAGCCCGGTATAACAGCTCCTGCCCTAGTGTCTCCAGTAACCGTACTTGTATATCAGGTAACTGGTAGACTTTATTCCAAGTTGAGATGCCAACTGTAGGTCTTTGTGTAGACTGGTTCTGACAAGGTCAGAGGACTAGTATCAGAGCAGTTACTTGCTTGGTTGACCCCTCCGATGTGGTTGCCATTTTTCGTCTCCGGTTGGGTGAGCCTTGTAAGGAATAGCAACCCATTGAGGCAGCCAGACAGCTGCCAGCAAATCTAGAATCTGTGGAGCATTTTTAGATGGCTTCCACGTATATGTACAGTAGCAAAGGGATATCTTCAGTAAAAAATGTTTACCCTCTTTTCCGTGGCTAGTTTTAGCCTCTCAGTCAAAGCAACAAACTCCGCCTTTTGGGCAGAAGTGCCAGGCTCTACCCGCTTAACCCAGAGTACCTCCTTTTTGGTGGTCACTGCTGCCTCGGCCATTCGTTTGCCGTTTTGGATGAGGCTGCTTTCATCGAACAGTTGTCGGCATTTCCCAAAAGCTGGTCAGTAAGATCAGCCTGTAGGTTCTGCTGCAGTTCGAGGATGTCAGCGCACTCATGGAGAGAGGTGTCCTTTGTTCCTCCGGATCATCATCAGGCATAAGGGTGGCTGGGTTTAAAGCTGAAGAAGTCTTGAATATCATTGACTCTGGGTCTAGAAGCAGGGCTTGACAGTAGAATTCTGGTGTTTGAGAGCCTTTTTTTAGGAGAGGTTTTGATAAGTGTCTCTAAACTGTGAGAAGTTACCACAGAAATCACTTGCCCAAAGCATGTTTCTTCGCTTCCTTAAGTAACATTGTCACAGTAGCTAGTATTTTAAGGCAGGGGGCCATACTCCTGTTACTGGATCAAGTCTTTTGGAGAGGTAGGCTATAGGCCTCTTTCAAGGGCCAATGTCCTGAGTTAGGACTCTTTTGGCAATGTCCCTGAGTTTATCTATGAACAAGGTGAAAGGCTTGGTAACGTCAGGGAGTCCCAGGGCTGGGGCCTCAGTCAAGGCCCGCTTGAGCTGTTGGAAGGCCTGTTTACATTTATCAGTCCAGTTCAGCGAATTTTGAGTTTCTCCCTTATGGGAGTCATACAGAGGCAAGCTTTTCAGTAAAATTTAGCCTACAGTATCCAACTGTCTCCAGAAAGTCTCGTCTGTTTTTTAAAAGTTTTTTTTTTTTTCTCATAGAGTAATTTTAACACCTTGGCTATCTTTTTGAAAATTTTTTAGTTCTCAAAGACCTTTTTGTGCTATCTCTATTAACTGGCTGAGGGGCATTTCCTTAAACCTCTCAAACCTTTGTAATTTTTGTCTAACATGTGGGGCCGACTGAGTTACAAAAAGAACAACTGGCGATATTGGGAAACCTCCTTACCGCTGGATGTCCAGTCAGAGTGGCACAAAAGGAGAACAAGGTTTTGGCATTCTGGATCAGAGAGCCGGCTTCATCTGGATGGCACGCTGCTTCTTGTCCAAGGGTGTCACGTGACAGGCCATCATTTTACTAAAATTATATTCTTAACAAAAAGGGCTTTTTTCACAGGTAACAAAATTGTGCTGCATAATCTCCCAGATGTTCACAGTACATGCAAGAACTTGTATCTTATTTCTAGTATCACCTATAATCTCATTTTAATGAAAACATTTTGCAGCAAAGTACAAACTTATGTATACTTCTACCAAAACTGATCTAATACTGTCAAATTCTGAACACATTTACTTCTTGTCAAACCTGTTATTTGTAGTACTATAAACCAAGACAAATAAAATTCACATCCTCTTGAGCCTTCTACAACTTACAATAATACCTCTCAAACTAAGCTTTAATCTTTTTCTATATTCTGGCATAGCCAGACACCTTTACTTGAAGACCACTCTCTTTGTCCCTCTTTTTACTATTACCAGTCAATTACCTTTTTTCTCACTTCTCAGACAACATCAAAGTTTTCAACAAAACCCTTGAAGTCACCTTTTAGTAGTCTAAAAAAATGCTTATTTTATGTCTTTTTACCACATAAAAATGCTGTATTTTAAAAACAAAACTGTAACCTTTTAACTGGCTCAAATATAGTATCACCTGGTTTTTACTTGGCAAAGTTGACATGACTCTTAACAACCATAGATATACATATATATGTGCACATGTTTACATTTTCACCAGAGAGAAAAAAATACTCCTTTTAAAAGGCATGCCGAGGTTGCAAGCAATCAATTGAAGTCTTACATATTAAACAAGGTGCCACAACATTAAAGACACAAACAAAGGGAGCTTCTTGTACAGTTTGGTCAGCTAAAGGAAATAATTTTTCTTATCATGAACCTTGAATTTAATAAGCCATATGGATCCTACAACAGAAATGGGCAACAAGCCCCTAAGTTAGTAACAAATTTAAACAGGCAACCAAGGAGAGGGCGGAGGAAGAAAGGGTTTTACCCACGGTGGGGGCTCCTCCCTGAGGTCCTGCCATACCAAGATGTAGGTGACCTGCCCTCTCATCTGGGGCGGAAGATGATGTTCTTAACTGCTAAGATGAGGGGAAGGTGGAAAGTCCCCTCTGGTGGCCATCCCACAGAAAAAGTAGGCCACTCAGTCGAGCAGAAATCCTGCCATTTACTCTTCTTGACCTGCAAGGAGAGATTGTGAGCCCTCTTCCGCACCTCCGACCAATGGTCGAGGGTGAGGGACAATGGGGATGAAGTCGACTGTCCCATGATGTTCTATAGTCACAGGGCGGTTAACGCAAGCGTGATACAACAAATAACCAATCACAACACCCACAACACACAGGACAAACAGGCCGGCCACCTCACTCTCACGCATCAGTTTCACACCAAACGAGTCACCTTAGGGGGTGCCTCCAGATTGGCCCAGATGGACCACAGATTGGGAATGAAATTCCCCAAACGAGTCACCTCAGAGGGTGTCTCCGAATTGGCCCGGACGGACCACAGATTGGGAATGAAATTCCCCAAACCGATAGGAAAATCCTATTGCAAACGGTGAGTCACAGAAAACCATGTGGGGCGTCCCCCGGTCACCAGAGAACAGAGAACAGATAACAGATAACAAAAACAGGTAACAAAAATTGCCCCTAGATCGGAGCCGTTTGGCTCGGGGCGTAAAATACCGGTAGATTGATCCTCAGAGTAAAAATAAGAAGCGACCGGTCGTACTCACTCACCGCAGAGCCATTGAGGTCACCTCCCGTGAGACGTGCCATCTCGCTGGGGCCTCCAAGATGTTAGGGCCGACGCCGCAGTGAAAGAGACCCCAAGGACTCAACTCTTGGTGAGGGAAAAAAGTTTATTTCCATGCGCATGGGGTCCTCCAGGCAAACGAGTGCAGAGGGCCTCGAGGGGAATTTGTGCAGGGTTTTTAAGGGCACAAGCGGGAAGCAAGCAGGTTTACAGAAGCAGATCGCATTGGTTAATTTTGAACGGCGCAGGACTTGGCAGATGCTGATTCGAGGGGTCTGGGGCTGAGTAACCATGGAGACCGAGAGTCCTGGTCTAATCTAGCACATTCCTTTACTTATCTTTATCTTTACAGAGGACAGATCATCTTGTGGTTAATGACTAGCAGATGCATTCCTTCCTGTCCTGCCCCGATATCTCAAGGAGGATTTAGGGAGTGACACATTCCTTACTGCTCTGTTCTATAGCTCAGGGGGGGGGGGTTACATTACAAACGGGGAGTCGATTCTCTCATACCCACATACTTCTTACAGGCACTGTCTTTTTTGCAGGTGGTAGATACTGTTCATATCACCAGAGTAATTTCTCCGGGATATAAATTCCTGGTTCATGAGCATGAGGTCTCCAGGGAATTTAGCTATGGGAAGGAGATTTCGGTTTGTTAGGCCTGTGATGGATCGTTCCAGTGTTTGTATGGGAAGAAAAGGCTTGCAATCATGTGGTTGGCATGGAAAATACGTTTTTGCTTCTTCTGACTTGAAAATGACATTCATTTTTATTTTTTGTCTTGTGACCTTGCTCTCTCCCTCTTTTTTCTCCTCCTGCTTGATATTATCACTGTCAGAACTGTCCCCATCTTTTCTCCCATTGCCCTTTGCTGTTGGGTGCACAAACATGGATGTCCTGAGTCTCTCAGCATAGGAGGAAACCTGCTTATTCTCTAAGGCTCTGGCCAACTGCATTCTTTCCACGTGCTTCTTGATATTGATCTTCTCCCGCTCGGGCATTTTGAACTCCTCAGCAGGCACAATTACTTGTGCAGTCCATAATTTTTTTACAGGTCCACTCATAGCACATGGAGGGGAAGGTTGATTTTTACATTCCATTGCCTGTTTGCAGTCTGGAGACAGAAGCCTCAGGTCCCTCACCATTTTCCGTTCTTCCTCTTGTTTGGAAGCCAAAAACCTTCTTGTGGCTTTAGTATGAACACCACCTAGACGCTGATAGTGGGAAGGGGATTGTTAAAATATTCATGCACAGAGACAGGTAGACCTCCCAGAATTAGCTAGTGGTTGGTTCTCCCTACATTTCTGTGATGATGTGACCTTCATGTGATGTGAACATGGTGGACCTTCTGGGTCAGTTGAGCTTGGGTTCAAATCCTTACTATCCTCTTATGTACTATGAATTTGCAAGAATATTATTGACTTTAAAGAGCCATTTGAAGCCTTCACAAGACCATGTCTGAGAAAGCAATGAATATAAGATCAGGGCTCAAAAGAGACCATTTCTATCATCTGTAATTACTTAACATTATGTTCCTAATTGGGACTTTTAAATAAGAGAGTACTATATTTTGCTGTGTAAGTGTGGAATCCACCAGCAGACCAAGGCAACTAGAGTCTTCTGTTGGGAGACTTCTTTATTGTCAGTGGGTTTGGAATTGAGGGCCTTCCAGCTCACTGGCAGGCATCAGGGAGGCCTCTCTTAAGTGTAAATTCTCGGCCACTTACCAGGATCTCTTTTTCCAAGGGGGAGTACTTTCCTAGGGCAATGCGAGGGTCTGATTTGTTGAATTTGGTGCAGATCCTGCAAGCAGGGAGGTAGGTGAATTAGAACTCTGGAAAGGGTCTGTCTAGTTGTCAGAGTCCAAAAATCCAAGAGTGTAGCTTTCCATTAAGCAGGCTAAGGCCAGCTCTACATGGCCTAGAAGCACAGGCCACACTCACCCCAGTGGTAACGCAGGACGCTGGTGCTCTTGACAACACACAGAGGCTTGATGTAAGTGGTAACAGTTGTCATTAAGGATTTTGACTAACTTTCCATTCTTGTTTGACTTGCTCTCTTCAGTGTCCCTTTCTTTGGCCCCTGAATGTCCAGCCCTCTGTGTTCCAACCCTTGACAACCATTTTTCCATTTCTGATGATACTCCAGCAACAGGCTTGGATGAGAGGTGTTAATGACTGGAGTTTATTTCTCCGACACTTCAATGGAAACCCAAAGGACAGTCACAGCATTTGCTGCATCACAATTGGCCCACCTGGTAGCTATTGTGAGGTCTGCAAGGTATTAAGTGATTCACTGAGGGGGAAGAAGACATAGATCCTCAGACTGGCAGGTTGGAGCCCAGGGAGGAGAAGGGGCAGAGTATGGCTGGAAGGTCATCTCACTTCTCAGTTCTTATGGGATGAAGAAGACTTTTTGCCAATAACTAAAGACCAGCGTCCCCAGCCCCTGGAATTTTCTTGCCTCTCTAGCATTTAGTGCTTCCTGCTCGATCAGTGCTACTCTGGGAACAACCATCTAAACTACAGCTCATGGTTCCCTCTGTGTGGATCACCTCTCTGCCCCTTGGCAACTTGTTTGTCTCTCAGCCTAGTGTGACTGCTACCTGTTCTGAAGTCCTTGCTGAATGAAAAGTCCACTGGTTCAGGTCCTCATAGTACTTCCTATACTGTGCTGTGGTGCTTGGCCATACGCTGATTTGATCGTCAAATGAGTCTGTCTCTCACTCTACTGATTTGACTACTTTTACAATCTCATGAAGTTGTTTCCTTATCTCAGTTGCTATCCTCTCAGAGGTATGTTGTTGTTACCCCCCCCAAGAAAACAAGGCCTCATGAGATGAAAAACAGGGCAAGACAGTGACGTCTTTTTAAAAGAAGCACTTTTATTTTAGCTGGCCCAGCGACATAGTGCAGATGGAATTTACAAAGCTGTGCAACTGAGTCAGAATTTTGACTGATTTTTATAGTTCATTTATGATTAGTTCATTGATCATTAAGTACATAGTGATGAGAAACAGAAACAAGGTGGGCCTTTGTTCCCCTTTGCTTGAGGCCACCCATTTCACAGTGGGTGGTTAGCCAATTCATAGTCCTTGGTCTGCCAATTCCAGGAACATTTATCTCTCATAAAGGGAACAATGGTTGACGCAGCATCATTTGTCTCTTACAAGGGGAACAAAAGTTGACACAGCAAACAGGTTACTAAGGTGGGGGGAAACAATGCAGAACAGCATGATGACACGGTCAGTTAATTTATAACAAATTCATAATGTGGTCAGTGCTCCAGGTACATGGTTACTAGGGCAATAAGCATAGAGCATAACATTCCCCACTGATTTCTGTCAGTGAGCCAATGCTCATGGAGTTTTCAAGCAGAGGTATCTGTTCATAAACTTGTGTCTTTAAAATCATGAGTTTTATAGTTTGAACCCAATCTTGGACATAATTTACTGATTTGTTTATAATGCAAGGTCCAATTGTTAAACAGGTAAATAAGAATAACAGAGGTCCAGGGGCTGCTGTGATTAACATTGTCAACCAGGGAGATAGAGAAAACCATCATTTAAATCAATTCTGTTCAGCTTGTCTGGCTTGTTCTCATTCCTGTAGCTGCCTTTTAAGGCTGGTGATACTTTGTCAGATAACCCCAGAATAACTGGCATACAAGCAACAATTTTTTCCTACTGCCAGACAGAGGCCTCCTTCCTTCAGGAACAGGAGATCTAGACCCCACCGGTTTTACAAAACCATCTCAGCCAGTGAACTTAAAGAATCATCTAATTTGGAGACAGAGTCACTGAGGGCTGCTAGATCTTGGTCAATGAGTGCACTTAATGAGTGTCTATAATTTTGGTCTCTATTAGGCTGGACATTTTTAAACCTATTAACCTTATTATCTCAATTTCCAGTAATACGGGTAATAGTACAGGATTTCTATTCACTCGGACCGGACTCTTTAAGTCAAAGCTAGGGAACAAGTGACTCCTACCATTATCTCCAGAGTACCAATACACTTGGGGAAAGATATGGACTAATATGCAAAGCTCAGGGCCATGGGTGAACAGGTGATGCATGGAACAAGGAGTTATACCAGAAGTACAGGCAAACCAGGCTCCATTGGGAGCAACAAGGTGCTGATTGGCAGGATAAGAAAAAGTATAAATCGAGGCTGAAGAGGTAAGATTACAGAGCACAGCATAAGGGGAACTGTGCAAGGAGTAGGAGGCAGAGTAAACACAGGCTCCTGGAGTACCCTGTACATTGTCCAGTATGAGCAGGGGCCTCGCATCCCACCAACAAGTGGTGTTATCTGCACAGGAATTTAAAAGCTGATTTGCCATAAGCAATGTCCAGAGGCAAGAAGGGGTCTAGAGATGGCACAAAAATCTCAAAGGGCAAAAAGGTCTCAAGAACAGGAAGTCTAGTGGAGGAGAACAGAAGATGAGGTCTCCCGAGTGAGGAAAAGGTAACAACCCCCTTTATTTTCCTGTCAAGGAGATACAGATTCACAACCCCAATGTCTACAAAAATATTTTGTCTCTATGGACTGTGAACACCTGTGATGAGAGGCTGGCTGTTGCTTTTGGGGGCAAAGATACCAGCCAGTGGACTGTAATTTTTTTTGACTATGTAGGTCCCTGCAAGTCTCTATTAGCAACCAGTCATGCAGCATGGCATGTGGACTGAACAACATTTTCTTTTGTCTAATTTTTGCTGGGATGCTATTTAATAGGGCACATAAATCTATCTTAATTATCCCATAGATAGTAGCATTGGCTATCAATAATTCACCAGTGAAATAGTAATTTTCCAAGTTCCAAACATTATATGGATTATGAGGTATCTTCTTGAGGTCTCCATAAGGAAGAACACATAAGAGCAAAATTATTGGATACATTTGGCAATTTTAAGTTTTAAAGAGTCCTTGGAACAACAGTCCACTTATCTGTAGGTTGCTTCATTTTGACATTCTCTTGGGTTCCTCCCAACAAGTTGGTTATGTGGCACCAGGCACTTCCCACGTTGGCTGCCTCTAGGCAGTGTAGGAGGATGGGACAGGCACCTGGGTTCCTCTTTTAATTCCAGACTTACAGGGAGGTAGCAGAGTGTGGAGCAGGCTTCTCTAGAACTATGTAGCTACACTGGGGCTTTGCTGATGATCAGGGGTGCGAGGGGGTGGAGCTGCTTCTTTCAGCCTGTGTGTCTACACTGGGACTCCCTCGATGGAGGCAGATACAGGGGTGTGTTTGTCTGATTCTGCTAGTGACTGATGGCAACCTGAGGGAGCCAAGGGTCTCCAATGGTGGCCTACAGATGCCCAGGGCTTACCTAGCTGTGTGTCCCTGCTCCTGCTGGCTGCCTGCAGGAAGGAGCTTTCTGGGCAGCTCCCTGAAGGTGAAGGTGCATTGGCTGGTTCTCTCTGCCCACACTGGCCACCTGTAGGATGTGGCCTTTTGGTAGCGGTGCACAGCAGGCAGAGGTGGATCTTCTGGCTCTCTCTGCTGGCCCTGAGCAGGCAGAGGAAAGGGCCTTCCGGTGGCAGTGCCTGGCAGGCAGAGGAAGATTGCCTGGTTCTCTCTGCCCACACTAGGCATGCGGAGGGAAGGGCCTTCCGATGGTGGCACCCAGCAAGTAGAGGTGGGTCTTCTCCTGGTTCTCTCTCCTGTCGCTCTACTGAAAGCAGGTACCAGCGGTACCTTATTCCTTACCATGTACTTGCTTAGCACAGGGACTGGTGTGGAACAGATGTCCAGTTTGCTGGCAATAAACAATTGTCCTGGGTTCCTGGTTAAAGCCAAGGTCAGGAATGCTGCTGGTGGGAATGAATATTATCATAACCTCTGTCAAAGATAATTTGGTAATATATATCATAAATTACCTTATCCTTTGACTAAATTACAGCTGCAAAACTAGATAAGTACAAGGTTCAGAATGCAGACTCATTTGGAGTAATGAGCCTAATGATAAATTCAAACGTCAATTTATTCAGGATTGGCCAGAGAGCTATGCCACTTTACAGTGGAATACTGCATAAACACATAGTGCTACAGGAATAAAAGACTGAGAAAGGCAGATCTGTGTTTATGTGGAACTAAACCTAAGAAATAATGTTACTTGTAAAAAGTAAGGTGAAAATATATTGTAAACCCAAATATCAAGTTCAGTCATTCAAGTACTGTAATCCTCTTTCTAGTTTTTCTCACAATCCAAAAAGTTATATTTGTAACCCTATCGAGACATTTATTGGAATCCCAGTAAATTAATTCCAATCTACCACCACTATTGCAATCCACAGCGAGAGTAAAGACACCAAGATATATTCCAAGTTATAGGCAGCCAAGGGGTCCTAAACCCAATCCTCATGACGTGATGACATGTGGACAAAGGGCTTGATCCTAGGCCTCTCCTAGCATTTATTATCTTGTGAAGAAGGAGGTGACTCAGGGATGAGTGATAGTCAGGATGGCGGGAATTATGTGAGTAACTTGAGCTGGCTGGCCAGATGCAAGATCTGCAGCTTTGTAAATTGCAGATCTAAAGGTATGCAGAAGGCTCAATTTACATAATCCAATTAAGGTAGCAGTGGAATTGCTTTGGGGGCTATGGAGAGAAGGAAATACTCTAGCCAGCTTTTTACATATTAGTATAAGGAAATGAGTCTCCAAATAAAGTCACAGGAATTGTTTTGGATTCAAAGGGAGTCACTGAAGTTGTCTCCCACAAAAATGTGCATAAACTGTTGGCTACCTGATTGTGCAGAGGAGGAAAAAATAAGCATGTATATTTAGTTGCCTAACAATAGGATAATATACATAAAACAATAAAAACAGCTGCATGAGGAACATGCGGCAGATGAGGAAGCTTGAGGAGTGAGCCTATATTGTCTTGAATTTACATTGTTACGTGTTTGAAAAAGTTAAAACAGTAAAGTGAAAAAGCAGTTTGGGAGAGAGCTTTCCATGTGGTCTCTGATTAATAATGATCCCCAGACTTAGCTGTGACTCTACCACAAGCCCACGATTTGTGAAAATGTGTAGATTTTGTCCAACGCTCAGATCTGAATCACCTGAAGTACAGACGTGCTCCTGGTACCCAAACAGATGTCCAGCACAGTTGTGGACCTGGAAACCAGCGGGGCCTCTGAGAAGCACAGAATGCCTCTGACACTGCAGGCACTGCCTTTCCCACTGGTGCCACTGGCAGCTGCGGACTCAAAGGGAACTTGCGTGATCACACACACCTACAGCACTGCACGTATGCAACAAACGTTTGGGACACAGCCACTGCCTCAGTGAATGACACATGAAAGAGTGCTATCTTCTCTTCAAATCTTTGCAAAACTGTCCAGTAATATACTCATAAGATAATATGATGCCAAACATGTTGCATATGATCGTCATGCTGTAAATATACAAATATGCAAGAAAGAAAAAGACCAGAAGGAAAAACACAGGGATATCAGTGTCTATTACAGCCTATGGCCAGGCCAGGCTGGTGGTATACCAGTAGTCTGATCAGCTCCAGCTGTCCACATGGAGAAGGCATGGCCCCATGCCAACAGGAACAGGCGGATGGATATGGTGTTGGCTTGATCTGATCATTAAAATGTAATGTGTTAAAATGTCACAGTGTAGCCCATAAATAGGTACAATTACTATATGTCAGCTTAAAATAAGATATGTCTTAGAAAAAAGAGAGAAGTGTGCCATGGTCAGGTCTGGGTGCCCCAGGATCCAGAAAGGAGGGTGAGAGCAGGCTTGTCAGGGAGGGATGTCGCTTTGGCAGCTGGTCTCAGCACTGTGGGAAACCAATGTTTCTCACACCCAGTTCCACAGACTTCTGCTTTATCTTACTTCCTTGTCTCGTTTTCTCTTTTTCCATTCCCAGGCTCTGTGCTTTTGTTTTATTTTAAAGATCTCTCCCCCAGTCATTTTCACATCGCTTTACTCTTGAGGTTTACCTAGCTTTGTCTTGAGTTTTAGTTAGGATTACCAACTTCATCTACTACTTCGCTTTCTAATTTTCCACTTTAATTTCCTCTCATTTTTATCTTGTATCTTTTAGTGTCTTTTTTTCCTTGAGTAATTATCTTTTATATATCGTTCATCTATTTATCATACAGTATTATAAATACTTTTATCTATTTATTAGTCAGGGTTCTCCAGAGAAAAAGGATACAATGAGAGATTTATTTTAGGGAATTGGCTCATGTGATTGTAGAGGTAGATAAGTATGAAATCCACAGAATGGGTCAGCAGGCTAGAGACCTAGGGAGGAGCCAGCATCAAAGTTCAAATCCAAAAGCCTTCAGTTGGCAGAATTTCCTGCTGTTAAGGGGAGGTCAATCTTTTGTAAAATTTAGTCCTTCAACTGATTGGACAAAGCCCACTCACACCATAAAGTAATCTTTCCACTCAAAGCCTGATTTAAATGTTAAACTTATTAAAAACACACTCACAGAAACATTCAGAATAATAGATCAGGCCAAATATCAAGGCCTAGCCAAGTTCACATATAAAATTGGTCACAGCTACTTACATTTATTGACTTTTTCATGATTATCAGAAATATTTTTTATAATCTTTAAAAACTGGGCTATTAGATTTGACATAATTTTGCCCAGTTTTTCAGCTATGTATTAACAGAGTCATATGGTATGCATTCTTTGGTGTCTTCTCTTTAAAAATGCTTTCAATACTCTTACTATTGACACATTGGCTTCAGTCCTCTCATTTTCATTGTTGCTTAGCATGATTGCCTTATGAGTCTTCAATCAGTCTTCTCTTGTTTCAAGGGAGCTGTTTCTGATTTGGGGAGCATTCTGGCACATGTCTCCTTGGGTTACATTCAGGCTATTTGGTTAGGTATTTATCTGGGGTTGGAATGCTGGGTATAGCTTCAATTTTACTAGAAAATTTTCACCTCTATTCCAAAATGTCTCCAGTAATTCACAGCCTGAAAATTCCCATTGGTCCTCATTCTGTAAACCCAGGTGGATATGTGGAGGCACTTGTGTGACTTTATTATGGATTTTACTGGTTACAAACAAGGGCTTGGGGATGCAGCCAATGGTAGAGAGCTGGCCTAGTGTGCACAAGACCCTGAGTTCAATCCCCAGTACCACAAATAAAATGAAATAAAAATTAGCTGAAGAGTGCACTGAGTTTGAGGTCAGCCTGGGCTACACAGTAAATTCAAGGCCAGGTTGAACATAAACAACAACAACAACAAACAAACAAATGAGGTTGAACTTTTTGTTAGCTATTGAGATTATCCTTTGTTAAATGTCTATTTAAATTTCTTGTTTATTAATTTTCTGCTTTCTATTTTATACATAGGACTTTTAAAATATATTCTTGTTCATTAAATATGCTGCAAATATTTTATCCTATTTTGTGACATACCTTTCTACTTTCTTAAAGATGTCTTTTGGTGAATGGAAGTTCTTACTGTACGCTGGTGGCATTTTATCAGTCTTTCCCCTACTGGTGAGTGCTTTTCATGTCTTGTTTAAGAAACTGACTTACTTCAAGGAAGAATGATATTCTCTCATACTTAAAAGTGTTTAATTAACTTTTCAATAATTGTAGCAATATAATATATGTAATGTTTTTTCAATCTAGTTTTCTTTATGTATATGTTCCAGTTTATTTTTATAATGGTTGTCACACACACACACACACACACACACACACACACACACACACACACCCCTTCCTGCCTCCTTCACAGCTGTCTGTAAAGCCATCGCCTGGGCTCTGGCTCCCCCTGGTGGATTAAGAACAACACCTAAATGAGATTCATCAGGGACAAACAGGGAGTGGGTGATGGCTGGTACCTCGGATTTGGGGCTGAAGAAAAGCAGTTACTCAGAGGCCAAGGCAAAAGATAAAAGTGATACAGGGTGATAAATGACAAGGCAACCCAGCTGGACTGACCTCGAGCTTAGAGGGTAGGAGAGGGGTAACCTGTCGCAGTGGACCTGGATACCCACCTGCCCGGGCAAGGGGGCCAGGGAGGGAGCGAGGCAGCCCCTCCCCCCAAGAGGCGCTGGATGATTCATAAACCCTGTCATGCTTCCTTCCTACCGGGCGCTGCGACGTCCGATGACTCCGACCCAAGGACTCAAAACTGCAAACAGCCGTCCCAGGTAAAATCCTGGCCCAGAACCTGCACTCAGCGAGACACCTGGGGGGAGGTTTCCCCAATACAGACAATTTTAATAATGCTACTAATAATAGCAACAATAAAGCACCTGTTTCTCCCACATGTGACCACAGTGCGGTGCATGGAGCAATCAGAGTCCTCCCTGCGCTTGGCAGTGGCCTCCAACAGATGGAGAGGACAAGTAGTAATGCCTGGCGGAGAAGGGCAGAAGGAAGAGAAAATCTGGTCTGCAACAGAGAACGACGGCCCCATGTGGTGGCTGGCACATGCCTCTAATTCCAGCATTTGGGAGGCTGAGGCAGGAGGATCGCAGTGAGTTTGAGACCAGCCTAAATTAGAGCAAGAACCTGTCTCAAAAAATCTTAAAAAAAAAAAAAAAGGAAGAAAGAAAGAAAAAAAAAAAAAAAAAGAAAAGAAAAAAAGGAAACAACTCAGTGAACCGGAAGCGGGAGGGAGAATGAGCGCCCTCTCGTGGTTTCTGTGGGCGGAGTTGAAACAGACAACGGTGATCAGAACCTGGGAGAGCAGCCTTCAGGCCACTTAAGAAATACGCAAGAAAAACCTGTGAAGGGAAGAAAACCTGTGTAAAGGTTTTGTTCTGTTCTATGTTTGTTTTTCTTTCTATTCAGCTTTTATTTCCATACTCTTCTTTCTTTTGATACTTCTTTGTTGGTGTTAGATATTTGCAGTACTTTTAAGTTTCAAGCCTTACCATTTTGAGCTGCTTTTTTGTTGAGTGTGCTCTCTCTCCTTTCAACTCCCTGCATTATGCTTAGTCCTGCCCTACTCTCACTTCCTTACCTTCTTTTTTATTTTCTTCTTTTGAAACAAGGTCTCACCGTCCAGTTCAGCTGGCCTTGACCTCACTGTGTAGCCCAGACTGGCCTGGAAATCAGCCACCCTCCACCGCAGCCTCCTGAGTGCCTGGACTGCAGGCACGCACCACCACGCCCAGCCTCACTTCCTGGCCTCCCCCTTCTATGTAAAGGCATAAATAAGAGACCATAACAGTGCATTAGAGAACCAGAATTAACCAGTGCCATAAATTAAACAGTATGATTTGATTTAAGGTCATGGCCGGTTACTCCTTCACAAAATTGAGCTTAGAGAAACTGAACAAAACTACCAGCAAGCATCAGCACCAGCAGGCTCAGTCTCCTTCAGTCTCTGCACATTGCTCCCCAGCTGTATGCAGCCTCTTGACTTCATAGATATGTTCCCAATGTCCCTTGTACCAGCCCGTTACCTCCGGTAGAAAGTAACTCCAACAGTCTGACTTGCCGTCTGTTTTCTGTCTACCCACTGGTGAATGTCTTATCTTCCTCTCTTCACATTGACATAGTCCCTCCAACTTACCCTTCCTTTCCACAGGCTTACACTTCATGCATTCCAGTACAACATAGTCTATAAAGTACGGTATTGACCAAAGGTTGAAGTCATCAAAGTAACTTTTAATGTTTTAATGTTTATGGTTGATGTAAGCTCAATCCTGTTGACATTGTTATAACTGACAGAAAGTGTCTCTTTATAACATGCTGACAGAGTCCAACCTAATTAGGCAGAAAAGGGTGAGCAATGTCTCTAGACAAACAAAGCCATGAGCACATCACTGGAAAACAAGTTCTAAGGAAAGTTATCTTCATATCAATAACAATATCAATGTTTCCTCATTGTATTTGACCTTTATTCTCAGCTCACAAAGGAAAAACAAGTGTGTGTGTGTGTGTGTGTGTGTGTATCAATATGCAAAAAGGGAACAAAAAGCCCCCAAAGTCTCCCAGCTCTCCAAAAGTAGATCCAAGGAGCACCAATGGAGAAGAAACCAAATATCACATAGCACAGGTTTATGAGAAGATTAAAGAATACCTAGAGAAACTCAGCAAGCTCAAAGAGGAAATGACCTTGTCACAGAGTAAGTTAAGGAAGAAATAAGACAGCTCTAGAATTAAACAATATGCCAATAAAATGTATGAGAACAGTGCATCACAATGAAAGCAATCCTAAAAGATTTATGTTGTGAATGCCCACATCAGAAAAAGAGTAACCCCAGATAAATAACCTAATGATGCAAGGTCCTAGAAAAACAAGAACAATCCAGTTTTGGAACTTTTGGTACAAGGAAGAAAAATAATAAACATCAGAGCAGTGAATCCATGAATTGAGCTGTTTGTTTATTTGAAAAAATAGACAAACCCTTAGCCATTATTACCAAAAAAGGAATGAAAACATGCCAAATCAATACAATTAGAAATGAAAAAGGTGAAGTCACAAAGGGCACCACTGAAATCTAGAAGATGGTTAGTAACTACTTCACAAATCTGTATGCCAATAAATTGGAGAACTCAGAAGAAATGGATAGATTCCTAGATACATATGAATTACCAAAATGGAACCAAAAGATTTAAAACCATTAAATAATGCAATAATTGGTGATGTAATTGAGGCCAGAGTAAAAAAGACTACCAACTAAGAAATCCCAGGTCCTTATGGATTCACTGTGAAATTTAGAAGAACTTCAGAGAAAATGCAATGCCAATAGTCCTGTAACTCTTGAATGAAAATGCAAGAAAGTGAATACTCCTAAAGTCATTCCTGGAAGCAAGCATTACTCTGATACCAAAACCAGAAAAGGATCCAGCCAAGTAATAAAAGGTATAGGTCAATCTCTTCTGTGAATAGAAATGCAACAAGATTCTCAACAAGGCACAGGCCAAAAAAATGCAGCAAATCCTTGTTCATATATAAGCTTCATCCCAGAGTTCAACATATGCAAGTCAATTAAGGTGATAGTTCACATAAACAGAAGCAATGACAAAAATCTCATAATCATTCAACAGACACAGAAAATAGTTTGACAAAATTTAAGATCCATTTATGCTAAAAGAAATCCCTGAAAAAAATAGAGGTAAAAGAACTCTATCTCAATCTGATAATAGCCATTAATGAAAAATTAATGACAACCTCTTATCAAAAGGGAAGATAATGAAAGCTGTTTCTCAAAAATCAGGAATAAGATGAGGATGTCTACTATCAACATAGTTCTCAAAATATTAGCTGGAGAATTCAGGCAACACAAAGAAAGAAATAAAAGGTATATATAAAAGGAAGAAATAAAATTATAATTATGTGTAGATGACATGATCTTTTACATAGAAGTTCCAAAAAATTCCAACAAAAGGCTCCTAGAATTAATAACCAAATTTAGTAGCATAGCAGGATATAAAAGTACCACACTAAAATCGACAGCATTCCTGTACACCAATATTGAACTCCTTGAGAAGGACATTAGGAAGATAATAAAATCTGCAATAGCCCTGAGAAAAATGACACATTTAGGTAGTAATCCAACCAAGGAAGTAAAAGACCTCTACAATGAAAACTACAGTACTCTGGAAAAGAAGACTGAAAAACACATCAAAAAATGGAAATATATACCTATTCCTGGAAAGGCAGAATTCATATAGTTAAAATGGCCATATTCCAAAACTGATTGATAGATTTTTCCAGTTTTTTTTATTTTGAAGAGATTAAAACCAAATAAAATAAAACAATAAATTCAGTCAAAACAATGCACATGATACATGACTTTAAAACAAAGTACAAGGAAATCAATAATGGCTACCATAATGCCTTTTGTTGTCTTCAAAGAATTGCCAATATCATCAGGCATAATAAAATCAAACAACATAGAACAGAATAAAACCAGTAAAAACAAAACAATGGAAACAGTACAGGACTTCAAAACAGGATAGTGGTAAAACCACAGAGAGCACCATAACGCATCTTGTTATCTTCAGAGTAGCTGCCGATACCGTCAGACACCATACAGTCAAACAAAGCAGAATAAAACCAGTCAGAACAAAACAATGAAAGCAATACAAGGCTTCAAAGCAAGCTAATATGAAACTTAAAAAATGGCTACTGTAATATATTTTGTTATCTTTGAAACATGCCATCAAATATAATAAAATTAGACAAACCGAAACAGAGTAAAACCAAACTAAACAGAACGATGAAGGCAATATTGGTTTTAAATCATGATAACAGAGTAACAATGGCCACTGCCTTCCCTTTTTAGAGACTTCCTCCCTTTTCATTTTCACAGGATGTACTGTGCATTTTGGATCCCACTATGTCCTTTAGTTTTTAAAGTAGAGAGATAACACAATGTTCACCTATGTGACTCTGAACCATTTCACCCATGAGCATGATCTCACGTTGTATCCATTTACATACACGAGCACAAGGTTTTCTTTCTTTATAACTGAGTAGCTTTCCATTGTATGAAAGTGCCATGGTTTTTTCTTAACTAGTCTGCAGCTGATGGGAAGCTACCCCCACTTCTTTCTGGTTCCCTGTCACATGGAGCATTGTTCTCTCTCTTTTGATTTTTCAGTATATGAACCCCCTTTTGGGTTAAATGTATTTCTTGTATAAAGCATACTGATGCACACTGTCTCCTGATCCACTCTGCCTGTGGGGGCTCCCTGCTGTTAACCAGTTCAGTAGAGATGGCAGCCAGCCCTGCTTGCACTCTGAAAACCATCATCTTAGATCTCTGCTGGCAACCATCCAGGAGGCAGCAGCAGCCTGGCCCCTGTGTCCACTCCACCAGCCACTGGTGAGCCAGAGCAGGCTGGAGAAAGCAGCAGACAGCCCTGCACCAACACACCCAGTGGTCACCCGCAGATACCCATAGCCAGCACTGACTAGAAGAACCAGTCTCACTTCAGAAAAACTTAGCTAATATGGGAAGTGCCTGGGACCCCACTACCCACTTGTCCAGAAAAACTCAGGAATATGTCAGGACAAAGAAGCCAAAGGCAGTCTCTATCCTCCAACGCAAGCAGAGCTATTCCAGGAGATGTAAACATGGAAGAGATTAGGAGTCGAACACCTGAAGTTTCTAAAGTAATGGCAACTGAAGTGAAGAACACTTCATGAGGCTGTAAAAATTAGAACATAAATACTATCTCGGTAAAAGAAACAATGAAAAACATAATAAAAGAATTCCTAAACACTTCTAAAGAAGACATACATGGCAGAATAGAGGAGCATAAGAAAATGAGGGAAACCTTATTTAAAAAAACTAGGAATACATGAAACAGATTCAAAGAGATATCCATGAAATTAAAAACTCCATTGAAAGCTGGCAAAACTGCTTGAAAGAAACTAAAGATAGACTTTCAAACCTTGAAGACAGGCTTGCAACTTGCAATCCTGAAGGAAAAAATCTCTTAAAAATAACAAGGAACCAGCAAGTAACAATTCACCAGCTGCAAGACAATCAAAGGAAACAAGTTAAGAATAATAAATGTTAGTGAAAAAGCAGGGGTTAATGCAAATGAAATTAAAAGTCTATTTACAGAAATAACATCAGAAAACTTCCCAAGCACAGGAAAAGCAAATAATGATCAGATAAGTTAGGCATAGAGAACTTCAGCTAGCTATAACTAAAATAAACCTATAACCCAGACATATAATAATCAAGGTCCCAGAAATTCAACAGAAGAACAGAACATTAAAAGCTATTAGAGAAAGGAAACAGATCACCTATAAAGGAAAACCCATCAGAATCTCGACATACTTCTCAACGCAGACCATCAAATCAAGAAGAGTTTGCAGTGAAGTATTACAAGTCCTGAAAGAAACAACTTCCAACCCAGATTGATGTACCTGGCAAAACTTTCTTTCAAAATTAACAGAGAAACAACATACTTCCATGACAAAGAGAACTGAAGGAATTCATGACCACCAAACCAACCCCATAAAAAATACTGAAGGACATTCTAGAGAGAGATAAAAATGACCATGATTACAGGAACAGTGGCAGGGGGGCTCACCAAGTTGGGCAGACAGTGAGATGGAGGGGAAAAGTAGAGAGCCAATGGCAGGAAAATAGTATGGCAGCGATGAGGAAGAGCATATTGCCCCTCATTACTAACGCTGATATATAGATTTAACACTACCCAACAAAATACCAATAGCATTGCTCACTAGGGAGAAATTAACTAAGGAGCACTGAGCAAACAATGCTAAAATTCATATGGAACCAGAAGAGATTCAGAATAGCGAAAGCAATCCTGGGTAACAAAAGCTAAGCAAAAAGCATCACAATCCTGGATTTCAAGTTATGTTACAAAACTACCATGATAAAAAACCGCATGGTACTAGCACAAAAAAGAGACAAGTGGACCAATGGAACAGACTAGAGGAAACAGAAAAACCCCAGGTACATTCAGCTGCCTGATCTTTGAGGCCAAAAATATATGCTGTAGGAAAGACAGCCTTTTAAATAAGTGGTGCTGGGAAAATTGGGTATCCACAAACAGAAAAGTGAGTCTAGATCCACATATTCACCATGTTCTAAACTAAAATCAAAATGAAGCAAAGAACTAGCTGTTGAAACAAAACAACTTAATCTGCTTAAAGATAAAATGCTTGAAGACATAGGCATATACATTACCTCAAGAAATAATACCAAGAATCAACAAAAGTGATCCTATCTAATAAAAAATGCACAGCAAAATAAACAATAAAGAGACAACCTACAGAGTAGGAAAAATAATTTGCCAGCTATTCCTCAGAGTGTTGATATTCAAAATACATAAAATAACTAAAAAAAATTAGAACCCCCAAAATAAGACTCAGTTAAAAAACCAATCTATGTGACTAGATATTTCTCTGAAGAAGAAATACAAATGTACAATAAATGTGTAGAAAACAGTCAGCATTCTGACCATTAGAGAAATGCAAATTAAAACAACACTGAGATGATATCTCACTCCAGAGAGAATGGACATTACCAAGAAATCAAATGTAACAAATTCTGATGAGGTTAAAGGAGTGGAAAGGAGCGCTTCTTTCTACATTAGTGGTGGGCATGTTAACTAGTAGAACCATTATGGAAATCAGAATTAAAGACACCACATTGCAGTGAGACATGCATTTAAATCTGGGAAATGGCCTGTATGTCCATCCACAGATTAATGGATAAAGAAAATGTGGTATTTGATACACAGTGGAATACTACTCTGCCATAGTATAGGTTTGGAAAATACCTAGATGGAACTATCTAGTCAAATGGAATTTCCATTTTTTTTTTCAATTTACCTTCTTTTAAGAGCTTTTCCCTTCCTTTCCTCTGCTCCCTCTATCTCTTATTCCCCTTTCCACCTGAACATGTTCTTTCTACTTCTTAATATCTATCCTTTATTTTGTTCCTTATTTATACTTGGGTTTCTTGTGTTATTTATTTATTTATTGGTACCGGGGATCAAACTCACAGTCTTGCACCTGTCAGGCAGGCACTTACATCACTGAGTTAAATCCCCAGCCCTTCTTGTAATATTTAAACCTGTGTGTATGCACCTAACATGTCCACTTTAAATTTCTCTTTCAGAATTTATTTTTGGGGTACAAGAGCACTATTGATTTTGAATGTCGACTTTGTATTTTGCTATGCTACTGAGTTCAGTTATTAGTTCCAGGACTCTTTTAGTGGAATTATTAGGGGTCTTCTATGTAGAGAATTATATCATCAGCACATAATAATTTGACTTTTTCCTTTCCTATTCTTATTCCTTTTACTTATCTTTCTTGTTTAATTGCTCTGAATAGGGTTTTGAGAACTACATTGAACAGGAGTGATGAGGTAAGGGTGGAGTCTACCACAAGGAATCCACTGGATCAGGATCAGGAACCAGAATCCAGATCTGGGACCCCCAGAGCAAGGCACAGCTAGGTACCACTCCTCACTGATTGTGTCCACTTCTTTGAAAAGTTGACCCCTGCCTAGCATGTTATAATCTGATATTGGCCAGAAAGTTACCTTTGGAGGAAGGGAGGAGGGAGAAGGCAGGGTGGACAATGCCTCCAGTGCCAGCACACTGGAATCAGCACTGGTTAGTGAGCTCCCACAAGGGGAAGCCACCTCCCAGGAAAGAGGGCTTGGAGATGGTCCATGAAGTACAGCACACTCATGGCTGGTGATTTCACCCACTGCCAACCTTGGGAGTCTGGGCTTGACTTGGTTGCTCTGCAGAGAACCTGACAGCTGCACTGACTCATTAAGGAGGAATCTGGTGGGCAGGAAGCAGTAAAGGGAAAGAGAGCCAGAGTATACTGTTGTACTTGAGGAACTGAAAGCAATTTGATTTGCAGAAGGAGAGGGAGGATGGGGCATGGTAGGCAAAGAGACCCCCAAAAGGAGGCAAAATCAGAAGAGCCTGCTAAGCTATGATGAAGAACGGGTGCTTTTTCCTGAAGGAGAGCAAGAACTACCTAATCTAAGAAGAGAGGTGACACGGTATAAATTTTAAGTTGTTGTTTTTTTTTTTTTTTTTTTGTCTTTTTCTTTTTTATCGGTACCAGGGATCAAACTCATGACCGTACACTTTGCAAGGCAGGCGCTTATGCCGCTGAGCTAAATCCCCAGCCCCCAAATTTTAAGTTTTAAGACTTAACTTTACTAACGTATACTATACATGCCATAAAATTCATTCATTTGAAGCATGTGTCATGATTTTTGGTAAATTTACCAAGTTGTACAGTAGACTTCACAACTTAATTTGGAACACTTCCACCACTCCAAAAAGATCCCTTACACTCTTACAGTTAATCTCTAGGCAACTAGTAGTCCATTTTCCGTCTTGACAGGTTTGCTTTTAAACTTTTTTATTTCATAAAATAACCTGATAATCCTTTTTCCTCAGTGCCCTGCTGCAGAGTGAGGTGAATATTTCGTTGTCCCTCTGGTCTGCAGGAGGCCCATAAAACCTGTCCTCTTCTCAAAAGGCTGGCAGTACCTGCCTGAGCCTGTAGCTGTGATAATGCCTGAGCTCATGTGCCCTCTGTTCCCTGGACACCGGGGCTTCGGCGCCTCTTAGCTCTCCGTAGGTTGCGTAGTGCTGAACCTCCATCAGATTATGGAGAGAGGGTGGTGACTGTGGTTTCTCTTATCTTTAAATAATAACTTCCTGTATTAGCCGGCATGCAGATGGCGCCAGGCAAGCCTGGGTCTGACTCTGCTGGTCCCACCACCACTAGACGAGGCAGGAGAGGGGATAGTCAGCCTTCCTGTGCACGGATCTCTCCCTCCTGCCTGCTGGTCCTTGTGAAATCCAGTTAAAAATAAAATAGGGAAGACTTTCCTGCTTCTCATTGCACTTGGTCAAGATTGTGGGGTGTGCTGTCTCTTTCTCCCATGAAGGGAAGGGTGGAAAGGACTGAAGGAATGACAGGGGTTAGTAGGGTCTGCGTTCCACTCTTGCCTTATTGTTCATTATGCCTTACTAAGCATCCCATTCAGCTCTGTCCCTTTTCTGTGTTGCTACGTGTGAGAGAGATAGAACTGGCCATCTCAGGGAGGTGCATCCCACGTAGTGCACCAGATGGATGGTTTACCAGATGGCTCATTCCACTTGTGGAGGCTCAAGAGAGAGGGTTGTGAAAGGGTCATGCAACATTGTGTGGTCTGGTTGCAGATTGGGGTCCCCAGAGTAATGATGAGCCACCAAATATGAAGGCAAAAACCCAGAACATTGAAAGTTGGAGTACAGTGATGGGATAAGACTGATATTTGATCAGTTTATGGACAAATTTTTCTTTCCTTCTTATTCACAGAAGCACATTAGGAGATAGATGAATCATTAAGTGTGTTTTGCAAATATTGGCATTTCTGGCAGCGTGAAAGAGTTTTCCAAGTGCATGACTTCAGCTGAGAGAGATCTCTGCTTGGCTGCTGCAACATATGTAAGGGAGGCCGGTCCCTTAGCCGCACCTCTCTCTCCTGCAATGGAATGAACGTGGAATGAAATTTACCAACAGGGTGCAAGCCAGTCAGCCATTGTGCCACGGAGCTTTCCTTCACCCTGGGAGCCCTGAGTCTCCTGTCTCCTCGGTGGCCTCTCTTGTAGCAGTTCTTAGAGGAAAATATTTAACTATTTTTAAAGATGAGGAAACAGAAAAGAATGCTGCTCGTCATGTGCCAATACTATGTGCAGGGTAGTTTATAAGCCTTCACCACTTAGATTGTTTGTATTATATTGTTATTGTTATGTTATATTGTTTTGTAACATTCAGTCATTTTTTCCCAGATATTGAAAAGGTTACTTATAGTTTTTGAAGACCATTGGTTTTAGGCAAGTTAAAGCAATGTAAGTTTTTTTTTTTTTTTTTTTTTTGTATATGGAAAAAATTAACAGTGACTTTACCCAACTCCATTGATTTTTAGCTAGACTTGAAGTATTTGATGCACAAGTGTTTGGTCTCTTCTGTGCGGTCACTGTGCTTAAAATCATGGTCTTTTAAGGGGACATTTTGCTGTAGGCAAAAATTATAAAGGCTTCACATTCTGTGGTTTCCGTTGATCTTACTTTATAAATACATTGGAGTTTCTACAACTCCAAGAAATCTTTTAATATCTGATTTTTTAAAAATTTAATTTAAAGAAAAAAAGCAAAAAAGAAAAAGGGTAGAAATGATACATAATTTCAAAAAAATATATTCAATAAGAAATCACTAGTTGATAAATTCCATATTGTCCTCTTAGAAATAGTTGTTCAAGTTACAAAAGTAAAGCGTACAAAGTAGATGTTCGAACATTGAGACTGAAAACACTTCTGTTCAACAATCCAACGAAAACTTAGTAATATGGGTATCAATCTTATATACTTAAACATACATGCAGTTATATCCTTTAGAGCACTTTCTTTTCCTCACTTTTTTACAATAGCAATTACATATTTTGGATTTTATTACTCCTACATTTCTTATTACTTTTTACACTAGAGACACAATGTGATATTTATAAATATGATTCTTATTTATTTCACTAATGAGGATAGCCTCAAGTTGCCTCCATTTACCTATGAAGGCCTCAAGAGCATCCTTTTTATAGCTGAGTAATATTCCATTGTATAAAAATACCACGTATTTTTCATTCACTCTGCTGTTGATGGGCACCTTGGTTGCTTCCAAGATTTGGCTGTTACAAATTGTGCTACTATGAACATGGGTACACATATATCACTGTGACATGACCTTTACAGGTTTTCTGGGAAAAACCCAGAAGGATAGCTGGGTTGAATGGAACTTCCCATCCTACTTTTCTGAGAATTCTCCATACTGATTTCCATAGTAGTTGCACCAGTCTACACTCCCACCAACAGTGGAGCAGTGTTTCTTTTTCCCTGCAGCCTCACCAACACTTGTTATTAGCTGATTTCTTGATGGCAGCTATTCTTTCTGGAGTGAGATGAAATCTCAATGCTGTTTTAATTTTCATTTCTCAAATGACCAGTGATGGTGAACATTTCTTCATATATTTATTTGCCATTTGTATATCTTCATCTGAGAATTGTGTGTTCATCTCAGATACCCGTTTTTGGAGAGGGTCTTTGAATTTAGGGGTCTTAATGTTTTTTAATTCTTTATATATTCTGGATATAAGTCCTTTGTCTGAGAATTTTAACCTTTGCTGGTTAAAATTCTAGCCCATTGTGTGGGTTTTCTTTTCACTCTGTTGGTGATTTCCTTTGAAGTGCAGAAACTTTTCAATAATGTGAGATCCCAGTTGTTGATTCTTTGAAATGTTTCCCGTGCAGTTTGCATTTTGTTCATGAATTCTCTGCCTACCCCTATGTCTCCAAGACTTCTACCTACCTTGTCATCCAGTAGATTTAGTGTTTCTGTTTTAATATTTAGGTCTTTGATCCATTTAGACGTTAGTTTTGTGCATGGTTATAGGCATGGATCTAGTTTCAGTCTTTGGCATGTGGAAAGCCAGTTTTTCCAACACCATTTATTGAAGAGGCTATCCTTCCAGTGAACATGTTTAGCCCCTTTGTCAAATATCAGGTGGCTGAGTGTCTTTGTCATTGTGCTTGAATTTCTAATCTGTTCCATTGGTCCTCAGGTCTATTTCTTTGCCAATACCATGCTGATTTTATCACTGTGGCTTTATAGTATAGCTTCAAGTCAGAAATTGAGATGCCTCCTTGTCTTGTCTTTGTCGCCCAGAATTGCCTTTGCTCTTCTAGGTTTCTTCTGTTTCCAAATGAATTTTAGGGGTGTTTTCTCTAGACCTGTGAGATATGTTAATGATATTTTGATTGGAATTATGTTAAATCTGTGTAATAGTTTTGGGAGTATGGCCATTTTCACACTGTTGGTTCTTCTAAGCCAAGAGTAATGAATATCCTTCCATTTTCTAATATCCTCTTCAATCTACTTTTTTTAGCATAGCATAATTTTCAGCATCTAGGTCTTTTACATTCTTAGGTTGATTCCTAAGTATTTCATTTTTTTAGATGCTATTGTGAAGGGCAGTATTTCTATAATTTCTCTCTTGGTGGGTTTTTTGTTTGTGTACTGGAATGCTATTGATTTTTGAGTGTTGACTTTGTATCCAGCTACACTGCTGAATTTATTACTTCTAGTAGTTTAATGGAGTTTTTCGGATCTTATATATAGAGTACCATGTCATCTGCAAATAGTGATAATTTAACTTCTTCCTTTCTTGTCTTTATTCCTTTTGTTTCTCTCTCTCTTGTCTGGTTGCCCTGGCTAGTGTTTCCAGAACTGTATTGAATAGGAGTGGTGATAGTGGACATCCTTATCTTTCTAATTTCAGTGTGAAAGCTTTCAGTTTTTGTCCATTTAGTATAATGTTGGCTGTTGGTTTGTTATAGATGGCCTTTATAAGATTGAGGTAGACACCGTGTATTCTGAGTTTCCGAAGTTAATGTCTGATTTTTGTATAACACTTAAAATGCCAGCACTATACAGTGATATGGAACCAGCTTATTCATTAGAAATGGAGAAACAGAAAACAGAGCCTAGTCAGCAGGAGGGTAAATGTAGACTGCCAGAGGGGATTGTAGATGTAGATTTATTTTTTCCTATCTGCCTAGACTTGATACTATACTTCTAATTCTTCTAATTCTTCATGCCTACACATGTCATTCTAATGTCTAATTAAGAGACAGTATCCCAGAGACTGGGAATAAAAAGAGTATCCATTATAGATCAAACTGAGAGACTCAAGCTAGCTTTTAAAGAAGCTGTATTAATTTAAGGTACAAATAAGAAAAACAAACTGGTTTGTCTATCCAGGCATTGTATCATCAGTGGTGAAAACCTCAAGTTGCTAATGTAATTATGTGCCCAAGACATTTAACAAGCCAGTGCTGGGAAGGAGACTATTAATTAGACTGAGAGTAATCTGCACAAATGAAACACAGCATAGGAAGAAGGAAGAGAAAGAGTCCAGTTCTCTTCATTTTAAAGAGAAAACTATAGTTTTGTGGGGAGAGAGATTGTACTGAGTTCAAAGGAAAAAAAAACAACTTAAAAACTTATATCAGACAAAAAGCAGGTGGTTCAGATACGGGGGAAAGAAATGATGAGGAAAACTATCTCAGTCAGAATCACATTTCAATCTACAAGGAAAGGATTGCTTGAAAGATACTTCGTATTATACTTCTATCCCCTCTGCCGCTCCACCTCACAAGACAAGAAGGAAGAATTGTGAGTGATTAGGTCAGTTTTGCATTTATAGAGCCTGTGCCCCCAGGAGGTCCCATTGGTGAATCTGTAAAAAAAAAGTTGAATGGCAAAGACAGAAGAGAAGTATCTATAGAGGCTTCCACCAGCTGAGTTACCAGGCTGAGGGTAATTTAGCACTTGGTCACAGCCAACACTGCCTCTAAATCAGGGCTCTACTTGCAAGAGAATCCCTGTGAGGTCAGGGGTGTTGGGCAGCCCTGCTGGCCTTCTCTCCTGGAAGAGCTGGTTTGCAGAGTTCTGCAGACAAAGAAGTAAATACGCCAGTGAAAGTTTCAATGATTTGTCCAAAGTCACTACTTTAAATCAGCAAAAGCAAAGCAAAACAAAATAATCCTATTCATCTCATTATAATCTGAGGTCAGTTTCCCCAGGAAATGGTGTGGTGACAGAACGGTGCAAATCAGTCTGATAAAGGGATTGAAACTGAATACGAAACTGAAGAAATTCACACAGGGAAATATTGATAGGCAAGGGTTTAGCAATTCCCACTGTCACCACTGTTAGATAACACATTTGATCAGAATTTAAAAACACCATCAAATTAATAATAATAATAATAATAGGTAATACTCATTGAACATTTACTTGAAGCAGTATCAATCTATGAGCTGTACTTGCTTTAACTCATTTAAAGACCCACATATTAAAAACAACAAGAAAAAGAGTTGTTGGAAGACAACTACTTCCAAAACAATCTGGATTAAGAGCTTTAGTGACCTGTTGTGTCAGACAACTGATGCTAGAAATATTTGAGTCAATACAGGGGATGGCTTGGGACACTGACAACTGTGTTTATGCTCTGTGTTGGGGAGATCTGGGTCCAGGAAGGACCCGGGCTCTGAAGGATTACAGAAGGCATTCAAGGACCCATGACTCACCAGAGGAAAAGGTATGCAATGTTTTAAGAGATGACTACAGCCATCTGCACCAATCAAATATCAGCCCTATGGGCAGGTATCAGTACTAATTTACCTTCAAGCTTTTCAGGATATTTCATCAAATCCCACCATCAGCATGAGGGAACAGTGTCTCACAAAATGCAGCGTGTTCCTCTATTACCCACTTTTTTCTGCCTCAAAATGCAACGCATTCTCTGTCTGCAAGCAACCCTGCTTGCTTTCCTAGGGTTTGCAAATTCCTATATTCTTGTGTGAGACAGTGACCTTTTCCATAGAGGGAGGTGGATCATAGGTTGTTGCTAAAAGCACAGACTCCCAGAAGAGTGCAAAGAGTTGGTTCCTCTCTGAACTTTCCCTGTAGCCCTCTAACCTCACAAGGGGTTCATCCAAGAAAGGAGTTGTGTTTTTTAAGAAGCTGAATCTAACTGAGCATGCATAACAAGATTGTGTGAGTTACCGATACTGGAATATGATACCATCTAATCTTAAAACCCTGGTTGGCAAGGCCTCTCCTAAGGCTATTGCAACTCTCCTAGGTGAGAGGGAGGGAGTTGCAGTCTATCTGATTTGGAATCTAATCCCAAGGAAAGTATGTTTTCATGATCTTTCAACTGTGTGCCTTGGAATAGAGTCCTGGGCACAGCCTTATATTCAGTGCTGAGAATCTTGCAATCACCGGCTGAACTCTTGTGTGAACTGGGCAATTCTTTACCTCAATTCTCTCAATGGACAAGCTGCTCAAACTTTTAACAGTAGTGGTAAAGACAGAAGGAGCAATCTGTGACACCTGCAGGTGGCTGCTAAGTTCACTGTCCCCTCCTCCTCTCCCTGCCCCTTCCTTTGGTCCTTGTAGCTGCAGCCTCCTCTGTCCCTTCACCCACTGCACTGCCCTTTGTGGCTGCCTCCACCACTGTCACCATCACCCCGGCTCCGTCTTCTGGTGGTTACCTCATGGTGCTCACTGCTGTCTTCGCCATCTTTGCTATCACTGCATCCCCACTGCAGTCACTGTCAGTGAACAATGAGGTGCCAGGGACTCTTTCAACATAGCTGGTGTAGTGACACAGAAGTGGAAACATTTGACCAAGAAGTCAGCCAATCATGGCAACATAAAACAAAAAGGGGATGTGGGATGTGGTGGTACATGCCTATAATTTCAGCATCCAAAAGGCTGCAGCAGGAGGATCACTGCAAGTCTGAGGCCAGCCTGGGTGACAAAGTGAGATCTTGTCTAAAAAAAAAAAAAAATCCAAAGGTATTGGTGAGAGAATGGTGCTGTCGAGAGACACGTGTCCATACTGGAGTAGCTGAGAGCTCTGGTGATTCTAAGGATGCTGCAAAGTCTCAGCCTCAAGAGATGATGCAGAAATGAGATGACAGAAGTGGGGCTGAACAGCCAGAGCCTGAATGAATAGGCACCTGAACATGACTCGGAGCTCTCCATTTTGCCTTTGATGGTTTTCGTTGTCCTTGTACAAGTTGATATTTTCCATGCAGACAGACGTTTGAATCTTTCCTGTGGTAGTCGAGTATTCAGTTAATGAAACACATTATAGGCTGAACTATACTCCTCAAGATGCGTGGTTTGAAACCCTAACTTCTAATACCTGAGAATGTGACCTTGTTTGGAGATAGTGCTTTTACAGAGGTAATCAAGTTAAAATTAGGCCAGTAGGATGAATATTAATCCAATGTGAGTGGTGTCCTTATCAAAAGGGGAAACTTGAGACCTTTGCATGTAACTCATTGCTACAGCACATTTAGCATAGATGAGACCTAAGGTTCGACCCAAGCATTAATAAACAAATAAATGACAAAGAAACTTCGGGACAGAGGCACAGGGAGAACACCAAGTACAGACGAAAGTAGAGTTTGGGGTGATGTTCCTGCAAGTCAAAGAAAAACAGAGCTTTCAAGTAAATCACTAGAGTCCAGAGTAAAGGCATGAGATAGATTTTCACTTTCTTCAGAAAGAACCAATTTTACTGATAACTCAATTTCAGACTTCTAAACTGCAAAACATGGAGATTTAACTGTCTGCATTTAAGTCACTCAGTTTATGATACATTGTTGTCAGAGCCCTGTTTTTCTAATATATTATCAAATCCCTTCAGGCAGAATGTGCCCAAATAGAATCACACTCTATAAGGGTATTAGTAACCTGAATAAAATGTGTGCTGGTCTCTATCACCTCTTGCTAGATAAATAGAATAAAGTCCTCACTGTAGCAGAAAACCTTGAGAAAGATGTAATAAAAAGAAACAAGAAATTAAAGAGCTGGAAGGAATGAAAAAGAAGGCAACATAGGGAGAAGATAAAGTGCAAAGGAAAAGAGTTCAGAAGCAGAGATTCTCATCTTGGTTTCTCAAAGGATTTACCTGGGAAGAGATTATGGTGAAGGCTTTGTGCAAGCTAAGGCATCTATGCAATATCTTACCTGGATTAAATCAGAATTTTAGGAGTGCTTCAAAATGTTAACTTGCTCCTAAAATACAGTTCTGAACTATGTTGAAATTATTTTGAAGCATCTGAGGTAGTTCAGAGACCAGGTTTTAGATTACAGTTGTGAGAGTTTTCAGTATTGTCACATGAGATTTCTGCTTATTTAAAAAACATTTCAGCAGAGCCAATTGCAGTGATTGTTTTAGACTGGCTTGTTTTTGTTGTGCCTGGCTTGCTTTTTGTTGTTTCCATATTGTCATAGAAACCAGTATCTACTCTAACTAGTGAATGTGCTTCCCTGATTTTGATGACTTATGAAGTAATACAAGTTTAAAATTTCTAGTAGAACCGCATTTCCAGTAGTATAATGTTAACTGTTTATTGCCTCAAAGGGTAGAAGGATAGTTATTTCAAGGTAATTTTTAGACGAAAAATTTTAATGTGTTACTGAAAAAATTAACAGATGCAGTGCCATTTTTCATAAAGTTGCACCAGGAAACAGTAAACATCTACTTACAGTCCAGGCAGGCCTCATTTTGTGCAAGGAGGTGTGGTAAAAAGTTGAGTTGGTGGGATCATATAGACATAACCTCTACAGACAATTGGTCTTCTGTATCCTTGGAATTTGCATCTGTGGATCAACTGAACTCAAATAAAAAAATATTCAGAAAACTCTACATCTGTGCTAAACATGTACAGACATTTTTCTTGTTACTGTTCCATAAGTAACATAGCACACCAGCAGTTTGCACAGCATTTGCAATGTGTTGGGTACAATCAATCTAGACATGAGTTATGGTATATGGAGCACATGTGTAGGTTATAAGGGAGTTGAGCATCCGTGGATCTTAACTTCCACAGGTGTCCTCAGATCAATCTCCCACGGATAGCCAGAGACACCTGTGTAAAATAGTGATCTCTAACCTAGAATTACACACATGAAATTAAAGTCAATACCTACGCATTGAAACTTCAGTCCACTTTAGAGAGGAAAGAGAACTCATTCACTTTTTATTCTTAAGTGTCTTTTATGACTTTTTAAAAGAAAGACATAGAGACAGAGAACTGGAAAATCAACCTGGCTGAGCTGCATACTTGCGGTGTATTCTATAGCTTTGCTCCTTTACCTGTTGAACTTAGGCATGAGCACCAATGTCTCTTTGCCTCCGTTTCTGTGTTTAAAAGCGAGATAAACACTATCTGTTCTGCTTCACAGAACTATTGCCAAAAATGTTTAAATTTTAAAAAACAAATAATAAATACTATATACATAGAACATATACTATATACTAGGCATAGAAGGAGTTATGTGGATATTACTTTACTTTGCTTATGTAGCAAATGCCCCCTTCAAGTTTAGTTTATTCTTTTAATTGATTTTCCTGCTTCTGATTTCTACTCTTGGTTGCAAGGTATTTTTCCTGCTCAACTTTATTTCACTTCGGCTTCTTCATTTATCTTTTTTTTTTTTTTTTTGGATTGTTTTTTGCATTTTATAACAGCTTTTTGATTCTTTTTCTGCAAGAAGGTGACATAAACATAAATTAAGGCACAGTAAACTCAGTCCTAGTTATTTCAGGTAAAAGATGCACTCTTCACACACAAATATAGCTGGAAGTATTTTTTTCAGTCATGGCTGTTGCTTATTCTGATGTAACCAAAAATCCACCTGTCTTTTGTCTACACTTAGAATTATAATCCCTGGATTAAAATCTTATCTTAAACTCTAGCTAGTTGTAGGAACTCATATAAACTCATTTTTAAAAATAAATCTTTAAAATTGGGCATGGTGGGTCTTTTATCTATTTGGGATTTTCATCAGGTGTCCCAGATGCCTTTTTCAAAAAAGGATACAGAGCCAACAAACACGAGAACCAACCACCAGAAAATAAAGATTAAAAATAAAATAAAATAATTTTTAATTGAATTCTACTGTTCTAGGTACCAGGTTGGCAGCAAAAACTGGCAACCTAACAAGTCTCTTCACAAATCCCACATCTGCAGCACATGGGCCATCCACAGCACCCGCCTCTTAAAGAGCCCACAGAGTTAAATCTGCGCATACAAAACACTGAGCACCATGCAGGGATGCAGGAAGCACTCAGAGAGCGCCAACCATCCTAGGCTAGCATGGTGGGCTTTATCAGATAATCTGCACCTGGAAACTGTGAGACTGAGGCTTCCTGCAGGCCTCCACCCACAGCCTCTGCCTCCCACCTAGACCTAACTTGCTGAATAACCAGTGAAGTTTTGGAAGATGCACACAAACCTAGTGGGATAAATGGGGCTTTGGTCTGAAATAGGAACCAAGGAAACTAATGCTTTCTTTTGAATGCTTCTGAAGAAAAAGAAGGTAACCAACTGGAAGCGGAAGTTCTCTATTCATTCATAGCACTTCTCAGGAGCAGCTTCTCCTCCAGTGGTCCCTCCTCTGGCATCCACCAGAAGTTAATGCAGCATGCTGCTTAGAGCCACGGCCCCAGCAGGGTCAGAAGAAGAATGGAGAAGCAGAGGCGAGATGGACAGTGGAGAAGGAAGCTGTGCAGGGTTGGTGAGAGTCAAAGAATGCAGCAGGGATGATTTAGAAACAACTTGCTGATCATAGACAGACGAACTGTTTCTTTAAAATGCTGCTGATGTAGTGTATTATTGTGAACAATGCTGGTAGCCATCAATATAAGAAATATGAGATAAATTAGGGGGCACTGTGTTATGAAATATACAGCAACTCAGGATCTAACATGTTTCCAAAAGATAGGCTGGAAATTTCTTATGATAAATTTAAAAAATGTGAAACACAGCATTCATAACCACAACACTATGTAGGATGGGTGAACCCAAAATTGATGATGAAATAAGTGATTAACAATAAAAACAAAAGGTATGCATTCAAAAAAATAGCTTTAAAGACCTAAACCAATAATGTATAATCTTGGAGTACTGGCTTTATTTTCTTCTGCAAATTTTCACAGCACAGTTTTTCTTTAGTGAAAAAGTGTTATTTTGATCACGTTGACAAATAAAATTTATGGTATACATCATGAGCTTTTGATGGAATTTGATTTGGATTTCTTTTTATCCATGTTCTATTACAATGTTTCACAGTGTTGATGAAAAAAAAGCAAAGCTCAGATTTATTCCTGGAGAGGAAGCAAAGTGACATTCATTTGTATACCTCCTGTCTCAAGCAAGTCTGATGTTATTGTACCTATTCTACCAAAGAGGCAACAAATAGAGTGGGAAAAAGACAAGCCCTAAGGTCATACAGGGAATAAGTAGCTAACGGGGACAGCAGAGCTCAAATTTTCTTTTTTTCTTTTTGCAGTTCTGGTGAATGAACCCAGGGCCTTATGTGTGCTAGACAAGCTCTTTCCCAGTGAGCTGTATTTCCATTCCCTCTGTTTTTAATAGGAAAATAACATTATGTTATGTTAGTACTTCCCACAACTTACTCAGCAAAAGCTTAGTTGTCCCTGACTTAAGGCAATGTTTTAAAAAAAGAGCAATGGAAGTCTCAACATTTCATTAAAATCTGCAGTTGATTGTCAATATCATAGAGAACATTAGAACCAACACTTTTGGGTTCTTGGAAGCCTCCTATGATTTCATTTCTCCTTGGTCCCTTCAGTTTCCTGGTCTATGAGCTCAGGTTGGTGCAACAGTGATTGTGGAGGACTACCAGGACAGCTTTCCTTGAAAGAAGAACAGTTATCTCCATTTTGGCCAACTCTGGCCCTCTTTCCACATACTGATACATACAGAGCTAGCTAGGACTTTTCCTTTTCCTCTCAGATGGCTTTAAGCATGGAAATTGGTCCAACCGAGGTGCTGATGTATAGTCTTTGAAACAAAGCAACAAGTCAGTTTTACCCCACTCTGTAACTCCCAAAATGCATGTGTGAGCTGGGCTGGAGAAAGAGCCATGCTCCTCACTGTCAGCTGGGATTGAGCCTCAAAAAAAAGGCTGAGATGTCTCAGGGCACAAAATAATTACACATCAAAGAACATTAGGCACGACCTCAAATTGTGTTATACAGATTACTTTTTCTGCATATCCTTCTCCCTGCATATTACATATTGCACAGGTGATTTCAGGTTCATGAACTAATAAAATCTAGGTTGGCCCTGGATTGAAGACTTTGTCCCAGTTAACCTTCACCCTAGATGGAGGACACCTTTGGCTCCCCACAACTACAAACACATGCTGCTGCCCAAAGCTACTTCCTCAAAGAGACCCTCAGCAGATGGTCCTCCATTCTCTCCCCACTTCTCTTTATTATGCTCCAAACAACTTCATGCCAGTGGCATGCTTCTATTCATTTGGTGGTAAGACTTATCTTCATCAAACGGAGTCCATCCTGCCCAAGGACAGGGGATGCTGTCTGTTAGGTTCTCTGCTCTATACCCAGTACCCAATGGGTATATATTAAAGGGAAGGAAGGAGTAAAATGTGACCCCCTCAATCTGCAGGTGCCACCTCTGCCCACCTGGTAGCCCTGTCTTCTTAGAGCTACTGTTGAACCTTCCCAGGTGGCCACATGTATCCTCACTGCATTCCTCTAAGACTGCTTCTCTGGAGTCACTGAGTTCTGGGTATCTACGATCCCCAGCATACCACACTGGCAGACAGGCGTCAGCCAGGAGCCTTGAGTTTTCCCAGAGAAGGCTACATTCCTTCCACAGCAGCTCTGGTGAAATCAAGTCTTAATCAAATGTTCAAACCTCTCAGTCATCACCGTATATGAAAACTCAGGTGTTAAAGTTCTGCCCCTAATAGGATTTTTGTTCTGGTCCAATTTTTCCAAAATTCTGATGCTCATGGTTGAAACAGCCAAGACTCAGACTAGTTTGTTATATCCAAATCTCTCTCCCTCTCCCCCTCTCATTTTCTTTCTTTTATTAATACATGTTTACAGTACCTAATGATCATGGGGGTTAGTACAAACTTCAACATTAATTGTAATAAAAGTATCTGAGGTCTTTTCTACAGGGAACTCTCATGCAGTGTTACAGTGGCATATGGGACACTGATCTCAGTCATAACACTTAGGAACAGCAGTTGCCTTTTATGTTCCAGAGTCTCTCCTGGATGCTCTTCAGATATATTCTTCACTCTTTGCAGTGGTTCTGGGTGACCCTTATCACGCTTTCTATGTGAGAGTACAGAGGTATACAAAGCAAGGAGAGTTTGCCTTTAGAGCCCCGAATCGGGTCATATCTTGACCTGGCTTGAAGCAGGACAGTTTCCAAGTGAAAAACTTAGCTCTTTTGTCACATGATGAAACATTCTTGTGATGTGCTATGCTCTTTCTTCCATTTCATTGTGCCCTCTGTCACCTCCAGGAGCAATGGCACTAGAAAAAAAGTCATTTTATGAACTTATTGCTCAAAGTTAGAGAACAGAAAATATCAGGTCCTTTGAAGTGTGACAGGGGCAAAAGTGAAATGGGAGGTGGATGCTGATGGGTCTCTGATACCCACAGGACCACAGAACTGTTGTAACCTATGTAAAAAAAAAACCCTCATAAGTCTTCCCGGAGGCAGGAGAAAGATCAAAGGTAACTCTAAGAGCAGAACAGGATGTTTGCCTAATCTAAACTTGCTTGTTAGCCCACCTGAACCTTGTTCTTCCCAAGAACCGCTGCATTCCTGTTCTGTAGGGGGCCGCAAACCCCACCCGCCTGCATTGTGAGGCCAGCAGCTGTTTGCAGTTTTATAGGATAAAAACCCTGCCCTTTAGCTGTTAGGTGGGCAGTCTTCCATACTGGCAACTGGAGGCTGCATCGCCAGGCCTATGCTTTAATAAATAATTTTTTCCTTTCCAAATTATTTTCTCTGGCTCCTTTATACCTCAGGAAGCAGGGGACCATGACAAGAACACTAATATTTTGGAAATGGAAGGAACTGAAATAAGAGACTTAGGTCTCTTCCACTATCTGAGACCTTCAGAGACACCCATTACCTTACAGCTTGAGGGTGAGAGGAGAGGGACACAGGGGCCAGGGTAGTCCCTGGAGAGGGTCATCTCTGGGGACAGCCTGCAGAAGTTAGAGGGAGAGGGAACACAAGCATAGCAAGGGAGCTGAAGGACTCGAGTGGGAGGCGTGACAGGCAGGACCAGAGATGCTGAAGAAATCAGTGAGGATCCTACACTTGAGATCATCTAGTGGTGGTGACACTTCCACAAGATCCAGTGTGGCCTGGGCATGTAACTTGTGGAAGGCAGCAGGAACAGGAGCCCATGTCCAGGAACCAGGGGTTCCCCACTGACCTGAGGGTTCCCCAAAATGCTTTATTCTTAAAGCCATTTAGAAGGAGGGGAAGGAACCCCTGGATTTACCGAGTAAACCTAAAATCGTTGTTTTATTTTTATTTAATTCTACAGACCACTGTAGGAAGCATGAGATCTCCAAGAGAGGCTGAGTTATAGGCAAATTAGAAACAGGGATTCACTTTTGATCTGCGAAATACCAGCACAGTTATTTTTGTTTCCATAACGTCTCTTCCCCTCTGCCTTTTTTCTATGATATAAAAACATGGGGGACAGACAGACAGCCTTAAGACCTCTGTTATAAAAATATCTATTAATAAATAGCAATCTTTTTGCTGTGCAATGTGTAAATTTTAATATGCTTATTTTTGTCCTCCCAGCAGCATCTGAGAGAAGCAGAGCAGAGCAGAGCAGATTATCTCACTGTTTGGAGAGAACCAAAAGTTGGTGAAGCTAACACGATCATCTCAAATCACAATACAGTGGTATCTCAGTCTTCAAACTTAATTTGTGCCACAATTTTGAGCCATATTTGTGTTTTTGTGGCGAAAATGACTAAGGTTATGTTTGTCACCTGATGCGGTTTGCAAACAAAACAAAATTTTGCCACACACTTCTGTTTGTGAACCAAATTGTTCGTAAATAAAAACTTTCATGAGCAGAGGCACCACTGTATGGGGAACAAGACGCAGGCCTCCACACCCAAAACCTCTCTCCTCTGTTCCATTCATGACCCTATTTTTGCCATCATGACTAAGTGTGGACCTGGATATTTTTTGGTTTTCCATACACAACTGAGGCCCAGAAGCCACTTCTACTGGATGTGGCATCACTCAATTGACAGTGTGGACTGATAAAGTAAGATTAGAGTATTCAGAAAAGAAAAATGTTTTCTTAAAACTTCTCACAACTCAGAACCTAAGCATCTCAAAACATTCTTGTCCTTTTTCCATGTTCCATCTATGGGAATATGAATTTAGATATATACATATATTCCAGGAAGTGTGTTTTGTATTCCAGGAAGTGTGTTTTGAATGCAAGGTCCAGAGCAGAGACTTCCTTGAGGACATGGGATAATTTGCTACTAGAAATCATCGATCAGGATAGAAACCACCTGTTAGGAAAGCAATAAGTTGAACTTCAGATATTTGTGCATACTACACAGTTCAGTTCAACACACATTTAAGTAGGAGGCATTGTGCTAAGCACACCACACACAGGTGACATTTTAAAGTTAGACTATAAGAGAATATAAAGAAAAGTCCTGCTTTCAAAAAGTTTGAAAGCTAATGGAGGAAAATAGTAAACCTAAAAATGGTAGTGATGCCAATCTAGGTAGAATATGCTGAGTGTAATTAGAAGTATCAAGGGAGTGCTGTGGGAATTAGAGAGTGGTGCAAATGCAGCCTTGATGAGAAATATGGAGAAAAATGCAAGGCATACTAAGAGTCAAGGAGTGAGCATTGAAAGGTAAGTAAAATTTTAGCAGCTTATTCCACTGATAACTGCCACATACTAGGGGAAATGGTGCCATTCGTGGGATCTAGAGTTTCTGCTGTCCACTTTCCTCCAAGTGGGCGGAGGATCCTACCTCAGGTACCAGTACATTGTTATGTTTTTTCTTCCAACTGTTGATGGCATGCTTCCAATAGGCAGAAACATTCTTTCCCCTGTAGCAAGTATACCCAACATGCCTAAGCAAGAGATTTGTGCCTTGATTTGAGCACCTGCCAATCCAAGCTTGAAAGAGCATCGGGTTGCCCAGGCACACCCCACAAGGGAGCCGGAGAGCATATAAAGCTGAAACTTCCAGCTGGCCAGTAGCTGGAAGCCCTCCCACCATGGGCTCCCACACCCTCCTCCTCCGGCTACTGTACTTCCAGGTCACTCTTCTACCTGCAGCAGGTATGGAAGCTAATGCCCCAGGGCCAACTGGAAAGTCCTGGGAAGGGGAACGGTACCCTGTTTAATGTAATCCAGTCCCTGAAGAAATGCTGTGAGGCAGCCCGTGCATTGCTGGTGAAATATTTTCTGCAAGATTTGTTTTCTGTGAACAAAGCATTAGCAATTTGTTGTTCTTGTAAAATGTGGCTGTATTTGTAGGAGTGTGAGGACAAATGGATAAAGAAGGAATGTGGGATAATCCAATAAGGTTTTAAAATATTCTTTGGTTTATGTATTAATATTTTGATACTTAGCAAATGGGTATTAAATTATAGTCATGGTTTCTTTGCTGTTACTAAATAAAGTTGAAAAATGTGCAGTAAAAATGTATTTTATCTTGAAATACTGGACATTATAAAATATTATCTGAACTTAATTTATGAAAACTTCTATGCTGAAAATCTGAACCTTTCTATAATAACCAGATTAATCAAATTTATATCGTTGATTTTAATGTGTATTCTACATCTAATCATTTCAAGGAAATTTTAAGTTAACTTGGAATCAAATTAACTTAAAACATCTGTCTAATTTCAATTATCTTTAATTCCTGTTTTGTTTTTGGGGAAAATGTGAAGTCCTCTATTACATAGATTTTGATTTGTATTGATAAATGACACTTTGAAAGTACTATTGACCAACAAATATCTTGAGTAACTATGAAGAAAATATATAACTCACTGGCCATAGAAGACTGTAAAGTTTATGTTGACTCTTTTTATTCTGCCAGTAATTGTGTGGATATACGTATGTCTAATATTCAAATGTATTTATCAAGACACAGTAGGGTTTTAAGAAGAGTTTCAGTGATGTCTTGAATTCTTTGTTTCTGGGTCTTTTTCTCATTTCTATGTACTAAGTGGTTTAAACCTGGGAATATACATTTAGGGCCAGAAAAGACTGGTTTATTTCCATCTCTGAACTCCAGTCTTAAACCTCTTCATGTAAGAAGAGATTCCTTCTGAATCTCCAGGCTGAATCCTTTCATGTAGGAAGGATATGATGCATGGAATTAAGGGAATTTAGTGCAGTCATGTTGGAAGTACTTGAAAGAGTGTTTCAGCCATAGAAAATATTCAGTTAAGGGCCGGAAATTTAGCTTAGTAGCGTAAGTGCCTGCCTGGCAAGCCTAAGATTGTGAGTCTGATTCCCAGTACCAAAAAAAAAAAAAAAAGAAAGAAAGAAAAAGAAAAAATAAAGAAAGAAAAGTATTCAATCTATATTGGCTGCAATTATAGATTCTGTAAATTACAAAATATATATCTCTTCAACTGAGAGAAAAATATAGATTCTATAATATTTTATAATATTGTCTCCACTCATCTAAGAAACCAAAATATTTTCCCCTTTTGATATTTCAGTAGTAACTTTCAAGTAGTAGATTCAGTTTAAAAATACTTTAGATTCAGGAAAGGGAGTTTCTTCTCTCTTAAGTGTATCCGAATTACTCAGTTAAGCACTCTGGGATATATAAAGTATATGCCACGTGCACCTGGAAAACATGATGGGACTTTCTGAAGCATATTACCTCCTGGAAATGTCTGAGATAATTCACAATTCAAGCTCATCATGTTTGTTCCACTGTGGTGAAGATGATGCTGAGTTTTATGGTGCTCAGAGTGGGGAAACTGTTGGCGTTGGAAATGTTGTTATAGGAACGGTTATAAAGGACACCTGACCTGGTCCAGAGGCATCTCAGTGAGCTCTGCCTTCCATTCAGTCTGATGCTACTCAGGAAGTGGACCTGGCCTGTGACTTGATCTATTTAGGGTCAAGCTGTCAAAGGACTTAGGACTGATGCGAGGGTAGGAAATCCAGAGACCATTCCAAGTCTAGCAGGAGTATAGTGATTTGAGGAGGCTGGGAAAAAGCTGCCCTCAAATCCAGCAACTTTCTTAAGACTACACTTTGGTAGCTACATGATATGTTTTGTGAGTAGAAAACACTGTTTATCAGTAGAGTGGGTGCCTTGGTCCCAGCCTATGATGATAATGTATTGTGACATGATAATGTCTCAGTGCAAAAACACAGCCCAAAGGAGGGCAATTGACACGTGGAACACAGCACTCTGCTAACCCAGTTACAACACTGAGCCCTCTTCTTCATTGTCTTATTCTGCTTTCTGTGGGATTTGCCAGCTTTCTGCCAAATCCCATTGTCCTCAGTACAGTTCCCTGTAAACAGGTGGGATAAGTGAACACAAAAACAATGGACAAGAATATCACATGCATGACTTATTTCTTCCAAAATAAAAATAAGGGGCTTATGAGTCTGTTTCCTGCAAGGTGCTACAAATCTAAGGATATTTATGCAGCTCAGTGTATCTTGCAGACATCATTTGCAAATTCCAGGTTATCAATGGGAACATTTTTTTCCTACCTCCTGGGTGCCTCCAATACCTCTGCCCCGTTTGCAAACATTTTGTCTATGCTTTCACCACATCTCTTCCCCAAAACGTGTATGTCACCTCACAGTTAATGAGTGAGGTTGTCCTCGAGCTTCCGGGAGATCAGGATTAGAGACATGATATGCCTTTATCAGGCCCCTTGTGCTGATTGCACAAGAGTGTGCCTGCCAAGAACAACCCACAGGGACACATTTCAGATACCTAGAGGTCACTTGAAACTGGAAGACTTAAGGAACTTGCAGACTATTAGAGCTCAACTGATACCAGGGCAATTCACATGAAGAGTAAGGACAAAGAGCAACTTGCTGATTGACCATTGGAGAAAGAAGGGCTGTTTCTGAGAATGTGATGCTCTCTGTAGCAGGACTGACCTCATTAGCACAGTCCAAGGGACATTATTAAGTAGTCTCTACAAATCCCATTTCAATCAAGTGATGATCCACTCAGCTGTGGTGCTGTACAGTTCTGCCCCTTCCTGCCATCACTGTCACAGCCCCACCTGACACACTCTGCCTGCCTCAGCTTCCCCAGACCACCGCCTGCCAGTCCTGCTGCTGCCCACATGAGATGAGATTCGTGGATGTGCACAGCTGCTCTGCCACTTCATATATCTTGGGGCAAATACTGGGCAAATGTCATCCTGCCTGGCTCTGCTGAAAGCACTGAGGGTCACTGAGTACACACACACTTACACAAGGTCACGCTCCTCTGTTCACACACTCACACTCATGCATTTATTCATGTAACTATATTCTTCTTATACACATTCATTCACACATACATTCACCAAACCTGACCAACTTATTTCATCCACTTTTTTCTCTTCTGAATAGAAGCCCTGCTGAACTTATCCCCTGCCCTCAGTGCCATCCCCCTGTTAAGCCATCAGTTGGTTTCTAGCCTAGTCTTAGATCTTCCCTCATCCCTGACTCTTTATCCTATACATACAAAAACCACTCTCCAAATGCTCCAAGAAAGAGACAAGATATACCTCCAGTTTCCGATGCTGTCCTGGCTTTCTGTAGAGGAGGGGCTGGGAGAAAAAATGACTCTTACTGTGTGTTCAATGTGTCCTCCCCAAGACTGGAAGATACTGGGATTCTGTAGCAGAGACCCACGACTGTGGTAGCTCAACAGTCAAGCACACACTTATGTGTGTGCGGCCCTGGGTTTAATCTCCAGCCCAACACTAAACAAGCAAACAAACAACCCAAAGAATACACACCATCATTCAAGTTTAATCCTCCTTGTCGCATCCCCTCTGGAAAGCCCCCTTTCCTCACAGCCAGCCTCTGGCCAAGTGTCACAGTGACACAATCTCACTCCTCATTTTCTAACCTTGTGCACTCTAACTCACCCCAATGCCTTTCTGAACATGCTTCTTTCGAGGGAGAATGTCACCTGGCCTTTGAGTCACACTCCAGTGGCGTTGGTCTGGGCAGTTGTCCTGGTGCCCAGACCCTAGCTCTTCCTTGCCCTGTGTGTTAAGCCTTCTTCATCTCCTCCTGGATCTCTGGCAAGCGTTGGCTGGCCCATCATCTTCCTTTTCATCTTGTCAAGGTTCAAATCTGCTTTCTGATCAAAAATTGTTAAATTAGTGATCCTTTAACTAGGTGTGGTGGGACACACCTATAATTCTAGCACTCAAGAGTTTGAGACCAAAGGTTTGACAAGTTCAAGGTCAGTTGTGCCCACACAGCCAGAGCTTGTCTCAGAAAACAAAGCAAAAAAACCCAAAATCCACATGACCCTCCAGATCCAGGTCTGCACCTTTGTGACTTGAGCTGATGTCTCCCATCCTGTATCTTCCTTTACTTCCTATTTTAGGCCAGACCCATCACTACTGCCTCCAAAATGTCCTTCACACCCTTCTTCAGTCATCATAGCCACTACCTGACTCAGGCTCTTTGATCTGTTTTTTTTCTCCCATTTCAAGCATCTCTCTTTGTAATTTATCCTGCTCATCCAGTAAAGTTGATCATCCTAAGGTACTATTGTTCAAAACTATAATATCTTGAGCAGTTCACCCACTTGAAGCTGAAATTGCTTCAGAAGAAGGGCAAGCTTGGACTGAATTTTGCCATCCAAAGGGACCTGCGGGTGTGACTCAGGGTGAGCAGCAAGTAGGTGCTCAGCTAAGTTACTGCAGCCCTCACGGGTCCTCCATGCTCAGTAGCTCAACAAAGGCTGCACAGAGTGTCCCTCTGAAATGTGGCTTCATATCCTCTTCTCTGTCTCTACTGCCTATCCCTTGATTTACCTCCTTAAGATGTCCTGGCCAGGCAGTTCCAGCAACCACGTGACTGCCTTTTCTGTCTCTAGTCTACTCCCCCCCCAGTCTGCCCTCCCACTTCCATGAGCATTGCCTTATAAACTGCTGCCCAACCCCTTGACAGTTCTCTTTGTTCAATGAGTACTCCATGAGATGCGTATGGTTTTCATGCTCTGGTCCTGTTGACCACTCTTTGTCACTATGCTGTGGACTCCCTGGTCTGCTGCCTACAACTCAGTCTCACCTCATTGCACACCATTTCTGGAGCATGACTATGGCTTTGCACACCAGTACTTTTACTAGGAACAGGTTCTGGCAGCAATCCACCCTTCCAGTTAGCCAGGCACTGTCTTTTCTTATATGTAAGATCAGCATAGGAGCCACCTGTCATGGAAAGCCTTCCTCCTTGTCTTCCTGCTGCTTCTACACATTCTTACTACAGCGTCTACTACAGTACAGAGCAGTGTCGGCTATCAGCTCCAGGCTGAGGACACCTGACAAGCAGGAAGGTTAGCTTACTAGTCTTTGAATCCTACATTTACACATGCCAGCAATAATAAATGTCCAGTAAATACACTTCAGAGTGAATTGCATCTTTTGACTGTAAAACAGGAGTCCCAAGAGGGGAATAAATGATGTGCTGGGACAGGAACGAAAGAAGCAGCCCAACAATTAGAGACAATTCATGAACAGTTATATCAATGAATCTTGGATGTATTGGCTGCACCGAGTTGCTCTTCATGTTCACTGGAGGTTAAAGTGAACACGTAGAAATAAGACACAGGGATTTAGCTCAGCAACATCAGCACCTGCGCGGCAAGCATGAGGTAGTGAGTTCAACCCCCGGCACAAAAAAAAAGAAAGAAAGGAAGAACTGACAGAAATGCGCACAGTAGTGAATGTGGTGGGCTCATCTGGACTCAGGGAGGAGCGTCCAAGTCAGGCCATCGCTGCCTTCAACAGCTCATTCACCTGCTGCTGTCACTCTGGGGCAAGCCGTCCTCTACATTCTTCTGAAATGCTAATCTCTCTTGCCTTCACATGCACAAGGGATTCGTGCTCTTGCCTAGTGACACACCTACTTAACCCTGTCTGTTGCTGTGTATCTGTGGGATTTAAATTTTGCAGACGCTCTAAACCTAGTAGAATATGATCTAGAATTCAGTGGCCAACAGACCCTAGACTGTAATGATGGCTCTATCCATCCTCTCACCCAGGATGAAATCTTCCAGCAGCCTTTCTCACTGTGCTTTCTCTTACATCTCTCGTCCTATCCACTAGAACATGTCATTGGCTGTACTGGAATCCAGCCATGTTGTATATCCCCCATTGCCCTACCCTACATGGTTCTTTGTCTCAAAGCTTCCCTAAGACCTGGTGGCATTCTCATCAATTTGTGTTCCTTTTCTTGCTTCTCTGCTCAAGCTGAAAGCCTTCTGTATATTCCTGCAAATAAGGCTGGCAGGTGCTTCAAGTGAGTGGTTGTAAATCTATCTAGACTTGACAGCAGCAAAGGCGATATCACTGATGATCTACAGAGCAAGGAGACAACTCATAACGGCTGACGGACGGATAGACCCACATTCCCAAATCCACCTAAGGGACTGCTTTGGAGGATTTTACTTACTTGAAAAAAATGACAGGATTAGATAAAAATATTGTACCTAGCCAGAAAGAATCAGGAATCAGTAAAACAAACAAATAGGACTGCTGTGTTTTTGTTGAACAGCAGCCAAATACATCTACTCTGACCAAAGTTTTCTTTAGAAGAGAAAACCAAAACTGTAACATGATTAGCCAATCTAAATTAAATAACATCCCCAAAGAAAAAACAAAAATAAAGTAACTCAAAAAGCATGGTTAAATTTGTAAGTAAATTGTACCATACTTAAAGAAAATTATTCAAAGTTAAATACAGATAGCTGAACCTGTGTAACAAAATACACTGCCTGACAAAAGTTGGAGTAACTGCTGCAAACACATACATGATTCAAAGGGGGAATCCTAAAATCGAGCACACCTCAAGGTGAGAGGTTAGGAAAAGTGACTCTGGAACCAGAGTTCCCACACGTGGCTGCCCAATAGATCCTGTGGATTACTGAATGTTCAGAACCCCACGCCCCATTCTGTTGAGCTTATGAGTTGGTAGGTTTGGAATTGGACCCAGAGGCTGCTTTTGTGGCCTGGCCATGTTTGGGATGCCTACTCAGTTGCAATGTGACTGGTGCCTCTCAGTCTGCTACAGGAGGGACAGTACGAGGGCTGGAGACAGGCTGGTGAAGGAGCGCCCCGAGAGAAGCCTCACCCATCACACACTTGGGGAGCAGCAAGACCGTGAGTACCAGTAACATGATCCCCTCACCTGTGGGAGGAGAGTGGGGTGCGTGGACTTTCCGAACACAAGATAGAAAGGTCCCTGAGGACACTGTACCTTTCATAGAAAGAGTCACTCACTGTGTAAATAAAAATGGCCCTGTTTTATTCCTACTTAATATGAGTGATGCCCATCAGATCTTTGTTTATCTTTATTCTTCTCATACATTAAACATTGACTTCAGTGTCTCTGTTTCAGGTGTTTTTAAATGTTGGTGTACTTGGTAATCACCTCAAGAGCCTGTTGAGCATGTAAAATCCAGGGGTCTTCTCCCAGACATGGCAACATTCCTCAAACCTGCATATTTAGCAAGCTTTTCAGAAATATGAATGACAGAAGTTGTGTGAGGTTGCATTTGATGGCACTGCTTAGGGGCCACCAAGAGGAAGAGATGGCAGGGACTCAAGTTGCCATGGCTCTTCCTCACAGTGAGCTTTGGCAATTTGTAACTGCTCTTTTTCTCTAATTATTGAGCCACAATATTGGAGACAATAAATACTTCCTGCTCCAAAGTGCTTCCAGCCCTCAGTGCCAGTGTTTGCCTCATAAATCTCTCTAGTAGGTGCTCCTCACACTCATAGATGAGGAAAAGACTTAAGTGACCAACACAGCATGGCCAAGCTGAAAGCATACTTGCTGAGGGCAGCCACACACTCAAACCCTACTTCCGGCGTCACACCCTGCTGTGTGTGTACCGTGCAGACAAGCCTTGTCACCTCTGGGGTCGTTGGGATGATGACCAGCAAAGGCCCTAGAAAGGTGAAATGCAGGTGCAAGGAGGCTAGAGAAGGCAGCAGAGCCTTTGAGTATGATGTAGAGAACACACACACACACACACACACACACACACACACGTCCGACACTTGCAGTTCCCCAACACCTTGACCAATATTGACAATGATCTTGTGAATGCTACCGATGAATCCAGGAGATAGTTAAATATCAAGGGTCCCAAATCAGGAAAGCTCCTGTCTTCTTAGATGTAGATATTCTTGCCAGAGTGGGTAGGAGGGTTTAGAATAAAGTGCTTCTGAAAAGCACAAAGAAAATTTTCTGCCATGTCCCATTGCAGGGTGAACTAAATTGGCTAATAGCTAATTTCACCCCAAGCAGGTGAAGATATGCCAGGGTCCCCTTCTGCCCTTCATTAATGGTGTGTGACACCAGGAAGCTGAGTGGCTGTCTTTCCATTTCCTCCCTGGTAAAATGGGGACAATAATATGCCATCAGGTAGATGTGAACCTTAAACAGATACTGGCTGTCAAGGGCTTAGTCCAGTGCTAGGGACACATGGTATTCATGATGACGGGAATGCGGTGGGGAAGCTGACTCTACTCACTGACCCTCAGGTGGGGTGGGGCTGCCTTTCTTCCCAAAGACTGGCTTGCTGTTCAGCTCGTGGAAGGTTCTGGAAGGTGTTCTGGCCGAGTCGAGGTGTATTTTGAAGGCATGTGGGGCACAGTGTGTGACGATTTATGGGACAAGAAGGACGCACAGGTGGTGTGCCAGCAGCTGGGCTGCGGGATGGCTATCTCTGCCCCTGGAGAGGCCTACTTCGGCCGGGGTTCCGGCCCCATTCTTCTGGACGATGTGCAGTGTTCTGGGACTGAGGCTGCCTTGGAACTGTGCCCCCACGCCGGCTGGCTCACTCACAACTGTGGGCACGGGGAAGACACTGGTGTCATCTGTTCCGGTAAACTGCTTTCCATCTTTTCTGAAAGTTGATTTTTTTATGTTGTCCAATCATTGCCTGAGTCTCCACCTTTCTCCCTAATGTTAGAAAATGCCTTTGCCATGGATCATTTGATAGTTAAGTCTGCTTGGGGCCTCAGCCACCTTCCCAAGAAAGACTCACATGGAACCTCTCTCCTGCGGTATATAGCAAGCAACTAGGTCCCCACATTAACCTGGTCCTACTGTGTCACTTGAAAAGCCACCAGTAACCACGTTAAAAAGACCATAAGGTTTGAAATGAAAAGACTCAATCCATAATTGAACTGGTACATAATTGGAAGGTCCCAGTGCAAAATGAAAATATAGGTCTTCCTTTTCAATAGCTATGACAGCAACAATCCGACCCTAAAGAGAGCAGGGCCCTTCTAAGCTCAGGTCTTCTGGGATGGTAGTGAGGCTCATCCATATGGGTCTCTCTCTAGGATTCCAGCTCCTTTCCCGGATATCCCCCCTTTGTTGTGCCTAACATGGTTTTTTGCATGTCATTTAGTCCTTTTCTAACTAAATGGACTTACCATTAAAATAATAATCATGGAGCCTTTTATAGTGTTGCTATGAAAATCAGTATTATTAATGCCGATCGTCAGTCTATTATTCTATAGCTCAAAAAGCAGATTGCAAATGATGCTTTGCCTGATCCCTCTGCTTTTTAAGGAAATCATTCTTCTAGAGACTGAGCAGCTTTGTTACTGATAAACTGACCGTGTATGGGGACGCAAGACATAGAATCAAGAGCAAAAGAAGGAGGAGAAAGAAAGACCCCACCTTGTTCCTTAGCTGCTGACTCTGCTTGGGTCAGAGTCCTTTCTCTCTTGCTTATGCCTTCAAGTTCAGCACTCCAGGAGGCTGGATCTGAGGCATCATCCAGTAACCAAGACCTAAGCACTCAGCAAGTATTTATTGTGGGAAGTTTTGAGATCTCTTAGTGAGCAAAAACATCTCTGTCCTGTGGGATTGGTTCATAGCCTCCTCCATGTATCAACTTCTACCAGAGTATAGCATTTTCGTCTTGGTGACTGCAGGGACATGAGCTCTATCCTGGCTGGGACCTTTCCCAAGGTAAACAGCACTGCCCTGGCAGCAGGTTTAGGGATATAGAAGAGCTCTGATCCAAGAAACCCTCAATCCCAAGGCCTCTCTCAGTTTTGCAGGGAAAAGTAGTCCCACCTCTCTAGCCTTCTGTACCCCTAGGTCCTGCCTTAGGACTGAAGCTGCCTAACAATTTCCAAAGCCCTTCCTGAGACTTCTCAGCCTGGGCAGGCCAGGGAGGTCCTTTGTCTCATCTGGTTACTCCAGACAGACTGTGTGGGCAGAAGGAGGACTTTGCTGTTCTCTTAGGCAGCATAGCCGTAGGCCCAGCATCCTGGGAAGGAGAGAAGGGCTGAGAAGTCTCCATTTAACAAACTATTTTAAAAATACATCTTACTTCAGGGGGATTTAAAAGCACCTTTCAAGTATGTTTTGTGTGATCACTCGTTAACTAAAGGTGATTTTCCTCTCCAGGAAACACTTAGACATGTGTGGAGATATTTTTGATTGTCACAGCTGAGGGGAGGGAAGCGGCTAGCATCTATGGGTGGAGGCAAGGGATGCAAACATCCTGTCATATGCAAGACAGCTCGCTACCACCAGGCACTTTAATAGTGCTCAGATTAAGAAACCCTGCTTAGAAGCATGCAAGTTCAAGCCCACCCTGAGCTACAAAGTGAGATCCTGTCTCAAAATAAAAAAAATATAGAAAGGTTTAGGGATATAGCTTAGTGTGAAGACCTGAGGTTCAACCCTCAGTAACACTCCCAGCACCAAAAAAGGAAGTCTTTAGAAGTAAATACATGCAGTTGGATGTATTTGTCTTCATAGCTACTTATTAATAATTGATTATTGCTTTAATTATGAAAAAATTTTGTCTATAGCTCCTTCACCAAATCTTTGCCTACGTCTATTTTTCCCCAATACTTTCGTCTGCCTATCCACTGATTAAACTTTATTAAATTTACTGTCATTTTAAATGGAATATCTTAATTTCTTAAAAGTATGTTATTTTAACATATTTACAGAATTATTACTGGAATCATATACTGCTGTATATTGTAAAGCTAGGTGTATCAAATTTCTAAATGATTTTGCCTACGAGACAGCCTTCAAATAAGAGTTTCATCTAGTCACATAGCACTTGCAATTTTCTAAACCATCTTCTTTTATCATCTCATTCCATTCTTACAACAACTCAGGTTTTATGATTTTTGTCTTGCAAATAAATGAACAGGTTTAGGGACAAGGTTCAGAGTAAGTGTCTTGACCAAAGTGACATAGCAAATATTTGAAATTGTTAACTCCATATCCTGTACTCTACTTCCCCGTCAAATATGCCTACACCCTGGAAAAATTACCCTGGGCCTCAGAAAAATTCACAAATATTCAGGATTGTCTTCAATGCCCTGCTAGTAATCTCACCTTTCTACCTAACTGAATTCTCTCTTCAACACACCCAAACACCCCTTACCCTGGTGAGCTCCCCAGCTGCAGAAAATCCTTGTGCTGAGATGCTCTGATTTATTTAAAATAGAGCCTAGAGAAACACTTTCCCTTGTAACCAAAACTCACACTTCCCTCACTGCGTTTCCTTAACTTCTCTCCTCTTGATGTTGGCAGAAATTCAATGAATGCTAATTATTGAAATGAGTAAGTGACTCTGTAAGGGGAGGATGTCAGGGAACTAGTCAGTTCTAGTATTTCTGAAGCAACATTCAATCTACTTAGCCTATGAGTAAATGCCTCCCACTCGGGTGAGGATCTTAGAAAACCAGCCCTAGTTGAAGGTCCTGGACTATTCCTGAGCATGGAAGTTGGACTGACATGTTTGTGTTTCAACAAATATTGAGCATAGCCCCAAACACTTTCTTTCCAAGAGGGTGAAGCCCGGCCTTTATAAATAACCCTCTAGAAGGCTAATACCAGGCTGAAATTTCTCAGAGGAATCATGGCAGTTTGGTAACAGCAAACCCTTTAACATATGCAGGGCAGTAAAGAAATTTTATCATCTCTAATAAGCTCAAGTTATAGTCCACTTTCTTTTTCTTTCTCATAGAATATGAACATGAAACTTTGGGAGATTTCGGTAAGAGTCACACTTTAATATGTCTTTAACAGAATACCCTCAAAAGCTCTCAGTGTGTTGATTGTGTTTAACAATACAACCCAGGAGGTAGGGGACAGAGGGAAGACAAACAATGAATTTAATCAAAAGGACCCAGAAAGGACAGAAAAGCAAAAGGAAGCTACCTTGCCTTTAACGCGATGGAAATATTTTCTCCCCAAACTTTTGTTCTTTTGGTCGAAATACATTGTAGGAAATAAGATGAGGCTATAAATATGACATAGTGAATTATCACTAAGGGATTAGGTAATTGTGCTCAAATCCTAACTTCAGACAGCTAAATAATGCAACAGAGGCTGGAAAGGCAATAAGTGTAGTCCCATGACTTTGTCTCTCTATCCTCACTTAGCAACTTTAGAGATTTTGGGTGGGGGGAGGAAAGCATGCCCTTTTTTATTAACCTGGTTCCTCCAAAGTCCCTTATGAGTGCCCCAGCACTCTCTAAGCACCTGACTGCTTTTCTGGCCGAAGGAATATTTGCACAATTAATCCAGTTTAAAAGAACAATCTGTACTAAATGACTAAGCATCTGAACACCTAATCCATTCCTTGACTTCCACCACGCAGAACCTCCTGAGCGTATACCCCCAATGTGTGCTGTGAGTTCACCATCTCTCCCAGCATACACATGCTGATGCTTGCACAGTAAACTTAGGTGCATGGCAATGATACCTTATTTCTCTTTGCTCTTAGATGCTAAAATCTTAACACCACTTCCTGGTGGTAAGTCAAAGTTTTTTTTTTTTAACTCCTTGTGTGTTGTAGCTTGGTGGGTTGCATGCCTCTAGGTGGTGGTAGATCTCCACCTGTACAGACACTACCAACCAGGATGATTTTAAGCAAGGCTGCCTATGGATTTACCCCGCTCATGAAGCTCTGTGAGATTTGGTTTGGTTTGTTTAATGCACTGAGGAAGGGTCTGTCCTTTTCCCACTCCTCTTTGCCCATTTACTGATTCCTACTCTTCTATAAGCTTTGCCTCAATTTCCATGGCTTCAGAAAGACAGTTCCAACTTTGATGCCTCATTATGCACCCTCAAAACATTATGACCACCTCCCTTACTTCCTGGTGCTTGATATAGTTACACATCTCCACTTAATTTTAGATTAACCTGACTACCTCCTCCAGGGTCTCAATCTAGGCTCTAATCTGTATAACACAGGGAATCTATTAAGCACAAGGACCACAGTGATATCAACTGTGACCCTGCATATGTGCAACAAATGTGCCTGGTTAAACATGGATTGATGCAGAAAATGTTTCTTTTCCTAACATGAAATATTTTGTGTCTTCAAAAGACTGGTTAAATAGCTGACCATATTAATGTTTTTGGTTGGATCATTAAACACAACTGTTTGCAGTCTCACTGTTTGAATGTCCACTTTGTATGCTTTGATACTGTGACTTGAGCAACTATCTCTAAGATGATAATGTGTAATCTATTAACTGGTGATTTCTTACATTTTTTTTTTTGTAGTTCTGTATCACTTGTACCCTTACACCACTTTGTTTTGTTTTGTTTTTTCTCTTTTTCCTTTTAAATAAAATTTAAAAAAAAAACAAAAACAAAAGACTGGCCACAGATACAACTCATGAACGGATCAGGCAGATGCTCTGGGCGAGTAGAAGTTTTCTACCACAGCCAGTGGGGCAGAGTTTGTGATGACCACTGGGATATGCACGAAGCTGATGTGGTGTGCCGGCAGCTGAGCTGCGGGCGGGCCCTCGCAGCCCCCACTGAGGCTCAATTTGGCGAAGGCAAAGGCGAGTTTCTGCTGGATGATGTGGACTGTACTGGGGCAGAGAGTTTTCTGGCACAGTGTCCACATGACGGCTGGGGACAGCATAACTGTGGTGCAGGAGAAGACGCCAGTGTCATCTGTGCAGGTAACAGCCATTCTTCCCTCTAATAGCGTGCATCTCCTTACCCAGGTTGCATCTCTCCGATGCCAGTTGACAATACTTGCCCAGATGTAATCATAAACCATGTCTATCACTTGTATGCACCAAAAGTAAAGAGACACCAGTAGCTTGAGAGCTCTGACCTGAACTGAGAAAATTACTATGCCATTGAAATAGATTTTATGCAGGGAAACATAGCAGAAGATATGAACTAGATTTGAAAATGTCTGCTGAAAAAAAAAATGTCTACTAAAAAGACAACCCAAGTCAAGAGTCAGGTGAATTTTTCCCTGAGTGTGTTTTACCTTTTTTCAAGACACTAGTGTTCAACAAAGCAATAGAGATAAAATTCTGCACCCTAGTAAAGGTGATGAAAGGAAGAATTTATAAATCAGAATACCTTTAGTTTGTCCTGTTCGTTGTGAATTCAGTCCATATAATGTGAATTACAAGTCACTGAAGAAATAGGAATTATCAAGATCAGTCTGGAGCAGGGGCTCCTGACCTAAGTATTCTACATTTAGGAGCAATGCAGGCACTGCTCTGTGTGGTGTAAGCTATTTTGCAGCATCCCTGACCTTTACCCACCAAATGACAATAACACTGCCCTCCAGTTGTGATATTCAAAAATGTCTTCCAGCATTGCCATTATTCCTTTGCGAAGCAAATGGCTTTCAACCAAGAAGCAGTGTCAAACATATGACATATTATCAGTACTTAAGGGCATAAACTTATATGCCAATGGGAGAATCTCATTTAGTATATTTACAGCAGTAAACTTAATCACTACCCAAAATTTCCAACTTCATTCAGTCAGAAAGGCTGTACCTACATAATATGAATATAATGAGTTAGATTCTAACATCAGTTCAAACTGTTTCTGTATTGGTACGTTCACGTGTATGTGCTGGTTTGATTTTCATTGAGTTCCTGTCCATTCTTTTCATGATTTTTAAACAATTCTTTGGCATTATGCTTTTGAATTCCATCAGAGCAGTCTATTCTATGCAACCACTGGGATCTTCACATGTTGTAGATGAAATAAGTGTTTTCTTCCCATTTGGGATTATTACAGAGGTCTTAGACACTTTCTTCCTCACAAAAGCACAATACCCAACACACACAACCTAAAGGAGGAGAGGGTTACTTTGATTCACAGCTTCAGAGGTGTTAGCCCATGGTTGGCAGGCTCAAAGGCAGAAACTGCCCTATGGAGGAAACTGCTCCTATCATGATAGTTGGAAAGCAGAGAGCCCAGAGAGGAGCAAGGGAGAGAGATGTGTCCTTATGGGTCATCTGCCCTCCGAGTGACCCACTTCTTCTGATTAGATCCTATCTCCTAACAGCACATTCAGTTACTGAGTGAATACACTGCTGACTATAGTGCTCCCGCCATCCAATCACCTTCCAAAAGCTCAGCCTATGAGTGCGTGTGGGTTTGGGGTATACTCTTGATTCAAACTGTAACACTCTGGGTCAAAGCACAGCCACAATTGACCTATCATATATTGGTAGACACAGCATATGACCCACTTATACATGTGCTGATTCATTAATGTCATCTGAACTAAGACGAGAGAGTCAACATTTTTATATCTGGGATTCATTTCTTTCATTCTCAAATTCGTTTTTAATTAACTGTCTCTGTAAATAACTACTGTTTTCTGAAATAGAACTTTTGTTTTTCCTACTTATTCACAGAGATTGAGTATTCAAAGCCTCTTTCCGGTAAGTTGTTGCTTTTGTTTGATGCTACAGCATTTTCTATTCCAGCACCTTTCTGGAAAGAGAGTGAGAAAATAGTAAACCATTAGCTGGTAAGAGGGATCAAATTCCAAACGTTAGTCAACATTATTTTCTAATTCATTTTACTGGTAAACTTTTGATATACACAGTGATCACATTCATCATAGAGAATTTGTGCCTGTAGTGCTTTATCTTGATTCTTCCTTTTTTCCCTTTCCGCTCCCCTCCCTTCCACCCTTCTTCCTCTCTTTATTTACAAAAACTTTATTTCCATTTTTCTTCTATTATTTTGTTTTTACATTCCTTCCCTTCCCCCTCCCTTTCCTTTGTTCCCTTTCCCATTGGGACGTTTGCTTCCTACTTTCCAATATCTATCATCCATTTTAGTACTTATTTACCCTTTCACTTTCTCACACAAAAGAAATAATGTGACACGTAAGCACACATGTCTTATTTATTTCACTTAAGATTATGGTCTCAGGGTATATGCATTTAACTAAAAATGTTTCAGCTTTATCCTTCTTTGTGGCAAGTACTCCATTGTACATAAAAACACATTTTCTTTATTCATTCATCCATTGGTGGGCATTTGAACTGTTTTCAAGATTTAGATATGACAAATTGTGCTGCTAAAAATACGGGTGTGCATATGTCACTGTGGTATGATATTTTTAACCCTTTCTGAAAGATACCATGAAGAGGAATACCTGGGTCAATGGAAAATTTAGTTTTAGTTTTTTGTGTTGATTTCCATATAGATTGCACCAATTTGCACTCCCACCAACAGTGAAAAAGAGTTCCTTTTCCCCACAACCTTCCTAGCATTTATTATTGGTTGATTTTTTGATGAAGTTATTCTTTCTGAAGTGAGGTAAAATCAGAGTTGTTTTAATTTGCATTTCTCAAATGACCAGTGATGTTGTTGATTTTTTGATGAAGCTATTCTTTCTGAAGTGAGGTAAAATCAGAGTTGTTTTAATTTGCATTTCTCAAATGACCAGTGATGTTGGAGATTTTTTCGTATGTTTATCTGCTATTAGTATTTCTCCAGCTATGATGTGTGTATTCATTTCAGAAACCCATTTTTGGTTGGACCTTTAAATCTGGGGATGGGGGTAGTTTTTTGTATATTCTAGATATTAGTCCTTTGTCTCAGTAATAGCTGGTTTAAAAGCTATTTCCCATTCTGTAAGCTGTCTCTTCACTCTTGGTGATTTCTTTTGCTGTGCAAAAGTGTTTCAAATGAGATCCCAGTTGTTAATTCTTTGTAATATTTCCTATAAATTTGAGGTTTTGTTCATAAAGTCTTTGTTTATGTTTGTGTCTTCAAGAGTTTTATTTTATCTTTTAGCAGATTAAATTTTTCTGCTTTAATATTTGGATTTTTGTCCCACTTTGATTTTAGATTTGTGCATGATGAGAGATATTGATCTAATTTTAATCCCCAGCATCATTTATTAAGTAGGTTATCTTTCTTCTAGTGAAGTGTTTGGCCCCTTTGTCAAAGATGAGGTGGACAAAGGTGTTTGTATTTGGTTTTGCATGCTTTATGCTCTTCCACTGATACTGGGTTTTGTTTTGTTTTGTTTCATTTTGTTTTGTCAGTATCATTCTGTTTTTATCATAGTAGCTTTGTAGTGTAATTTCAATTTAGAGATCTTGATTCTCTTGCCTCGCATTTGTTGCCCTGCAATAGCTTTTGCTATTCTAGATTTTTTCTTGCTCCAAATGAATTTTAGGACTTTTTAATAGAGTTCTGTGAGGTATGTTAACGGTATTTTGATTTGAATTGCATTAAATCTGCATAACTGTTTTTAGAAGAGTTGACATTTTTGCTATATTGATTGTTTCTAACAAAGAACAAGGGATGGCTTTCCATTTTCTGATATTCTCTTCAATTTCCTTTTTTAGGGTACTATAGTTTTCAACATAGAGGTCTTTTACTTTCTTTGTTAGACTGATTCATGTTTCATTTTTCTTGATGCTATTGTGAAATGTGCTGGTTTCCTAATTTCTCTCTCAGTGAGTTTATTATTTGTGTATACGAATGCTATTATTTTTAAGTGTTGAATTTATGTCCTGCTACACTACTAAACTTATTGAATCTAGGAGTATTTTGGTGGAGTTTTTGGCATGATCCATATAGAGTATCGTGTCATCTGCAGATAGTGATAATTTAACTACTTTCTTTCCTATCCTTATTCCTTTTATTTGTTTCTCTTGTCTAATTGCTCTGGCTAATGTTGCCAGAACAATACTGAATAGGAGTGGTGACAATTGGCATCTTTGTTTTGTGTCTGGTTTCAAAGTGAAAGCTTTCTTTTTTGTCCACTTAGTATGATGTTGGCTGTTGGTTTGTCATAGATGGCTTTTGTCAGATTGAGATAAAGACCATTTATTCCAACTCTCTCTAGGTTTTTTTTTTTTTTAAATCAAGAATGGGTGTTGGACTTTGTCAAATACTTTTTTTGAACCTTTGTTCTGACCAAGATGATCATGTGGTTTTTGTCCTTGGTTCTGTTAATGGAGCGTTAATTACATTTATTGATTTGTGTTTGTTGAACTGTGGGATGAAACCAACATGGCCACAATGTATAAGCTTCTTGATAATTTGCTACAATATATTTGTCTTTATCTCATTGAGGATTTTTCCCACCTACGTTTATTAAAGAGATTGGCCTGTAGCTCTCTTTTTTAGTTGGGTCCTTCTCTAATTTGGTATCAGGGTAACACTTGCTTCCAGGAATGAGTTTGGGAGCACTAATTGCCTTTCAATTTCATTAAAAAGTTTGAGTAGTAGTAGTATTAGATCATCTCTAAATTTCTTGAGAATTTATCAGTGAATCTGTCAAGACCTGGACTTTACTTTGTTGGTAGTTTTTAATTATATCTTCAATTTCATTGACTGATACTGAATTATTTAGAATTTTATAACTTCTTGATACAGCTTTGGTATTTCACATGTATCTAGGAATCTATATTGTCTGAATTTTCTATCTTATTAAAATACGGTTTCTCAAAACAAGTATTGATGATCTTCTGGATTTTTTCAGGGTCTGTTGTGATTTCACTCTTCTTATTCTTTTTTTTTTTTTTCATTTTTTTAAAAATTTTATTTAAGGAGAAAAGAAAAGAAAAGCAGGGAAAGGGTACAAGTTATACAGATTTACAGAAAAAAAATGAACAGTAGGAAATCACTAGTTAATGGATTACATATTGTCATCTTAGAAATAATTGTTCAAGTCACAAAATTAAAGCTTGCAAAGTGGACATTCCATCAATGATACTGCAAACAGTTCTGTTCATTGATCCAATAAAACTCTGTGATATCATTTTCTATCTTATACACTTAAATATACATGCAGTTATATAGTTTGGAGCACTTTCTTTTCCTCTCTTTTGTACCATGACTATTACACATTTTGGGTTTCATTGCTCCCACGGTTCTTATTACTTTTTTGGAAGAGAGTAAAACCAAATGTGACATAACAGAACAGAATCGGTCAAGTCAAAAGGGTGGACATAATAGATAATGTAAAAACATAATACAAGGTGATCAACAATGGTTACCATAATGCCTCCCGCTATCTCTAATAGAATTGCCTATATCATTAGTTATAATACAATTGAACAAAACAGTAAAGAATAAAACCGACAAAACCAAAACATTGGAGACATTGTAGGTCTTCAAAAGTAGATAAAAGTCAACAAGAATGGGCGTCATAATGAATCTCATTATCTTCACAGCTGATGCCTAAACTTTCGAACCTGATACTATCCAGCAAAACAGAATAGGGGAACATCAGTTAAAAACCAGATGGTGAGAGTAATACAGGGCTTTAAATCAAGGTAATGAAAAGTCAAAGTGGGTTACTATAATATATCCTGCTATTTTTTTTCCTTTAATTAAAAGGGTAAAGATAAAAAAGTAAATAATGGAGTGGAGATTGAGATAAAAGAGGGCATAACAACGAAACAGCGCAGATCAAAACATAACCATTTAAGCAGAATAGTGTTTCACCACCAGATAATCCTAACCTAAAAGTAGTTACCATATTGTTTCTTTCTTTGAAATCCTTGAGTACAACTTCGTATACTGTAGCATTAAGTATATCAAAACAATGTAAGACCATTCAAGAGAATGACAGCATTACAGAGTATTTAGAATTGACTAACAAAATGAACAATGGTTTCTGTATAATCTCCTTGTCTTTAAAAGGTTTTTGCTTATACTATCGTACATAATAAAATCCAATAAGATACAGCCTATTTAGACCATTGGAGACAGAAGGACAAAAGCTAGATGAGACTTCAAAACAAGATGATACTAAATCTGTATTACCTATTAAGATGTCATTTTCTCCAAAATAGCTGTTCCTATCATCCAATCTTCTCTGCCTCATTTCTGTTAAGCTCTTTTTCTGTCCGTAGAGGTCAGTTTGTCTTCTTCATTTTGTTCTCTGCTCCATTCGTTGTGGCCTCTCTGCCATTATTTCTGGATTCTTTGTATTTTTCTTTTTTTAGAATATCCTGCAATACTCTCTGTAGAGTTGAATTGGTGGTTGCAAATTCCCCCAGTTCCTCTTTATCCTGGAAGCACCTTGTTTTTCCATCAATTTCCAGGGACAGTTGTGCAGGATATCTCAATCTTGGCTGGAGATTATTATCTTTCAAAGCTTGAATTATTTCCCCCCACGCTCTTCGTGATTTGATGGTTTGTGCAGAGAAATCTGCTGTAATTCTGATGGGTGTTCCCTTGTAAGTGGTCTGTTTCTTGTCTCTTACAGCTTTTAATATTCTGTTCTTGTATTGAATTTCTGGAATTTTTATTATTATATGCCTGGGTGTTGCTCTGTTTGGGTTGTAGGTAGCTGGGGTCCTGTATGCCTCATACATCTGAGTATCTTTACCTTTTGCTAAATTAGGAAAATTCTCCTGGATTATTTCTGTGAGTAGCTTTTGTAGTTCACTTGTTTGTGTCCCTACTTCTTCTTTTATGTTCTTAATCCTTAAGTTATGGATCCTCTTATCATCTTCTTGTCTTTGTATTATTGCTGTTTGTTTCTTTGTTATTTTTAAGAAGTTTTTCATTTCATTCTCCCATATTACAAGTCTGCCCTCCAGTTCAGATAGTCTGTCCTTAGTTTCTTTCAAGCTGTTATGCCAGTCTTCTATAGACTTCTTAGTATCTTGGTAGTCCCTTTGGACCTGCTTCACGTATTCTATGCTTTCTCTGTTTTCTCCATCAAACAATTCTCCCCTTTTTTTCTGTTCTTCCATTCCACCACCTGTTTTTTCTTGGGTGGTACTTAGCATTTCTCTAACTATTCTGCATACTTCTAGCTTCAGGTCATTGATAACTTCATTCCTGAATTGGTCTATGAGGCTCTCTATATGGTGCCTTATGTGTATTGGTGTGGTGTCTGCTATTGCCTGTTTCTCAGAATTGGGGGCCAAGGAGCCTTTCTTGTTGCTGCCTCTTCCCATGCTGCCTCTTCTTCTCTGTTCCTTATATATGCAAGCTTATATAAGAGGCCCAGCTTCTCTCCCAGTCAGCCACAGCCTGATCGAATTGCGCCAGTTAGGTGTTCCCGCTCACCGCTGCGCACCAGGGAGTTACGGACCAGGCAGCCTACGCGTCTCCCCTCCCGGCCACCATCAGGCTCTGGGATCTGGGTTGGGACAGTCTACCAGGTCCGCCGGCAGCGTCACGCAGGCCAGGCACTTTTCACCAATCCCGCCCGAGAGGGGGATGTGTGGCTGGAGTCGCCACCGCGCCCTGCTCCCGCAGGACTGCTCGGGCCCAGAAAGTCCTCTGCTGGAGTCAAACTGTGGTAGAGTGTCAGTTTCTCTCACTCACCTCACCACAGGTCAGTGCACGCCTTCCTGCCGTTCGCAGACTCCCATTCCCAGAGCTTCTGCGCGTCTCTCTCCTTGCCGAGCCACTGTAGAGGCAGCCAGCCGCCGCGCGGCGGGAAACCCAAATCGCGGCTTACAATGGCGCGGTTCCAGCCTCCACACCGAGTCTTTTCTGTTCCTGTTTTAGCACCAGGACTGCATTCCAAGTTGGCTTCTCTCAGCCCAGTTCATTCCTGAGTCAGCAGAGCATATCTCCACCGACTTATGTCTCCTTAGTCCGCACCATTCCTGGTTTCTGAGCCGAGTCTTTCAGAGAGCCTCCGGTAGTTGCTGTTATCTGTCCGCCATGTTCTCCCGGAAGTCCACTCTTCTTATTCTTAACTGCATGAATTTTAGTCTTTTCTTTGTTTTTTAGATAAGCTTGACTAAAGATTTGTCAATTTTATTTAATCTTTTAAAGAATCAACTCTTTGATTAATTGATTCTTTGCATTTTTTATTCTCCATTACATTAATTTCTGCTCTGATCTTCATAATTTCTTCACTTATAAGTGCTTTGGATTTAACTTGCTGTTCTTTCTCTAAAAGCTTGAGGTTCAACATTAGGTTTTAATGATCATTATTTGCCATTTCTGTGTTCCTAGATGATTAAGGTAGTCTTACCATTGTTGAAAATGCTGTTGCATTTCTCCCCCATCCTCCTGCAAATAGTTATGTGGTAGTATAATTCCTACCACAATTTTAAGGGAAAATCTTGGTAAATTGTTTGTCATCCATATGACTGGCAAATGTTCATTCATGCTCTCTGGAACTCAGGGTAATTCAGGAAGGGTTGGATCTCTACTGCCACTAGCTCTTTGGGGGTCCAACAGGCATCTAATTCTCAATTCTTCCTCCTACAGAGAGCACAGAAGAATTGCTGCCGATGTCCCAAGGTACGAGGTATTTTCATGATGAATTCCTACTATTAGTCCTTATTTGGTGCAACTTTTCCTTTTGGTTTATAATAAAAAGCTTTTATTATCATCGCTGAGCCAAATTTGGAGGGAGAATATGATATATATTTTGGACAAGTTTTAAGGTCAGAAAAGCTATTTTTGTTTTTGAAATTTATTTTTAATAGTAATGTGATTATATAGTTCAAAAAATCAAGCAATACAAGGTCTCAACATTACAAAAAAAGGAACATACCTATCCTGTTTCTCATCTGTAATCCTACCTATAGAGGCAACTTCTTTCACATCTTTTATCACCTTATTTGGATATTTACTCTGTATTGCCAAACCACCTGCATATATCGTTACTGACTTTTCAGTTTTAGATCTTGTCTGCTCAGTTCTTACTTTGACGAGAATCTAACCCTTGCTTTCCTGCCTCCTGCACACATACGCTATATGTAATTATATCACAAGTTCTAATTAAGTTAATGCACAGTGTTTACACTATTATGACCATGTATACATTAGTCACAACACTCATGTAGCATATTGTGTTTCTTTTCTGGCATACTATATTCTTCTTTTCCCTCTACTTAGTATTTGCCCTGTTTTTTCATTTCACCTGAAGAAACAAAACAAAACGAAACCTTTCTATGAAAATCTACACAGTGTACATTTTAAGTGTCATAAGCCAGTGTCATAACACTCCCCAAACTCTGCTAGGATAGCGCAAAGCAGCTAGGAATAGGAAGGGTGATAGGAAGTAGTGTGTGTTAAGGCTTTTATCACTAGAGTGTTTTCAAAACAATCAGCTCAGCAAATATTTTTGAGACTGTTAAATCCACAAAGCTGCATTTCATTGGGAATTTACTGTGTCTTACAGTGTATATTTTAGACCTGTCTTACTGCGAGATTTGCTGAAAATCAATATGAAGTTCAAGAAAAATTACCCAATTTCATTGAATAATAAGTATTTCAATTTACTTGTGCCAATAGGTGATAAAGATTCCGCAGCCATATTATCAGGTAAGAGGACATTTTTGTGCTGTTTTCTGGAGTGTCTTTTTACTCATTCAAATTTAGGACAGAAGTCAATGAAAGAATGGTTTTAAATTATTTCATTTAGTGATTCATCATAACCTGTCCGGTACAATTGAATTTGTATGGAAATGATTTCCAGGGAATCCTGTAAATTCACTGACTTCCTTTAAAAAAGAGAGAGAAAGATAACAAAATTTTTGTTTTGGAAAATTACTGGAAACTGTATATTTTAAATGCACATTTAATAATGTTTGACCACTGGCTCTGAGAGTGTACAAATGCTCAGTTTTATAAACGGCACGTTTCAAATTTTCTTTGGAAGAATTATTTGATCACGTGTAATGTCTACTTATTATTGTATGTGTTCCCCTTTATTACTATAACATTGCTTGATAGGTAAACAACACAGCCTTATTATGTTATAGTTCTGGAGGGCCTTACTCAGTGAAACCACCATGTCAGCCAGGCTATGATCATTCTGGAAGCTCTGGAAAGGAAGGTTCATTTCCTTGCCGTTACCAGTTTTTATTTTTTTACATTTATTTATTTGTTTGTTTATTTATTTTGGTACCAGAGATTGAACTCATGACTATGCGCTTGCAAGGAAGGCTCCTATGCTGCTGAGCTAAACTCCCAGCCCTTTACTTTTATTTAAAGAAAGAGTAAACAAAACAGAAAATGGGTAGAAGTAATACGTACTTCTACCTAAAAAATAAACAGTAAGAAATCATTATTTGATGATTATATATTGTCCTCTTACAAATAGTTGTTCAAGCTACAAAAGTGAAACATACAAAGTGGGAATTCAAAAAGCAAGACTGCAAACAGTTCTGTTCAACTATCCAACAAAAACTTAGTAATATTGTTATCAGTCCTATACACTTAAACATACATGCAGTTATCCATATCTTCATTTATGTTGAGATTAAACAAACCAAAGCAGGCTAAAATTACTCTGAACAAAGAATAATAGTATTGCTGGGTTTCACATCATGACACTATGGGATCAGCACTGGGTACTGTAGTGTCTCTTTCCTCAAAGTAGTTATTCATTTCATCATGCATTATAAGATCAGTTCTCATAAACTGTTTATAGGTTCTACGCATGCATGAGTCTTAACATATATTTCCATCCTTTCTATATTAGAGGGAAAAACAAAACAAAGCAAGACAAACAAAACATATTCCTATAAACACATGAAATGAAAAAGCCATATATAAGACTGTTGTACAAGGAGTTCTACCATAATTCCTGTGTTCTCTTGTTATCTTCAATAGAATTGGCTATATCATCAGATATCGTATAATTGAATATAGCAGTATATAACAATATTAATAAAAACACAACTTTGTAGATAGTGTAAAACTTCAAAAACAGGAATAATTAAACCAGAATGGGTATCATAGTGAATCTTATCATCTTCAGTGGAGTTGCCTATACTCTCAGACATGATACTATCAATCATAACAGTTTTGAGAAAAATCTATTGACACAAAACAGCAATCAAACAAACCAAATTTAACTAATATCAGTCATGATAAGACACTATAAGTTATACAGGGCTCCGGAATAAGTTAATAGGAAATTAAAGATGATTATTGTACTGTATCCTGTTATTTTTGGGATAGCTGTCTGTGCCCTCAGATCTAGTGCAAGTAGACAAACTGGAACAGAATAAAGTCTGTCTAAGCAGAGCGGTGTGAGTAATGTGTTTTAAATCCTGATACACTATTAACAATATTCTCTGACATCTTTATAAAGACTATTCCTCCTCTTTCACTCCCCCAAGGTGCACTGTGCATTTTTGGGTCTCACCAACACCCTCAGTTTTTAAATTGGAGAGGCAACCTGCTGTTTACCTAAGTGGTTCCAAACCTTCTCCCTCCTGGACTTGATCTCTAGTTGTATTCCTTTACCTATTTAAAGCTTGTCTTTGCAACCTATCTACAAATACTGGTTGAGGTGCCCCTATTACCCTCGGTTCCCTGTCACATAGAGCATTGCTTTCTCATATTTGATTTTTGGTCCATAAACCCCTTTTCAAGTTAATTATATTTCCTATAAAGAGCATCTTGGTGGACCCTACCTCCTGATCTATTCTGCCTGTGTTTCTCTCTCTCTCTCTCTCTCTTAGTGCATGAAGGCCATCTATATTAGAGACCATAGCCAACCTTCTGTTGTGCTCTTTTTCTGCCATTAGTTGTCTGCTTTTCTCCTTCATTCCACTTTCTGCTTCATTCATTGAGGCCTCTCTGCCACTGTTCCTGAAATCCTGATACTTTTTTTCTCTCTCCAGAATGTCCTTCAGTATTCTCTGTAGGGTTGGATTGGTGGTCACGAATTCCCCCAGTTCCTCGTTGTCTTGGAAACATCTTGTTTCTCCATTAATTTCTAGAGACAGTTTTTCAAGGTACATCAATCTGGGCTGGAGGTTATTTTCTTTCAGGGCTTGGAATACTTCACTCCAAGCTCTTCTTGATTTGATGGTTTGTGTCAAGAAGTCTGCCATCATTTTGATGGGCTTTCCTTTATAGGTGATCTGTTTATTTTCTCTGAAAGCTTTTAATATTCTGTTCTTATATTGTATTTCTGAGATCTTAATTATTATATGTTTGGGTGTGGCTCTATTTTGGTTGTAGGTGGCTGAAGTTCTGTTTGCCTCATACATCTGAATATCATTTCCTTTTCCTATGCTTGGGAAGTTTTCCTTAATTATTTCTGTGAATAACCTTTGTAGTTTTTTTTTGTTTTTACTTCTACTTCTTCATTCACATTCTGTATTCTTAAGTTATAGATCCTCTTGTCATCTTCTAGCCTTTGTATTGTTACTTCCTGTTTCCTTGTTATTTTTAAGAAAATTTTCCTTCCATGATCACACATTTCAAACCTGTCTTCCAGTAAGTATTATCTATTCTTAGTTTTTTTCAAGCAAGTTTTCCAGCTTTCCATGTGGTTATTTCCTGGTAATCTATTTGAACCTGCTTCATGTATTCTATGTTTGCTTTATATTCTTCATTGAACATTTCTCTCCTTTTTTTGTGTTCCTCTATTCTTCTGTCTGTGTCTTCTTGAAAGGTGCTTAGCATTTCTTTTATTAATATACTTATATCTTGCTTTACTTGGTTAAATATTTCACTTTTGAACTCGTCTATGAGGTCCCGAAGATATCTCTTTATGTCCACTGATACCATGTCTGGTATTGCATGTTTGCTGCCCTCAGTCTCTTTTGTATTTACCTCTCCTGGATCAATGTTCTCAGGGCTGGGGGCTGGGGGCTGGAGACTTTTGCTTGTTTCTTCCTTTTGTCATGTTTTTGGTTTCTTCCATATAGGCATATAGAGGAGGTCCCAGTCCCTTTCCTTGTTGGTTACAGTTCTTCTGAAGCGTGTTGGCTAGGTAGTCCTGCCCATTCCAGTGTGCTATTGAGGTGCAAAGAGGGGCAGCATATGCTGGCCCTTCTCCTCCGAGTCAGTCAACCTGCTGAGGCCTTCACTGTGTTAGTGTGAGCCGTGAGAAGGGAATTGGTTTGGGACAACTTACTGGGTCTCAGCCAGGGGCATGACCCAGGCGAAGCATACCCCACCAATCTCATCTGGGAAGGGAACAACTGACTGAAGTCACTGCTGCTCCTTGTTCCTGCCAGTCCTGCCCGATTCTAAAATGTTGTCCTGTTGGTGCCCCTTTCCTATGGAAGGTTTTTATTCCCAGCACTTACCTCAGGTCATGCAGGTCCCTTGCTGGCTCTGTTCTCTGTTGGGCTCACCCATCTCCTTTCAAAGCAACAGCACCTCAGTGTCACTGTGGTTACAGCAAGTTGGAGCAGTGGGAATTCTGGTGCAGAAGAGCACGGAATCTTAGCTGCCTAAAAATAGTAGCCCTGGGACTACATGTTTGACTGGTACTTTTTGCTTTAGTTTCTTCCTGCGTGGAGAGGATCCATCTCCCTCTGTCTGGGACTCCCCAAAATGTTTTATTTCGGCATCTGAGTTGTCTGTCTCAAGGAGCCTCTGTATTCTGCTCTTATCTATCTGCCATTTTACCGGAAGCCCCCGATAAAGGGAATTCTTGACTTTCAAAATAGTAAGACCTCCCTTCCAGCAGTTCAACTCTGTCACATCAAGTGCCTGCAGCTCTGTCCTGAACTTTGTGTGTCTTCTCCTGGATGACTTCACTTCCAGCCTTTGCCTTTTCTGGTTTTTAGAAGCAGCTTGTATTCCTTGGCTCTTGGTTTTGGTCTTCTATTTTGAGCTAGCAGCTTCACACCTTTAATCTCTTCTGCTTCTTATTTTTACTCTTAAGGACCTTATGATTGCATTGGGATCAGGATAATTGGTATATTTTTAAAGCATCTAGCTAGTAGCCTTATTTCCATCTGTAACTTTAATATCCTCTTTGACCACATAACAATATATTCGTAGGTTTGGGGGATTAAGATGTAGACATCTTTGGGAGAGGAGGCAATATTCTGCCTACTACATTTGGATATGAAATAAAATTCTGTGGTTGGTATCATTCAGTGGTTCAGAAGTGGACCAGTCACTCAGGACACACATTAAAACAGAATGATCTAGGCTATAAATGGAGAGAAGAAAGGTGTGCTGGACGAGAAGGAGCAGTGTATCAAAGGCAATACCAATGGATAGCAAGGCTCTCCATCTACTGTAGTTTTCTCTGTCGAGGTCCCTTACAGGTGGTAAAGTAATTCCCATTATCAAATACAGCCATTTTGATGTGTAGGGGAGAACATTGGCTACCTACAAACAGCAAAATACCTATGAACAATTCAACACTTATAAATCACACAACACTTCCAAACAGAAATGTCATCCCTAAAACAAGCTTAGGAGTCAATCAAGCAGAAGAAGTGAATAAAAACACCAGAGGGATCCTGAAGAGCTAAACCATCAGGTCAATTCTCAGAGAGAATACTGAGGCCCAAAGCACAGAATTCTCACCACAAAATCCCAAAAGCCTGCACTTGGAAGCTGAGCCTGGCAGAGAGAGAGGATAAGGACTCCTGAGCCCATCAGAATTGAGGACCAGTCTCTTAGAGGTGGATTAGCACTTCTATTGCCTATGCAGGGACTGCCTCAGACTTGAGGCAAAACTACATCTTGTAAAGTCACGGGGAATCCCTGGATGGCCACACCGCCCTCAAGTTGCTATGAACCATTGCTTCCTACTAACAGATGCTTCTTTATTCCAGTTCTGCCAGTTGCTGCCTCAACTCAACCCCCTCTTGCAACTGCTGCAACTTCAGCATCCTCAGGTAGGACACCTCGCTCCCGCCACTGCAGAGTGTAGTGGAGCTCCTGAGCCGCACACAGCGGCAGCGAGGGAGTCTACTGTACCATCTGTTGCTTCATCTGAGAGCAAATGATTTAAGGAAAAACAGACAAGGTGGTCTAGATAGGCTGCTGTCCAACTTCACTTTATGTTTGATTATCTGTAATTTACTATCAAAGAATGTGATAACTCAGGGCTTCTCTGAGGAAAAAAACAGGGCAAATACTAAGTAGAGGGTAAAGAAGAAATAAAGTATACAAGAAAGGAAATACAGCATACTACCTGACTACTGTGACCGTAATAATGTAAACACTGCATATGTAAAGTGCAAGAGGAAAAAGGTAACAATGTAAGTGTGAATGCACTAGAAAGAGAAAGAGAGAGAGAGACTATTAAAGGTCATTTTATATTTTTTGAATTCAAGAAATAAAGTAGAGCATTTGCCTACAATCTGAAAAGTTTACAACTCAGGAAATCTTAATTATTTTTCCAAATGAGTCACATGAAGAAACCTAGTCATGTTGAACACCCTAATAATGTCACCATTATGGTCTATTTTCTTTTTTTTTCCATCTAGGTGCATTTTAGATAAGCATGATGATAACATTCACCATATGGAATTTGAACCAGCACATGATATACATTGATTCTTCTGCTTTTCCCCATCGTGCACCCCTTCTTTCAATCCCTCTTTCCCTCCTTATTTACAAAAGCTTTATTTCCATTTTCCCTTTTTGTTCTCCTTTTTTCTTGTCTCTTCCTTCTTTTCCCCTCTCTCCCCCCTTGTTCCTCTTTTTCCTTGAATGTTTTCTAACCATTTACCAATCTCTATTATACATTTTGGCCCACTTTCATTTTGTCATTTTGTTTGCTAACACTGTCTCTGCTCCATCGTCTGTAACTGCTCACAATTCAGTTTTACCATCACATAATCTGTCGTCTGGCAAGATCAATGATAAGCTCTAGTAAGCCCTTGTATCCGCACTATTCTTGTGGCTACTGAGAACTTGAAATGCAATTAGATGGAACTGAGATATTTCATGTGTGCCACATATATTCTGGCTCTTTCAAAAACTTAGAGAAATGGGGATCTGCTATATAATGGGTAGAAAGTTTCAGTTACATAAGATGATTAAATTCTAGAGATCCACTGTACATATGGTTCCTGTAGTTAATAGTATATCGTTGTGCAGCTGTATAGCATTGTGTAACTATTTAACATAGCATTAAATTTTTGTTAAGGTAGTAGAACTCAAAAGTTCTTATCATACACACAAAAGGGACTCAAGGGAACTCCAAGAGGTGGTGAACATGTTTATCCTCTAGAGTACAGTATTGCTATCACAGGTTTGTGCCTACATCCAGACTTATAAAATTGCATATATTAAATACGTAGTTTTTGTTATGTCAACCATACCTCAAGAAAATAGTTTTTAAAAAAGATATTAGAACTATATAAATATAATGTGAAATTGTTTATTGACATTTTATATTGATTACACATTGAAATTATATTTTAGATTGGATTAAATAACATGTATATTATTAAAAATTAATTTCACCTGCTTATTTACCCTTTTTAAGATGTGCCTACCAGAAAAATCTTAAATTATGTATGCAATAGGTCCAACTTAATTTCTGTTAAACAACATTGCCTTATTTTTAAAATCAGTGTTGAACACTTCATGTGAATTTTCTTATCTAATCTTCCCAATAACTGGATGAGGAATCATCTGTAATCTCTGTAAAGAGATTAATACTGTCTCAGGGCTGATGAAGGATAACACATATAATCCGCCTTGGGAAACCTAAAGCTTAGTTTCTAGACTATTCTAAGCTCTCATCTAAGCCACATTAAAAATCCTATTAAATATTGACCGGTTATGTTGCCTACTCAGAAATCAAGAGGATCCCTTTGAGACGAGAGCTAAGAGGAGAACGAGTTAGTCTGAGTCATGCCTGTAGTTAATTTCCTCATCCTCCTACTCACTTACCCAAACTCGCATCTCCATAGCCCAGATGGTGGCAACAGCTCTTTGTCTCCCTCACCTCTTGCTTTGTTTCACTTTTGAGAATTCTTAATCCTTCTATCCAGGTGTGCTGACACACACTTGTGATCCCAGCATTTGAGAGGCTGAGGCAGAAGGATTGCCTCAAGCTCAAGGCCAGCACAGATGAAATGGAGGAACCTTGTTTCAAAATAATAACTTAAAAAGCTTAGTTCTTGTAACTGCATGAGGGTATTCCTGAAGCCTCAGTGAATTTCCACCTAGCTGCAGTGCAGGTCTCAGGTAGGACTCATGGACACCCACTCTGTACCACCACTTGCCTTGCCCTGTCTCTTTATCAATTTGTGCCTCAGTTTTTAATCTAAGAAATGGAACAGTCATTTATTCCAAGGAGTCGTGATCAGGATTAAATCGATGACTTCCGAGTGAGCACTTACCAAAGAGTCTAGTGTGCAGTCAGTGGCAGTGCGTGGGCATCTGCCATCCATCTTGCTGTCCTGTGGATGCCACTGCTTGGGGAGCCCTGAGGCTGCCAGACTGGCGAAGAGCCTGAGGTGCCTCTGCTGCCTGCCACTAGCCATGCCCATCCTGTCATTATTCCTCCCCAAGCCTCCTTGCTTTCTGTCCCTAGGTGCATAACTATTCTGGACACTTCACATAAATGGAATCATACAATATGGGATGATATTTTGTGCCTAGAATAATGCTTTCAAGGCTGTCCGTGCCCTTTAAAATTCTTTGTTCGAAAGACACTTGTGTAAAGGTAACTGAGCTCTTCTCCAGGAAATGCAAAGCAGGTGAAGAGGGTCCTTTTCTTTCTCTCCAATGTTAAATCTCAGGAGTCATTTTCCTTACATTGTTTTTCTGAAATCTCTCTCAGCTTCAAATGTCCTGGATACTAGCCACCCAGCCATGTCACCAGGTAAGTCACTGAACTATGGACTAAAATAACGAAAGCTAGGTGTCATATATTGTGCATACCACATATCGCATTCTAAGCCCATAGAAAGAATGATTGCTGTTCAGGAATGGGACAAATTCAGTACAAGGGATGTGGGAAGAATATGTGAGACCTAAGGCCAACTACAGCACCAGATTGCAATCAAATGAGGAAGAGTTTCATCTGTATTGCTCATGACTATATTCCCACCACCCATCACAGTGCTTGGCACATTATAGTCACTGAACTATGTTTGGTGAATGAATAAAAGAATGTATAGGTAGTACATGTGTGGTAGGGCTTTTGGCTGCTTCCTGAGTCAGCTTTGCTCTTGACTAGGAATAATCCCAGTCAGGGTGAGGCTACCTAGGCAGGTGATGGTACAGAGTAAGTCACAGAGGTGGATTTCTCCATTCAAGAGACACAGACTACCTTCTGAAAAATCCCAGTCATACCTCTGGACAGTCATCCTCTTCACAGAGAAGTATTAGCATTTCGGATGTGTTCAAACTAACAAAGCCAGATGCTACTAATAAGTATTTTTTATGTTTCAGTCACAGAAGATCATGAAAAGTTACCAAGCGCCTTGTCAGGTAAGAGCAGCGATGCCATTGTTAGTGCTGTAGATGGACAACATCTTGGTATCCACATGGGACATGCAGGCAGATAGATCACTGGGCTATATAATGTCCTCTGAGGGGTTATCAAAAATATCTTATGAATATCATGACTTTTACAATTTTTGCCCAGTTTTGCCCAGTGAGTACCCTCATGCAGAACCTGGGGGTGACACAAGGTTAAGGAGAGGGAGGCTCTGGGGTGGCAGGATCATACTGAGCCTTCTGCTGGGCACCTAAACTGGACTCCAACTTCCTTGGCAATCTAGCAGTTCATTCTGAACATGTGGCTAGTCCAGATATTTGGGTTAAGGTGTGCACTAGCTGGCGGGCCTTTGCCAGCTGTTCGTTGATTTTTCTAATGTGTGCTGTGTCTGTCTCCAAAAGGGACCTAAGCCCTTTCAATATTGTTTCAGTTCTTCCTGTGGCTGACTCTGCAGCTGCCAATCGCAAAGCCAACGTGCCTCGGCTTAGCTCTCCAGGTGAGCAGCTTCCCCGGAGACACTGTAGAGAGATCACCCGCCAGGAGGAGGCCTGGGGAGGAGTAGAGCTGGGGGCTGCTGAGGTACGAGGGAAAGCTCCATGGTGAGAGAAAATGGGTCCCGGCTGGCCAGTTAGTCTTTCCGGATGACTTCAGCTTCTGGTCAGCTTTTACTTTCTTGCTGTTCCAGGGAAAACTCTGTGTAGTTCAGAAAATGCAGAATAAGAGAGCAAATCATCAGATCCCTCTTACCTAGACATGACCAATGTTTTCATTTCACTACAGTGATTTCCTGTTCTTATCAAGAAATCAAATAATTACATATGAAACTCTCAATGCTGGGATGTGACTTGGTGGTAGAGCATTTGCCTGCCATGTGAGAAGTGCAGGGTTTAATCACCTTGAGAGTAAGTAGATGATAGATAGACAGACAAATAGGAAGCCCCCAGTAAATCTCCAATCCAGGCTCTCTTCTCTCATTCCTCCTTTTATATTGTCTTTATAGTTCATTTTTATATTTTTACACATCTGAATTATATGATTTTTGTGTGTTCTTTTTTCATATAAATTATGCCAATCATGGCATATTATGCAGCACAATTTCAATATCACATTTTTGGGATTTTCCATTTTGATATACAAGTATGTAGGAGTATGCTTCACTCTTGTTAAGTGCAGATTATTCTAGTTTTGGTACATACTGCTAAATGTAATCCATTTCCCCATGGATAGAAAAACACTTTCCTACATTGTTGTGTCTCTCATGCTGTTGTCAAAGAGCAAAGCATGAAAAATAACATATTCGAACACCTAATCTGCTTTGTTTATGATTAGCAAACAGCCCATCACACTGTATAATAATTATTTTTAAAATTTTATTTTAAGAGAAAAAAACGAAACAAAAAAAGGGTAGAAATAACATATAATTTCAAAAAATAAACAGTAAGAAATCACTAGTTGATAAATTACATATTGTCCTCTTAGAAATAGTTGTTAAGTTACAAAAGTAAAGCATACAAAGTGGACATTCAAACATCGAGACTGCAAACAGTTCTGTTCAACAATCCAAAAAAACTTAGTAATCTGGGTATCAATCCTACACACTTACACATGCATACAGATATATCCTTTAGAGCACTTTCTTTTCCTCTCTTTTTTATAATAGCAATTACACATCTTGGATTTTATTACTCCTACATTTCTTATTACTTTTTACACTAGAGACACAATGTGATATTTATAAATATGATTCTTATGTATTTCACTAATGAAGATAGCCTCAAGTTGTCTCCATTTACCTATGAGGGCCTCAAGAGCATCCTTTTTGTAACTGAGTAATATTCCATTGTATAAAATACCACATCTTTTTCATTCACTCTGCAGTTGATGGGCATCTTGGTTGCTTCCAAGATTTGGCTGTTACAAATAGTGCTGCTATGAACATGTGTTCACATATATCACTATGATATGACCTTTTCAGTTTTTCTGGGAAAATACCCAGGAGAGGAATAGCTGGATTGAATGGAACTTCCAATCCAAGTCTTCTGAGAATTCTCCATAGTGATTTCCATAGTGGTTGTGTCAGTCTACACTGCCACCAACAGTGGAGCAGTGTTCCTTTTTCCTCAAAGCCTTGCCAACATTTGTTACCAGTTGATTTCTTGATGGGAGCCATTCTTTCCGGAGTGAGATGAAATCTCAATGCTGTTTTAATTTACATTTCTCAAATGACCAGTGATGGCGAACATTTCTTCATATATTGATTTGCCATTTGTATATCTTCATCTGAGAACTGTATGTTCCTCTCAGATACCCATTTTTGGAGAGGGTCTTTGAATTTAGGGGGCTTGATTTTTTTTAATTATTTATATAGTCTGGATATAAGTCCTTTGTCTAAGGGTTGCTGGCTAAAATTCTTTTCCATTGTGTGGATTTTCTTTTCACTCTGTTGGTGATTTCCTTTGAAGTGCAGAAACTTCAATAATATGAGATCCCAGTTGTTGATTCTTTGAAGTGTTTCCTGTGCAGTTTGCGTTTTGTTCATGAATTCCATGCCTACTCCTATATCTCCAAGACTTCTACCTACCTTGTCTTCCAGTAGATTTAGTGATTCTGTTTTAATATTTATATCTTTGATCCATCTAGACTTTAGTTTTGTGCATGATGATAGTTATGGGTCTAGTTTCAGTCTTCAGCATGTGGAGAGCCAATTTTTCCAACACCGTTTATTAAAGAGGCTGTCCTTCTTCCAGTGAACATGTTTAGCCCCTTTTTCAAATATCAGGTGACTGAGTGTTTTCGTAATTGTGCTTGCGTCTTCTAATCTGCTCCATTGATCCTCAGATCTATTTCTTTGCCAATACCATGCTGATTTTATCACTGTGGTGTGGTATAATTAAAAGCGCTTTCTTTCCTACAGTGCTTTTATAAATCTGAGGTCATTTAGAGACTCACCTTCTGCAGTGATGTTTCTGCCTTGTCACAGGACAAAAAGCAATGGAGTCAAACTATAACTGGAACTTTTCGCACCACGAACCAAAATAACTCTTTCCTGCTTTAAATTGTTTTTCTAAGGTGTTTTATCACAGCAATGAAAATCTGACTAACACACCAGGCAAATACGACAAGTTTGACATTTGCCCTTGTGTTTGTCTCTACAGAGGCCTGGCCCAGGCTGAGGCTGGTGAACGGCACAGGAAGATGCTCTGGACGTGTTGAGGTCTCCTACCATGGGACCTGGGGGTCAGTGTGTGATGAAGGCTGGGGCCTGCCAGAGGCACAGGTCGTGTGCAGACAGCTTGGGTGTGGCCTCGCTCTATCTGCCCCTCTTGGTGCCCACTTTGGCCCAGGCTTTGGAAAGATCCTCTTAGACAATGTGCGCTGCACTGGCACAGAGAGCAGCCTGTCCCTGTGCGCCCATGACAGCTGGTTCACTCACGACTGCAGTCATGAAGAGGACGCTGGAGTAATCTGCTCTGGTGAGGGTGCCTTTGCATTCTAAATGACTCATGTGCAGAGTGGCGTACTGCTTCTGGGAGGGCTGGCATCTGCTCTCTCTACACTAACAGGTTCTCTAGTCAGGCAAATCCTGCCCTTTCAGTGAAGCCTGATATCTATGTCCCATTCTACTTAGACTTCTGTCTAGCTATTGTTTAAAGTATGCAATGGAAATAGGATGTAAGTGAACCTGTCAAAACAAGCTTTAAGTATTCACAGAGGCTGGTGTGAATGATCCATTGTTACCTGAAGCTTAGAAGATGTTTCCAGCTGCTAGCAACCGTCCATAACAGATGGACTCAGAATGCAGCTCAGGAGGCTGAGTCACTCTCTCCTACAGGGAACCCTGTGGTCCTGGTCTGAATGGCCCTCTTCTGGGCATTTACTCACATTAGATCCTGGTATCCTTGGGGGTGAATCTCTGTGGAGAGTTTCACGCTGAAGAGTGACATAAGTTTCAAGAAAGTTAAGAATGAGTTCAGAGTACCCTATACCTGAAGAGCCGAATCTTTCTCATTAGAATCTAGTCTAGGCAGGCCAAGACTATTCCATGGTCACTGAAGACCACAATGAATAGTCCTAGATGTCAGATACACTCTACTATAACCATGCTCATCAGTCCTCACAAAGTATGAGAGAAACCTGAAAAGTTGAAAACCTCGTACACCCATGGATTTTAGAGTACTTCTGCCACTCAGAAGTGCCATGGGGCCATTCCGTTTGCTTCTCTCTTATCCTAAAGTAGTGTCATTCAGACTTCACTGTGCACTAGAATTCCCTGGGAACTTATTAAAACACAGATTCCTGGCCCTACCCTTGGGGTTTTTTATTTAATAACTCTAGGATGGAGTATGAGAATTTGCACTTCTGACAAATTTAGGATACTTACGCCTAGGGAGAGGTGAAAATCACTGTCTTAAAACATAATGTAATAGAACATTTCTTATTCTAATAAACAGAAGCAGAATTGTCATCACCATCGCCACCGTCATCTTCACCTCCGTCCTTGCCACCATTCTCACCATCTTCTTCACTGCTGTTTTTATCGTCCTCATCACCGTCATCACCACCACTGCCACCCCCCTCCTCCTCACCGTCGTCACCCATCTCGTCTGTGTCAGCAGCATCACTACCTGCACCGTCACCATCAAAAACTAGTCTCCCCAGTAAGTCAAATCTTATACCTGACTTACTTTCCTATTTGTTTTCAGTTTACATGTTTTTACTAAGTATTTACAGTTTAACATCCAAGCAAGAATATTTAAGCAAATCGTTAAAGTCTTAAAACCTCTGGACATCAGTATTATGCAAATAGGCCTCTGGGAATGGCTTCCCCCCAGTTATAGCCTTCATCAGTTCTTCCTTCCTAGATTTCCACAGACTTTCTACCTGGCTTCTGTGCCTATGTGCTGTCAACACCCAGAGTAACCTTCTATTAAAGTCATGATTATTGCTGGACATTTAGCTAGGGGCACAAGCACCTGCCTGGCAAACTCAAGGTTGTAAATTCGATCCCCAGTACCCCCCCCCCCAAAAAAATCAGGATTGTTGAGGCATAATTTGCATACAGTACAGACTACCATGTACTTTAAAGAATTTCAATCATTACATTGTGCCACCACTATCAACATCATGACATAGAACACTGCCATTACATTATAAAGTTTTTTTGTCCCCCTTTGTACTTAAACTTCTCTCTTGATGCCCTAATCCTGACAACCACTGATATGCAATCAAGCAATATAGAGCACTTTATTAGGATTCTTACAAAATGTCTTTAAAAATCATCCCTATAATTCTATGTGTTAAATATTCATTTTTGAGTAGCACTTCACTGCATGGATGTACAAAAATTTGTTTACATTTTCACTACTCAGTGAACATTAACTTGCTTCTAGTTTTTGTTTTGTTTTGTTTTTTGAGACACAGTCTCACTATGTAGTTCAGGTTGGCCTTACACTCAGTATGTAGCCCGGGCTGGCCTCAAACTTGCAATCATCTTCCTGTCTCAGTCTCCTGAGCTTTGGGATGACAGGAGTGCCCCACCATGCCTAGCTACTGTTTCTAGCTTTTACTATTTTTTATAAAGCTACTATAAATATTCATATAAAAGGTGCAGGTTATTTTAAAAATGACTGTACCATTTTGCATTCCCATCAGCAGTGTGTGAGTTACAGTTGGCCACATCCTTGTCAACACTTTATGCTATTTTTAAAGTTTGGCCATTATGGTATCTCTACTATAATGAGACAGTGCTGACTCTTTTTTTTTTTTATTGGTATACATGAGCTATATAGAATAATGGGCTTCATTCTGGCATATTAGTATATGCATATAACATACTTTGTGGTTTTAAGCTATATTTCTCTAAAGACAAATGAAGTTGAGCATTTTTATATGCTAGTTTGCATCTATTTGGTGAAATAGCTATTCAAATCTTTTAAAGAAAACTGAGTTGTCTGTTTTGTTGTAGACATTTGTTTGTATATTGTAGATACAAGTACTTTATCTGCTACATATTTTCAAATATTTTCTCTCAGTCTGTGGATTGTCTTTTCATTTTATTAGCAGCATTCGTAAAAGAATAGATAATAGCTGTAATATTTAAGGAAGCCCATCTGACATTTTTATCTAAAAATATTTACTTAACTAAGTCCTTCAGGTTATTGTTTTGCTTTCTTCTATGTTTCATTTATACATATGACCTATTTTAATTGACTTTTGTGTTTCATTTAATATATAATACAAAGGTCTTTTCTCATAAACATCTAATCATTCCAATACCATTCATAAAGAAGATTACATTATCTCTAATGAAGAACTCTTGCCAAAATTAAACATCCACGGATATGTAGATCTACTTCTAAATTCCTCCTTTTGTTCCACTGATTTGTGTGACCCTTCTCTTGCCCACATCACAATATTGATTATTATAGTTTCAAAGTAGTGTTGAAGTTAGATGGTGCAACTCTTCCAATTTTGTTCACCTTTCCTTTTTTTAAGTTAATTTTATTTATTTATTTTGAGACAGGGTCTTGCTATGTGGTTCAGATTAGCCTTGGGCTCACTTGGTAGCCCAGGCTGGTCTTGAACTTGCACTGATCCTCCTGCCTCAGCCATGTGAGTGCTGGGATTACAGGACTGCACCACCACACTCGGCTTTAAATTAATTTTATTTACACATTTTAGATACACATAATGATCTCCCTCATAAGAGGAAATTTGAATCTGTTCGTGATATAACTTGATTCTTCCTTCTCTAATTCCTTCCTTTTCTTTCAACCCCTTCTTCCCCTCATTATTTACAAAACTTTGTTTCCATTTTTTCCTTCTATTCTCTTTTCTTCTTTTCCTTTCCCCATTCTCCCTCTTTGTTCCTCTTCCCATTTGAACATTTTCTTCCCCCTTCCAAATATCTATATTTTGGTCCTTATTTATTACCCTTTTAGTTTCTTATATCATAGTAACCTAGATTTTTCTTTTGATTCAAATTTTAATTTTTCTAACTCTACTGAAGTATGGCTGAGAAATTAAAAATTGTATATATTCAAGGTGTACATGTTGTTTTGATAAAAACAACCTTGTTTAATGAGTCTCACCAAAGAATCAAATTATACATTTCTATAAAAATGCCAGAGGAGATTTTTAATTTAAATTGTATTGAGTCTATTTATATATTTGAGGAAAATTTATATCATAACATTATTAAGTTTTTTAACCCATCAGCACTATGTATCTCTTTGTGAAAGCGTTATCACATCAAGATCCTGCAGTTTCTTACACATAAGAATTTTATTGGTGTTGATGCTATTGTAAAATGCACTTAAATTTTAAAAATTCAATATCTACTATTTTTGTTGCTGGTAAAAATGAAGTTTTTGCAGTGCGTGGTGGCACACACCTATAATCCCAGCATGGGGAGCCTGAAGCAGTGACTCCAAAGCCAGCCAGGGCGACCCAGTGAGTCCAAGGCCAGCCTGAACTACATACTGAGACTGTCTCAAAAAATAAAAATGAGGTTTATATGTAATAAGTGATGGAATAATAATTAGATCTCATGTAAAAACAATCATGTTCTTAGTGTGGAAACGCTGTAGCCCTTAAGTACTGGTTTCTTATGTTCCATTTTCATATAGATGCTAAAAATTGACTTAGAGTGCCAGACAGTTTTCCCTTGATTTTACTTCCATTTATTTCTTTGGAACACTATTTATTAACTAGTTGGTGTTTTCTTTTCACCATAGCTGCTGAAACAGCAATAGAACCCATCACTTCTGTGGAAGAGCAAATAGCAGCAGGTACATCTTTTTTCAGTGTACATTAAAACTTTATATCCTATATATTTGTTGAAGTTTACAGAATATAGTTCTTAGAATTATGAAAAAAGTTAATAATTTAATAACAAATATTGCTAGACACTACCAATCCCTGCCAGAATTCTTGAGATAGTGAAATAAACTTCTGAAATTATGATTCTAATAATGCTAGTTAACAGGATACTAAGATCAGCAGTACAATGCACACACTCACACACACACACACACACTCACAGATCCTGTGAGTTTAGCAAAACTCATTAAACACAATAGATGGATCTCTTTACCACAGCTATTTGGGAGCCTTTATGTACACCTTCCCCTTAAAAATACCCACTAGAAATCTCAGGGTTCCAGGCCTATGTGATACACAAGAGCCAAATTCTCTTTTCTTCCTGTGCCACCTCTCAGAAGGTCTGCATAATATGAATAGGAAAGTGGTGGAGTCCAGATATTTTGCATGAATGTATCATAGTTACAAAGATATCACAGTCAACTTAAAATACATATTGCCTCATCTCTCTGAGCATCTGAAATCAGGGTTGCTATCCTGCAATTCCAAACCTACCTGAAACGAGCTCTTCTCTCTATTGCTATCTGCCAAAGTCCTGCCAAGGCTTCAGCAACTGTTCTCCAGATGGTTTTTCCCTTGCAAGAAGGCACATGCTGGGCATTTTAACTCTTCTCACTGACATCTCTCAAAACTCACAGTGACACATCACAGTGACTTGATATTATTTTTATTTCGGCCTCTGCCTAAATTATAAGCTTTATCTACTTTTTTTTACAGTCAGTAAATATTTTTGAATGAAAGGTGGCACACAGTGTTACTAATTTGAAGAGACTGCTGTCATTACCTCTGTTTTCCTTAAGTATGATGTCTCTTAAGTTTGTCTTTTATTCTTACAAGATTATTTCTACTGAGCAAAGCATTCAGGATAAGTTGACTATGAACATAATGAATGAATAAAAAGTAAATCATCTCATTTAATGGTAATATTGGTGACCAGTTTAGATAAATCAAAAGAAAGTAGAACATCTCAGAAGGGTATTAGGTGTTTGGATGGGTCCTTTGTGCAGTGTGTTCCCTTAATTTTTGTCACCCTACTGACTGATTGTGACCTAAGTTTGCTGTTCATTGTAGCTGACATTTTTACAAAGCCATCACTGACCACAGCCCCCGAGGCCCTGACTGCTCCATCTGTAGGTATGGGAAATAGGTCCAGAGCTATTAAGGGCTAATGAGAGAGGTGTTTTTCATGCTGGGGGAACTGAAAGTACAAAAAAAAATCCACGTGCCTACTGTGAGATTTAGAAATTTTTTTTAACCCTATCAAGTCTCAGTTTCCTCATCTGTAAAATGGGAGCCCAGCCCTGCTATAAAGATTAAGGGTGAAATATATAAGTTATCAGCTTTCAGGGTCTCTGGCATTTAACTCATAACCACAAAATATTTCTGTCTTCACATAGTAAAGCCACAAGAAAAGATTTTCATGAGTCCAAAAGGACCAAGTTGCTCTCTCTTCTGTATAACGAAATGTCTATGTAGCTATGATTTATCAAGGCACAGTTTAGCTGACTGTCTCATTGGAAATGGTGATAAGGGAATCTATATGCATACAACATTCTTATTAAGAGAATTTTGGTTCTGAAGAGTTCTATTTAAGTCTTTCTTAAAAATTTTATTGAAAAAAGTAAAACAGAAATTCATAACAAAAAATAGGAGGATAATAATAGTTAATACATTGCATATTGTCATCTTCAAAGTAGTTACTCAGAGTACAAGATATGGGCATAAAAATTCTCCAATAGATATTAGTGCAGACTTTCCTAATTATGAACTGAGAGACACCAATAGTCTAACAAGACTAGTAGTCTAACTTGCATTTCTCCTGTCTTCCGCTTCCTTCCCTTCCCCCTTCCTCCAGTTCTATGAGGTATGCTAGTACTATTTTGCACTGATTCTGTAACAATTTTGGGACCATGGCCATCTTTACTATGTTGATTCTTCCTATCCATGAGCAAAGAATATCTTGCCATTTTCTGATACACTTTTCAACCTCTTTTTTGAGAATGCTGTAATTCTGAAGAGTTCTTACAAAGGCTTTCATCATTTTAAGCAGAGGATTTAGCAAAGTCCATTTTCATTTGAAATTGCAAATTACTCTGGTTATGTTTAATATGTGGGTGCTTGAGAATTGTGTTATCTCGTATGTTTGTAAAACATGCCCAAATGGGAATATCAAGGAAAAAATGAAACCTTCTGGAAACTAGGATCAGTCCTCATATCCCTCATCTTGTGTCCCCTCCAGGAACCTGGATGGCAGTGAGGCTGCTGAATGGCACAGAGAGGTGCTCAGGCCGCGTGGAAGTCCTTGTCCAGGGAACCTGGAGAACAGTGTGTGATGACCTCTGGGACTTGGCTGAGGCCACTGTCGTGTGCCGCCAGCTGCAGTGTGGCCAGGCAGTGGCAGCACCCACAGGGGCCCACTTTGGAGCAGGCTCTGGGAAGATCCTGCTGGATGACGTACAGTGTGAGGGCAGTGAGAGCCACCTGGGGCAGTGCGTGCATGGGGGCCAGGCCAGGCACAACTGTGGGCACCTGGAGGATGCTGGAGTCATCTGTGCAGGTGAGGGGCTGTCACCTTTCAGGATGTTTCCGCATTGTGGTCCTTCAGGCAACTTTGTTCTTCATTCACAGCAGTCATTAAACAGGTGTAGCAAGCCCATAGACCTACTGAGCTGATGTCTTTCCACCTGCAGGTGCTGAGGATCCACCAGCCTCTACCCACTCTGCAGAGTCTGAAGCTGTGTACTCAGAGTACCTGATTGTAGGTGGGTCACCTGTGCTGGCTGTGTATGCTTATGGCTCTGTTTACTCTGCAGAAGGCAATTCCTCAATCTGGAGCAGACACCCTGTAGGAAAGTAGAGTGGTCCAGTTCTTTGTTATGAGCAAGAGCCACTGATGAGAGTAAAAAATACAGTAGACATTCTAAAACAGACATTTATCTAAGCATCTGAAATTCATCATGATGGAGTACACCTCTTACTAAGGTATCCTCAGGGCAGGAGATGGGGTACAGGAGGAGTTAAATGATATCTCAGAAAAGCAGATGTTGCCCTAGCCATTTGCCTGCCTAACAGATACCAGCACTCACAGATGCTCCTGGAGCTCAGAGGTGGTCAAGGTATGAATCCTTCACGTCAGGCCAGTGCCGAGATCCCCTCCAGCAGCCGCGCTGTAGGCAGAACACTGAAAGTTACAACTAGCTCTATGGCACGGCGTGTCACCCACTAAAAATGGAACCATTCATCAATTCTCCACACTGAACAGTGTGACAGATGATTGCAGTGTGACATTTGAAGGTCTGATCTGGTCAAATGGATCCCATAATGAGACAGCAGTAAGATCATTGTTTAGATTGATGCTTTATGAAGCAAAGTGAGAACCAAGAGCAGCTCAAAGGTGCTATGTATAGCTCATATTGTTTAAGTGACACCTAGTCTAGGTAAATTTGCCAGACTCCTGGGGAGAGCCAGAGAAGCCTTACGTGAATGTCTGCGTGATCCATGCTGATGACTGTTTCCTAGAAGGGAACAAAAAGAATGGCAGCGGGGAAGTGGGCTTGCAGGCTTTCTGAGAGCACAATGTACAGAGCATAGAGAATTTTCTGTAACTCCACGTCAGAGACTGAAAGACCCAAAAACAGAGGGAAACAAATCTTGTCTGCATCCTGCGGTGGGGAAGCCTGGGTGAGAACTGATGAACAATTCAAATCCAGAGTTCAGAGTGCAGTTACTGCACGTGCCTTTCCCTACATGGGGTAAGGAGTTCCTGGCTGTGAGCGAGGTCCCCATTTGTTCCCCTTTGCAGGTGATGGCCTCTCAGCTCCCACACCCACACGAGGCACTCCCAGTTTTCAGGCCATATTCACCCCAGCAAGTAATGCTTTCCTGTGAGCAGGTTGGAGCCGTGAAGGGGGCTTCCTGAGCACTCACTATGCACTGTGCATAGAGTCAAGTGCCTACATAATACTGTTATTTTGCAATAGTGTCAGAGGTCGTGATGGTTTTCAATATGTCACAAGTAAATCAACAGAAGCTCAGAGATGGCAGATAGGGAGATGGCACTGGTTAGGTGTCTAGGATCAGACAGCCAGTATGGGGCAAAAGCTGGATTCACTCAGACCTGTATGACTACAGATCCTTGATTTTAACAGGTTTATTGGTGACACGGATCAGAGGAGGAAATTAATTAAAGAATTAATTGCTCAGGTCAAGACTAAAGAAATTAGAAATGTTGAAATTAAATTATTATTAGGCTACCTAGAACAGAAGATTTATTATAATAAAAGATATCAAAGTTAAAATGTTAACTATTCTTTTGCATTTTTCCTTTCACTGTTTACTTTGAGCAAAATCTATCTCAACTGTACAGAGGTCTCATTAGTATATAAGATCATCCTGTAACCATTTTTGGAAAATTTACCCACATATTTTATAGCACATTTTTACAGGACTATTCCTAGTCAGCTCTGATATTATTTCCATCTTATAGTTGAGGAAAATGGGATTCAGTTGTAACAAAAGTGGCATCAGGCCCAAGGTTTGGATTAGGGAAATTCTATCCTCACACTGGGAGCTTCATTGTCTCTCTAGAATGACATCCCTGCACCAGGGATTTAGCTCAGTGGCGTAAGTGCCTACTTGGCAAGCGTGAAGTTGTGAGTTCGAGTTCCATCCCTGGTACAAAAAAAAAAAAGACTCATAGAATGACATCCCTAAGTCCCACACCCAAATCATGCATCATCTGTGCAGGTGAGGGTTCTCACTTCCTAGGATGTCGCTACTTTTGTCTGTTTTCAAATACATTCAACCAGCTTTCTCAGGACTCATTGAACAGTTTATTATCAGCATAATTACTAAAGATATTTTAACATTATCAGGTGCTGATGGTTCTCGAGGTCCCATTCCCACTGAGCACTACTGCCTTAGTGCATACACTTCCACATTGGTCACATTTTTGGGTCATGAGAATTGGGACGGTTACTTTCTTAGACTGTTCTGATTTTAGCAATTCCTCATCATATCTAGAGGCACACAGTAAAGCAGAATCAAGAGGTCAATAAAAATGGAGATGAAAAGTTTGAGAAATAAGATACATCACCTGGGATCTCTTTCAAAATTCTTTGTCTTGTCTGCCAATAATTCTCTTTAGAAAAGTCTTATAGTGTCAAACTGACCTATGGACTAAAATAATGGGAACAAATAAACAAGAATCAGATACATTTCATGGGCAAATAAAGGTAATCTATCTCCTTCAGGGAGAACCTGAGAGGTGCTAGAGAGGCAAGATGAGGGGAGGCAGGTGAATTTTCAGGAAGAGAAGAGGAGGATGGGGAAACAGTGGTAGGAAGCCAGGGAGGGTTTTCCTTTCCTGTGCTCTTGCCGGGACAGCTGTAATGTTTGTTTCCTCAAATGCATGACAGAATGGCCAGGAAGGAGAGACTATGATGGCATTGCTTCCCTGGCACGGACCCACAGCACGAGTCCTACAGCGTGACTGATAGGCAAGGAAGTTTGTGTTTTATGTCTTAAGGCCAATTCTGCAAGTCACTGCGTGGCCCCCAACTTAAGGAGTGAATTTGTCTTCTACCTGCCTCACACTCAACAGAACTCTTGGACCAATTGTTGTTCAAAAGTCTAGCTCACAGTGACCCCATATGCAAGACCACTAAACTAATTTGTTTAATGTTTTATATGACTTTTTCAAAAAGCAAGAGCGAGAAAGTTCTCAGATTCTATCTCACAAGCTTTACATTCAGTTTTACCACCAGGCCTCCAAATGTCCAAATAAGTGAACTTATTCAAGTTTCACCTCACCTAAACACAAGGAGACCAATAATGGATTTCTAGACACGTTTTCTCACTCTTGCTTGTGGGGCCCTCATTGGCTTATGGCAGAGTTTTCCAAAATTTACAGAGGAGAGAAAAAGAAAACACAAAACAGGAACTATTTGAAGAAGAAAGTCAAGCACTTTCTACGCAGTTTGTTCTCCTTCATAAGCAAATGTCGAGATAAACACTTGCCACACATCTGTCCCTGGCTCTTCAGATCAAGAGCAAGAAGGAAAAGTAGTTATGGGAGGCAGACATCCGGCTTAGTTGTTACTTAATTGCCTGCCTAACCTGTAGTGGACACTGGAAACCCCTGCCCTAAAGGATGTCTTCTTCATTCTGCTCCCAGATGACGGATGGATGGCAGCCCCTGACACATCGCAGCCCCCTCGCCTTTCCTCCACACCCGCAGTGGCAGGTGAGTCCTGACTGATGCCTGTTTGTACTTGGAGAGTGAGGAAAGGGTAAGCCCTGTCTACCTTGAGGCAAGAATGTCACAAGCAGCACAACTCACAGTAGCAATATTCTGTAGCTGCCACAGGAGACGCGCTCGTTCTCCCCATGCAGGAGATTAGTACCATGTCTAGAAACCTAGGGAGTCAGAAAAACTACCTCCACTTCCACAAGTCTGATCTGTCTGATTTTAAAGAACAAGATTTCAACTCTACCTTTTTTCCTGATGATACTTTTACTTTTGCTTTCTAATTGACACAATAATTTTATACATTTCTGAGATACAATACAGTATTTTAATATATGCATCTTATGCAATCTTCCATCAAGAATTCATCAATTCTTTATGCTGAAACACTCAGAACTCCCTTTTTCTTTTATCTGGACTCTTTTTACAGTGCTGAGGATTGAGCCATCTTCTTGCTGTTTTGAAATACACTTTACATGATTGTACACCTGCGCTACAGAGGGGTCTCCTCCCTCTCCACGCATGCCGCTCCCTAATTTAGGCTGCAGTTCCTCGAGACAAGGCTGTTTGAGTGCTAGTTCCATCTTGGTCTTGGGACAGTGTTAAAGAACTTTATTCTGATAACGGGAAGTTAGGTGATGACAGTCTCTCCCAAATATTTATCAGTGAATACCCAGGAGCCAAAATATCCAAGTTCTTTAGAATTTATTGTGTGATGTACACCTATATGGTCCATAGAAAGTGGACTATCCTGGTTAAACAGATTTAAATATTTGTTATGGCAGGAATTTTCATAGCCTTTCATGTGCTAATGAGCACTTCGAAGTTACAGAATGGAATAAACTGATTCTCAAATCTTGGTTTCTGATACGATGATATTTCAGAGATCTTTCTTCAGACTATGCATGCCTAGGCAATGAAAAGAGAAGCAATCAGCCTAGGATTTCCAGGTGGTTCACTCTGGACCTTCTGAACCACCCACATCCACGCCCCAATCCCCATCCTCTCTCCTGACACTTCCCAGAATGGACAGCCAGTCTGCCACCTAACGCCACCCTTCCTCCCTGTGCACTGGAGCCCATCTTCCCTCGTTTTCACAAAGACCTACCTCACTCCTCCAGTTCCTGCAGAGCCATGGGTCTTGCTCTTAAAACCCTCCTGATGAAATATGAGGTTTCTTCAGGAAGCCCTTCCTGGCTGCTCAGCAGGTGACTGTCCTGCCCATGTCCAGAATATCGCCTGTGTGATTTCCACAGCATTTTTCCATCTGTGTGTTCCATCTGGTCAGTGTGCACCTACTCATCTTGGGGAGAAGTCCCTTGATTTGGGACTTGTAAACACTTCTGTTGCCCCAAGAAAACCCACATGCCTTCCATGTGTTGGCCATCCCATCGTTTTACTTGAACAAATGAAGTCACTAAAAGATATTCCACTTCACTCAGCTCTCCCACTTATGTCTGTTACTATAAACATCCTCCTAAACTGAATTCTGCAGCCTCAATATGTACCAAGGGCAATGTAGAAATTCCTAATCATATCCTTTGAAGTGAAAGAGTCTTTAGTTATTAATGGTGGTAGCAAGAAGAATGATCATATGCTCAATAGCTGCACCTCTATAAAATAGTTAGGACCCCCTACCACTCTAAGGGTTGAAGGAAATCTCCCGCACCAGAGTCCAGTCCTCAAGACTCTCTTCTTTGAGTCCCGCACCTCAGGACGCCCAATGGAAATGAGACTGCTGAATGGCACAGGGAGATGCTCAGGCCGCGTGGAAGTCCTTGTCCAGGGAACCTGGAGAGCAGTGTGTGATGACCTCTGGGACCTGGCTGAGGCCACTGTCGTGTGCCGCCAGCTGCAGTGTGGCCAGGCAGTGGCAGCACCCACAGGGGCCCACTTTGGAGCAGGCTCTGGGAAGATCCTGCTGGATGACATGCAGTGTGAGGGCAGTGAGAGCCACCTGGGGCAGTGCGTGCATGGGGGCCAGGCCAGGCACAACTGTGGGCACCTGGAGGATGCCAGTGTAGTCTTCACAGGCTAGGGCTGGAAGTCCCAGGACTTCAGAACTGCCACATTCAGCCAAGTTAACAGAACCATTGGACAGAGCATTCCAAAGAGCCTGACAGGCCTTGACCTCTTGATCAGGTGCAGATGGTTCTCCACCAGCTCCTGACTCCAGCGCACAGCCCACGGCTACACTGCCTTCTCACACACTTCCAGGTAGGTCCAATGTCTGGGTGGCTTGCTGTGGGTAATCTTCTCCTGCTTCCTTTATTTAACTTTTCTTTTCTGAAACTCATTTTTAAAAGTAATTATAGAGCTTTTCTCACACTAGCAGAGCAAAATTCCAATTCCACATCACGGTCAAAGGGCTATGTCCATGAAAGGGTTATTAGAGAATGAGATGTTTAGGCAATGGACTAATTACTGCAGAAAGTGAATTTCACTGAAATTTCTCAAAATTTTTCCTATAGCTATATTAAGAAAATCAAATAGCTCTAAATAATTCATGTACTCCAAGGGAATTGTAACTATGAATAAATATTTTTAAGGATTTCAATTTTATAAAATCTTAGGCATAGCATGGTGGCTCATGCCTGTAATCTCAGCACTTGGGAGGTTGAGGCAGGAGGATTGCTGCAAGTTCAAGGTCTGCTTGGGCTGCAAAACAAGTTGAACTTCAGCCTGAACTGCATAGTGAGACGCTTTCTCAAAAAGACCAAAAAAAAAAAAAAAAAAAAAAAAAAACCCTCATGATTGTCATAAGGTGCAAATAACTCATCATAGAAAGGCTTTGATTCAAATCTATGAGGAAGACAAATACAGCACCTGGGGGAGAGGCAGAGGTCCAGGAAATATTCATGATGTTTTTCACCTATAATATTGGTTAGGAGAATGTGGGCAATTCCCTCAAGTTTGGAGAACAAAAGGGAATGAAAAATGATAGGATATTTTCCAACACTCTCACCAAAAGGTCTGACACCTGCCCATTGAATTGGTTAAGGCCATTCCATATGTCACCCTATGCCTAAGTGATAGATAAAAGTCATATAACTTGTGCTTTTATCTATCCATTCTTAAAGTCTTATGGCTCAGCCACATGGAATCAAAATGACTCCATAACTATCTATGACCAGGAGATTTTTATGAGACAAAATGAGGAAGAAAGCTGTGTCCAAAAGTCATCTATAGATATATTTCTTAAGATCACAATGTGTCATCCATCCAACTTCAGTGAAAACAAAGCAGCTCAAACATTTTCCTAACATTCTATGCAAAGTAGACATTATGCTTATTTTTTGAAAAGGGCCAGGCATCATGGCAAGCAATAAACTTTAGAACAAGTTTTCTGTGCATTTAAAGATCTGGAATCCTAAAGGTGCTTGGTTCCTCCATCCTTCTGTAGAAACTCAATGACTAAGGTAGAGGGAAAGGAAAGGAGGTGGGAATGGAACTTCCTTTCCTGCCCAAATTTTTATTTCTGGTGATACTGCATGTGGTACCTTCAAAGGGAAAAATTAACCGATGCTATTCCTTGTCTTCAGCTGAGATTTGGACAGTTAAGGAAATAAGAGAAAGGAATGTAAGATAGAGATAAAAATGGCAGGCCACAGTGGGCGGGGGTTGGAGGAATGGAGCTGCCTGAGGGAGGCTGGCTGCGAGGAACATTGCAGATCTCTGACTTCCAAAGAAGGCAGCAGACTGACTTCTAAAGATGAAGAAGGATATAGTTGAGCAGTGACTTTCATGAGCTAAAGTGAGGAAAGAATGGGAAAGAGCCAGCACTGAGTAGAAGGAATTGTGAGGTGGGGCAAGGTGTTGCCCCCTGACAGCATTTAATTCCTTTCTCTAATTTTTCACGCTGATAGGACACACATCATCAACCACGCTTCCGTTCTCTGAATCTGCTGCTCAGCAGTTGGCACTCAGGCCAGAAGGTGAGTCTTCATAGTAGATTTCTTTGCTCTTGGACGCAGAGAAACATGAGGGAAAACAATGAAAACCCCGCCCCCACACAAACACACACACCAGTCTTTACTAGGGACTTTTACATCATTGTGTGCTTGGTGGCTCATGCCATTAAGAAAGTGATACTTTCATTCATACATATATATATATATATATATATATATATATATATATGTATGTATGTATATTTGACATCTCTGCTTTAGGTTTTATTCTCTTAAAAAAGGTTTATTCTCTTTAAAAAAGTGCATGCAGGGAGGTCTAACATACCCAATTGTCCTGGAACTAATACGCAGATAAGACTTTATTAGCCAAATATATTAAGAAAATGACATTAAGACAATGAATTTTTAATGTGTTGTTACATTGTGAGTGCTAAATATTACATAACTTGAAATATATCAAATGTCTTAAAAATATTTTTTATTTATATTTTCTACTTTTTTCTTCTATATATATATTATGTTGCATTTAATACAAAATGCATCCCTAAACAGATGTCTACTTTTTTTAAACTCTCATTAGCATTTTTATGACTATAATCACCTTAAATATTTGTGCATGACTTTTAATATAGAGGATATCTGTTAAAGAAAAGGAAAAGAAACAAAAGTATGAGGTTGCCAGGACAAGTTTATTTTAGAGCAAACTTGAGAGGGATTGCTCTGGAACTAGAGATCAGACCAGCAGCTCTGTATAGGCTATGGGGTCCTTTGTCAGGCCATGAGGAGGAGGAGTTCAGGGAGAAGGGGTTGTGACTACCTGCTAAGAACAAGACCTAAGAGGGACAAGTGGTAATGGCTGCCCAAGGACAAGGGCTGGGAAGGCACAAGGAGTGGTGGCTACTATCTGTAGTGTTATGAGGCTCCAGGTGCAGCTATGCAGGGTAGGGGTGGCATAGAGGGGTCTCCAACTAGCACGATGGCAGTCAGATTCCTTCTTTATGCACACTCATTATTCTTCTAATCTTTCTTCCCCCATCCTGTCTTTTAGACAGGGAATACACTATGATTGGCAGCCATAAAGGGTGGTGTCACTATGGGATCTCAGGCTGGACCCTTTGAAACTGAATCTCTAATTTACCTGACACCAAACAAGATTGAGGATCCATTTTAAGAATAAGATACCTTTTTTATTTAATTCATTTTGTACCATTAGAGGTAGTACTTTATCAATGTTGGATGTATTTCCTTTGGCACCAGGTATTGACTTATTTCTACTATTCATATAATTGATAATAAGTCTAAAATAAGCATTCGTAAGGATAGTGTTTATATGTTACATATTTTTCATATTTAAATACAGGAGACACGAGAATTGAAAGAGAAGTATAGTAACCATCTTTATCAGTTAATTGGAAACCATATTAGAAATCTTTATTTTTTAAGAGGGTTGTTAAGCAATATTAATTCCTCTACTAGTGGGTGCCAGGATTTTCTAACAGAAGTTTATGTTAAGCCCTGTTTTCCCTGTTCACTTAACTCTTATGCTCCTATTCACTGAGATGGATACTAAAAACTTAATGCCTATATAAATAAGTTTGAGAAATACTCAATTCCAAATGCTTAGAACAATATATGTGAATAGTTGTGAAAGGTCTAATTAAGTTGTTTTAAATGGTCTGCTCTCTTTGAGTGTGTTAAATTTCTTTGTGACTCTGGGCTCCAACTCTCATCCTAATTATTCTATGTAACAATGTGTTGTAAGGATAAGAATTTTCCTTTTTGTCTAGAATACCCCTATATCCACCATGTTACCAGAGCTTCTCCTTGTTAAATTCTACATTTGTCCTGATTCTTACTAGAAAATCTCTACCATCAGCCACGTCTTTCTCAGCCTGTATCATTCCCATTGCTTTCCTGGCATTGTACTCACTGTGTCTGTAGTGGCAAAGCCATTTGGATACTTCTACTTAACTCCCACCTCAATATCAAATTAATTCTTTTTTCAAGGACTCTTAATGCTCTTTGATAAACTAAACTTCCTAATAGCGATAATGCAAAACATTAATTAATATTGAGTAGCTTACTAAACAGTAGGCTTGATAACCTTAACTTTGGCTTAAAGTCTTAATTTGATAAGCAATTCTACTTACACTGAGGTAGTTGGTGCTACACCATTCTGACTCTCACAGGGACTGAAAGAGACTCAGCTGCCACAGCAGTTCTGTATCTTCACTGGCCAGCACAACATTTGCATGGCAATTGAGGCAAAGTAATGTCATTATTGACAGACAGGTGGGAAAATATATGGATGCCTAGGGTCCAAGAGGGGTGGTCCCTCAAGGCTCAGGAAAGTCATCTAAGGCAATGGAGTCTCCTCAAAGTATGCTCAGCTTCCCACAGCCGCCAAGGGACCTTGGAACACTCTGTTCTTGGCTTAATCTCTGGAGCAACTAGACTTAGCATTGCAGAACATCTTGTTCTAGGAGGGGCAAGGCAAAGTTTAGGCTGACCTGGGCAATGCCTCCTTATCTCCAGATGTTGCATTCTCAGTATATTCTGATGTTATTCTGAGAACTACAAGTGGGAGGAGTGTAGAGCTGGGCTGCCTGAGGCTGCCCAGGGATCTGCACGTGGCTCTGGTACAATCATGGCAGTTCTGTAGGATCCATTACCTTTGTAGTAAGAAATAGTCAAGTATAAAATCAAGATGACAGAGATAATGATAGCCTAGATGAAAGATAATCTTCCACGTAAGATCACTGCTAACCTTTGGGGTTGGAGTCTTAAAAGAAATTCTCTTTTCTTTTTACTTCAAATTTTATATTACATAGTTGCTGATGATAACTTTTCACATTCTCTATGTAGCTGAGGTTACCTCAGAGACTTCCCTGGCCAAAATTCCTGCATCCTCTACACTTTCATCAACAGGTATGAAAAGACTTGCCTGGAAAGTGAGGTCAGAGATGCATCCACACTAGATGGAAAACCCTAGTCAGAGTCACTTCAGGATACCTGTGCATAAGAAAAAGGACAAGTTTTCCCACTTTCTAGGTGTGTAATCTTGAGCAATTAAAGAGCCTTACCTGATTCTATTTCCTTCTCTAAAGTAAATATATTATCCCTTCTGGGATGGTGAATGAATAGCTTTTTGAAAGGGAGACATAATATACAAAAAGTGAATGGTAAAACTTGTAGACATGTTTATGTTCAGCTGTCTCCTGCATCACAAATTCACAAATTACAGGTGTGAGAGCCAGGGTATTAGCAAACATCAAGGTTAATATGAGCACAGGCATTCTTCATATCAGGATATGATTTAACTGTAATTGACTCTGTAAACACAGAGTCAAGATGTAGATGTTTTGCTATCAATCTAATGTACTTATATATTTTTGTCTTTCCATGCAATAAACTTACTTTATGGTTAATGTGTTCTTGTTTGGAGTACATTGGGGACCACCATAAACTTTTTAAATATATAGGAAATGGAGATAGACTATGGAGTAGAGAAGGGGAGGTAAAAAGGACCAAGATATGCTGTGTATGTACCAATTCCCTCCAATGAATTACTTACTTTGTATCCTAAACATATACTAATTTTAAAAGGAGGGAAAAAAATTGAAGTCAGAATCATTTTTTTCTAATTGGAGGTTTTAAACAAAAATTTGTCATTTAATTGAAGATAACTGTGGTTTGTTCTCCTAGTTATGTGTGTAACATAGGTTCTTGTGATAAACAGACTCAGATCCAGAGAGGCTAGAAATACCTGTGACACCAGAGGCCAGTTCCCCGTGTCCCTCTCTTTTGTGTCCCCTCCAGGATCCTGGATGGCAGTGAGGCTGCTGAATGGCACAGGGAGATGCTCAGGCCGCGTGGAAGTCCTTGTCCAGGGAACCTGGAGAACAGTGTGTGATGACTTCTGGGACCTGGCTGAGGCCACTGTCGTGTGCCGCCAGCTGCAGTGTGGCCAGGCAGTGGCAGCACCCACAGGGGCCCACTTTGGAGCAGGCTCTGGGAAGATCCTGCTGGATGACATGCAGTGTGAGGGCAGTGAGAGCCACCTGGGGCAGTGCGTGCATGGGGGCCAGGCCAGGCACAACTGTGGGCACCTGGAGGATGCCGGGGTAGTCTGCACAGGTAAGGGCTGGAAGTCCCAGGACTTCAGAACTGCCACATTCGGCCAAGTTAACAGAACCATTGGACAGAGCATTGCAAAGAGCCTGACAGGCCTTGACCTCTTGATCAGGTGCAGATGGTTCTCCACCAGCTCCTGACCCCACCGCACAGCCTGAAGCTATACCGCTTTCTCACACACAAACAGGTAGGTCCAATGTGTGGGTGGTTTGCTGTGGGTAAGCTCCAGCTTCTCCCTTTATTTAACCTTTCCTTTCTGAAACTCATTTTGTTAATTAATTATGAAGCTTTTCTCACATTTAGCAGAGCAAGATCTCTAACCTTGCCCCTATGAGTTAGAAAATGTCAATTGTCTCCAAATAACTCATGAGCACTAATTTAATTCATGAAACTCTGGCATTGTCTCTTCTGGTGCAAGGCTGTTACTTTTATGGTTTTTTTTTTCCCAGAAATATTCAACTTAACGTTTTTAGAAGTCACTGAAGATTATAATGTAACAATTAGTGCACTGTAGAACTTAAATGTTGGTTTCTTTTGACCAGCAGGTACGGACCATTCACCAAACCCCACTCCAACAACAGAGCCTGAAGCTGCCACCCCATCATACCTGGGTTGGCCTAATGTTTACCTGGTTCTTCTTCTTGGCAGCTTTTCCTCTCTAGAGTGTGCCTTTCCTAAGGGAAGAAAAGTCTTTGCACTGTATATTTTCAGCACATCATCCTCCTAGGATGTTGGGAATTGCCTCCTCTGACAGGTGATCTGTGTGTCACATGCTAACAATGGTCCCTGTAGTCACACAGCTGATGATCCTACATGATTGCTTCCCTCCAGGCTGGAAAAGTTAATATGCATTATATACCACTCATCACACAATGGGGCACAGAGCATGAGGGCAAAAAAAGGTTCTCATTCATCATCTAGACTTCTTAAACAATTACTTGACTTGTTTAAAGAACACCTGTACATTGGGAAAGTTTAGCTGTCTCCACATGGGCTTGGCCAATTAGAAAAAAAGTATCAGTTAGGATTGAATTAATATCTCCTAGGTGATACTTGAGGTTACCAAAACTGCTCATAGGTTTACAAATTGGTAGATATTTGCAAGTCATCCTTTTACTTTTTTTTTTTTTTTTCCATACTGGGTATTGAACTCATGACTGCATGCTTGTAAGGCAGGTGCTTATGCCGCTGAGGTAAATTCCCAGTCCCCTCTTTTACTTTTGAGAATATGAAAAATGCAGAAGCAATCAAACAAGTGATTGGAAGAGAACTCAGGGAACATTTAACAATGAATACTTCCTCACTTTACAGGCATTTGATAGGAAAGCAGTAAATTCAGTATTTCATAACCCAGGCAACAAAACCAAATGATGGTCAGTGAGACTGTCCCGGCAGGGGGCGCATGTTCACAGCATGCCCTCTTCTTCCTGACTACAGCACCAACAGCTCCTTCACTGTTGAATGTACCAAAAAAAAAACTATACATTTCCAGTGTTATGAATGATTTTACATTGAACCATGTGGGTCAGATAAAAAAATTAGTATGTTAATACATTTAATCACTTTTGGGTAGTTAGTCACAAATTACTAAAATTGATTGCAGTATGTTACACTACTGATTGCAGTAATAAAGTGGTTATGCAATTGTTTTCATTTACATACATATATCAAAGAATATCATGGTAGGTAACAAAGTCATTGACAAATATTTAAAACAATAGAATAAATGCCAGGGAGCCCACTTCCCAGTTTTCCCCTCATTATTTGAGATGCATTTTAAAAGGAAGCATTACAACAAGTTGAAAGCATAATAAGATGAAAATAGAGCTGGCTATGTTAATGCTTTTCTGACACTACTGAGAACCCAGACACAGCCACTGGAGTCCTAGGCAGAAAGCAAAATGTCCTGCCATTCCATTCACTGCCATGTCCCTGGGTGAACACATCTGGATTGCTGCTAAAGGAAAAAGAAGAAGCAACCTTCAAATGGTTTTCTGGGCACTTAGAGAGTTGCAGTGTCCCAACCAAGGGTATATCCTCAAAGTTCTAATGCTGCTCATCCCACTATGGGATGTGTCATCCACGACTGGATGAATATGGCAGAAAAAGAAGTGGAGGAGCCAACCAAACATTGATAGGATAGACTAGGCAGAAGTATCTGTTTCTACTTGACCAACCATTCTCTGGGCCGCTGTTACAACGGGTGTCAAGGAGGTGTCCAGCTGTGAACAAGGCCTCCCTTTATTTTGCATTCACAGGTCAAGCATCATTGACCCCTGGGTCCACCATAGAGCCTGCTGCACTTCCTCTGAATGCAACTCCAGCAGGTCAGTTGGCATTTATTCTGAAGGTGGTAAAGAAAGAAACTATGTGCCTAGCACTGAGCTGACACATCCCAGGCTGAAGCCACACCAAGGAGTGCCAGCTGGATCCCTGTGGCGAGTACTTACCTCTTCAAGAGCTGAGTCAGGAATTGCATATTTGACTGTAAACTTTGGGTTGTGTATGCTTTCAAACCTTCTTTCCCAAGTAGGGTTTATGGATGTCTTACTTAATAGGGACACTTGTGATGGTCCTTGGGACAGATGATGGCAGAAAAGGAGGTGCAACCATAGCAGTAACAGATCCTGTGACACTGAGACCCACATCTGCTCCCCTGGCTGGTAAGTCCTTGGGAAAATGAGAAAAGGAACAATTACTAATGGAACCAAAATGTGGTCAGGAGAGAATCAGATGCTTGCAAATAACTAACACTTCATTCTGTGAGCACAGAAACCTACAAAAGGTACCCATACCTCACCCTCACTTTTTAACATGTGGATCACAGAAAAATTAACTTTCTCAGAACTAATTGGGTAGAAAGTGGTAAAGTCAAGACTTAGCATGTATCTGTCTGATCTTAAACTTACAGGCTTCTACTTAACCAAATGCATTTGGGGGAGACTATGGTTAGACTGAGATGAACTTTGTAGACCTAATTTCTAAGATGCAAGTGCAAGACCTTAATTAGGAGATTGTAAACTTGATATCTTTTGGACAATCCATGTGTTATCATTTTTTCTGAAAATTTCTAGGACCTTTCTTAGTTCTGTGTGTTTTGAGTTTCAAGATGATGTACCTTATTTTGGGTCTTTCATATATTGTCCTGCTTGCAATTTAAGCTTTTAGTCTAGAGGTGCATATCTTTCAGTTCTTACAGATTTTTCTTGAGTTATTTAGTAATTTCCTCCTTATCAGTTCTGTTTGTTTTCTTTAAAATTCTTTAAGCAGATGTTGGATTTCCTATGTTGATATGCTAAATTTTGTGAGTTAAATTTAATTTTGCAACTTTAAAATTCTTTTCTTTGTACTCAAGTTTTGTTAACAGCATCTTTGAGGTATTTTATTAATGTTTTTAAAGGTTTGGTCCTTTTTTCTTCAATTTCAAAAGCATTCTCCTTTTGTCTGACCTTTCCTTTTTCAGAGCTTCTTGTTCCTGTTTCACAGATGTTGTACCTTCTCTAACTTTCTTGGTATCCATATTGCTTTCTACTCAAAACTTTCTTCTGATCTTTTTGCTGTTCCTGGTTCTCCTCTATACTTCTCTATCTTTTCTACTTATGTTTCTTATAATAGAGTCATTTCTCAAAGATCAGGGCATTTCCAGCTGTTTGTCTGCATTTAAGAATGAGATACTAAGGAGCTGATGAAAGTGAAGTGATAGGTTTATCTGCTAGTTTTACAACATCAGTGGGAAGTTACATGTAGCACATGTGACTCTCAGCTTGCTTGATGTCTGAAAAAAATGAATCTTTGGGAATTAATTTCTCCAGAGAATAAATTTTCCATCTGTAGGTAGGGAAAAATCAAAAACTCTTCTATCTATTCTCAACCAGTGTCTCCTTTCATAACATGGTAATTTATCCATCTGTGAATCATATTTTAGTTTATTATGCAAATTAGGGTATCTGATTTATTTTTCAGTAGCAAAATCAAGTCTAATGTTCTTAAAAACAGTGTAAAAATTGGTTAAAATTTAAATTTCTCTTAGAATATTTGCTCTCATCAAACCACCAACATCATCCCTCATATAGATTAGCACGTTAATTCTCACATTTTTGTAAAAATAAAAAAGACTCAGAATAAGAGAACCAAATTAGAGCTCCAACCTCCCCAATCTCATGACTTTTCACAGAGTTACACCAGTCATGACAAAATGGCACAGATAAACAAACCACCAAAGTACCAATATAAAGTTCCAAAATAGATACCCACACAACAGACATTTGATTTCTGGCAAAGATGCAAATGGAGAAAGGATTGTACCTTCAATAAATATACTGGAACAAGTGGATATCCACATACAAAAAATCCGAACTTTATAGCACATCAAAGATTTCTTAAGACATCCAAAAGTCAATTCAAAATGTCTCACAATGAGTTAGTTAAAGTAAAGGCAGGTGTGACCTGAGTCATTGCTTGGCTGATATCATTCCCTCTCGGACAAAATACATGTTTTTCCCTTATCATACTAATGAAACAATGTGATGATTATGCATAAATGATAGATTTATTTCACTAATGAGTATGTTCTCAAGCACATCCATTTACTTATAAAATATACATTTTATCATTCTTTATGGCTAAATGGCATTCCATTATATAGAAACAACACATCTTTTCTATATATTCCTCAGCCGATGGGCATTTAGATTGTTTCTAAGATCTGGTGATTATACACTGAGCTGCAATAAACATGGGTGCACATATATTGCTGTAGTATGATGTTTTAAATTCTATTAAGAAGATACCCAGAAGGGGAATAGCTAGGTCAAATAGGATCTCCAATCCTAGTTTTTTGAGGAATCTCCACACTGATTTCCACAGTGGTTGTGCCAGTCTGCATTCCCCCAGCAATGGAGAAGAGCCCCTTTTTCACCACAGCCCCTCCAGCATTTATTATTGGTTGATTTCTTAATACTAGCCATTCTTTCTGGTGTGAGGTAAAATCTCAGTTTTGAAATTTATATCTATTGAACACTTTTTCATGTGTTTATTTGCTGTTTGTACTTCTTCATATTTGAAGTATGTGTTCATCTAAGATGCCCATTTTTGAACTGAGTCTTTAAATTTGGGAGGGCTGATTTTCTTGAGTTCTTAATACATTCTTGACAATAATACTTTATCTGAGGAAGAGCTGGCAAACATTTTCTCCCAGATAGTGGGTTGTGTCTTCACTCTGTCAATTTCTCTTGCTGTGCAAAAGCTTTTCAGTAGGATGAGATCTCATTTGTTGATTCTTTGCAAGAAGTCCTGTGCACTCTGGGTTTTATTCATAAAGTCTGTGCCTACACAAATGTCTTTAAGCGTTTTACCTACTCTATCTTCCATTAGATTTAATGTTACTATTTTAATATTAAGATCTGTAATCCATTTTGATTTTAGCTTAGTTCATGGTGAAAGATATGGGCCCATTTTTAATCTTTGGCATTGGAAAGCCAGTTTTCCAAGCATCATTTATTAAAGGTACTTCCAATGAATGTGTTTGACACCTTTGTCAAAGGTAATGTAGCTTAGTATGTCTGTAGCTATTTCTGCATCTTCTAAGCTAGTCCATCTTCAGGTTTTTTTTTTGTTTTTTTTTGTTTTTTTTTTTTTTTTTTTTTTGCCAGTACAACACTGTTTTTATCACAATAGTTTTATAGTATAATTCAAGTCAGGAATTGAGATGCTCCCTGTCTTGTCTTTGTTGCCCAGGGTCACCTTTGCTACTCTAGGTCTCTTCTGATTCTAGATGAATTTTAAGATAGTTTTAATTATGTAAGATACGCTATTGGAATTGCACTGAATTTATATAACAGTTTTGGAAGTATGGCCATTTTCACTGTAATGGTTCTTCCTACCCAAGAGCATGGTATATCTCTCCATTTTCTTTTCCTTTCTTTTTGAAGATAGTAAAATACAACAAAACAAGACAGAACAAAGCCAATCAAGACAATGCAGTGAAATTGGTACAGAACTTCATAGATACCATATCTCGGTATCTTCACAATAGTTGTCCATTCAATCAGGTATAGCAATATCAAACCAAAAACACAACAGTATAAAACCTATCAAGACAGAATATTGAATAAAGCAAAACAATTAATCAGAACAAAGCAAAACAGTGAAAACGATATTTGCCTTCAAAGAGAAGATAGAAGGAAATCCCCCATATTTACTATATTGCTTATGGTCATCCTCCCAAGAGATGGTCAGACCTCTGGCCATCCAGAGGCCTCTGGCCATGCTAACTAGAGGGCTGGAATGGGTCGTTTGATTTGCAGCCTGTACACCGCCAGTAGGCTCAAGGAAGGCACTGACTTGTTCTCTTCCTGGCACGCCCACTGCTCACTCACGCCACCGCCACCAGGAAGGAGGGCGTGTTGCTTTCTTGCTCTCCATTTTCTAATATCCTCATCAATCTCTTTTTTCAGAGTACTATTTGTTCTAAATGTAGAGGTATTTTACATCTTTCATTAGATTGATTCCTACGTATTTTATTTTGGGGGGATGCTATTGTAAAAGGTATTGTTTCCCTGATTTCTCTCTCAGTAAGTTTGTTATTTGTATATAAGAAGACTGTTGATTTTTAAGTGTTGCCTTTATAAACCAGCTACGTTACTAAACTTGCCTATTAAATCTAGAAGTCTTTTGGTGGAGTCTTTGGGGTCTTCTAAATGGAGCATCATGTCATCTGCAAATAATGATAATTTAATTTCTTCCTTTCCTATCTTTATTCCTTTTCTTTCCGTTGTTTAATTTCTCCGACTAAAGTTTCCAAGACTATGTTGAATAGGAGTGGAGACAGTGGATATATTTGTCTGTTCCTGATTTTAGAGTGAAAGCTTTCAGTTTTTGTCCATTTATTATGATGCTGGCTAGTGGTTTGCCATAGATGGCTTTTATCAGATTGAGATAAAGACCATCCATTCCAATTTTCTGTAAGGTTTTTTTTTTTTTTTATCATGAATGGGTGCTGGAATTTGTCCAAAGCTCCTTTTACATCTATTGAGATGATCATATGATTTTTGTTGGGTGAGGGATTGATTTTGTTTTCTGATTTTTGTTGTTTTCTTCTGCTCATTTTTGGTTTCATTCTTTATTTTATTCTTAATTTCTCAGGGAATGATTTGGGGTGTTTTGTCACTTTCTTCTTTTCTGATAGATTTTCTTGGTGTTAAAAAATAAAAACAAAAAATAGAATATTTGCATTCAAGTTCAAGAAGGCTATGTAGACTATTTGACCTTGTGCAGATTACTAGAACTTATTGAGTTATATCTTCTTCATTAGCAAAAAGATCAAAAACTTGTTATAAAAAACTTGTTGTGAAGGTCAATCAGGATCAAATCCTGTAGAGCGTATGGTGATGCCTATAGTGTAATCACACTCATGGAGCAGTATAATAATTATATCATCATTATCATAGCTATTTTTGAGGTATGTGTATATGGAAACAGTAGCCTAAGAGCCCCATAGAACAGAATAAAAGCAATATTCTGACCCCAGAGGCTAGTCCTCCCTTTATTTCCTTGTACCCCAGGAGCATGGATAGGGCAGAGGTTGCTAAATGGCACAGGGAGGTTCCCAGGAAATGCAGAAGTCTTCACTCAGGACAAGTGGGGGACAGTGTATGATGACCTCTGGGACCTGGCTGAAGCCACTGTTGTGTGCCACTAGTTGTACTATGGCCAGGTGGTGGGATTCCCTCCAGGCTCCCACTTCAGGACAGGCTCTGGGAAGATGCTTTTGGACAATAGACAGTGTGTGAGCAGTGTACCAGTGCCCAGTTTGGCACAACTGTGAGCACCTAGAGGATGCCAGTGTCATCTGTGCAGGTGAGGTGCTGGCTGTCAGTGCTCATTTCAAAGAGGAAGTCAGCTTCACAGCACCTTACCTCAAATAACCAGTGATGTCACAAATAGCATGATACGTGAGACTACGTACAGGGTACACAGGTACTCATGCCCTATCTTAGTCACTTTCCTCATTGTTGGGACAAAATACCCAACACCAACAACTTAAAGGAAGAGAAGTTTATTTTGGCTCACATTTCAGAAATTTCAGTCCTTTCATTGTTGGGAACACAGTAGAAGGACTTGGTATGGAGAAAAGCTGCTCATGTCATAGTGGCCAGGAAGCCTAGAGTGAGGAAGTACTGAGAAAGGAAAACACACCCTTCAGGTCATGCTCCCACAGCTGCATCATCCAACAAGAGCAATCCTCTAAAGGCAAGTCAGTTGTAACACCCATAATCCAAGCACCTTCCAAACACATGAGGTTTTGAGGACCATTTTAGGTCTAAACCACAACATACCTGAAAGGTGACAGTCTTCAATCATTTCTCCAATGGACAGTTCTAAGTATACTTTCTTAACCAGATGAAACACTCATGGATATCACCTATGGATCTCCACTGAGAGACCAGGACTCCTCCTTGTCTTCTTTCTGGTTCATCTTGCCAGGTGTTCTTTGCCCTCCCTGTGAAAGTAATGTGTTTTGCAGCTATATATAGAGAGAGTTCTTCACCTACAGGGGCTGGCTTTATGCAGCTTGCTTATCAGCCAAGGTAGTATCTGAGCTCACAGAGGAGTAGGAATTTCTCTGTATACTAGGAAAGAGAACAAAACTCACCCTGTGTGTTTTATTTCCATCTGTGTTAAAGCAGGTTCCACTTTCATTTCCTTTATTGCATATGTGAGTCAAAATGTATGGAAGAATGATCTGTGTCACTTAGCCACTTTTTTTTTACACCCTACCTATTGCATTTCTTTAGAAAGCATATTGATTATATCAACTTACTTTGGAATGCTATGCTAGGCACTGGAATTATGGAGTCGAGTCAGGTTACCCTATCTACAGCTTGATGATATTGCCAGATCATTTAAACAACAATCACACAAAATGCATAAGTACAAAATGAGATGAATGCAGACAAGTTTGAGAAAGATGGAAAAACACATAGAACAGAGCAGAATACAATCACTACTTGCAGAAATTAGGACACATAAAAGGAAAGCAGTAAGCCAAAGACACTATCTAAACTTTTTCACAAGATCCAGTGCACATGGCCAAAAAATGAGGTTCTGAGCTTTCTGGGTGCCAGATAAAGAGAGAAACAATCAGTGACAAGAAGGAACATGCTTCTTTAAGGAGGAGGACAACTCATGTCATAGAGATGACAGTTTCTGTGTCCAGAAGCCGAGAGGTAGAACTTCCATTGATGGTTTATATTATCCCTATGTCTATTCGTCTCCCTTCTCTTTGGGAGCTCCTCCAGGTCTCTTTAAACATGTCAGAGCATCGTCTGGGACTCATAGTTCATGGAATAGTGTTGAAGGCCCTAAATCACACCTCTACTCAAGATACTAGCATTGTAGAGGCCTATTGACCAACTTAGATGCATTTTAAGTCTGTGTGGGTCACTCAAGTTCTCTTTACCCTGGTAGCTGCTGACTATCCACCATCAGAAAGTAGGTCAAAGTGTATGCACCGGACCATTACATCTTCCTGTTCAATCTCTTCTAGTTGGGCACAGGAGATGATGGGAGAACATCATACCAACAGACAGCCAAGTGATGCCTACATCCAGTAGAGGGACAGGGGTTCCTACTCTGGCATGTGTGCCAACTGCTGGGGCTTCCTTAAGCTCGTCACATAAGGTCTTTGTGCCATGGTTTCCTTATCTATCTCATGGTACTAAAATGCTTTTCTCTGTCTCTCTCCTGTACAGTAGTGGACAGGCACGAAAATAGAAACAAAAAGCATGGACCTTTGTAAAGACAGAAGATGCAGTCTTGTTTCAGTCACCACATCCTCTTCCTATCACTGCTCCTGAGCAGTTCCACTTATAGTGACCAAGGACTCACTGCACCCACTGTGCACCTTCTTGGTGATGACAAGAGAGAGACAATGGACAATTTTGTTTTCCACAATGTCTCTCCAATTTCCCCTATACTCCTGATCATGGAATCCCAGCAACTATACCAAAACCAGCAAATCTCGTGACTCCTAGCAACATCCTGTCAAGGGTACTGGAGTCAGAGCAAATCATATGACATAACATACAGAATTTACAAGAGTTTGTCTGTATAAAAGTCAGATCTCTTCTAGACCCTAATCAGCGGAATCACCCTTTTTGTGATTTAATTCCTCACAGACCAGCAGAGAAAACTTAAGCAGATTTCCATTCAACTCCTGATTCCCAAAGCATTGCTCTTGTTCTTAGAGACAGAGGTCAAAGGATGAAGGCTACATGGCCCTCTTATTTTCCCAGAGCTCAGAAAATATCATTTCCCTGATTTTAGCCATTTTTTGTGGTACTGAGAATTGAACCTGAGGCTTTGTACATGCTAGGCAAACTCCATCAGTAACTATAGTCCCAGGCAACTTTTGCAAAATTTTGAGACAAAGTCTTGCTAAGTTTCCCGGGTTGTTCTCAGCTTTGTAATTCTTCTGCCTCAGCCTGCTCAGTTGATTGGGAGTATAAGTATATACCACTATGACTGATAAATTTAACGACCTATATTCTTTCCAACTGACAGAGAACTTACCTCGAACATTGTCCACTCAAAACTGAGAGATCTCCTGTGGTCATCTTACACTTGGACTGTGACCTGAACAGCACAGCTTTTGCTTTGAATTATAGATATCTATCACCCATTACTAAATAGTTAAGAAAGAAGCCTAACAGGAGAATTATAAGCAAAACTTTTCAAATCCTGTATGCTGCATCTGGCTGCACAAGCTTCAAATCCAGTCGCCTTGCCTGAGGCTCAGTTGCCTCACTTAAGAAGTAGAGAAATTAGTAGTGTTATTTCAGATGTGTGTTGAGTGTGCAAAGCGATTATGAATATGGAGAGTTTAAACAAACCCTCATACACAGTGGTGTTCAGTAAGTGATATTTGTGTTTATCCATCCAAATATCTGACACAGAGTTGAAAAATGGAAATCCATATGCAAGCCATTCACTAACAAGACTTCATAACAAATCGTCAGCTGACTGTTGCCAGATTTGTTGTCTAAACCATATTTGTGAAATCAGTCTTTTGTGTAATGTCACACAAGTACTAAAGTCCCTATATCAGCTTATATTTTTCACCAAGACATTTTTAGTTCACAAAAGTGTCCTCCTACAAATATTTGTCTAATAAAGACCAGTCACAATGGACCCTGATGTTTGTCTTTCTAAGTGACAAAAAGCTTACACTGTTTAAATTTGGGTAGATTTCTGGATTGAGTACCATGAAAATTCTGAGGTGGGTTATGCCTATCTTTTTACATCAAGAAAGAAAATAAATTAGGCAATAAAAGTGTTAGATTTTATATCGTTGCCTTCTTTTTCCTGTCATTTCAGTAAGAAATAAGCAGCTTGGGGTTAACTTTTAAAACAAGTAGACTTGACTCCAGATTCCAGCCCAGACATTTCAAAGTTTTCACATTATAGACAAATAATTCACCCTCCTCCAGCCTTAATTTCTGCATTTCTGAAATGGGATAAAATAGTCTCCTCCCTGGGTGCTTGTGAGGATAAAGTAAGATTATTCTATGCTATACTCATATTGCAAACCAGGCAAAATATTTGACATAGTGCCTGCCATAAAAATAGTACTTGATAAATGCATTCTTGCTTACTTAAGGCTGTTTTACCTCTGTCTTTACTCTTGAGTCATTTGCTGACCGTGGGGCAGCAGAACCAGCATAGATTCATATAGGATTTTAGAGGCACAGAAACATCTGAACTTTCATGATCATCTCTCCTCCGCCTCTGTGCTCCTTGTCCCCTTCCCCAGCATGTCCCCAGCTTCAGTCTCGGCCTAGCCTATCTGAGCACCCTTTGAAATATTTGTTCAAATCATAGAGAGATATCTCTGCTGCATTTGAATGTCGCCACTTAGCTGAGTTTAATTAAATTATTTATTTAAATAAACTTTATGAGCTTTAGATGGTTCATATATAATATGGGGTCATACTAGGACCTGACTGAAAGCATAATTTGAGATGCAACAATATATGTAAGTTCCTAGCCACTTGTCCTTTGACTCTTCTGCCAAACACGCATGTGTGCGCACGCACACATGTTCATTCACTGGGATATTCAGACACCTGGCATGGCTACTTAAACAGCATTTACAAATGTGATAGCCATGTTGAGACAACACATGAAGGAAGGGACCAGACACAGGGACAGTAGTAACAGCAGGAGTAGCACCAGTGGGCACTTACTGTGCCCAAGGGACTGTGTCCAGCTCATTATCTGTGTCATCCTCTTTGTTTCACTTGTTATACCCATATTGCAAACTAGGTACTAAAGCTTGGAGAGCTCAATAGATTGTCCTATTCTAACTTCAAAATCAGCACTCTTAACTACCCCATCTCTCAGTCCCTGCCCTAAAGCTATCTGTAATCTAGTGAAGATGTCAAAGACGCACTCTGTCCACCTCTGTCAGTGTGGATGATGGGGAGTGGTGGTGGGGAATGAGGGATTGTGCCTGAATCTGTGAAGTGACAGATGAACAGAATTTTCGCTTGTGGGTGGTGATAACTTCTAGAGAGAGAGAAGGACAGTACTCAAAGAAATGATTTCCAACTAGGATCCTTCAGGTATCTTTTGGAGATTTTGAGGTACATTCCCCTGTCCTATCACGACTCATAGGAGGTCATACAGACTGTGCAGCTTTTTTCAGATGAGGAGGAAAGGAATTACCTGGACTTTGACTTTGCTATAGGGAATGACCACTAGGCAGTCTTATTTAACTGACATTTCAAAGCTCATAGGGGACAGATGGACACCAGGAAGTGCACTGAGCTTTAGGCCTTAAGTTCTTATTCTGAGGGTATCTTGGCCTGACAGCACCTCAACCCCTGCCATGTTTTCTGGCTTGCCACAAAGAATAAGGGCATTGAATATAGATAACGTCTATGAAATGTTATGTTAGTATTTTACTTTCATCAGCCATTTGATCCTTGGAGCAATATCATTACATAAGCATTATTGTTACCACCATAGTCACAAATGAGAAATCAAACAGGTTGAGGAAGTGGGCCAGGAAACTACTGTTAAGAAGTAATGGGTGTGCCGGCATCCACAGAGTCTAAAGAATCACCCCTAGGCTGACCTCATTCTCTGTATCAGAAGAAAGGAAGAACAAATTTCACCCTGATGGACAACTGCTATCATTTCAGTGAAACAGATGGGCAGCCACACCAATGTGTTGTCTTAATTACTTTTCTCATTGGTGAGGCAAAATAACATCAAAAGTTAAAGGAAGAAAGGTTTATTTTGGCTCACAGTTTGTAGAGATTCCAGTCTATAATCAGCTGGCTCTGACGCAGGGTGGTATAGAAGAGGGGAATCGCAGAGGAGAAACAGTACATGGCAGGCAGAAGGCAGCAAAAGTATCCGAGCAGCAAACCACAAGCCAGCAACAACTAGTAACAAGCCTCTTTCTGTTCCTTGCGTCGTATTCAAGCTACCTTCCCTTAGAAGGGGTAGCACTTACACCCTTAATTGAATATCAAATTCTTGAACCCTTCATCATAGAGCCTAGATCCAATCACCTCCAAAAAGCCCCAACTGTGATTGCATGAGGCCTTGGAGGGACATCTAGACACAAATCATAACACTTGGGAGCCCTTTACATTAAGAACACTGTCTTCTGCTAAAATTCCATCCTTACTTACCAGTTGTGTCCATTCATGAGCCTGGATGGAGATGAAGCTGCTGAATGGCACAAGGAGTGCTTAGGCCATCTGGAAGTCCTTATCCAGCACACAGGGAAAGAGTGTATAACAACCTCTGTGACTTTGCCAAGGCCACTGTTGTGTGCTTCCAGCTGTGGTATGGCCAGGCAGTGGGGCAGGCTCCAGGAGGGTGCTGCTGGTCAGTGTGTAGTGGGTGGGGCCATGTTACATAGGGGTCAAGCTGGCATGACTGTCAGCATCTGGAGGGTGCTGGTGTCATCTGTGTAAGTAAAGGACTAGCTCTCAGCATTTAGAGAACTATTCCTGAGAGGTTCTCTCAGTAACCTTCTCCTCCTTTACACACACACATACACACATACACACACACACATGCCACGCACACACCATAACTCTGCCTGAGAATGTAGTAGATTGCAGGTGACCAGAGAAACCATCCTCTTGGCTACAGAGATTTATAAGCAGGGCTCACAAGCTAGACTCAGGGTCAGACATGGGCTGCTGATCAGTTGGAAATTTTAGACTGAACTTGAATTTATAAGTCAAACTACTTGGAATAAAAATACAAGTTCTTACATTTTGTGAGAAAAATATATATGGTTCATGCACAAAACACGCAATTCTTTCCTGCCTTAATTGGTTGGAGCTGCCCCTGTGGACCTAGAACAACTATCCAGTTCACACGGTCACCTTTCCTGGAATCCCATCTTTATCTTATCAGCCTGGGTCTCAAGAACTGTTCCTTTTGTGGTTCTGGGTAGTGGCCAAATTTGTCAGCTGGTGTTCAAGGCCTTCATAATCTGGACCTACTGACCTCTTCAAACTTATTTATTCCTCATCTGGCTCTCTGTTTGTCTTAGGTACTTTTCTCTTGTTGCTGAGACAAAATATTCAACACACCAAATAAAGGAAGGAAATGTTTGTGGAGGTTTCAGTCTGAAACCAGCTGGCTTCAAGGCAGGGTGGCATGGCACAGGGGCAACAGTTCAAGGTGGGGGAAGACAGCAAAAGCAGAAAGAGCGAGGGGGGAAAAAGGCAGAGCAAGCCTGTTCTCCTCCCTTATATTGTAAGGCTACTGCACCCATCTCCAAGTCCTCCTCTTACACAAGTGAAGGATGTTTACAAAGTAAGGACCCTGACTCCCTGCTGAGTGGCTTAATTAAACTTTTACATTTCTCAAGTTGACACAATGCATCAACCATAACACTGCCCCACAGTACCTCCCAGTCTTTCCTGGTCCTGTGACCCTGTACCTTAAATGTTGGCTCCATGACAGATGAGCTCTGTGGGTTCCATGCGGCCCACGCTGAGCTGTTCTAGGTATGGCTCATATTTCAAATCTCCAGGAAATGCCAAGATTCTCAAGGGCAGTATCGTGCTTTCTTTTCCTTTCTGCTGCGTAACACATAAGAAGCACTCACTAGACACTGACTGACTAAGACACGATAACAATCGCGATCTCTTTTCATGTTGACAGGTGCAGATTCCACAGATGCTCTGCCTACAGGTAAGATGACATTACCTTCAGTGACATATACAAGATAAAGCATATAAACAAAAATATTGTGAAGTTTAGAGTCCGGTTTTCATTTATTTCCCATTCACTCACTCATACCATAAATTCATTCAGTAGATAGTTCTAAGTGTTCGTGCTGTGCCATGCTCTGTCAAGTGCAGAGCACACAGCAGGACCCAAAACTCCTTGGGCTTTCCCTTCATGGGATTTACAACTTGATGATGAGAGGCAAGTGTGGTATGTGATATCCCTCAGTTATCTGACCTCTTCCCAGTTATATGGTCTCTTGTCCTCATTTTTCCCCATATGAAAGAAGAAATAATTGAGTATGACAATGCATAAAAGTACCTGGCACATGGAAGCACTTGCACAGCACTGGTTCCCATGTTGGTCACATGCAGACTTGGGGAAAGCATATGGGAGGTGTAAAGGGGCCCAAGATACAGGCATTTGATCCAGGCTGACCTCTCACCAAATGAATAACTTTGATTCTTGATTTCGTCATGAGAGCAGTCTCACTGGATCCCTTGTTCCCTAAAATTCTATGCCTTTGATTATTTTTATTTTAAAAAAATAAAAGAGGACATAACAACATGGGTCAGAACAGAACAATTTAAGCAACATAGTGTTTCACCACAAGACAATGTGACATAACAGTAGCTACCACAGTGTATCTTTCCTTGAAATATTTGAGTATACCTTCATATACTATAGTATCAAACATAAAAAGTGTAAAACCATTCAAGAGAATGAAAGTATTACAGGGTATTCAGAACCAACTAACAGAAAATGAACAATAGTTTCTATATTATCTCCTTGTCTACAAAAACTTTGTTTATACTATCACACATAATAAAATCCAGTAACATACAACATGATAAAACTTATGGAGACAGAAGAACAAAAGCTTAGTGGGATTTCAAAACAAGATGATATTAAATCATCACTAGCTATTATAATGTCTTTTTTTCTTCAAAATAGCTGTTCATGCCATCATAGACAATAAAATCCAACAACAATCAATCAAAAAAAAACCATTCCAGTTAATGAATGGAAACATTATAAGGCTTCAAAGCAATATAATGGGGAATCATGATTATCACTTTTATTTTCTTGCACTAGGGAAACTATTTGTTGCACTAGGGAATTTCTTACACTAGGGTATCCAGTATTTATACATGTGAGTTTGATTTATTTCACTTATAAGTATGGTCTCAAGCTACGTCCACTTATTTATAAAATATCTCAATGTGATCATTCTTTATAGCTGAGTAGTACTCCATTGTATAAAAATACCACAACTTTTTTATCTATTACTCAGTTGATGAACACTTAGGTTGCTTCCAAGATCTGGCTATTACAAATTGTGCTGCTATATACATGGGTGCACTGTGCTACAATGTTTTCAGTTCTTCTGGGAATATGCCTAGAAATGGAATAGCTGGAACAAATAGAACTTCCAATCCCAGCTTTCTGAGAAATCTCCAGACTGACCTCCACAGTAGTTGCACCAGTCTACAATCCCACCAACACTCATAGGCTTGATAATACAGAAGAGATAGACAGATTCCAAGAAACATATGAAGTACCAAAGCTAGGCCAAGAAGGTGTATAACTGCTGAGTAACCCAATTTCTATTAATGAAATTGACAACGTAATTAAGTCCTTACCTACAAAGAAGAGCCCAGGCACACACAGATTCACTGTGGAATTCTACAAGAAATACAAAGAAGACTTAATGCTGACACTCCTCAAACTCTTCAATGAAATTGAAAGGGAAGCAATCCATTAATAAATCATTCCTGGAAGCACATATTACACTAGTACCAAAACTTGAGAAAGACTCAACTAAAAAAGAGAACTACAGGCCAGTCTCCCTAATGAACACAGATGCAAAAATCCTCAATAAAATATTGGCAAACAGGATGCAGCAAATCATCAAGAAGATTATACACCATGACCAGGTAGAATTCATCCCAGGCATGCAGGGATGGTTCAACATATGTAAATCAATAAATGTAATCCACCATATCAATAAAGCCAAAGTAAGAATCACTTGATTATTTCTATAGATGTAGAAAAAGCTTTTGATAAGGTCCAACATTCATTCATGAAAAGAATCTTACAGAAAATTGGAATAGATGGTCTTTACCTCAATGTGATAAAGGCATCTATGACAAACCAACAGCCAGCATCATACTAAATGGCCCAAAACAGAAGGCCTTTATCTTAAAATCAGGTACAAGACAAGGATGTCCCTTATTACCACTCCTATTTAATATAATACTGGAAATACTAGCCAGAGCAATTAGACAAGAGAGAGAAATAAAAGGGGTAAAGATAGGAAAAGAAGAAGTTAAATTATCATTATTTGCAGATGACATGATACTCTACATAGAAGACCCCCAAAACTCCATTGAAAGACTCCTAGATATAATAAATAAATTCAGTGTAGCTGGATACAAAATCAATACTCAAAAATCAATAGCATTTCTATACACTAACAACAAAATCACAGAGAGAGAAATAAGAGAAGCCACACCCTTCACACAAGCAACCAAAAAAATATTTAGGAATTACTCTCACAAAAGAAGTGAAATATCTATTTAGGGAAAATTATAATACACTGAAAAAAGAAATTGAAGAGGATTTCATAAAATGGGAAGAGATCCCTTGCTCATCGATAAGAAGAACAAATATTATGAAAATGGCCATTCTCCCAAAACTGTTATACAGATTCAATGCAATCCCAATAAAAATACCACAACATACCTCATAGATCTAGAGAAATCACTCCTAAAATTCATCTGGAACCAGAAGAGACCTAGAATTGCAAAGACAGTTCTAAGCTTCAAAGACAAGGCAGGAGGCATCACAATCCCTGACTTGAAGTTATACTACAAAGTAACTGTAGTAAAATCAACATGGTACTGGAATCAAAACAGAGATGAAGATCAATGGAATAGATTAGAAGATACAACCACAACTAAAAACACACTCAACCACCTTATCTTTGATGAGGGGCCAAACATGTTCACTGGAAGAACGACAGTCTCTTTAATAAATGGTGCTGGAAAAACTGGCTCTCTGTATGCCGAAAACTAGAACTAGATCCATGCCTATCACCATGTACTAAATTAAAATCTAAATGGATCAATGATCTGAATATTAAAACAGAACCACTAAATCTATTGGAAGACAAGTTGGGTAAAAACCTTGAAGACATAGAGGTAGGTAGAGAATTCATGAACAGGAATCAAACTGCATGGGAAATATTTCCCAGAATCAACAACTAGGATCATGTATTATTAAAAAGTTTCTGCACATCAAAAGAAATCTCTAACATACTGAAAAGAAAGCCTACAAACTGGGAAACAATCTTAGTGAACTGCCCCTCAGACAAAGGACTTCTGTCTAAAACATATAAAGAATTTAAAAGAATCAGACCCCCAAAATTCAAGGATCCAATCCAAAAATGGGCATCTGAGAAGAATACATAATTCTCAGATGAAGAAATACAAATGTCAAATAAATACATGAAAAATGTTCATCATCATTACTCATTAGAGAAATGCAAATTAAAGCCACATTGAGATTCCATCTCACTCCAGAAAGAATGGCCAGAATCAAGAAAACTACTAACAACAAATGCTGGAGAAGCTATAGGGAAAATTCTATGCCTTTAACATTCTATGACTCACAAAGACACAATAAGTAGACACACAGATGGGCTGAATAACATCTGGAAAGAAAAGATTGTTGTCAAAGACCAGAGACACAGGTCTTGTTGTAAATGTTTAAGGATGCTCCCCACACCAAGAGTTTTTGAAATTTTTCAAATATACAAAAACCTGAAGAATCTAACAAAAAATCCTACCTAGATTCTATACTGAATTTGTAAATCTATATAGCATCCTTTCATATGGTAATCCATTTTATTTTTATTAGGGTTTGTTTTATATGTGATAAAATTCAGCCATTTTTATGATCTAGTTTTGTGAATTTTAGATCTGTGCACAGTTGTATAACCACCTACATAGTCAACCCAACAAGGTTTCCCTGTGCTGTTTCTGAGTTGACACCCTCTCTCCTACAGAAACATTATATAACCTTCTTTGCTTTGTCCAGATGAGGTCGTGGTTGTAGTATGTGTAGGGAGAGAGACAGTGGCCAATGGATGGCTTCACATACATCATATCACGCAGAGCCACTTAACTGTGAGTTTTCCTTTCTCCAGTGGCCACAAGGTGCACATTCATTTGTCTACAAGAAGCAATGCCATGTTCTTCTCTAAATGGTGCCCTTCAAAAGATGGCCTTAGAAAGCAGTGCCATGATTTCTCCTGTTCAATTGTGGCAGGAGGCAATCACCCCTTGAAAAACCAGTATCTCTTCTCCAGTGCTGTGAATCATCCCTGCTGGCAACATATTCTTTCTATTTTCCCATGAAAACCTGTTTCCCACACCATCAGTGACATCAGAGGCTCAAAAACTGCCTTCTATACTATCAAATACGGTTGTGTCATTTTGTATTGTCTTCTGAGCAATTTTGATGATGACGAAATGAATGGGTGTCACTGAGGACTGGTAGAGCACTGAACTAAAACAGACCCTCACGTGAGCTAAGCACACTGGGGCACTATGACTATGTGGTGAATAGTGGTGCTGTGGTGCTTAGAAGAGCATCTGCTCTCAGAGCTGAGGAATCACACAGTGGGAAACATGACCTAATCCAGGGTGGGAAGGGTGATGGGCCAGTGGGACTATTCCAGGTAGTTAGACACCCTATGAACTGTAGAATGGTGACATTCATCTAGTTCCCAGGTTGGACCCTAAGTTCGGTCAATAATCGTGCAGTTAGTGAAGGGTGGGGTGATTTGGGCTCTCTGACATGGCTTTTTGCTATGATAAGGAATGAATAATATATAAAGGTATTCAGCCTTTAGTTGGAACTCAGATTTCTACAAAAGAAATTCAAACTGAGGCTAGATAAAACAATAATAAAATAGTGGGCTCACCAATTCCCTTACTCTAGTGTACAGCCAAGAGTCGAGGAGGACTGAGGGGAGCCATGTCATTGGACTGAGTCTCAGTCACAGGACTGAGAAGATCTCTGGCAGAATATGCTTAGCATGTGCTACAACTCCTAGTCAGTGTCCATGGCCTTGGGAACCTGGCAAAAGCCAAAGGCACCATTGTTGGCTTTATGACCTTCAATTTCCTGAATTCACATTCTAAATCTTTGTTTTTTTATTTGCTTAATAACTTTTTACTTTGCATGCCTAGCACATTATAAGCCCTTAACCAGGTCCAGTAGTAAACACATAAATGACTCAAATACAGTTCTAGCTCTCAGGGAGAACGTAGGTTAGCAGGAGACAAGTCTTGTACATAGAATGCTGTAATGCAGGGAGACAGTGGTCTCTCTCCACAGGATGGAGACCCTCTCACACTTCTTTTGGCCCCTCACACTGTCGTTTCTGTGGTTCTATGCCCCAAGGGAAATGCTCTGCATGTACTTCTGCAAGAGTCATGATCATACTCAGTCTCCACATCCATCTCACCCACTACTGATGGGATCCTAGCCCATCTCTGCATTCCTGCTCACCTACCAAGCCCTCTTCTGAGTGCTTTTATATTCTTTACCCTCACAACTGAAGTACATACTATTATCCTCAAGGCCACTTAGCTACTTAGGGATGCTGGACTTCAGGCCCAGTCTCCATGACCCAACATTCATTGCTCTTTGTTCTCCACTTCTCCACCTCCATTCATTGCTCTAGTGCCTCCTTGCTGGAGAGATGAGATACGTATGTTACTGGCTTTATGTAAGATCCTGTGTCCAAGTCCAGGAGTAACGCAACTAAGAGCTAGAAAAGGAAAATGACTTTTGTGATCACAAAAGCTTCATGGAATAGAGACATCTGGAATAGAACTTGAATAATGGAAAGATTTAGAAGGATAGGAATAATGGAACTGTGTACTTCAACGCAAGTAGAGGGTATGAAAAAAGGAAGAGGAATGTGAGGGTCATGCTATACTCAAGCAAAATTAATTGAAGCAGTCTATGGAAGGAATCAGGCGAATCTTAGAAACCCAAATGAGGCAGTACAAACCATACAACCTTTCTCTCACACGTGCATATCTCTTTTACCCTACTCAGGGATCATTATTCTAAACAACTTCTCTATACACTGACCTACCCATAGAAGACTCATCATGACCACAGCAAGTGAAGTGCCATCCTGAGTCTGCCAGCTCTCTTTGTGATTCCAAATGTCCAGATCCACATGAAGACAGTTTGAGTTGGGCTATCATTTATCATACTGAGAGAGCAGTGAGTCAGTCAGAATCTGGGCATTTAAAGAAGACTGATCTTGGAAGGTGGGCTCCTGATTACTCACATCCTTCCTATTTACTCAAGCATGTCTTCTTGTATCCACAGCCATCCCAACAACAACAGCCATCCCAACAACAGCCATCCCAACATCAACAGCCATTCCAACAACAACAGCCATCCCAGAAACTACAGCCATCCCAACAACAGCAATCCCAGCAACAACAGCCATCCCAGCAACTACAGCCATCCTGACATCAATAGTCACAACAGCTACCCCAACAACAACAGCCACCCCAAAAACCACCCCAACAACAACAGCTACCCCAACAACAACAGCCACCCCAACAACAACAGCCATCCCAATAACAGCCACCCCAACAGCAGCCATCCCAACAACAGCCATTTTAACAACAGCCTCAACAACAGCCATTCCAATAACAGCCACACAAACAACAGCCATCCCAACATCAACAGCCACCTCAACATCAACAACCACCCCAACAACAGCCACCCCAACAACAACAGCCACCCTAAAAACAGCCACCCCAACAACGGCCACCCTGAGAACAACAGCCACCCCAACAACAACAACCACCCCAAAAACCACCCCAACAACAACAGCCATCCCAGCAACAACAGCCATTTTAACAGCAGCCACCCAAACAACAGCCACCCCAACATCAACAACCACCCCAACAACAGCCAGCCCAACAACAGTCATTCCAACAACAGCCATCCCAGCAACAGCCACCCCAACATCAACAGCCATCCCAGCAACAACAGCCATCCCAACAACAGCTACCCCAACAACAACAGCCATCCCAATAACAGCCACCCCAACAGCAGCCATCCCAACAACAGCCATTTTAACAACAGCCTCCTCAACAACAGCCATTCCAATAACAGCCACACAAACAACAGCCATCCCAACATCAACAGCCACCTCAACATCAACAACCACCCCAACAACAGCCACCCCAACAACAACAGCCACCCTAAAAACAGCCACCCCAACAGTGGCCACCCTGAGAACAACAGCCACCCCAACAACAACAACCACCCCCAAAACCACCCCAACAACAACAGCCATCCCAGCAACAACAGCCATCCCAGCAACAACAGCGATTTTAACAACAGCCACCCAAACAACAGCCACCCCAATATCAACAGCCACCCCAACATCAACAACCACCCAAACAACAACCACCCCAGCAACAACATCTCCCCCAACAACAGCCATCCAAACAATGGCCACCTTGACAACAAGAGCCACCCCAACATCAACAGCCATGACAACAGCCAGCCCAACAACAACCACCCCAACAACAGCCATCCCAACAACAACAGCCATCCCAGAAACAACAGCCATCCCAGCAACAACAGCCATCCCAACAACCACCCAAACAACAGCCATCCCAACAACAACAGCCAGCCCAACAACAACAGCCATTCCAACAACAGCCATCCCAGCAACAACCACCCCAACAACAGCCATCCCAGCAACAACAGCCATTCCAACAACAGCCATCCCAGCAACAATAGCCACCCCAACTTCAACAGCCACCCTAACAACAGCGATCCCAGCAACAGCCACCCCAACAACAATAGCCATACCAATAACAGCCACCCCAACAACAGCCATCGCAGCAACAACAGCCATTTTAACAACAGCCTCCCCAACAATAGCCATTCCAATAACAGCCACACAAACAACAGCCACCCCAACATCAACAACCACCCCAACAACAACCACCCCAGCAACAACAGCCACCCCAACAATGGCCACCCCGACAACAATAGCCACCCCAACATCAACAGCCACAACAGCCAGCCGAGCAACAACAGCCATTCCAACAACAGCCATCCCAGCAACAATAGCCACCCCAACATCAACAGCCACCCTAACAACAGCCATCCTAGCAACAGCCACCCCAACAACAATAGCCATACCAATAACAGCCACCCCAACAACAGCCATCCCAGCAACAACAGCCATTTTAACAACAGCCTCCCCAACAACAGCCATTCCAATAACAGCCACACAAACAGCTACCCCAACATCAACAACCACCCCAACAACAACCACCCCAGCAACAACAGCCACCCCAACAACAGCAGCCTCCCTAACAACCACTTCAACAATAACAACCAGCTCAACAACAATGATTTCAACAGAAACAGCCATCCCAACAGCAACAGCCTCCCCAACAGCAACAACCATGCCAACAACAACTCCTAATACATGGATAGCAAAGCCAGGTAAGCACTCATATGCTTTTGTTCACTTACCAGCTGTCCTTGCCTCTCAGCACCTGCATTTGTACTTGCTTCTGGTGCAGAAATTACACCAACTTCAAATAGTTTATCTATATACAAGTGGGCCAGCTGGCTTTACCCAAGATTTTAGGGTCATTCAAAACTTTGGGGAGTCTTCTGGCTCTGCATCTCAAGATAAACAAAGTTCACTTTTCAGTGCTTGAGCAACTTATAAATACCTTACAGTAGAAGATTCTCTTTTATTCTTCTGCTAACCTTGATCATAGCTAATTTCATATTCATACCATTTGTGGATTCCCATGCCAATATCAAAATGACTGCCAACTGGGTCATCTGTAAGAACAATTTTGGAGGCAATGAATTAAAATACCAGAGACAAAATAGTGAACTTTCAAGTCAGACCTGAGCAGAGATCTGCTACTTATTAGATATAGGATTTGGATTGAATCATCTTGCTTCTCCAACCCCCAGTTTCCTCATAGGTAAAAATGGCACATACCAATAGTCTTCTGTTTATCCTCCAGTGTTGTGAAAATGAATATGGTACACATATATAAAAGTGTTTCTAAAAATTACAAATCACCATGCAAATTATGTAAAGTGTTTTCCTGCATTTACTCAAAACAGACTGCCATATATTTCTGCCAAAATAGATAATCATTTGATGGATTTAAGCTAAATATTATTGACAAGCCTAATGACATAGAGCTCTAATTGATGGTTCACTATTGACTGACTCCAGCAGGTTCTCTGTCTCTAATAGTGTATGGGGTGGGGAGCTCAAGCATCTCCTGGAATGGTGCCACGCTCCCAGAGAACAGTCACCAGGTTTCCATCTGCAGAGGGCTGGCCAGAGCTGCGGCTGATGGATGGTTCCGGACGTTGCTCAGGACGTGTGGAAGTCCTCTACCAGGGAACCTGGGGCACCGTGTGTGACGATCTGTGGGACCTGAATGAAGCTGAGGTTGTGTGCAGACAACTGAGGTGTGGTCGAGCCATCTCTGCCCTTGGGAAGGCCCACTTTGGCCCAGGGCCAGGGGAAATCCTCCTGGATAACCTCCAGTGTGCTGGAGTGGAACGCTTCCTGGGCCAGTGTGCCCACTCAGGCTGGTTGGAGCACAACTGTGGTCACCACGAGGATGCAAGTGTCATCTGTTCAGGTACCCTTTACCCTCTCAGGTGGGCACTGACAGTGCCAGAGTGCTCCAAGGTCATCCTGCTAGCCAGCAACAGAGACAGTATCCTCAAACCTGCAGCATCCAATTTTGCTGTTCTTCCAACTTGGTTAAGTAGATACGGTTTAACTGTTGACCTCCAGACTAAAACCTGATTTTCTTATTTGGCACTAGTAAGAATTACTAGTGTGTGTATGCTTAGCTTAACATTCAAAGCATATTTTTAATTGAAGGAATTCCAAGAGACAGCTGGATGCAGTAAAACAGGGCAAGACTTCAGAAGGGTTAGATATGAATGTGGCTCTTAGAGCTGGTGTGAGCACTCACACTGTCGGGGCCGCGTTTAAACACTCAGAACCTCAAGCTATAAAATTAGACTATTTGTTCTTCTGCCGGATTGACAAAAGAAGCATGGATGTATTTCACAATGCAATCACATAGTAACTGACAAAAAGGCTCCATATTTGATCATTCTTAAACTGTCATAATTCTAAGAAAATCTGTGAGCTAAAGTTAACTAATGTTAGTTGCATTACAGCAATTTTTAAAATACCTGTACTTACTTAGGTGCAAACAGTCAAGAATAAGTCACTCTGTGATGTGGATTGACAATCCTCTCTTTTTTTTTTTTTTTTGTCTTTTTCCTTTTTTTTTTTTTTTTTTTTTTTTTTTTTTTATTGGTACCGGGGATCGAACTCACGACTGCCTGCTTGTAAGGCAGGTGCTTATGCCGCTGAGCTAAATCCCCAGCCCCTGACAACCCTCTCTTATGACGAGTTGCCCTTGGTAAACTAACAGCTGTAATTCTAAATGTTACTTTAAAGTGGTATTAACTACCTAGAGCTTCCCATATGGGCAGCAGCTCCATTGTATATCCCTACCTGTGGATTTTAATTTGATGTATATATTTAAAAGCATTGTTGTGGGTATTGGTATAGGCAATGGTCCATCTGCAGGCCTTGTGACACCTTATTGCAGTGTCACCTATAATCTACTTAAATATACATGGGCATGACTTACTGCCAAGTTTCAATATTCTAGAAGATGATAGTCTAATCTGAGTTCCCTCCAACAGCCCCCAAAGCAAAACTTGCCTGCTATAAAATCAATAGTGTAAGTCAGACTCCCCAAATACATCCCTCCACACCTGGCCATTTTTATAACACAGTAGCAAATCAACACCCAGAGGAAAGCTTACTCTTATAGATGAAACTCTTTTTTCCTGCACTATGTATTTAAAGGGATTAATGTTTCCTGTATTGGATAAATAAACATGAATAAGAATCTAATTAAAACTTCATTTGCGTTGTTAAAATCAGGATTTCTGGAAAACACTGACATGTTTATTTTCCTTATTTATAGATGCTGAAGAATCTCTGTCTAACAGTTCAGGTGAGTAGTACCTTTTGTTGGTGCAAGTTAAATACCAGTTGGACTTGACTTTGTCCTAAAAAACATGCGTTCCTCCTGCTCTGAGTTCACTGTCCACTTCTTTCCAAATGGTAGAGATTTATACTTTGTTAAACTGCCATTAGAAGGTCTTATTGACATTAATTTTGATTTTTTCATGTGTCATGGTATTGTGTTTGTGTGTGTGCATGTGCACAAACCATGTATATCTTCAGAGACTCATGAAAAACCACTAGCATGGAAATGCACCCTTGTAAATCTCAGCACTTGGAGATTCAGGTAGAAGAACACGGTGAGTTCAAGGCCAGCCTGAACTGCTTAGTGGGACCCTGTCTCAAAACACAAAGAAAGTTCATGGTCTTTTTGCACATCTTCCCTTTAGCTCAAAGACCTTTCCTTGCTTGTCCCTTGCCTAATTCCTTAATGCATTGATCACAGTCTGGAATACTGTATTGTACTGGTGTCTATATTTCACTAGTAAGTAGCCTCTGGGTTTTCTGAGGACAAAAACAGTATCTCTGGTTTATGGCTGAATTATCAGCAACTAATATGGAAGACAATCAATAGATACTGTTGAAGTAAAATTAAATTTGCTATAGATCTCACACCTGGAAACTCAGGAGCCCATGGGAAATGTGAAAAACAGGCCCCTAGGCTCAAGACTGGGGAGGTCCCTTCCCAACCCCTGCTGGAGTCTAATACCGCTAGACCCACATGTGAACTTCTGGGGACCTCACACACACCTCTCTTTGCAGGGAACTGGCCAGAGCTGCGGCTGGTGGGTGGCTCTGGTCGATGCTCAGGTCGCGTGGAAGTCCTCCACCAGGGAGTCTGGGGCACTGTGTGTGATGATCTGTGGGATCTCAATGAAGCCAAAGTTGTGTGCCGGCAGCTGGGGTGTGGTCAAGCTGTTTCGAGCCCTGGTGAGGCCCACTTTGGTGCTGGCACAGGAAGCATCTTCCTTGACAACCTCCAGTGCTCTGGGATGGAGCGTTTCCTGGGCCAGTGTGCCCACTTGGGCTGGTCAGAGCACAACTGCGGCCACCATGAGGATGCCGGTGTCATCTGCTCAGGTATCCACTTTCTTAGGCAAAACTTTCTGCTGTTAGGATTTAAGAACTTTTGGAGTTCTTTCTTGGATTCATTCATCCACTCATTCTTTGAGCGTCTCTTCAAGGCCAGCCCCTGGGCCCAAACATACACCTGTGTGAGCAGTTCTGGATTTGCATAGAGGAGGCCTCAGTGTCCATGAGCACAGCATACCTGGCGCATTACAATGCAGATTCCAGGGCCATGGCCTCACAGACTGTGACTAAGAAGGTTTGGAAAAGGGTTCAGACATGTGCATGTTGACAGGAAGCCCAGGGATTCCACATAGGAGCAGCCAAAGGTGATCCTACCCTGCTGTCAAAGGGCTGAGTAGATCCAGCTGTGTATCAGTCTCTAGATCAAGGACTCTGCTGTGAAGGGAGAGTTGATGTTCCCCTGGGGGCAGTTCTGGTACTCTGGGTTCCTCTACCCAGAAAGGCCATGGTCCTGTCTCCATCTCTGCTGGGACCCTTGTCATCTCACTTCCTCCATACATTGTAGTTAAATAGAGTGACCTGATACCTTCCTTTGTGCTTACAGATGCAGAAGACATGTTTCTACCAACAATTCCAGGTATGTGTGCACTTTTTCTAGTTCAAGCAACTTTCCAACAACAATAATAAGAGCAGTAAATATGTACAAATAGTAAGTACCAGGCATTGTCTTAAAATATGTACATATATACGGATGCCCCAACAATTACACTGAAGTTACTTGCCCATTAACCCACTGCAAGGAGAAAGTATTACAAGTCAAAAAATTCATTTTGTGGGGCTGGGGGTTTAGCCCAGTGGCAAAAGCACCTGCCTGGCTAGCACAGGGTCCTGAGCTCAATCTCCGGTACCAAAAAAAAAAAGGTTCATTTTTGTATACCTAACCTAGTGAACCTCATAGCTTAGCAACCCAGCACACTGTAGAGTGTCACCTTTGTCATAGTGTGGCTGATTGGAACTGTGCTTCACTGCCCATACCTAGCATTTTAAGAGAACAGCATACTACATATTATTAACCCAGGAAAAAAATTCAAATTCAGAATTTCAAGTATGGTTTCTAATGAATGAATATTCTTTTCATACCAGAGTAAAGTTGAAAACTCCTAGTTAAATCCCTCATCAGTCAGGGAGCAGCAGTAACTCATTTAATCTCCACAATAACCTTTTATGCTAAGTGCACTGATTATTTACATTTTCCAAATAAACTGAGATTTAGAAAGTCAGGAAAGTACCAAACGATAGCCAGGCATAGTGGTGGATGCCTGTAATCTCAGCATCTGGGAGGCTGAAGCAAGAGGATTGTGCCTTTAAAGTTGAAGACAAATCTGGATTACTTAATGAGTTCAAGGCCAGTCTAAACTGCATAACAAGACCCTGTCTTGGAAGAAGAAGGAGGAGGAGGAGGAGGAAGAGGAGGAAGAGGAGGAGGAGGAAAAGGAGGAGGAGGAAAAGAAGGAGGAGAAGGAGGAGGAGGAAGAGGAGGAGGAGAAGGAGGAGAAGGAGAGGAGAAGGAGAAAGAGAAAGAGGAAGAGGCAAGGGGAAAGAAGAAACCAAGGTAGCCAGTGGATTTGAACCCAAACTTCTGATGCTTTTAACTATCAGTTTTGTTTACCATCCTGTACAATAGCCTGAGATATACAAAGTCCAAGAAAAATGAAGAGAATATTGTTGAGTGAAAGAAACCATTTTGGATATCTGCTACTTCAAAATTCAGTGACTTAAAACAGCCACCATTTAGATAAAGACCACGTTTTGTGGGTTGAGAACTTGGGCGGGACTTCACTGGGAGATTCTTTTGTCCACGAGAGTATTGATAGAGTCACTCAGTGATGTCCATCAGGTGACTTGTCTGAAGAGTTCACAGTAGTGTCACTGATATTTGGTCGCTGGGTGCAGAGAGGTGGGAGGTAAGGCCCTCTTCTTTCCAAGTGGTCTCAGCAGGGTGCCATAGGGCTTGCATTCAGGAGCCAGTGCATTCAGAGACAAGAAGTAGAAACCACTGGTCCCTCAAGCATAGCATCACTTTTGGCTCATTCTGTTATTCAAAACAGTCACAGAGCCCAGCCACATTTATGAAAGGAAACCTGGACCCCAGACCACAACAGAAAGTATACCCAAGAATGTAGGGCTTGGTTTAATTCACCACAGGACCATAGAAAATATTCACTCAGTATCTTCAGACACTTTTCACTTTGCAATGAATTCACTGATGTTTCTGAGGAATTTTTACACTTCTTTAATTATAGATAAGATGAATTTTTTCCTGTGTGTCATTGTTATTTCCTTTTCTCCCTTCCAGGTCTTTCTACAGCTTCTCAGGATCATATAACAGGTAGTAACTTGTTTAAGGTTGAAATGGTATCTTTATGTCAAAAACTCCTCCCAGCAAACGTTAATGTGTCAGGAACGTGGCACAAAGGAGACACTGACCCAGTGTGAGCAAAGGACCTACGTCTCTGCTGGCACTATTAATGCTGACTTTTAACAAGCAGCAGGCTGGGCGGAAGGGCTGTGATATGCCCAGGTCAGAGTAGGCAGCAGGGTGAAAGAGAGGGGAGAAGACAGCTCCTCTGTCCACCTGACTCATGCCCTGCACTGCAGCAGGTGCTCCATCGTCGTCTGCCATACACCCATAGTGATTACAGGAAATTCAACTATAAGAGCTTCAAGGTCAAGCTGTCCTGGTCTGATTATTGTTATCTGTGAATGTGATCAATGAGAAATCTACAGAGGACCCTCAACTTCACTTGACCACTGAGCGTGAGCTGGACACCATGTAACCACATCCTGACATTGTTTTTCTGTGTTTTCAGGAGGAAGTAATTCTTGTGGAGGGGTCATTTCTAGTCTCTCTGGCTCATTTTCTAGCCCACAATATCCAGAAAACTACCCAACAGACATCCAGTGTATTTGGGAGATTCATGTGGATAAAAAATTCCGCATAGAACTCACGATTCCAATTTTGAAGTAAGACAATAACTTTCAAAGGGAAGGTTTTATCTAAATAAGAATATTGGTGCATGAAATTATAACAAAGATATTTCTTCTAGTGGGAAACTTTTAAGGGTGAATAACTCAGAAGAACACAGGTGGTCAACGCTCAGATTAATTTTGCAGTGCTAACTAGTGAGTCATTTGTAGCCTAAAAAATTCAGCAAGTAGTTTAACATATTTGACTTAACCTAACTTGGTAGCTTTCCTTTTTATTTTCCCTAAAAATACTTAACACTTTTTCCCCTGTGGTGCACTAGGTACCTATATTTGTCCTCTTTGATATCTCTTTTAATCTAAATTTAAATGAACAATAAGAGCACTTCCTGTGAGTCGGTACCATGCACAGGCTACAAGGAGAATAACCAGACATCACCCGCTTCCTGTTAGCACCATTCACAGGCTGCAGAGAGAATCAAACGCCAGCTTCTGCTAAGCCAAGTTTCTCCCCACATCCCCTCCATAAGCAACCAGCTGGTCCGGAGAAACACAGGCTGAGATGATAGCGATTGAAGTAAAATACAACTTAGTTCTTGTAGTGTTTCGTGATTCATTGAGCTTGCAGGCCTAAAGCTGGTAGTCTTATCATCTAGTTAGGGGATAACAGTATACAATATCGCATCTATGGGGGATCGCCTTCTGAAGGTGGTAGCCATTGTTAATTCCCCATTATCTTGTTTTAAAGTCCTGCATCATTTTCATTGTTTTGTTGGGTTGGGTTTTATTCTGTTTTGTCTTGTTTGACTTTATTTTATCTGATGGTATGGGCAGCTATTTCAAAGTTAAGATATATTGTGATAGCCATTTTGGATTTACTGTTATCTTGTTTTGAAGTCCTGTATTGCATTCATTGTTTTGTTTTTATTGGTTTTGTTCTGTTCTGTTCTGTTTGATTTTACTATGTCTGATATGGGCAGCTATTTTGAAGATAACAAGAGGTATTATGGCAGCCACTGTTGATTTCCTATCATTTTGTTTTAAAATGCTGTATCACTTACCCGCTTTGTTTTGATTGGCTTTTTTCTGTTTTATTTTGCTTGATTTTATTCTCTTTAGATTATTAAAAATAAGTAAATGAACAGAAAGAGATGTATACATACATTAGCCAACTACTTCAACCTTGAGCTGTGCAGCTATGAAATATTCCACAAAGTGACAGAGCAGAGTCATTGCTTCATCTCTGACATGAAGACAATAGATGGTCCACAGCCACTGCCATTTTTTTAAATAAAATAATAGTTCATATTTTAAAATATTGATTTTTTGCCCAGTTTCTATAGTATACAATTTTATGCTTTACTATATTCTGAGATCATTAGAGTTTCTTCATCATCCTTCTTAAAGATGAGGAAACTGAGATTCAGATAAGATAACTAACTTGCCCAAAACCAACCCATGTAGGTTTATATAATAGTCACTTTTCTTGTTGCTGGTACAAAATACCTGACTTCTGCAATTTAAAGGAGAAGAGATTTATTTTGGTTTGTGGTGTCAGGGGTCTAGTCTGTGACTGGCAGGCTCTAAGGCAGACATATCACAGTGGAGCAAAACCACTCACTTTATGGAAGTCAGGGGAAGAGCACCAGCAAGAGAAACACCCTCCAAAGGCATTCTCAGCAACCCACTTCCTCCACCTGGGCCACATCTCCTGACAGCACATTCAGCTATGCAATCAATGGACTAATCCACTGATAAGTGTTGTGCCCCCGTCCAGTCATCTATGCAGGAGTCCCTTAATCCATCTAGCTAATAATTAAGATTAACGGGCATAGTCTGTCTGAGGTCAAAGACTTAGGTCTTCACCAATATGTGGTTCTGTGAGCAGTCCACTCAAAACAATCTTTCTGTTTTATGTGCCATACATCATATTATGCATACATCAAGACTATGGAATTCCATAGTAAACTAACTAGCCTCAGCCAGGCACTGAGCTATTGTTGAGTCACAACTATACCAAGCATGGATTCAGGCATCTTTACCTCTCCCCATAAAAAGACTTTAAGCCATGATACCATACTATCTTTTTTGACTGGAACTTAGGAACTCCATCAACCCACAATTAAGCTACCCATACCCCCCAAGCATATCGTGTTGATATTAGTTATCTATTCCTTCAAAATTACTCCTGATCACATCATCCACAAATAATTATTACAATGCAAGCAATCTTCTAATACTGCAATTATTTTCATTTTAAAGTATGTTTTTCTTCCCAAGTATTTGGGTACGGAAACTACTGTGGAATACAGAGGCAGAAAAATCTGACTCTGATATCTGTTACATGCTGAGCTAGAGTGACCTATTAAGAATTTAGTTCAAGGGGGCTGGGGATTTATCTCAGCGGCATAAGCGCCTGCATTGGAAGCAGGCAGTGGTGAGTTCGATCCCTGGTACCGGTAAAAAGGAAAAAGACAAAAAAAAAAAAAAAAAAAGAATTTAGTTCAAGTGTAAATCATTGTTTATTAGTGCCTCATATAGGTTGTGACTGGCCAAAGCCATTATGATTCTAAAACTTATTATAAGTTTGTAACCATAAACTTCATACATTCCTTGGACAAAGAAAATAGAGTTCTTATAAAACATCTGAAAAGTTAATAAATATTTACTCTTCTATTTATACTATAATCCAAATATTTGAGCTCTGTGGTTATCACCCTTTTCAAGCATTAATGTCTGGGAAATTTTTAACCTGTCACTAACCCTCCACTTCCATTCCTCTAGATTAGAAGATGTCCTTGGATGCCCCTATGACTCCCTGGAGATCTTTGATGGCCCCAGAATTGCTTCACTGTCCATGGGGAAACTCTGTGCTCCAGTAGCTGTGATGTTTTTCTCCTCCTCAGACATCATGACAGTGGTGTTCCGAAGTGATTCCATGATAACCAACACTGGCTTTCATGCTCTGTTCAATGTGGTTCCACAGGGTGACAGCAAATCAGGTGAGAATCCTTTGTAGCTTTTGATCTATAGTGATGGAAGGATTTCCAACTTGAGAGACTCCATTAGCAGAGCTCTGGAATTGAGTTTTAAAAGACCGCTCAGTAGCTCAAGACTACTATGTACTCATTCAGTAATATTTAAGCAGGTCCTACTATGTTGCAGACTCAAGTTCACGGTAACCCAGAAAACAACACAGCTCCCTGCAATGTATTCTACTGTAGATATGAGTAAGGATGGCAAGATCAATGATGACACAAGAAACAAATAAGTAAGATGGCTTATGGAGAAGGATGACAAAAAGTAAAAATAAAGCCTGGGCGGGCAGTACAGTGGAGTGTGTCTGGATGGAGATACTCACGTAGACTGGGTGGGAATGAATGACCTGGATGAGGAAGTGACATGTAGGAAGAGCAAGAGGTTTCCACACAGAGAAAATATCAATGCAAAGGATTTCTGGAGAAGAGTTTGACATAGTGCAGCAGCAGAAAGAAGGGAAGTGTAAAAAAGTCTGTGGGTACAGTAAGGGGAAGCTCTCTATGGGATGTAAAACCCACTATGTAATTCCAACTGACCATAGCTGCTTAGCCCAGAAATAGTGTCATTGGGCTCTGTGAAGTCATGGTAACCTTGGTGGTGCAGCCCTTCCATATAATTAAATCTACACTCACAGTCCCTTTCATATAATTAAATCTACACTTTTCCAAGAAACATTTCCTAAAAAATAAAACAGCTGTTTTCTCCAGTTACTGGCATTTCAACCCAGACAACCACATGGCAAGATTTGCATTGGCTGTGATAAACTGATTGCTTTGTGCACATAACTCTCATTGACTTGCTTTTTTGGGTTAGATTCTGCTGGGGCCGCCCATTCTATAGATGAGAGAGCTGAAGCCCAGAGATACAAAATAACTTTTCAAAGGTCACACAACTTAAAACCATAGAAATTGGATTCAAACTCACTTCTGTCTCATTGTAAAGCCCTTAAACCTCTTATGTAATCAACACACCTTTTAGATGTTGCTCTCACTTTGTGCCATACCACAGAAGACAGAAGTCCTTTCTTATGTAAAGCTTCCCAAACTCAGAAAAAAATTTCCCCATTTAGAAGATGCACCTGTGCTGCGGCTGGCGGGCAGCTCCAATCGATGCTCAGGTCGCGTGGAGGTCCTCCATCAAGGGGCGTGGGGCACCGTGTGTGATGACCTGTGGGACCTGAATGAAGCTGAAGTCGTGTGCAGACAGCTGGAGTGTGGACAGGCAGTTGCTGCTCCTGGAAATGCCTACTTTGGCAGAGGTTCTGGAGACATTCTTCTGGACAACATCCAGTGTTCGGGAAGTGAGAACCATCTTGGCCAGTGTCCCAGCTCCGGCTGGTCAGACCACAACTGTGGCCACCACGAGGATGCTGGTGTGGTCTGCTCAGGTACCCTCTCCCTGCACTGTACATTCTTGGTACAAGAAATCTCAATGATGGTTGGAATCCATGCACAGAACAGAGCCAGGGAATCCAAGGACAGTGGCCAACAGACGAACATCTTTTCAACCAGGTAGACAAAGAAATCTGAGACTGACTTTCCTGGAGACAAATGCACCTGGGCCATAAACTATCTGGTCCTGTTCTCTGTGCCTTTCCCAGTTGTGCAGTTGTTTTTCCTTAGAAAGTTATGTCCTAATGCTTGCTTAAGTAACACAAAGCCTGTCTGGTTGAGACCTGTCTGTGGTAGCAAAACCACAATGTCTTTGTTTACAAAGAATTTAGATTTCCTAAATTTACTTATTTTCCACATGTGCAGATGCTGGGAACTGGGCAGCAGATGTGACACCTGCACCCTCAGGTAGGTGTGTGTATATTTCCATCTCTGCAAAATTAAGGAGAAATCAAATCTGTATCCCGATATAGATCCTGGTGGACAGTGACCAGGTTGGTGGACCAATTAATGATTTCTAACCATGGTTGCACACTAGAATCATCCAGGGAGCTTCTGAAATTTCCCATCCCAAAGCTGTACCCCAGTCTGATCACATCAGTTATATTTAAATCTCCCCATGTGAGTCCATTGTGCCATAAAACAGTGGTTCAGCCGAAGGGATAAGAGTCACATTTCCCAAATCACATTAAGCAAAAAGAGGGTCTGACATGAGGAGAGAAGGTGGAAAGACTTGTATCACAGGGAAACAAGCTAGAAAATGAAAGCATGCCAATAAGCAAAGCTGCATTCACTATCAACCTGTGGGTCAAGAGTAGATTCATTTTGGGCCCTTAAATAAGAGCCTTTTGACTTAGTCAACACAGGGTAGACCTTCTAGAATCCACTCAGTGTTGATGTGGAGCGCTAACCTTCCCATCTAAATCCAGTACACCTGTGGTCCTGCCTCTGCCTGCTTCCTAGAGATGAGTTCTCAGCTGCCCTCTTCCCTGCCCCTGAGTCCTGGGCATAGCTCTTCCCCAACACTGCCTAGTGCTTGTTTCAAACCTGGGTTACCAGTGAGGGTATGAGCATCAGGAAGATATCAAAGTCAAAGGGCACAATCTATAGGGTTCACCATGAGCACTGGCAGCTTTCCCTACCCTGGGCTAGCAGCATCATTATATATTTGATCAAACTCAGTGGAGTTCTCTTGCCCATCTGTATCCAAGTTCTGGGTGCATTCCAGGCTGAAGGGCATCATTCCTTGAGGGTTGCCCAGCTGCTATGGGTTGGCACAGTAGACTGTGGGAAGGGAGACTGATTTATGTACCGCTGATTAATATCCTCTATTTTCATTTTTCACTATGCCACAAATTATATAACAGCTGTGGAGGGAGGGTAGGGCACACAGAAGCCTTTTTCAGGGTCTAACAAGTGGTTGAGATTCCTTTGATTCCCTGTGGCTTTCATCTTCTTTCTCAGTGAGGAATCCATTCTAGCTGGGTCCAGGGAGGAGGAAGGGATGGCAGGATGAGAGCAGGTATCACCTTCAGTTTGTCAACTGGCTCTGTGCTCAAATTCTCTTACATCCTGAGGTTTCAAACTGCAGAGAGAGTTTTTCCTTTTCTCCCTACTGTAATATAATATTTTCTGAGGCACACATGCATGGTTGGCTGCAGAAGAGATCAGGGGATTAAAGAAATTATCCAAGGAAAGCAAACCTTTTGTGCCTAAAGAGCATTCCACTCTGTTAATTCGGTGAACCACTTATTACCTACATGATATACCTACCCACACATGAAAAGCTATAGCATTTGTCGTTTAATTATCTGAGGAGATTATTGTATGTATATCAAACATTTTAACAAGAGAAAATTGCTCCTGGGACACCTAGATTAGGGTTTTTTCTGCTTTTATCCATTCTTGTCCTTGGCAAAGGAACAAGAAGAATAGGCAAGTGAATAGTATCCATCACCTTCCCTGTTCTGCCCCTTACAGCAGAGCTGGAAGAGGAGTGAGACACTGAGGCTAAAAGAACATTCAAATCACCTACCCTCTCTGCTTCAAATCTTTCCTTACCAAATCCTTCATGTAAAAATCAAGTAGGCACCAGGATTCCAATCAATGGGCTTTCAAAGCTGGTATGCCCTCAGGCAACACTATGTTGGGAATTGAGGACATGGAATGTTGAATATGGAAATGTATGCTATATAGAAATCAAATCGAACAGTACATATGAAAGAAGAAGGACCTCAAACATGCATCAGAGCCCTCTACTGAGGCCCATCTGCCTTCAGCAGGACACTTTTCCAGCTTACCCTCACTTCCTGGCTCTAAGATTTCTGTATTTTGTCTTATGGATTCTGGCACCTGATGAACTTTTAAGGCACAGTGGCACGATCATGAGCCATGTGACGTTACTGTGGTAATTCCTAGTAACTGGTCAGTCTTGGGGCAGCCCTTGGTTTCGTGGATAACCGATAACAAAAAATAAGTTAGTTAGCTATGTATTGTCTGTAATTGCCTGTTGAGTCCACTAAAAGGAGAGAAATATTATCTTAGATTAGGGAAAAAGGAGAAATGAGTATGTCCACACCACTTGTTAAAACTCAGAAGCACTAATATGTTCATTCATTTGTAATTAAGTATAAGATAGTTTTGTGACACTAAGCTCTCTTCTTTCTCTGGTTGATTTTTATAGCTTCCATTCCTCAAGGCCCAGTACAAGGTAAACCTTTTTGTTAAAATTTGACCTATAAAATATTGAGTGGAATGATGTCCAGTAGCTCATAAAAGCAGAATAAATTTCAGTCTATCCTATTTGCCATGAGGGAAAGGAATAGGTATGCTGGATCCCTCACTGTCAGGTAACAGTTTGTCCACTTCTAGGTTGAGCTGGGTTTTGTAACAGGAATCTTGGAAGAGCATTAAAGAAACATAGCTTGGACATCACATATATGCTACATACAGATGCCCAATGCCAATCTCAGTTTCACCTACAACCAGTTTTAGACATCTTTCATCCCTTCTCAGCGTCCTCTTAGAGGAAAAACTGCTCACACCAGCCAAGCCACAACCATGTTCTGTCCACCCAATTTTGTGATTCCACTGTTGAACTTGGGATTTTAGGTTCTACCTGGAAAAATGCAAAGTGCTTGCTTAAAGTAGCCAACCGTGGGCCTCTTGTTTGCTTTCACAGGAGGAAGTAACTCCTGTGGAGGATTAATTTCAAGTCTCTCAGGCTCTTTCTCCAGTCCTTGGTATCCTACAAACTACCCCACGGATGTAGAGTGTGTGTGGGTGATACACGTGGATGAGAAGTTCCACATAGAACTGATGATCCCAAGCCTGAAGTAAGCAGCTTTTCCTTCCACTACTTTAAAGGCCAGAGTAGGTTGGAATCTGTGCTTTCCTCAGAGGTGGCCTTTCCTTGGGATAAATTCTTTCAATTTTAGGTGAAAATATGTCAGATCATCTAAGCTGTGGGAGTCTTTTAGACCTTTAGCTCAGTTTCTTGTGCAATAAGAGAATAACCCAAGGGCATCCTGGTACCAGGCCATGGAACCCAGATGGAGCAGCCCACACATAAAGACCTCACCCCTACCCTCAGCCAGCTCCACCTGAGATACAAGCCTCTTCCTCTGGCTGAATCCAGATCTGTTCTTCCTCATTGCTGTGGTCTGGTCATTTTCCCCTCTGATACTACACAAAGCAGATCCACTTCCTCATCTCCTCAAGAATGTCTATCATGTCTCCTCAGGATATTTCGCCTACAAATTAAACACCTCATTCACTTCACCCAACATGCACTATATGCATCCTGCTTCTTTCTTCAACTATCACTCATTTTAAAGGAACTTATGTTATTTCAATGCATATTTAAAAGCATGTATATACAGTCATCCTTTGGTGTCCATGTGGGATGGTTCCAGGATCCTTCTTGGCTAGCAAAATCCGTGACGCTTGAGTCTTTTCTACAAAATGGTATATAGTATTTATGTAGAACATAAAAACATCCTCCTGTATTCTTTAAATCATTGTTTATTATTATAATACTGCATACAATGTAAATTATGTATAAGTAATGATACTGCATTATTTAGAGAATAATGGCAACAAATCTGTACATATTTAATATAGATGCACTTCTTAAAAAAATATTTTTTGATCCACAGTCAGTTGAATCCTCAGATACAGCCCACAGATGCCAAAGCCCACTTGTACAGACATGTGTATGTTCATATATAATACATACATATAAATGAGTATATTTTTTAAGAAAAAATAGTATAAATAAATATATTTTACTAATATAGTAAAAGTTTGAAAATTCTTATGGCAAAATTACTTTTCCTGATAATGTCTAACTCTGCTTTTGTCTTTCTATACTGGGTTGCATCTGGCTCATTCTCCCTTTCTAACTTTGTCCCACGGTGTATCCCAGAACTATGCCACTACCTTCCATTTGTATACTGTGGCCACAGCAGTTATGAGTCTGAATGCTGTTGTTAAAAGTGTGAAAGTTGTGAGCAATGAAGGGTGACTTGAACTAAGCTTACCTAGTGGCTACATTCCTTCTTGATGAAGAAGATGTAAATAGAGGAAATTATGTATTGTGAGGAAATTACATCATTAACTCATTCACTTAACTGGCATTTATTTATTGGAAGCAGTATGAGATTTGGTGTCATATATTTTGAATCTATAAAATTCACAGTTCTAATGTTTTGGGGCACAGAATTATCATTTTATTATTTCTAGAAAACTTATTCCAAACAGATATAGTAGCCTGCATGCTCTGTACTCTAGAAGTAGCCACTCCAGCATAAACTTCTTTCCACAATTTTGAAGCACACAGATCAAGTAGTTGTTTTGTGTTGCCTAGAACCAGAGCACAATTGCTAATTGGGGAATTTTGATATTTATAAGTCTAATTTTATTTATGTTTGCTTTCTTTTTCAAGACAAAATTGTTCATTGCTTGCTAAGCAGTTCTCTATGTGTGATTATACCTTTTTACAGGACAGTTGGCTAAGTCTGGAGACGCATTGCTTTGCTTTACTTTGTTTTGCTTTTGTTGTGTTTTCTGAGGCGACATCTTGTTATGTAGTTCAGGATGGCATTGAACTCACTGCATATCCCAGGCTGGCCTTGAACTGGCAGCAATCTTCCTGCTTCTTGGAGACATTTTGATTGTCATGAGGGATGCCACTGCTGGCTGGTGGATGGAGGTCCGGGATGCTGCTAAGTGTCCTACAGTGCTCAAGACAACTCTCCACTCCTCATTTCTCACTAGTCCTGCAAAAAATTATCCAGCATCAGTGTCACTAGTGTTCAGATTAAGAAAACCTGATTTATGTGAAGCTTGATTTGTTTTTCTATTTCAACTCCTATAGAATTTTGTTTTACACTTGATTTGTAAGAATTATATCCACACTGAAATTATGGTATTTCACTCTTACTAAAAGTATCCTGGTAATAAAAGTAACTAAATAATTTCTCAGACACAGTGTCACCCATGTTAAAAGGGGTAAACTGAGACCCAAAAAAAGTTTAGTGATTTTCAAATTGAGTACATTGGTACCTTTTAGGTACAAATAATGATCACATCTATCATAGGGAATTTGTATGTGTATGGAATCTTGATTCTTTTTTCCCATTCCCCTATTCTCCTTCCCCTCCTTATTTATGAAAGCCTTTTCCATATTTTTCTTCTTTTCTCATTATTTCCCCTTCATTCCATTCCCCCTACCCCATCCCTGATTCCCCTTTCCATTTGAATATTTTCTTCCTATTTCAGAATATCTATTGTGTATTTTAGTCCTTATTTACACTGTCTGCTTCTCACACCAAAGAAACAATGTGGTATTTACACGTGTATCCAATTTATTTCTCTTAAAAGCATGGCTGCAAGTTTCATCCATTTGCCTAGCAATGTCTCAAGTGTATCCTTCTTTACGGTTAAGTAGTACTGCATTGCATTAAAAAACCTACATCTTCTTAAAATCTGTTCATTGAGTAATAGGCATGTGGGCTGTTTCCAAGATTTAGCTATTACAAAATTCGCCACTAAACATGGATGTGCATAATTTCTATGACATGATGCATTTAATTATTTGAAGAAGATACCAAGAAGGGGACTAGCTGGGTCTAATGGAACTTAGTTTTAGTATTTTGAGAATCATCACACAATGATTTTCACAGTGGTTGCATCAGTCTACACTCCTGCCAACAGTGGAGAAGGATTCCTTTTTCCCCAAACCCCCACTAGTCTTTGTTACTGGCTGATTTCTTGGTAACAATTATTCTTTCTGGAATAAGATGGAATGTCAGAATTGTTTGAATTTGTGTCTCTTGAATCACCAATGATTTTGAAGAATTTTTCATCTACTTGATTGCCATTTTTATTTCTTCATCTGAGAAGTTTCTCATTTCATATTCCCATTTTTGGATTGGGCCTTTAAATTTGGCAGGTCTGATTTTATTGAGTTCTTTATGTAGTCCAGATATTAGTCCTTTGTTTAAGGAGGAACAGCTGGAAAATATTTTTCCTACACTGTGGGTTGTGTCTTTACTGTGTTGGTTATTTCTTTTGCTGTGCAAATCTTTTTACTAAGAGGAGAATCAAGTTGTTGATTCTTTACAATAGTTACTGTGTGATTGGAATTTAGTTCATAAAGTCTTTTCCTACACTGATGCCTTCAAGAGTTCAACCTGTTCTATCTTCCAGCAGGTTTAATGCTTCTGTCTTATTATTTAGATCTTTGATCTATTTCAATTTTATTTTAGAGAATGGTGATAGACATGGTTTTTATTTTAGTCTTTGGCATGTGGAAAACCAGTTTTTCCAGCACCATTTATTAAATAGTCTATCCTTCTTCCAGGGAATGTGTTTGGCTTTGTCAAAGATCAGGTGGCTGAGTGCATTTGGAGTTGTTTCTGCATCTTCTAGTCTGTTCATTCCATTGATACTGGGGTCTTTTTTGGCTGTACTATGCTGTTTTTGCCACAGTAGCTTTGTAAGATAATTATAAGTCTAGAATTATGACCACTCTTTGTTGCCGAGTATTACTTTTGCTATTCTAGGTCTTATCTGGTTCCAAATGAATCTTACTATTGCTTCCTCTTCTTCTGTGGTTTGGAATTTTGATCAGAATTTCACTAAGTCTGTATAACAATTTTGGAAATATGTCTTTTTTCACTATCCTAGTTCTTTCTACCCAAAACTAAGGCATATCTTTCCATCTTCTGATATCCTCTTCAATCTCTTTTTTTTCAGAGTACTATAATTTTCAATGTAGAGGTCTTTTACATCCTTCATTAGATTGGTTCCTAGGTATTTCATTTTTTTGGATGCTATTTTAAAAATATTATTTCCATAATTTTTCTCTCAGTAAGTTTGCAACAGGAAGGCTATTGATTTTTAAGTGTTGACTTTGTATCTAGCCACACTACTGAATTCAGCTACAAGACTACAAGACCTTTGGTGGAGCTTTTAGGACCTTCTGTGCAGAATGTCCTGTCATCCTCAGAGAATGATAATTTGTCTTCTTCCTCTCCTATCTTTATTCCTTTTAATTCTTTCTCTTGTCTAATTTCTCTGGCTAATGTTTCCAGAACTATATTGAATAAAAGTGGCAATAGTGAATATCCTTGTCTTGCTCCTGATTTTAGATTTAAAGCTTTCTGGTTTTGTCCATTTCGTATGATGTTGGCTTTTGGTTTGTCATAGATGACTGTCATCAGATTGAGATAAAGACCATCTATCCCAATTTTCTGTAGGGTTTTATGGTGGGTATTCAACTTTGCTAAAAGCTTTTTCTCCATTTATTGAGATGATTATATGGTTTTTCTCCTTGGTTCTGTTAATACGATGTATTACATTTATTGATTTGCATATGTTGAACCATCTCTGCATCCCTGTGATGAATCATACTTGGTAATGGTGCATGATCTTCTTGATGATTTGATATATTCTGTTTGCCAGTATCCTTATTGAGGAGTTTTGTATCCATGTAGTAAGATTGGCCTGTAATTCTCTTTTTTGGGGGGGGTGGATTCTTCTCTGGTTTTGATATCAGGGTAATGTTTGCTTCCAGTAATGACTTTGGGAGTATTTCTTCCCTTTCAATTTTATTAAAGAGTTTGAGAAGTAGCAGCATTAAGTCCTTTATAAATTTCCTTTAGAATTCAACAGTAAATCTGTCAGGACATGGGTTATTCTTTGTTGGTAGGATTTTAATATCTTCAATTTCATTGATATTGGTTTATTTAATGTTTTATATCTTCTTGATTCAGCTTTGATAATTCACTTGTATCTAAGAATCTGTTCATATCTTCTGCATTTTTTATCTTACCAGAATATGGGTTCTCCAGAGGTATTGATGACCTTCTGGCTTTCTGCAAATCCTGCTATGATTTCACCTTTTCATTCCTAATTGCGTGGAATTGAGTCTTTTATTTTCATTTTTTGATTAGATTGGCTAAGAGTTCATCAATTTTATTTAGTCTTTCAAAGAATCAACTGTTCAATTCGTTTTTTTTCAAATCCATTTTATTTCAATGATAAAAAGAAAAAAACTAAAATAATATTTCAAAGCACATAAATCAGGGGCAACAATGGTAGATACATTGTACATTGTCATACCCAAATCCTTCAACCAGAGCACAACTGCATTCAATTATCCAAATAATGCCAGCAAAAATATTTCTCTTCAATGAACTCAGAGAAATCAGTAGTATAACTATCCTATGTTTTAGTATACATATACATGCCTTGTTTCTTTCAGCTTCTTACACTGTGACAATACAGTGTTTATACATGTATATCTTATTTATTTCACTCATAATGAGTATAGTTTCAAGTTGTAGCCATTTACCTATGAAAGTCTCCAGTTTATCCTTCTTTATGGTTGACTAGTACTCCATTGTATAAAAATACATCTTTTTTTTTTTTCCCGTTCTCCCATCAATGGGCATTTAGGTTGTTTCCAAGATCTGGCTATTACAAATTGTGCTGCTATCAACATGGGTACACATATATCACTGCAATTCATCGATTCTTTGTATTATTTTCTTTCTTTTTTTGTATTATTTTCTTAGTCTCCATTGCATTAATTTCTGCTCTAATCTGTATAATTTCTTCCCACATAACAGTTTTGGGCTTTACTTGCTCTTTTTCTAGAATCTTGGAGTTCAACAGTAGGTTGTTTATTTGAGCTTGTTCTGTTTTTCTGATATGAGAACTCACCACTATAAATTACTCTTGTAGGACTACTTTCATCATATCTCATAAATTCCAGTACACTGTACTGTGTATCAGTCAGTACAGACCTTGACTACAGAAATATATTGCATAAGTCATACTAATGTATTAGAAATTAGAACAGCTTACAATGGTCACCCTCAGAGTTGGATGAAGAAGAGTGAAAAGGGTGACTGTACACTGGAGATGGAAGATTTCAGTCCTAATTCTGGAGTTCACTGCAGTGTCTGTGCAAGTCTGTGTCAGGAGACTTGCAAGGTCTAATCCAGAAGACTGAAGGATCTATGCTGGAAAGCTGAAGAGTCTAGGAAGAAAGGCTGAAGGACACCATAGTGGAAGCTAAGAAGTCTGTGCTAGAAGCCAGGGGTCTATGACAAAAACCAGTGAGTCTGTGCTGGAAGCTAGGAGATGATCCCTAAGCTGAAGGCAAAGACTTCAGCTCCTACCAAAAACAGAAGCCAGTCTGTCCTGCCTCACTTTCCCTTTATATCCTAGGGTGATTTCTCTACATCGTAGGGTGTAGAATTGCTGAGCTGATTTAGTTAAGCTTCTAAATTTCTCAAGTTTATACAACTAACCATCACATTTTGGCATTATTGTTTAATTGTATAAACATCTAATTACTTATTTAATTTCATCTGTGGCCTGCTGGTTGTTCAGGAAGGTACTATTTAATTTCCATGTGATTCCAAAGTTCTTGTGGTTTCTTTTGCCATTGACTTCCAATTTCATTGCACTATGGTCTGATAACATACATGGGATAATTTTGACTCTTTTTTTGTCTAGTTGGATTTTCTATTTGTGATAGTGGGATATTGGAGTTACCTATTTCAATTTTCTTAGTGATTATTTGATTTTTCATGGCCATCAATATTTGCTTTACATAAATTGGTGACATGGAATCCATGAAATAGATCAAACAGATATCCTGGAGATTAAAAAATCCCACTGAAAGTATGCACATCAGAATGAACCAATGTGAGGACAGAATTTCAGATACAGAAGATGTGCTTGTGGTTGGAGATCATGAAAAGAGAGAGTTCTTAAAAATAGCAAGAAAAAATAAAAATAGCAACAGACACAAGAAATCAATCAGCAGCTGCTAGATGATGCAAAGAAAAATAACATAAGATTAATCAAAGACTGAAAAAATAAGAGATAGTGAATATGACATTTAAAAATTGTTCAAAGAAGTCATGGTAGAAGATTTTCCAGACAAAATGAATTTGACATATACATATGTGAAGTATACAGAACTCCAACTAACCATGATAAAATGAGAAATAAATAAAATTCCATGTCTTTCTTATGTTGGGCATTCATGGTTTCCATTGCTTTGCTAAGCTCATCTTTTTCTATATGTATCTTCTCTAGAATCACTAAGCATATCTTTTATAATAGTTACTATCTCTGTAGTCATCTGAGAAATTATTTTTCTAGAAATTGAAATTTTCTAGAAATAGAAATTGAATTTTTCTAGAGCCTTTGTTACCTCACTGCCCCCTGAGTTTGCCTTCGGTAAATTGAAAAACTTGGGTTACATCTTGTTTAAGTGTTTTCATTTTCTTTTTTTTTTTTAAGTTTAATTCCTGGGTTGATGCTTGTAAATTGCCTATAGTGAGTAGCTTTATTGCTAATATTTAGAACCCTTAGGAAATGACTGCTTCTCAGAGATGTCTTCCAGAGACAGCTGACTTTTGGGTTTTGAATCTGCTGCAAAATCTTACCTCTTCAATTTACTGGGGATGAAAAGTTGCTGCCTATTTGGTCCAGTCTCTGGTTCTTTGCACTATCCTATAGCATTTTTTATGACCCTTAAGCAATCTCAGTCTTGGTATATCAGAAAGAACAACTGATTGGAACAGTTATGTTACTTGGCTAAGGTGGCACAATCAGCAGTGACAATAGCATCAAACACAGTATAGAAAATGACACAATGAGGTAATTATTATTTTGCCACCTTTAACCATATAAACTAGGTTTGTGTTTATATAGCAAAATCTAAAATGAACCAGAAATTGTGTGCAATAAAAAAAATCTTCAAAATGGTGATTTTACCCTAGGGTGAAAAAACTTAAAAGGGGTTAGGGAGAAAAGTAGAAAAATAGAAGCAGAAAACAGATTAGAAATAAGACTGGAGGACAAAGGAAGATCACACAAATTTTGGGAAATTGGTGAAGACGGGAGAGAAAGAAATAGAGAAAGAAAGAAAAAAGACAAAGAAAGAAAGAGAGCAAGACAAAAATCTAGAAAACATGTTCACATTCACATAAAAAAACAAATAATCAAGAAAAACAAAACCAAACAAAGCACAAAAGACAAAAAAGAAGAAAAAATGTCCACCTCAAGGTGTGTCTTTGCTCTCACTGGTAGATAATATGGGTGGAGTCCAGATCCATGTTGATTAATTTCAGCAAGTCAATTGTAGCTTTACAGCAGGGTGTTGATTAATCCCAGCAAGCCTGTATCTTTAGTTCCACTAAAGTTCAGGCTGGCTTCTGGCCGTAAGTCTGGAACCAGATTTGCTCAGCCTGCAGTAGTCCTGCTGGCTTAAACTCGGCTCCTTGACCTCCTGCCAACTTGAACTTGGCTCCCTGACCCTGTCACTGGGAGCCACGAGATGGAACTCACAGCCATTCTGAGTTCTGACTTCAGCTGGCCCATTTCTGAGATGGCTACCACCCAATCATCCTCTCCTGGGAAATACCTAAACCCAAGTAACTCACCAGGCCCTGAAGCCTGCAGTGTCCACTGCTCCATTCCACTGTACATTTCTCCATAAAGGTCTTGGGGGTCTCTAGAAGGCAGCCTGTGTCTGAAGGTGAGTTGCCCTTCCCATGCAGTGAGCTGGGGTTCAGGAAGAAAGTGCTGCTTGCACCTCTTTCTTCTGGGTTGAAGTCTCTCTATTCACTCTCCTTAAGGGCTTCAGTTCTCACTTCAGATCCTTCCTGGTTCCCCAAGGGAAAAGGTTCTACAAGATATATAATAAGAAAAAGAAAATATTTACATGGCTAAAATTACACAATTGCTTCATTTGATTTGTCCATTGGAAAGTCTCTAGTTATATAATTACAAGTTTGTGAACTATTTCTGGTTGGGCTTATGGTGTCTTTTTATTAACCCAAGCATTTATAATAAATATTTCAAGTTAAGTTTTGCTTACAGTATTTGAAAACCAAGCAAGGTTGAAGTCATTTATGAGACCTACTTGTATTGTGTGCTCAGGGATTCTTCAGAGTTGGTTTCCATTTTAATTTCCCATTTGTTACTGCTACTCTATTATAAATGTACACAAAATTTTTATCATGATTTATTCATTTTTTAAATAGATTAATTTTAGAATTTTTGGATTTTGATGCACTGAAATAGATGTGTTCCATAGTAAAAGGTTTTCCAATCCAATACCTAATTAATGTATGTGAGAAATGCAGTTATGTCCGTTGATTTCTGTGTATACTGCACAATGAAAACATAATATAGGCACTGAAGGCTGCTTACACTGTTTAGATGCAAATGTGCATATTTCATATTTGTAGCATGATGGATAAATATTAATATGCTTTCAACATTTATTTATTGAATTTTTGTGTCATGATCTAGGGATAGGCTTCCTGTAACAAACAAAATGGACAATACTTCTACCCTCCTGAGTTCACATTCTAAAAGACAAATAGTATTCAAATGAATCAGTAATTCAGTGGACAATTTCAAGTTGTGATGAAATGAAAGGTGGTATGAAGAAAAACAATATATATTTATGGTGACTGAGCTAGAGAACAAAGTTAGGATTCTAGGTCCTCTCATCATCCAGGTTGGATGAAACATTTTGTGAAAACAGTAGGTTTAAACCAGGCAGTTGGGACTTTGGTAAAAGGATCGCTTTACCATTTAACAGGACCTGTAGCTATTTATGCTGTCAGGATTTCTCCCTTCTTAGGCTCTCCTTAAGGTTTTATCAACGAGAACCTTTTGGACACCTACCATCACTGTAAGGACACTCAAGGTAGAGAGGAATTGAGTAGGAGAGGCTGAAAGCAAGGACACCAGGTAGAAGTCTGCTGAACAGATGAAGTAAAATAGATCAGGAGTCTGATGGATGGAAGCAGCCCCAGAAAGGAAGGATGGGAAGGAAGTCACTGACTCCTAAAAAATCTAGTAATTAGAGGAAGGCTTAGTTGGAAGGAGGAGGCAGCGATGATTGCACGGATTTCTTCAAGGATGTTAATGTTGCCTTCATCTCCTCAGACTAGAGGACATCTATGGGTGCCCTTATGACTTTGTGGAAGTGTTCGATGGACAGCAAGCTGCCTCACTCTCCATGGGCAGGTTTTGTACTGGGACAGAGCTCACATTCCTCTCCTCTTCAAATGTCATGACTGCAGTATTCAGAAGTGATGCCATGATCACCAACACAGGGTTTTATGCCCTGTACAACACTGTGCAGCAAGATGAAAGCGAGAGTGGTGGGTATCCTGACACCTGCTTGGGGGGAGGTTGTATCTAACCCAAGTTCTTCTTCCCTAAGAGAGGAGTCTGATGACACAGTCTGCTTTCGCTTCTGACATCCATGTTAACAACTTCGGCCACCTGTCCACATCCTCACCCTTGCTCTGCCACCCAATGTTCATCCTCCAAAGAGCATCCTAAAAGTAGGTGGTTAAAGTCTTCTGTCTGGCATTGGCAGCTATGTGTCAACAGGTGTCCAAGTGAGAGTACCTTCCTCTAAGTGAAGGGAAAATGCAGTAGGAGAAATCATTCTGGAGCAAAACTATCTCAAAGTAGCCCACTGCTTCCAGTTGAATCCAATACAGGACACTTACAGACTTCTTGGATTCTACAGCAGAGTACAGTTGAGGGTTCTGAGTGGCTTATGCTTAGATGGGCTATGCAAAATATCCTCTAGCTGGGATACTTCTAAGAGTTTGAGAGAGTCTAAGAAATACTAAATAAGTATTAATTGATCCTCAACAGTCATAAACCAGGACAATTCCAGGGAAATTAGGACACAGGGCCACCCTATCAGGAGTTTAGAAGGGAAACGTGATCAAGGGTTGGAAAATGTTTTCTACATGCAGAGGGTCTTAGAGATTGAAGATAACTCCAAAGCTCAGTAGCTCCCATTTTCCTGTCTCCCAGGTATGTTCCTGTGACTGGTGAATGGCAGTCACAGGTGTGAGGGCCAGATGGAGGTTTCCTAGGATGGCACCTAGGACACAGTATGCGATGACAACTGGGTCCTGACAGACACCAGGGTGCCTGACAAGTGCATAATGCTATTCGACTGTATGCTACAACTGGTGCACTCCTATTCTCATTTAATCTTCACAACCTGTAATAAACTAGAGTCTATTAGCTTTCATCCTTCACTGATAAGGCAACAGAAGCACATCCAAGATCACATGCAGGTCACTACTCTAAGTATCACCTCAATTAAGTCCCATGTAAAAAACTGACCTCAACGCTTGTTACAAAAGCTTGGTCAGTCTGATAACTGACCAAAAGCAAATAAACACCAAGTTCCACTTGAGCCACCAAGAATAGAGTGTCAGGGCCACTAATCTTTTAGTTGTGATACTATGCTGTTTCCCAGCTTCCCAGATTAGAACATGTTTGATCTTGAACAGAGTATCTGATTTTTTTAAAATATTAACTCAGTTCATTTCTCATTCTGACTTTGAATAGGTATTGACGGCAATAAAAATGGAGGACCAAAAGGTAATGTTTCCATACAGCTCAGTCAGTTGCAGATTCCTGATGAATATGCATTCTGGCTACCATTAAAATCTGAAGTTGGAGTGTCCAATTAAACTCTTTCTTGTTAGTGAACAAGAGCAGTGCCTCTCTTTGGAATTGACAGCATGGTGAACTAAGGGGCAACAGAGGATGGGGACAGAAGTGGGAAGGAGGAAGAGTTCAATCTGTCAGCCACTGAGACTCCCTGGGTCAGTGTCGTCTGTGGAGAGGGCTGTCTGCTTGCCACAGTGATGATGTTCTGACATGCTGCAGGAAATAAAGAAATATAAATCCCAGGTCAGCCCTCAGCAAGTCACATGGAGGGACGTCCCTGTCCACAACTGCAGTGCAAATATTTTAACCCTTGAGGAGCCAGAATTATCTCTGTTCACTGGGCACAAAGAAATTAGAGCTTTTGAGGGCCGATGTTTTTGAGTATCTTCAAGGAGTATTCTGGATAGAGGTCCTTGTTCATAATATTATTTCTTTCTGTGTATTTTCAGATCTCACTGATGACAGCTCACTCACAGGTACTTCAGCTTTAGGTAAGCACTTTATGTAGCTATGCATGTGCTTTATGTTTAATTTTAGTTCACCCAGTAGCTGGATACCCTTTCTTCCTTTTATATATGAGAAGCTTCTGCAGTGAGGCCATTTGACGAATCCCACCCATATCTAACATTTCAGTCACAACTGGAGGCTTTAAGCAAACTTGATAACTTCAACTAGAATTTGCATGTAATGGTTAAAATTTTAAGGTGACATATTTGATAAGAGAACAGTTTTTAACTGAGCAGCTCTAAAGTGGAGTGATTTGGGCTTTACTGAGCGGCAGAGGGGAAGGCTTTGATAGGATGAACTTTGAGGCAAGTCAAAAAGAAAAAAAACTCCATTGATGAATATGATGCAGCAGCTTCCTTGGATCATTTCAGGGAAATGTCCCTACATTTTTTGCCTGAGACCATTTACATAGAGCTGAATTTCTGTTTTCTTATTTATTAAGATCCCAGAGTACTCAATCAGTTTAATGATCCCCCTAATTACTTATTTTAACAAACACAACTAAGGATTTTCTATACATGCTCTTCTAAGAAAAGGTACTGTAGCTTAAATTGTCTTTGCACTTTTTTCTTTCTTGTATTGTCTTTGAATGTATATACCTATCTGTGCACATGGGTTCACAGAGCTCTTTCAACAGCATTATCACTTTCTCTTCATACAAATGTGCAGTGATCTTCATCTGCCTAAGAAACTGTTATTTTGCGTTTAGGGAACACTCCAAAGCTAACTTGTTTAGCAATTAGTAAAATCATCATGTTTTTCTTTTTTCTGTTCTCATTGTATCCCTTCTTGATCCCACTAAAAACACCAGCAGAGTCCCTTACTGATGAAGTTTCTTCACTGTTTCTTATAGGCGAAGATTTACATTGTGGTGGTTTGCTCACAAACAGTTCAGGCACTTTCAGCAGTCCTTGGTATCCTAAAAAGTATCCCATAAATATCGAATGTGTCTGGGACATACAAGTGGACCTAGGGGCTCGTGTCAAACTTACATTTGAAGTGATCAAGTGAGTAAATATTCCCCACTTGCATTATTGTCTTTACTCGTTATGCTCACCTGTTTCACTGCTTCCCTACCTCGATCCTTCCCAAAAGACTTTCCTATTTAATTTTCCAGAGTGAGTTATCCCAATGGCTTACTGCAATATTGATCAAAAATTTAAGTGCATAGATATTTTAACCTAGCAATTCTAGCCCAGGAATTTGGTCCACAGGTAAATTCTCATGTGCAGTAAAGGTCATCCTGACAATCTTCATAGGGTAGCAACAGAGTGGAAACTGTCTACTTGTCCATCAGGATGGCATCAGTTACACAGATTGCATCCACACAGTGAGTGCTGCTGGGGAGCAAGCTGCAGGAAAACCGTGAATGGTAGTGCAGTCTGCTGCTGTTTTTGCAAAGAGCCTCTCTGAAAGGAAACAAAAAGAAACTGTTCATTGATCCTACTTCTGGGAAGGAGAATGAAGTGAGGGAAAACAAATCAGGGATAAGAAAACTTTTTTTTTTTTTACTTTTCTCTCAGTACAATTTAAAACCTATCTCCTGTGCTTATAATGCATATTCATAAAATAACTCTGACTTTAAAAATGAAACCATGTTTAGAAACAGGAGGGTACATCTTGCCAGTGTCATTAGGGTTATCCCTTCTCCCAAGCTATAGTTTTCCCAGCCCTTCCTAGCCATTGTTGACTAAGGAGTTGAGCTCTAACAGATGAAGTTTGAATGATCCCATTTCACTTCACAGATTGGAAAATTTCTATGGCTGTCCGTATGACTTCATTGAAATCTTTGATGGCCCACAAAGTGAGTCTTTTTCACTGGGGAGGTTCTGTTCCAGGACAACCCCAGTATTTATCTCCTCATCAAACCGAATGACCGTGGTGTTCCATAGTGATGCAATTGTCACCAACGTTGGTTTCTATGCATCCTATGAGTCCCTGGTGCAAGATGAGAACGACACAGGTAGGTCCTTCAGATACTACTTGGTAATGATGATAAAGCTGGCTGGCTGTGTCTACTGGGCAATATTGACCTGAAGGGGCCTACTCATGTTCACATGATCTATCTTGGTGAAACTGGTTGACACCAGCACTGCTGTGGAATACCATAGCCTCACATAGCTTCTCATGTTAGAGGCTCAGCATACAGTACTGAGAAAGAATGCTGGTTTACTCTATCTTGAAGCTTGTTTTATTCAAAACCATATAGAAAGAAAAAAATTGTTATTACACACTAAAAATAGGAATAGTGTTGGAATACTTAATGATCATCACTTTATACAAGGCTTGTAGGGATCTTCTTTGATCTGCATGAAGTAAACAATCCAGTATGGGAAACAAACTTAAAAGTATCCCTCCCTCCAATTACACTGCTGTTGTAGAGCAAACCCAAGGTGCTTTTGCAACTGGTTCAGAGCCGCAGGTTCTCTCCCCAAGTGTGAGGATAGAACCCTCAGAAGTGAGTAGAGTCAGCAGAAATGCCTGTTGCCCTCTAGCAATAGCAAAGAGGTGATAGAACATGTCTGTCTTTCCCAGATGTGGCCCTCAGGCTCACCAAAGGCAGCCACCACTGTGAGGGTCGGGTGGAACTGCACTATAATGGCACCTGGGGCACAGTGTGTGATGATAGCTGGGACCTCCATGATGCCCAGGTGGTGTGCAAGCAGCTGGGCTGTGGCAGGGCCATTGCGGCCCTCCGCCAAGCACATTTCGAGAGAGGAGAGGGCCCCATTATCCTGGATGATGTGAAGTGCTTGGGGACAGAAGCCAGGCTGTGGCAGTGCCTGCACAGTGGCTGGTTCATCCACAATTGTGGCCACCATGAGGACGCCGGTGTCATCTGCTCAGGTGGGTCTTGGTTTTGAGCCCAAGGTGAACTGGTGACATTCTGGCTCCAAGAGCCTCCTGGAAAGCTGGTTGCAGGGAAGCAAGGGATCCTGGGCAATCCCGAGGCACTGTTTCTCAGGCATCAGCCATCCAGAGCCCCATATGCTCATCTGTTACTCACACTATAATCATCGTAATACTTTCCTTTAAACTGGCTCTTCTGCTTCACTACATAAAGTCCTTTTAAAAGAAAATTTGATAACTTGCCCTTTATAAACAGTCAGGACCAGCTGCCACAAAAGACAATACATAACAAAGAAATCAAAGTATACTTAAAATATTTTATAAATAAACAGTGACTTTTGTAATCTAATCAATACCCACTTCTATTTGAAAATACCCTTATTCAGAGTAGAACTAAACATGAATTTCACATTGTAATACAATAAATAAGCAAGTCTTAAAATAGGAGAAGCACTCCTCAAGTTATCTCAGTCCCACCAGTGATGAGTCACACCTCTGGGAATGTTCCCTCATTTTATAGGTAACACAAAGAAATTTCCTAACAGCTGGAAGCCCAGTTTCTAGCCCAGGACCCTTATGATTCCTTTTTTTCCAATTGAGTGTCTCCAAGTAAATTCATTAGTTGAAGTCAAAAATTCCCACCTATCTCTACATTCTACTGGGAAGAGGCTAAATGGTTTATTAGCTAGATAGGATAAGACAAAGGCATAGGGAAGGTGGAGGTGCTGGACAGTTCTGAGAAGAGAGAAGTCAGGGGACAGAATCAGAGTTCTGAATGAAGCAGGAACTGAAGCCACAAACCCAGTAGGAATCACAGGACAAGGGTAGGGATTAAAGGTCCAGGAGGTTTGGAAACCAGAGCCCTTGCTGTCATGTATAGATCAGAGACACCCATAAGAGTCATGAAGCAGCAGCTCCAAGTCCTATTTCATCTCCCCCTGGAATACCTGGCCCAGTGCTATAGCCCACCTAGGGCCTTTCCACACCCTCCCTGCACTGAGTGTGTTTAAGATAATTTGGTTCTATTCTTTACAAATAGACAGTTATTCTGGGAGGCAGGACCTACACACACACACACACGCACGCATGCACACACATGCACACACACAGAGACAGAGACAGAGACAGAACTACAAAACCAAACCAACTGAGCAGATACTCTACACAAGGCCACAATTCCTGTAGTCACAGTTTGTCAAGGAAAAGAAAATGACATTGCCGTGTCTGGCAGCAGGACAAAAAATGAGCCCAGTGACCCAAAACGTGTTTATAATCATGGTAACTCAAAGGCATTCTTAGATGTCCAGATGAGGGTGAAGTTTCTCCCCAAATGAGACATTTATCTTTCTGATTTGAGTAAGTCTACCTCTGGAATGCAGTGTAATGGAAACAACCTACCCATACTTCCTATGTCTTTCACAGACTCTCTGCCTTACCCAACACCATCAGTGGCTGTGATTTATCCAACCTCAGGTAATTTTAGTTCTTCTTAACTAATCAGCTTTAACCCTGGGCAATAGATTATGGTTTGGGGCCCAATGCCATGTCTTCATGATTTATCAGCCTTGAGTCCTCTAGCAAATCTCTGAACCACAGGACACCTCAGTTTCCCCCTGATGATGGAGCCAAGGAGGATGGGGACTCATTAACTGAAAGCTGTGAGAGATTTCCCAGTGCAGAAGGCTGAGGGAACACCTGCTCAACAGTAGGACTTGCTACTTAGATGTTACCTTTTGACCTCATTCTACACCTGAGCACCATGGGGATTTATGTCTATGTAATGCTTTCTACCCATTGTAACTCAAGGCCAGCCTTGGAGGCCAGGCAGGGTGCAGATTATTCCCAGAACAAGGCATTGTACATTGGTGATTCAAAAAAGCCAGTCCACCTATACAATTGTTAAGGATGAAGATGTTAAAAACAACACTTTTCAGTTGTTCCTGGCTCCTTTGGCCTAAATAGTAGTTATGTTTCAAATTTAGCCAGCAGATCTTCCATGGCATGTCTTTGAGAGAAAAGTCAAACACGTAAAGGAGAACTAGGAGAAAGAAGTGACCTCAGTATTTCAGAGGAAGCACCAGGGTGGATTTTTCTTCATAGCAGAGATCTCTAAAGGATGCTCTCTTGAGTGTAAAATGTCTTTTTGAAATAAAAAAACAAAATCAGCCAGATGTGATGGTATGCCCCTGTAATCCCATCACCTGGGAGATTGAGACAGGAGAATCACCATGAATTCAAGGCTGCCCTGGGCTACATAGTAGCCTCCATGCCAGCCCAACTACAGTGAAGCCCTGTGAAAGAAAGAAAGAAAGAAAGAAAGAAAGAAAGAAAGAAAGAAAGAAAGAAAGAAAGAAAAAGAAACTATTAACCATCAACCTTTGGTTTTCCTCAGCTTGTATGAGTTGCTTTATATTTACTGTTCACACATCAGCTGGAGAATGAAACAAATGCACCTTACAGAGAAAATAATTCAATTTAGAATCAGACACTGTCAGTAAATGAACCAAAATCTGGAGAGCCTTGACTCTGTACTAGAGACAATCAACTAAGATTTAAATGCAATACATAATGGTTAGCCTCTTCTTAATGCTTAACCAAAATGTATAATTTTCTTCTTTTGCTTTTTATCCATTCTCAGCATCTTTTCCAAAGCCTATGCAGGTGCCCACATCAACAGGTAATCCTTTCTTCTTTCTTCAGTTGCCTTCTGTTTGTAGAGTTTGAGGTCAGAAATACGCAAGCATTGTTGTGGAAAGAAGCATTCCTCCTAGACACACCATCCATTTCCACTTTTCTCCAAAATCTCAGGCTGGGCCTACAAACAACTACTTCTACTGGCATTGGGAGTGTCTGAGTTCATCTAGAAAAATCTGTGATTGGAATGTAAGAAGAAGACAGGGCTATGAGATGCAAGATTAGGTGTGTTAGTCAGCTTTCCATTACTGTGAAAAAATATCTGAGAATGACCACTTAAAAGAGGAGAGGTTTGTTTTAACTCAGTTTCAGAGGTTTCAGTTCACTGTCAGTTGGCTCCATTGCTGTGGGCCTATCATGAGGCAGAAACATCATTGTGGGGAAAAAAGCTACTCACTGAAAGGCAGAGAGGGAGGAGAGAACCAGTGAGTGAAAGAAATGAGCTGGGAGACAAGATATCCCCAAGGATATTCCTCCCAGGACCCTCTTTCTCCAATCAGTCCCCATCTCATTTCTTACATTTTCAATCACCTGTCTATGGAGTCATAAGTTTGTTATCCCAAAATGAATTTTATTTAATTTTTTAGAGTATAATCAAAGGTATTTATTTAAGTTTTTAATTTTTATTAGTATATGTATTCAGTACATAGTGATTACATTCATCATGAAGAGTCTGTACATGTATATGACCCACTTTAAATCTTCTCCCTACATCTTTCCCATTTGCAAAAGATCTGCCTTCCTTTTAATCAAAGTAATGCACACACATTCATGAGCTACCATCAGATTTTAAGTGTGACTATTTGATAAAGGCTGGGTAGGGTTTTTTAAAGGTAAACTCACCTACATTATTTAGATGGTATTTGAAAAGAATATGAAATTTCACCGCCTTTGCTCAGATTGTACTATTTTTCTTTTTTACATGTACAGTTTCTTCAATTCCTAGAGAGCATCCACATGTCTTCAATCCAATAGGTACCTTTTCCATTCTTACATTTTGTGACTTTTTCTGAAGCTGAGATCTGGTGATTGTAAATAACAGAAATGTAGAAAAATTTTCTCTGTGGCCCTGGTGCTATGTGGAAAAGTAGCTGTGTTTATTAGAGGCCAGGGATTATAGGATGAGTTCTTCTAGTAGTAATTTTTTCAAAGATAAACCCAACTCCCCATCACCTTGGGTACAGCATCCAAAGGCCAGAACCACAACCACACTGCAGGATGTACTCTTGTAGCACCTTTAAAAAGGAACCCCATGAATCAGCACCAATCTTGGAGGCTCAGACCCTGAGAAGCAACTTCATCTGGTTCGGATCCAAAAAATCCAAAAAATGTACACAGTTGAGTCCTCTCACAGCAGAAATACTCTATCTTCTGCTGTATTTCCCAGCCCTCTGCCTCCTACATCATTCTCAAAGATATAATTCACATTTTTGTCAATTCAAGTAAAATAATACTAAATTTGTTCTGAGATTCTCAGCGTGTTCTTTGAGAGACCTCGTTTAAAAATGCAGTCTGATTGGGCAGCATTATTTCAAATTTAGAAAAGCAACATAAAAATGACACCCAAAGAATGTTATTTTTAAGTGAGTCTTCCACAAGCCAACATGGGGAATGCAGTCCCATAATGAAACTGTCCAGTGCAGAAAGGTAGTTTAGGGTACATGCTAAATTGCAGGTGCAGAAAGCAGTCATAGCTGTTCCCGTGCTTACAAAGGTCCAGCATCAGCATCTCCCTATCTAGATAGCTACATGCTACCCCGACAGCAGGCTTCCTACCAGGGTAGGATTCTCCAGCGTGGTGCAATTGCCTCATTTCACTTTGAAGGAAGATTTTCATGCAAACTCAGCTTTTGGCTCCTGCAGATCTGCCGGTGGTGAGGCTGGCTGAAGGCAGGAACCGGTGTGAGGGCCGTGTGGAGCTCCACCACAATGGCACCTGGGGGTCTGTGTGTGATGACCTCTGGGACCTGCCTGCTGCCCAAGTTGTGTGCCAGCAGCTGGGCTGTGGGACGGCCCTGGCAGCCCCCAGGGGCAGCCCGTTTGGCGATGGCTCCGGCCCTATCTTCCTAGACGACGTGCAGTGTACAGGTGGAGAGATCAACCTGGGAAAGTGCCTCCACCGCGGCCTGTCAGTGCACAACTGTGGGCACCACGAGGATGCTGGAGCCATCTGCTCAGGTACCTCTGTGAACTCTCCCATTCCCGGGCCCCCTCTCAGCCATGCAGCTTGACTCTGAATTGACAGGGGGCTCAGGTGGGGTGAATGCCTTGTCTTGCTTTGCCTGGGACTGTCCAGGCTTTAGTACTCCAAGTCCCACATCCTGGTAACTGCTTAGATGTTTGTCACCCTGGTGTCAGGAGAAGAGGGTCCCCTGCCCAGTTTCACAGCCTATTCCCATGTCTCTAAGAAGAAAGAGATCCCATGAGCACACACATATGTTGAATCAGAGAGCTGTGTCCTGCTCTGGGGCAGTTGTAACTTTCAGGAATGATTTTTTTGTGTGTGTCAAGCTCAGAAATTTCTCCAAGAAAGCTATATTATCGGGGCTGGGGATTTAGCTCAGCGGCAAAAGCGCCTGCCTTGCAAGCAGGCAGTCGTGAGTTTGATCCCTGGTACCGATAAAAACTAAAAAGACAAAAAGAAAAAAAAAAAAAGAAAGAAAGAAAGCTACATTATCTAAATACCCTTTTGATTATGGATTGCTCAAGTCAAGCCCATTCAAAAATATAAATTAAATTTTAATCCCTGTTTGGTACCTTTTGTTGCTAATTAACTCCATGCAATGAACATCTGTGATTCCTGCTCCATTGAGGGACCTCACAGCCCAGCGCCACCATAACCTCCTCAGAAGACCAGGCAGAGGTGAGGGGCCTCAATGGAGCAAAGATGTCAGTGAAGGAGAGACTATTTCTATTTTACTCTTTCAGTCAATGTTTCTTTTAAATCTGAATATTTAATCTTTCACAGTATATAGGGATAAAAATCTCTCAATAAAATGGTATCCAATGTTCATTTCCCTATTTTGTAGCCTCAAATCTCCTGAATGACCATCAGTGACACTTCCTGGTAAGGTTCAGAGAGATGCTTCCACTAAGCATTAGTAATTCAGGAAAGGGAAAGACACTGTCCCACGTCTGATCTCTCTGTGGCAGTGTGATTGTGCCAGGAAGCTCTAACCTACCACACTGGCACTGACACAAACTTGTGCACCCAATTGCTTGTGGCATTTTATTGAAGTTCACCATCACTAATGTGAGTGTGTGGGCTTTTCTCTTTCAGCTGTAGAAGTTGAACCAGCTTTGGCAGAAACAGCTCCCACCGTTGGTAAACTTCTCATTGTTTGTCTTGAAGCTTCTTAGCTATCAGATCTTTCTAAGGGACTCGCTGCAGATACAGATGTGGTGTCAGTATTTACCGAGATCCATGCTTTCCCCAGGACTGAGAAAATAAGTGCTAAATGCAAGGAGAGGCTCTACGCAGGGCCAACTGCTGCTCATCGACTTTCTGGTTCTTTTTGTTTTGTTTTTGTTTTTGTTTTGGTGCCGAAACCCGGGATTGATACTTTCTAGTTCTTATAAAATGTTTTTAGTTTACTTGGGCCAATAGACAAATTTGACCTGAAGGAAACAATGAAAACTTAAAATAGGCAGCCTGACGTCAATTCCTATCAATTTGATGGCTTAGCTCCAACATTGATATTTATCCTTAGCCTTGTAATTACCATATTTCAACTGAAAGATGAGAATGACGGAAGAAAACACTGGAATCATAAATAGCCCAGATAACCCAGGCACTGCGTTTATAAACACTAGTTTGACTTAGTTCTCTGAAACTTAGAAGCAGGATGCAAACATTTTTAAAGCTTTGTTGTTTAGGGTATGTTATATTAATAACTAAAGAAAAATTCATTCATAGTTACCTGTCATACTCCAACAATAACCCCTGAGTGTTCTTCAGATCTTTCTGACATCAGGCTGGTGGATGGGAGGATGTGAAGGGCGAGTTGAAGTCTACCACAATGGCACGTGGGGTACCATGTGCGATGATCTCTGGGCCCTCAGAGCTGCCCACGTGGTGTGCCGGCAGCTGGGCTGTGGAGAAAGCATCAGTGCCCCGGGGGGTGGCCACTTTGGGGAGGGGGCTGGACACATCCTTCTGGATGATGTGCGGTACCAAGGCAATGAGACGTCATTAGGCCAGTGCTGCCCTCTGGGCTTGTCTGTACACAACTGTGGCCACCATGAGGACGCCGGGGTCATCTGCTCAGGTACGCACCCCAGCTTTCTCTTGAGGCTGGCAGAGCTATGGCTTTGGTGAGAATCTGGAAATTAACATGAGGAGGTTTGGGTCCTATTCCCATCCTTCAAACAGATGCCCAATGCCCATTATCAAAGTTCCAAGGCTCACTCGAGCAGCGATGTATAAAGATGTGTAGCACAGCGGAGCACAGCCTGACCTTGATTCCACAAGACCGCTCCATCTTTCTCAGGCTCTTAATGTGCTGATTGGCCCTGGGCTTCACCCAACTTCTGTGAGCTCTTAGCTCTCAATCTTCTAATAGTAATCTTCAGGGACGTCCCAGATTCTCTCCAACAGCCACCCACATCTTTTTTGAACTTTAAAGCTGACCTCATAGTGCTGCTCTTAGGAATTCCACAAACAAAACCCGGTTCCTCTCATCTATTGCAGTACTATCTCCCTTTTACCTCTCCGGTTGAAACGGCTTTCTTTATTGTTGTTGTTTGTTTATTTGTTTGTTTAATTCACCTCAATTTCTGCATTATCTATGTTTTCTTCTTTCTCTGGCTAAAAAAAGTAAATTGGAAATCAAATGAAATGAAAACATCCACAACCCAGTATATTTATAGGTCAGAGACTAAAATAATTGAACTTAATTAATTCCCCCACTTATTCAACAGATACTTATCTGTGTGCCAGACACAAGTCCAGGTCTTGAAGATTTAGTACCAAATGTAGATTACCATCAAACATTCCAGTGAGAAGATTGGAATCACTTGTGCAGTTCATGATAGATTGTGAGAAGAAAAAAAATGTTGAATTAGGGGTCATAATATGCTTTATTATGCTAAGGAACCATTTTCCTCTAGTGATCAGGCTTATGTGTTATAAACCTACTTTGATTTTTAAAAATGAGAAATTAATGATAGAAGCCTAAAGTCAGAGTTAAGAAGGTTCCCAGTATTTTGCCCAGGAAATATTTATACATCACTGCATTGAATGGCCTTCCTGATCCATCATGGAATATTTTCCCCTCACCCAAGGAACATTTCTCAGTTCCTGCCTTCAAACATTTTTGTCTGTGTTTCTGTCTATGGATCCTGCTGGTCCATAGAGTACCCTTTCATGTGCAGCACCTGAAGCTCAGAGATGCAAAGAATGTGCCCAACATCATACATCCCATTGCACAAACTTTTAGCTTCGTATTTCAGAGATTATTTTGTATCTACTTTAAATGTATCTGAGGTATTGAAGTTCTAAGTAAAATGTGTTTTCTAAGTTTCTGTTTGTTTTACAATTTCAGCGTCAACCAGAGAAATGCCCAGTTCACCTGGTAATATTTTCTTTCTTGCCTTCTATAAATCAGACATGTACAGATTGCCTTCAATATGATTAGGGTTGTAGTTTTATCTCAGGTGAAACTAAGTGTGAAGTTCATGTCAAGGACTAATGTAAGGGGCTTATATATCCATCGATTGAAATGATTGAATAGATGGTCTGCCTTTGAGCACAGGGAAGTGTGCCTCCCTGTCTTTTATGCTGTGGTGTGACAGCTAGTCTCTGAGATCACATTTAGTGACATGGCTTCAGTGTATTTCTTCTGTTTTGTTTTTTCAACTATTTTATAGGACTTCCCATCTATATTTATATATTTCCATCTATAGTCTATATCTATAGATAGAATCTATAGATCTATATTTTGAGATCTATAATCTATATCTTGAGAGAGTAACAGATTACCATCACATCTCCCAAGCATGTTTCACAACACAACACACTACTTCAGTGATAGCAAATTTCAAATGAGGATTTGCATGGTTAGATAAAAGGGAGAAATATCACATCCTCTTTTGGTAATTTGGGTTCTTAGCACATTAGAGGCTCTGGTAAGTTCTAAATAAAACATCTTTTTAAAATTTGGTTAAGTTCAATTTTACTCAAATTTCTTTGATCACTGGGACCTTTTGACTGACAGTGTGATATAGGACTCAGAGTTGGAGCAAGTTCTCTTACTCCTTGGAGCCTCTGTTTCTCTAATCTATAGAAAGGGAGGATGGAAGCACTCTCCGAGACCTGTGTCCTAGAAACTAGGTGTTCTACACATGTGTCCTTTTGTAAACTTCTTCTGGACACACTGGGGACCATCCTGGGGCTTGAGTTGATTGCTGTGTGACTAAATAAGTTAGAAATACCTGTTCAACACACGGCAGTTCAACTGGAGTTTTCTCTGAAGTGTCAGCAGTTATAAAAGTGACCCTTGGTCTGTATTTTCAAAATCTCAAAATTCCTCTGTCAGGCTTGACAGAAACTAAATTCTAAAGGAAATCAGATGATGACATATATTTCTCTTTTTGTGCTTGGATCTGTGAAAATTGCCCACCAAGTGTCTTGGCAAGGACAAGGTAGATATGGTGCATCATGGTAACACTGTCCTAAGAACTGGAAAAATCCTTAGAGATTGTTTAGAAAAAAAGTCATGCATGGGCTGCCCATAGGTCAGTCTTGATGTACTAATGAGTTTACATTCACACAACCTAATTTTGTCTATGCATGTGTCAATTATCTTAGTCCAACATATTAAGAATGGAAGATTTCATGTAAGAATTCAGACCACCAACAACACAGTGGTATGGTTCTTGCCTAGCATGTGTGAGGCCCCATGAATGATCTCTAGTTCTACAAAATCATCATAATCAGTCATCCAGATTTCCAGGTGTGTGTGTGTGTGTATGTGTGTTGTGTGTGTGTGTGTGTGTGTGTGTGTGTGTGTGTGTGTGTGTGTTGTCCTAGGGATCAAACTCAAGGCCTTGTGCATACTAGGCAAGTGCTCCATCACTGAACTATATCTGCAGCCCAAGATAGCCAGTTTTGGTTGAGAAATCTAAGAATGAACCATAGTAGCATGATTTCTTCAAGGCAGCAGTAGGCTGGGGCTGAGTAGGATAGGACCACCCTTCTATGTGGTCATACGCTCTCTGTGTCCTCCTATCCTTCCAGGTACATGCTTCTCGGGGTTTATTATGTGCCTAACTCACTTCGATATGTCCTTAAAATGCATATTTTGTTTCAGTGGATTCTGGAGAGTCTGGAATTTTAACAGTGGGATAGAGATCCTGCTGGCCCATAGAACAGCCTTTCATATGCAGCAACTGAAGCCCAGAGATGGAAATAATGTGCCCAAAGTCACACATCCCATTGCACAAACAAACTAGAACACAGGGCATTTGAATCCTAGCCCCTTGTACTAACTCACCAGTATTTATTTCTTTTAGCTAAATGAAACAGAGAACAGAAGAATCAAATAGGAACCAAGCATAATAAAATGTCCTGGGGCACAGTTTTTAATGGTGTCATTTTTAAAAATTCTTTACCCATAGTTCGGTGACATAAGTGCCTGCCTGGAAAGCACAAGGTCCTGAGTTTGATTCCAAAAAAAAAATCTTTACCAATGAGCTTTCTTGATAAGGATTGTATTAAAGTATAATTTCCTTTAACTTTTGCTTGTTTTGACAGATCCTACTTCAATTTCAGTCACAGATTTGGTCCCTTCAACTGGTAATAAATTTTCTGCTGACTCATCCTCTTACTACTGATCTCAGGGATATCACTGTGTTAAGATTCTACCAAGACAGTTACACTCTATTTGTCTAGGAGTACTCAATAGGGGGCTGAGGGTTTAGCTCAGTGGTACAAACACCTGCCAGGCAACTGCCAGGTCATGAGTTTGATCCCTGGTACAAAAAAAAAAGGAGTCATTCACTGGAATATACCCTTGGTAAATAGTCCAGAAATTGGAAGTAGACAAGGGCAGCCTCTATGCAGCCAAACTGAGATCCCAGTGTTCAAATCCAAGTAAAGTGATTGAATGTACATGGAGGTAATCTACAGAGCCTGTCTCTCCTGCTTTCTGCACACACATAATGACTCAAAAGTTGGCTCTCTGGCCTCCCTACAGACTGTGTATTAGGAGAAGCAACAGGTTGCAGGTAAGGTGAAGGTACAGGGAGGGGTAAAAACTGATAGCATAGCCACATTGGCAATGGCAGGAAATGCCAGGAAATGCTCCAGTTGTCATAGAAGCACTCAGAAATAAAGATTCAATGTCATCTGAATGTAACAATCTAGAGCAAAAATGCCACGTTAGCCTCAGTGCCTTCTGAGCTACCTCTGCATTATGTCCTAAGAAAAACAATGACATTCTTCCAAATGGACCTCAATTGTACAAGTTAAAATATGTTCGATATCTTTTCTTTAAAAGAACTGGGAACCAGGTTTTATTTTAGGAAAGATTTGATTTGTAATATCACAGGGCATGTGCTTTTAATTTGGATAGTTAACTCTTAGGAAGATAGACAATAACTAGTCCTCCTGCTAAAATTTTTCTAACAAGAACTGGTAAATAAAACCACAGTAAAGGCAGAATTTTTTATTTCCAGAATCTTTGGATATTGCTATAACCACTTTAATGAGTAATTGAATTTTAGTAATTTATTTTTGGTTCTATCTTGATTTGATACAAATTATTTTAATTTCAAGTGAATTTATTAAACAGTTGTCTACATCTTAGTCAAACTCTTTGATTCTCTAGTAATCTTTTATTTTGAGTTTTCAAATATGTTTATAGTGGTCTGATTCATAAAGGCCATCTCCGGATCCTCTGACAGTGAATGAATTCTGGGAAGCCCAGCTTGATGAATGGGCCAAGGGGGAAAATTGTTCAGCTAATTAAACCAAATCAAGCCCATGAAAATACACACTGGCCCAAGTGGCCATTTACATCATCACTTACTCATGGCAGGCATTTCTCCTGGAGGCTAGCCTAGGAGTGGAGGGTGTGACTTGGAGGCAGTGGAGGATCGGGAGATGGGCTGCCCCAGTTCTCTCTGAACAGAAAGACAAGCCTGGACAGTCACACTGATCTATGATTCAGCGTCACATCTCCTGTATCTTCTACAAGCATGTATGCTGACATGACTAATTCTATCTTCTCCTTTTGGTTTGCTTCCAACTTCAGGCTCAACCCCTATACCCTCCCTTTCAGGTGGAACTGTCAGGGGTCCTGTTAAGTGCCTATTCTTGGGGTTATAAATATAAAACTAGCCTGTTTCACAAAAACTTTGTCCCCAGCATAGCCTCAGTAAAAGTGGAAGGTTGAGAGTCCACTCCATTCACTCTTTTTTCTTTTATCTATAGATTTTTCTTCAATCTTACCGGAAATAAGCTTTCCATCAGGTAAAGTCTTTGTCTTTATATTATTTAAATTAATGAACAGAGCTTTTTATTTATATGGAAAACACATTTATTTAATTATCATATTGATCACAAAATAAATCGCAATGAAATGATACACTGGACTTTTTTACACTCATTTTTAACTAGTGTCTTAATTACATGCAGATGCATCTTCAACCCTAGCAGAAATAGATGCTCCCTCTGGTAAGGTTTTCTGCCTGTCCTATTTCTAAAGTTAAATGTCAGCATGATCAACTTTTCCTCTAGTTGACTAATGAACGGATGTGCTGAATACCCTGTCTATCAGGAAATTCCACACCCCCGGAATTCAGTCAAAGACATAGAGATGGCCCCTACAACAGGGATCACCTGCTGCCTCCTGCCTGGTCTCGGTTAGATATGCCCAAGGAATGCCAGGGCTAAGGGCCCATACCTAACCTGCTTGTCTGTGTGTGTTGTGTCATAAGTCATACTTCAAATTAATCAGCATACTCCCCCATACAAACACAAAAAAATTGGCTTCTGACAATGTTAACTTACTGATTTGCTCTTCTGTTTTCCTTTCTACTGTTAGTCAATCCAGAATACTCTTCTCCATTGGCAGATATTACCCCCACATCAAGTGAAGTACCTTTTTCAGCAGGTATGCTATCTGCCTTCGCAGTCCTTGATGAGTGACTGTCTGAGAACTCCTAGCCTGGCAGGAATTAAAACATCCAGAAAAAACACTTCTTGCTTCTCCAGGAGAGGTTAAGTGAGAGGCAGAGGTAAGGAGAGATCAAATAATTCTCCAGCTTTCAGGCCCTCCCCTTCGCTGGTTATAAAACTGAACACAATGAGTATAGATGCTGGGCACCAGAAGAACAGGATAAAAAGGCCTCAGACATAGACCCTGAAGGAGACTAGAGATGATTTAAAAAGTTATTTTTAAAAGCTTGCAGGTGAGTCCCCTGGACAATTGCTGAATACAGATTCACCAGCTCTGGGAAAAGCTTAAATATTTCTATCAGATGCCTCTCTGATGTCACAGCTGTTGGTTATGGACTCCTTGGAAGGGTGATAAATTGAACAACCATCCTAATTTTGGAGGAAAATGAGACCTAGAGAAAAAAGATATTTGCCTACAGTCACAGAACGAGAAAAGACAAAAACCAAATCTCCCAACTCCCATTCAAGGTCTTTTCAGATTCTAGGCTTTGCTAATGAATCCATTGGTGTGATTCCTCCAAGTCCTTGTGGTACTGATGTCTACCAGGAGAAAAAGATGAAAAAACAAAGGTATGAGCTCAACAGGACAGGTTTATTTCAGAATAACCTGAGAGGGACCATCCTGGCACTGGGACCACGCCAGGTAACTCTTGTGCAGGTTAGAAGGCCTTTTATAAGGTCACAGGTACAACGGGGAGCTGTGAAAGGAAAACCAAAATAGGACCTTCAAGGCAAAAAATTCACTAGAAAGAAGTTGTGGCTACCTTCCAGAGACAGAACCTGAGAACATACAGCGAGTTGCTATTGCTTATCAACAGAGAGCTAAGTAATGATGGGAGTTATAGGTTACACCTGTACTGACTAAGCCTTATGAACCCATGACTGTACATTTTCAGCAGGTGTACAAGCATAGCAGGAGGAAGAGGTTTAACATGATTGCTATTCAGCCTAGAATGGTGGTGGTTGAATTCCTTCATTCCAGGATCTATGGTTAAATAAAGAAAATGGGCAGCGCATTTCCTCCTTAATTGGTTACTGCTAATTAGGGACTCTGACAGCTGAAATTTTGTCTGGACTGAAGAAGAAAGACCATACTGACATTGTCTTTAGAGACTGCCTGTAAAATAGCTGCAATCCCATTGATGAAAAAACTTTGAAACATTAATTAGCCATGCCAATAAACAGGTGAATAAGAAAAGAACAGAACTATGAAAGTGGACTTCTATGAGTCCATGCAGGGGGTCCTGGGACATTTATTATCCTGTTTGTACCTCTGTGTCTCTCTCCTCAGAGCTGTCACATTGTCACGAGTATCTAGGATAAAAGTATGACATGTTTTGTGAAGCATGGAGCATGTGTCTCTTTGGGCAGCTATAAGGAGATCTAAAGGCATGCAATTTTGCAAAACTATTTTTTTAATTTGGTATGTTTCTTCTGCTAACAATGTTACAGTTTTGCAAGTGGCATTCAATGCATGGGCTAGGGATTAGGCAAAGTCCTGTACATCCAAGTCCATCTTACTGGCAGCTGTGCCTGGAAGGATCACAGGTAGGACCACCAAGGAGTATGTTTTATATGGTAAACATATTTTACATTGGGATGCAGTGGTATCCCATTGCAAGTGCAAATCAACTCCCTGTATGTTCTCAAGCCTTGTCTCTGGTAGGTACCCACAACAGCATCCCAGTTTTTAGATTGTTCTGAAGAGAGCTAAGAATATAAAGATGTACCCATGTGCATCTTTCTGCCCAATTTTCAGGTAGATGAGGTCAGTTGTACTAGCTGCACACATATATGTCCTGATGGAACCATATCTGTGGGAACTGTTTCATGATATTTTTCTCTGTTCCACCATACATGAAGAATAGTAGCATATGTGATCTTAAGACACAGGTAATCACGTACCTATCCTATCATGCACTTAGGATCAGAATATTGTTCACCATGTAATAGGGTTCTTTATGGTAGCATATTTAGATACTACTCATCCCCAGCCACTGGAGAAAGCATATCCTATGAGTGGCTGACCTGCTTTACTACATAGGAGCAAAGTTTCTATGACCTGGCAGTGTTCCTCCCACCAGCTCCTTGCATGTTTCAGCAAGACAAAGCTGCTCAATTTTCACCTGTCACTGAAGCAAGTTGTCAGGGGAGAGACTTCCCTCTGCACTTGTGGGAATTTCTACACACACCTAGCAGTGGAAGACATCATGGACCTGTGCATAAGCATGGGTGCATGAAACCATATTATTTGCCATACTTTCCCTAATCACACAACTCTCAAGAACTAGCAAGAACTTTGCCACTCTTTGGCAGTGACTGTTCATTCTCATTGTTACTTCAGCTGCTGCAGCCTTTAAATCTGAAAGAAATCTGAGTTGTGAGTGGCAGAAAACAGATTTGTAACAGCAAACAAAAACATTGAAATGATACCTGGGATTTGGAGGCAGATTTGCTTTTCACCAACTGATAGCAATCAAGATCATTCCCAAAATATCAAGCCTTGATCCTTGGAAGTTTAGGGCTTATATGGGATAAGCAAGCAGGAAGTACACAAGCAGAGTGTTTGCCAGTTATTGATTAGTTCCTATAATATGCATCACAGTGACCAGCCATTTCTAGGAGACAGAAGTAATAGGAACTTGTAACAGGAATTGTTACCTGGACAACTAACAGACTGGCTGAAGGTAGGGCATTTTCTGCTACAAAATGAGAATACAAAAGGAAAAGAAACAATTTGTATGGAAATAGAGTCACATAAAGGATCCCTGAAGCTAGAGATCACAAAGAATCTCTAAAAGATCATACAGGGTGAGGGGGTAGTAAAGGGGTAATTCCTATGCCAGAATGAGAAATATTTTAAAATAAATCAGAGGGAAAAGATTCACTCAGTCACCAGTTTCTATTATTGGAAGTAAGTATGAGATCTTGATCAAAGTGAGACCTATGAGGGAGCAGACAAGGGGAGGTTTAATCAGTTTTAGAACAAAGAACTGAGCCTACCAGAGTTGTGAGGATTGTTTGCTGAAGTCCACCATTCCATTTAGGGTGCAAGGGTTCTAGTGATGCCCTCATGTAGACCCATTTGCCTGGCATGAATGACAGCTTGAACCCATTAGGCAGCAGGGCTCCTTGGGAAAGGTAAGATGCATATGACCGCAATGAGGTACGGGTTGTATTTAACAGGAATAAGAGTAGAGAACTTAGAGTGAGGAATTCTGGTCCACTTAGGATTTGAAATCTAACTGTCCAGTGGTAAGTGGCCTTCTGTGCATCATCTTAAAGAGGCTTAACATGGTGAGTTTCCAGGGGAGAGCTCTCAGCTTAAGGAGGGCCACGGGTAGGAGGTGAATCCAAGGTTATGTTTGGATTGTGCGTTCAGTGATTGTGTTCCTTAAGATCCCTTTTGCCCTTTCTATTTTTCCCAATGACTGGGATGAAAAGGAATACAAAAACGCCAATTTATGTTAAGTGATTCTCTAGATGTTGAGAAATCTGAGAGGGAAATTCTGATCCATTATCCAACTGTGAGAAGGCTGAGAATGATCGCAGTTAAAAGAATGTTAGCCACGGCAGAAACCCTTTCATTGGTAGTGGGTAAGGTTTTTGTCTGTCCAGTAAAAATAGCAGTAAATAACCTGTTCTTTTAACAGGAAGAACATGACTGAAATCTACTTGCCAATCTTCAGCTAGGCTGGTGGCAGGCGTGTTCCTTCAGATGTCTTTAGAAACAAGGCTCTACTGTTTTCTTACCTTTCCTTTTTTTCAAATCCTGGTTACTCTGAAGATATATAGGGATAAAGCTCAGTGAAACCAAAGTTTAGTATTTCATTTTTACTTGCATTTAATAGCCTCCCTTCCTTCTCTCCTTTTTCCCCTTCTCTCCCTCTTTCTTGCCCCCCTTGCCTTATTCATAACCCCAATTCCATGCCCCATTTCTCCCCCTTTTTTTTTCCCACTCCAGTCATGACTCCATTTTGGTCAGGAAATTTCTTCATTGACTCTTGACATCCCATGAAGTGAGTTTTTCTTTGTAGACCTGGTTCATGGCAACTGTGTAACCTGGTCTTACACATAGATTAGGTGACACTCATAAATCTTACTTCCTTTATGAAAATATGGCAGCCCAAGTCACTTCCTGTTCCTGTAGGAGGAAGTGCTTCTTGGAGTGTGCAGGCAGATATGTGGCCATAATCCTTACCTTCCTTCCTTCTCAGCCCTGATTCACCACAGGGAATCCAAGGTGAATGAAAATCTCACACCCTACGCTTCTGAAAAGCAGAATAGTTAGAAAAAAGTATGTATTTTGAGACTTTACAGGTTTGAATGATAGGTGGCCTGATCATATTATATCATTCCTCTGAGTTTCTATTTCCTTATCTCTAAAATGGTGGTAATATGTACCTGGATTAGTCATAAGGACTAGAGTCATAAATGATCTGATGCATTGCCATTGCTTAAATGAGAATTGTTATTGATCCACCATGCAAAACACCAATTTCTTGTAAAACTATTTCATTCCCGAACAAGCAAATTCACAAAAAATGAATGTACACTGCTTATGAAATAGGCTGGTTTTCATAAATTTGTAGTCTACAGTATAAAAAATGTCAATGAAATCAAACTTAATGCTTTGTTTTCACTAATTTTTTTGGCAGCCAAAGACTCACTTTCAATGCAAATGACACCATCACCTGGTAATGATCATATGTCTATTGCTAAATTAACACTAAAATTTTATAATTTATTGTTATAAAATCTACTGTTAAATTTCCTGCCTTGCTTCATATACTTTAGTATAGAATTACATCTTTTATACATGACTTCTCTCTTATTTGAGTTTTTGATTTCATTTTCAGCCTCTATAAAAATGTCTCCTATAAAATCTAGTGGTTTTTAAATTCTTCTTTTCAAAACTTCATTATGACTTCTTTATGACTACTTAATCATTTTATTTTTGAAGGATAAAGGCTATCTGACACCACTTGTTACATTTTGATGCTAACAATAATGGAGGATTTTTGTATTCAAAACAAAAGTATTAATGTCTGAAATTAGAGAAAACCTTTGGTTCTGGGGTTTGAACCTAAATGAGTTTGAAGGCAAGCATTTCTAAAAGTTTTATTTCTTTACTTTTTTTACAGTTACAATTTCAATCGAAGAAATGATCCCTTTACCTGGTAATTTTTGTTTTATTCCTAATCATTAAAATGACCCTATATCTATTAATACCATTAGGATTATATTTCTTTTTTATTTTAAGTTCCCTACTATTTGCAAAAGATAATTATGAGTTTGTAAGTATGTATGTGCAGATATACACACTATAGATTAGAAGCCTAAATTCACCCTCCCAAGGCCCTAATCAGAAGGTACTTACCTGGATACACAGTTCACATTCTTTGTTCTTTTCCTCTCCCTCACCCCATCTCCCTCTTCTTTTGGTGCTGGGATGCAGGGCCCCAGGCTTACTTGCATCTACCACTGAGCCATGCTCATAGTCTCATTGTTTCTGAGATTCATCTGTGTGGGTCCACATACTGGTGACGTATTTCTTTCATTACTTAGTAATATTCCACTGTACGCATAGACCACAAAATATCCATAGCTCTGTAGATAGGCCTTGGGCTGTTTTCAGTTTTTGTTACTGTGGAGAAATCTGCTATGCACAAATCTTTCTGTGGGCATATGTTTGCTCTTGCTTGGTGAATACACGAGAGTGGGACAACCAGGTTATGTAACGTAGATTTATTCACAGTTACTCCCTAAGAGTAAAAATAATTTCATAGAACATATTTTGTTTGATGAGTCATGTTAGTGCCTCAATTTAGAGCAATTATATTTCAAGGATTTGGAAGGTTTTGTTTGATTTTTACATACATATCCTTTACCCATCCCCATCCTGTATTGGGGATTGAACTCAAGTCCTTCACACTGAGTTATGTCCCCTGCTCCTTTATTATTACTGTTATTATTATAGCAGGATCTTGCTAAGTTGCTCAGGTGGAACTTGAACTTGTGATCTTTCTGCCTTAGCCTCCCACAGCACTGGGATTGCAAGCATCTACCCCACCCTCAGCTACTGAGTTTTGGATTAGGTACTTGGATGTCTAGGAAACGGATCCGCATGGGGGTGGGGGGTTGGAAAGGGAAGGGAGGAGGGAAAGGGAAAAGAGACAGAGGCAGAAAAAGAGAAAGAAACAGAGAGACGGGATAAGAATTAACATACGGGGGCGGGAGCAGACAGCAAAGCCAGAAATGGAATTCACCCAGCGCTAATTCTTCCACCGACTTCTCCTGCCCTACAGAGAAGCCCCTGCGCCTGGCGGGCGGGAAGAACCGCTGTGAGGGCCGCCTGGAGGTGCGGTACCAGGGCGAGTGGGGCACCGTGTGCGACGACTTCTGGAGCATGAAGAATGCCCGCGTCGTGTGCCGCCTTCTGGGCTGCGGCCGCGCCCTGGGCTCCCCGGGTCGTGGTCGCTTCGGCCCGGGCTCGGGACCCATTCTGCTGGACGACGTGCGCTGCACAGGCACCGAGGACGCGCTGGAGCGCTGCAGCCACGCGGGCTGGGCGCGCCACGACTGCCGGCACCAGGAGGATGCGGGCGTGGTCTGCTCAGGTGCAGCTCGCAAGGGTGCTCCCCGGGGCCCTAGGGGTCCCTGAGCACCACCATTCACCACCGCCACTACCACCACCCCACCCCCCACCCCGTAGCATAAGGCTTGGTGAAGTGTCCATCTCTTAGCATAACGAAGGGAACTGGCTAAATACTCCTCCTGGTCATGAAGAGTTTCAACATCCAGGTTGGCAACTGATCAGTTTTATCTAATTGCAGCATTCGTTCTGCAGTAGGTAAAAGATTATGAGATCAAAAGAACAGGTGACAGTGTCATGAAATGATCAGGAGCATAGAACTTGATGCTGGTATTGAACTACAGCTTGTCTAAGATCCCTTTTCAAACTCTGAGGAGGGCTTGAAGGACACAGCCGTTTCAGAGGACACTGCATCACCTTGCCTTAACTCTCAGAAGTCCCAGGGATACCCTACAGTGCCCTAGATTCTCCTGTGCTCTGTGCATACAAGATTTGGCCTGTATCTTTTCTGAAATACATTTTATTGTCATCCAACTTCTTGACAATCTGACTTGCATAGGTTCACTGCCTGCTCTATGCAATAGTACTTCCTGTTTGTCCTAAGTTTGCCCTAAATTCATCTGTGCAAATCTCAAGAAGTTAGGAAATTCTAAGACTCACACAAGTCTAAGCTCACCTTGTCTGTTCCATTTTTAGTTTTTTGCAAGTGATCAAAGGAATTGTTACCCTTGCTTTTACCTCTATGTAGGTATTTTGATTAGACCTGGGACCCAAATAGGAAAGCTGTCAAAGCACCTAAAGATTTTAATCATGCAGAGAGCCAAGTGGTTTGAGTTTGTTGCTGGAGTCAACCTTCAAGAGCCTTATTTTTACGATGTCTCTTCTTAGTCCAGTCCAGTCCTGGTGCTGTCAGAGGACCCACTGTCCATGACAACTCATTTTCCTTTCTCTGATTATATACCAATGAAGCTTCGTTCCATGTAGTACAGTGTTTGAAGTATCAATAGTCTGGGGCCCAGGATGTCTCAAGGAGTAGAATGAATCTCTCTGGTCATGTTTCCTAAGCTGAGTCTTTGCCCTGGGAAACTGTCCTGTCTTGCTTCTAAGCTAGAGCAGCCCTTGAGGAGCATAGATTGAGGGTCATAGACTCAGTCATTCCCAGTCTGAGGCCCAAAATATGCCACATGTGTGGAAAAGGGCACCAGATAGAGTTTATAGATATGACAGTGTTTATATTCTTTGAAGCTTTGTGTTTACTATTTTTTTGCTCTAACAAATCTTGGAATTGAGGAAGTGGTGTGTTCTCAACACTACTTCACATATGCCAGAACCTGGCTCCAGCAGGAGACTCTGGGCCCTCTTCTCCTCTGCATGATCTGGAATATTTTCATGCCCTGATTATTTTAGCCTAAATAGTGAGCCCATTCACGTATGTTTTTCATCTACTGCTAGTTATAATGACCTCTTGCAGTGTTTCAGCTCTGTTGACACTTGTTTTTATTATCTCCCGTAACCAGGTCCAGCTAACTCTGTTGTACCTAAGCACAAAGGTAAAGTCACTCTCTCACCCTGAGAAAGAAGGAGCTAAGAGAGAAGCCAGTGTGGAAGAAAGAACAGGCTTCAAGGGGGGATTGGCTGTTGTGTTTCCACTGAGATCTCTCACTTTCATCTGTGTGTGGGGCTCTAGGAGATTGGGGAAGTCGTACCTTTGTTCCCAAGCTCCTTCCCTCTGTGTCTCCTCTAATTCTTCAGTTTCCTTCCATGTAAAGGCCCAGATGAACACATGTTTGGGTTCAGGTGTTCTCACCATGGGAAGTGAGCTGTCCTTTAATCTTTACATGGGCTCTGACTTGTGACTAATGGGACACATGCTGTGTGTAGGATTTTCCTGCTGGATGTAGGATGGGCTAATAGCCTTTTTGAAGAGAGGGGATGTAAATAAAATCAGTGAAAGTGAAGGGCAGGCTAGAGGGTGAAGAGAACTGAGCCAGCACCAGCCCAGAGCACTATCCATGAGACTTTTAGAAAATAAACATTCACTCAATCCATGGCTTATACACACAATACAGCAGGTTCTCCTTGTGATGATCTTCCTCCTCCTACAGCTCAGCTCTCCTGCTTGCCCCATCAATTCCAAGCTGTCATTGACCGAGGCTACCTCCGGAGACTGGGGTATTCCTCCTGGGACATCCACCTAAATGATAAGCTGTGTCGTCCCCAAGTCACTGGGAATTACCTGATCTTCAACATTCCTTATGGCCACTGTGGTACTGTCCAGCAGGTAAGGAACTGACCAGGAGGTGGTACCATCTATGAATGGAAGCCATAGAGTGTCCATCTATCTGATTATGTTTCTAACTAAGTAGCTACATTCTACATTTCCAGAAAATATGCATCTATAATACTTGTGAATAATAAGCCTGCTTAATGTCTGTTCAGTTTTCCTTGAATGCATGCTTGTTTCACAAAACAATGGCAAAAGAAGGGAATGAGTTTACCAAAGACCTAAGGAAAGTATACAGATATGGTATCTTTTGTCTTGGTATATTTAACAATGAAAGATTTTCCAAATCAAACTCTTCATGCTGTTCTTGTTCTTTTGCATCTCTGTTTAGACATATCCCCAAATCTCACTTTTGCAAGTTAGATTCATTCAAATAGTGCATAATGCTAAATAATCTAACTCCATACTTCACATTTTATCTGTTACTTGAGTGTGTACATCATGATCATTCTTACCATCTTTCTCTGAAAATTTACTCTTTACCTCAGAGGATTGTACCCCAGGAGACATACTGGAAGTCCCCAGTGTCTGGGAGAATAGTGGCTCCCAGAAGTCACAAGGAGGGCCCTGTAAATGTCCTTTGTCTGGCCCAGCTCCCCCAGAAGGGCCTGTCTGGCCCAGCTCCCCCAGAAGGGCCTATGCACTGGAGCCAAACATAGCAGAGTCAGCAACCATGTGGGGTGATACCTGGTCCCAGGCCACCCTAAGGAAACAGTGTCATGGGAAGGTCCTGAGTCAGTAAGTGAACAACCTCGTAGGGGCTGAGGATACGGATCCCTGGCCCATGGCTCTTACATTCAAGCAAATGGAGACAGGTACTGCACAAGCATACAAATGAAAATCCTTTTTATGATGAAGAAGGTAAAGAAGACAGCAAAACAGAGAGCTTGAGAGGGTGGAAAGGAAGCTAAAGAATCACAACTGAATGATGAGTTGAAGAAGCTAGGAAAGGGACAGAAGGAGCATGCCATGTAGGACTCTGGCTAGTGCAGGTTCCAGGGCCAGCAGGAAGCTGGAGGGCTTGAAGAAGAGATTGGGGGCAGCATCAGATTGGAAGTGGGAGGGTCAAATGGCCTTGGAATTTGGCTTTTATTCTAAACTGTGCATTCTCAAAGAGGGCAATATAGCCCTCGTGGGGGAATGTATGCTCATTCTTAGGGGCCAAAGCAGTTATATATATCTCACAAACAATTTGTCGAATTAAACTTTCATACTTGGGTTGAGAGAGACAACAGGTGGAATAAGAAAGAAGAATCTACAAAACTCTTTCTGAGGGCCATGAAAGGGAAATGGTGGAACAAGACTGGTCTATGCTAACAGATGAGCAGTCCTTGGAGAGTTGTGAGACAGAAAGTCACAGGATCTGAGTCATGAAAGCTGAAACTCCCTGGAGCAAAGGCCTCTGGCTAAAGTGAGCCTCTGAGTGTCCACACAAGGCATAGGAAGAAAGCAGAGCGAGGTAGTGGCCCCTGCCTATAAGTCCCCAGCTCCTCCTCAGCCTCTGAAACAATAGGGTATCTGGAGAGAGGTAGGAGACATAGCTTCAGGCATCACCACCTAACCTAGGAAGGAAGGAACCTATCAATTTGGGAAATGCTCCTCACACATTATGTCATCCTTTCACGGCCTTAAGCACCACAGAGGTCTGGCCAGGTGCTCCTGCCTCCCAGGATATCGACCAACTGGTGCTGGGCTGCAGTAGAAAGGTGAAATATTTTCACTAGCTTGTTTGGGAACCAGGAATCCTGGCCATCAAACTGTCCTCTCATCCTTGCAGAAACATCTGGGCTCTCTCAGCTACTCCAACTCCATCAGAGGCCATCTACGGGACCACCCTGGCCGAGTCATTGTTCGGCACAAGGTGCCCCAGGTGAAGCTCACCTGCAGAGTGGACAGCCCATCTGCTGTTGAAGTCATTCATGAGGCTGATGACACCCAGACAGAAGGTGCCAGCTACGATGTGTCCATTATATTTCGTCAGTTACCTGCATCCCAACATGGTGGGCACATGGCATACTATGACAACCAGAGGGAAGAGGTATTCCTCCAGGTCACCCTCCATAGCTCCAACCCTAATGTGTGGCTCTTCGTGGATACCTGTGTGACTTCTCCAGATCCCAGTGATTTTACCACCGTCACATATGATTTGATCCGGCAAGGGTAAGAAAAACAGAAGATCCTCTGCAGTGGGCTTTTATAACCAACATGGCATTCCTTTAGGGAACCTCTCTCTTCTGAGCCAGTTAATCCTAAGTCAAAACATTTTGTAAGAATTTTTTCCATGCCCCGGAGACCAAGTGAGGCCTCTCTTCAGTGCTCTGAGCCCAGGCACGGATAGTAAAGGGCCTCCTGGACAACCCCCCTTGATTCCCCTTAGAGCCCTGGGCAGTGTCCTTGCTGCCTGCCCCCTTTTTCATACCCATGTTTCTCTTCTTTTCTAGTTTGAGGACTTTTAATTGACTATTCACTTAAAGTGCAAGTCTTTAGAGCTTTTGACATTGAAAGGCTGATGGAATTTTCCAAGCTGAGCTCTTAATTATTATATTAAGACCTCTTGTGACTCCTTTGGTTAGCCAAATGACTTCCCAAGTTAGAAGCTTGGCAAGCTATTTGCCTTTATACCTTTTTTGTGCTCTAACAGGGGCAAAATATTTATGAGTGAGCAACCAGTTAAAAAATAACAAAAACTCCTCACTCACTCAAGGGCAGCTTTCGTATTGCTGAGGGCATGCTGACAACAGTGTAAAGCCCTTGGAAGGCACTGTCATACCTGTTCTAAAGGCCAGGGGAGGAGCAAAACAGCTCTTGCCACAGGTGGCATAAAAGGTGTTATGCATGACACGAAAGGTACACAGGAGTAGCACTAAACTGCCAGATACAGGTGCAACCCCTTTCTCTGAATAGGCTGCACCCCCTAATAATACATTCAACTAAGAACTCGTTGGTGTGTTCATTCAGTGGTGAAGTGAGTGCCCTTGAAATCCAATTACCTCTTCAAGAGTCTTTTAACCCACTCAGGTTGGCAATCAAGATTAACTGCCAGTATGGTTACTACTTACCTGTACTTTGTAGCTAAAGCAGCCATAGACAATATTTTTGGTTGTGTTTCAATTGAAGTTTCTCTAAGGGCACTAAAATTAGAATTTTACATAATTTTCACATGTCATGTGAAATAGTATTTTGTTAGTGATTTAAAATCCTATAAAATGCATTCTGAGCTCATTGTCTATACACAACGATCTGAGGTAGAGTGGATTTGGCTAAGGCACTTTTGCCTGGCACTGATCTGCACTGCATCCCAGCTCTCCAGGGATGCTGTCTCTGAGATTTTAAAATCAGGATGCTTTTAGCATCATAGAACACACTGTGCTCATGTTTTCTTAAACTTTTTTTCTAATGTGTTTCCTTGATGAAAACATCTTTTGTTCTCTCCTCTATTGTTTTTTCATCCACTTTTATTAGTGTTAGTTTGCAGCATATAATGAGTACATCCATTGTGGAGCAGTGGTAAGTATGCATATTGTGTCTTGGTCCTTTTTCTTCCCTTTGTCTTACCCTCCTCCCACCTCCATTCATTCCTTGATGCCCTATCCTTCTGCAAAATGTTTATTTTCCTATTTCTCACTGTCTATTGTCTGTATTTTATTTCACTCTTTAAATTTATATGTCGTGCTCTTGTTTTCTCCATGATCTTGTTAGCATCTGTTTTTTGTTGTTGTTGTTGGGTTTTTTTTTTTTTTTTTTTTTTTTGAGTTTGTGATGACAGCCATTCTTTCTGGAGTAAGATGGAATCTCAGTGTTTTGATTTGTAGGTCTCTACTAACCAAAAATGCTAAGAATGTTTTTCATGTTCCTATTGGCTATTTTTACTTCTTCTGAGAAATATCTATTCATTTCAATTGCTCATTTTTTTATTTTGTCTTCTTTTTTGCAGTATAATCTCTCACTTTCTCTTGTCTTTCTTTTTTGAGTTTTTGTATATATTCTAAATACTTGTCTTTGGTCTAAGAAGTAGCTGGCAGAAATTTTTTTCCATTTTGTAGGTTGTCTCTCCACTTCGTAAGTTGTTTTCTTTGCCATACACATGCATTGAGTCTTGATATTATGTCTTATGCAGTTGGGATTCTGTTCAGAAAGTTCTTAGGTATGTCTGTCTTCAAGAGTTTTAGCTAATTCATTGTCCAGAAGATTCTGTGTTTTCATTTTAATATTTTGGTCTTTGATCCATTTAGATTTTATTTAGTAAAAGGTGAGAGATATGGGTCTAGATTCATTCTGCATGTAGGTAACCAGTATTCCCAGCACCATTTGTTGAAAAGGCTATGTTTTCTCCAGCCAGTGTCTTTTTAGTCCATTTATCAAGGGTCTGATGACTAAATGTTCCTGTGTCTTCTATTCTGTTCTGTTAGTGCTGTACTGATTTTTATCATTGTGACTTTGTAACAACTATTTCAAGTGCTGCTGTATTTCAACAGGATTATCCTCCCTAGTTTGCTGTTGTTGCTTGGGATTACTTTTACTGTGCTGGGTTTTTTCTTTTGTTTTGTTTTGTTTTGTTTTGTTTTGGTTTGGTTTGGTTTGGTTTGATTTGGTTTGGTTTGGTTTGGTATGGGTTGGTTTTTTTGTAACAGGAATCAAACTCAGGACCTGGCACCTGGCATGCAGGCTCATATGCCACTGAGCTATATCCCCAGCCCTAGGTCTCTTTGGATTCCATAAAAATCACTCTTTCTACTTCTGTGAGAAATGCTGTTTGATATCATATTGAGATTGCATTAAATCTGAATCAGTTTTGGTAATGTAGCACTTTGACAATATTGGTTCTGATGTCCTCTTCAATCTCTTTTCTCAGAGACACTATTGTTTTTGTATTATTAACAGTATGACCTTCTTGAATTCTTTTGTTTTATGTCCTTTCTCTCTCTCTCTCTCTTTTTTTTTTTTTTTTTTTTTTTTTTGGTGGTACCGGGGATCAAACTCATGACCTCACACTTGCCAGGTAGGCACTTATGCCACTGAGCTAAATCCCCAGTCCCTGACATTATTGTTTTTGTTACAGGGGTCTTTCACTCCCTTGGTTGGGTTAATTCTTGAGTATTCAATTTTTATTGTAAATGAGACTGTTTTCCTAATTTCTTTCATGGTAGGTTCATTGTTGATGTATAGAAACATTGATTTTTGTGTGTTGATTTCTTATCCTGAAACTTTGCTAACTTTATTACTTCAAGGAGTCTTCTTGGTGCACTTTTTGGGTCTTCTTAGTAAATAATTGTGGCATCTATGAATAGGAATAGTTTTCCTTCTTTCTTTCTTATGTAAATCCCTTTTCTTTCTTTTGCTTTATTGTTTTGGCTAAAGTTTTGAGCACTATGTTGAACAGAAATGGTTGAAAGTGGAAACTATCTTATTCCTGATTTTAGAGGAGAATTTTTCAGATTTTCTTGATTTAGTGTGATATTGGCAGTGTTTGTTTTCATAAATGACTTTTATGAATTTAAAGTAAGGCCCTTATATACCTATTATTGTTAGGGTTTTTAATCATGAGTGGATGCTGGATTTTGTCAATGGCTTTTTTCTGTGTCTATTGAGATGATCTTGTGATTGGTTGGATTGTGTTTTTTTGTTTGTTTGTTTGTTTTTTTGAGGTAAGCTTTCACTATATGCATAGTTCAGGCTGGCCTTGAACTCACTATGTAGCCCAATTTATAGCCTAGCTCATCTTGAACTCACAGAAATCCTCCTGTCTCTGCCTCCTGAGTGCTGGGTTTACAAAGATGCACCACCATGCCCAACTTGATCTTGAGATTTTTGTCACTGCCTCTGTTTATATGATGTATTACATTTATTGACTCCTGTTTGTTAAACCATTCTTGTATCTCTGGGATGAAGCCAACTTGGTCATAATATATGATTTTTTAATGATTTGCTGCATTCTGTTTGCCAATATCTTATTAAGGATTTTTGCATGTATATTTATTAAGGAAGTTGACTTGTGGTTTCTTTTTTTAAAGTCTTTGTCTGTTTTTCATCTCAGGATAATGTGATAATGTTAGCTTCCCTTTCAATTTACCTGAAATTCTGGTAGAATTCTGCTGTTAATCTTGCAGGTTCTGTGCTTTTTTTGAGGGGGGTGGATTGTAAGAGACTTTATTACTGCCTCTGTTTTGTTGCCTGTTATTGATTTAGTCAAAATTTTTATATCTTCTTAGCTCAATTTTGGTACTTCATATGTGTCTAGGAATTTCTTATAGATTCTCTAATTTATTGGAATGTACATTTTTGAAGTAGTTTCTTATAATCCTCTGGAGTTTATTGGTGTTGATTAGGGTTTCACTTCTAATTGCGTTGATTTTTTTCTTTTTTGGTAAGATTGGCTTAGGCTTTATCAATCTTGTTTATCCTTTCAAAGAATCAACTCTTGGATAAATTAATCCTTTGTATTTTTTCATAGTCTCAGTTTCATTAATTCCATTCTAATCTTTATAATTCTTTTCCTTCTATTAAGTGTAGAGTTTGGAGTGATGTAGTATTCTAGGGATCTGAGATGCAGTGTGTCATTTATTTGAAATTGCTCAAATCTTTTACTGTTCTTTTGCTCTTATAGCTTCCACAGCTATAACCTCTCCTGTTAGAACTGCTTTATATATTCCACAGATTTTGATATGTTGTGCTCCCACGGTCATTAATTATAGGAAATTTTAAATTTGTTTTATGATTTCTCCTGTGATCCAGTGGTTATTCACTATTGTTTAATTGCTATATGCTTCTGTAATTTCTCTTATTGTGATTTCTAGCTCATTTCACTATGATTCTGTAGGGTGCAGAGATTATTTCAGTTCTTTTGATACTTATTTAAGCATGCTTTATGGCCTAAGACGTGGTCTTTTTGGAAAAAAAAAATCTCACATAATGCTGAGAAAATGTGTATTCTACTGTTGTTGAATGAAACACTGTAGATATCTGTTAAGTTCATTTGTTTGATGGTATGACTGAACTCTGATATCTTTTGTTCATGTTTTGTCTGATTGACCTACCTAATTATGAGTGGGTGGTGATCCACTATGATGTGTATTGGTGTCTGTCTCTCCTTTTGTGTCCAGTAGTTTTTGTTTTATTAAGTTGTGGGTGCCAACACTCAATGCATAGATATTTGTAACTGTTACCTCTTCCTGTTGAATTTTGCCCTTTACTAGTGTCTAGTGACCATCTTTGTCTCTTCTGACAGTTTTGGTTTGAAATCTGCCATATCGAGTGCAAAATAACTACTTCTGTTTGCTTTCTGGTTCCAGTTGTATTGCATATCATTTTCCATCCTTTTACCAGTCTGTGAGCTTCATTTTGATAAAGTTTGTGAACTATAAGCAATATATGGTTGCATTTTTTTCCCTTACTGAATCTACTCATCTGTGTTTTTTGACAGAAGAATTAAGACCATTGACATGGAGAGTTGTTTTTGTAAGGTGTTTACAGAATATCTCATTGATTATTTTTCCAGTGCTGATTTCTTTTTCTTTTTTTCATCTTTAACTACTCTCTCAGTTAGATATACAGTTTCCTTTGAGCTCTTTGGTGCTGGCGGTTACCTTGTCTCTTTCTAGGATTCTCTTAACTGTTTTCTAGAATGGCGCTTCAGGGATAATATATTTCCTTAGAATTTCCTTGTCATGGAAAGTCTTTATTTTTCCATCAGTTTCAAGGTTTATTTTGCAAGATATAGAGGCAAAAGCTGACAATTTTTTTTCCCTTCAGGTTTAAAAAATCACTCCAAGCCTTCCTGACCTTTAAAGTTTGTGCTGAAATCCACTGTAGTTTTCCTTCATAAATAGCTTGCTTCTTGTCTCTAACAGCTTTTAGTCTTTCCTCCTGTTGTTGAATTTGTGGAATTTTGATTATGCTGCTTCACGGAGAAGTTCTTTTTCAATTACAGCTATTTGGGATTCTTTATACATTTTATTGTTGAATATTGAATTATTACCCTACATCTGGAAAGTCTTCCTCTGATTTTAGTGACTAAACTTTTTGTACCTTCTGAGTTGTCTTCCATTTTTCCTTTAATTCTTATTTTAGGTGTTTGTGTGTTTGTTTCTGAGTCATCTAGCCACTGTTGGGTACCAGTTGCATGGTATCTTGTGTTTATAGGATCTTTGAGTTTATGATCTCCTACATCATCTTGTCTTCTGTTGCTGACCTTTTGTCCTCATATTTGGTCAACCTTTCTACTGAATTTTTCATATCTTGTATTTCTGCTTTCTTTCTTTTTGTAATTTCTAGTTCTTTCCCAAGCTCGTGATTTGTATCTTGTATTGTATTGTTTAAATCAATTAGTTTATTGTTTATTTCTTCTTTAAGTTCATCAAACATTTTATTAATAAAATCTTTTATATGGTTAATAAAATCTTCTTTTAACTCATTATATGTCTTATGAAATTGCTTATGGGTTCTTCAAACATTTTGACTATTCATTTTGGTTTTTCATTCTGTTTCAGTGTCTGTAAGACCAGCTTTTGAGGGCCAAACGTAGGGATTTAGGGGCATCTTGTTGCCTTGCTTTTGCTTTCTCATATTTCTACCTGATTTATCTATAGTTTGAAAAACAGGGTGTAAGAACTCGGCCCTTACTACCTATTCGTTAAATTGCTGATTTCCAGGTGTCTGGATTGCGGATCCTGAAAGGTCGTGGTATGCTACCAGACTTTACTTCACAATTTTCTTCCCCAATTCATGAGTTACTTAAAAGTATGTTGTTTCCTTTCCAATATTTGGGAATTTTCCAACAATATTTCTGCTTTTGATTCATATATAAATCCCATTGTTACCTGAGAATGTATTTTGTGTGACTTCTATTCTTTTAAGGTATCTCTTATGGCCCAGAATGGAGTCTATCTTGATGACAGTTCCATGTGGGCTTGAGAAGAATGTATATTCTGCTGTCATTGGATACAGTGTTCTATAAAATCTAATTAGATTAGTGAATTAATATTGTTCTTTGGATTATCTGTATCATTACTGATTTTATGCTTGCTGAGCCAGTCAATTGCTGATGGTCTTAGTAGCTTTTTTATTCTGGGGACAAAATATCCAACACCCACAACTTAAAGAAAGAAAGGTTTATTTAAGCTCACAGTTTGTAGAGGTTTCAGTCTATAGTCAGCTTGCTGCACAGTAGGGTGACATAGCAGAGAAGCAGCAGTTCATGGCATGAAAGGCAGAAAGTAGCAAGTAGTGAGCCACAGCCACCTGCCTTCCCTCTAAATCTTTAGTGTTTGTCCAAGATATAAGCCTATTGATTGGTGCCACCTACTGTGAGGCTTCCATTACCCATACCCAGAGCTGTGCTAAAACTCATTTATTTATCACACACCCTTAATCCCAGCATCATACACCCTAGATCTAGCCACCTCCAAAGATTCATATGCATCCCTTTATGCAAAAGGCATTTAGTCCATCTCTAAGAGTTGAAAGTCGTAACAGTTTCAGCACTGCTGAAAAGTCCAAGTCCAAAGTCTCTTATGAGATTAAGGCAAACTCTTAGCTGTGAGTCCCTGTACAAATGAAAACAAAGTTAAACACTTCCAACATTCAGTGGCTCAGTATAAACATTCTCATTCCAAAAGGTAGAAATGGGAGGATAGACAAGAATGGGGCCAATGCAAGCCCAGAATCCAGCAGGGCAAATATTAACTCCTGTAGTTCTATGTCCAGCATCAGGAGCAATCTGTGGCAAGACATGAACTCCAAAGGGCTTGGGTGGCTCTGCCCCTATGTCACTGTCATTTGTTGCAGGTCTTACAAATTTTCTCTTGGGCAAACTTTGGTCAATCCTTGTGGCTTTCCCCTGATGACCCATATTCCTGGCTTCTCCAGCCTTCTGGAGTCTCCACTGCATCTTCAGTTTCACACTCACAGCTTTACACTGCCCTCTCAGGGGCACAGTGCCTAGCCTAACCAGGCCTTCATCTGAAATCTGAGTGGAAGCCTTCCTAATCCCTCAACTCTTGCATTCTGCGTGCACCTAAAACTAGCACCATGCGGATGACACCAAGGTCTGCTGCCAGCTGGAGCAGTAGCTAAGCTTCCTACTCTCTTTGTTGTAGGCACTAGTGCCAATTTGTTGAGTACTATGAACCCAATCCTGAAGAACAAATTCTTTAGGCCACTGTCATTCTGGGACCTGGTTTTCTAAGGCTCTCTTCTCAAAGCAAAGTCTTTCAGTTTTATAATCTTGAGGCTGTGAAGAGGAGTCCTGATGGGTCTTTTGATGTCCTCAGGCCATCTTTTCTATTGTCCTGTTTGTTTCCAGCAACCAAATTTTCCACTGCTTCATCTTTACCATCCACAATTTTACCAGAGCTTCCTTTTTGCCCAAACTCACAGTGCTTAAAATCATTCTTCTGGGTTCTTTGCTCTTGATTTTCAACATAGATCTAGTTAGAAGTCCCCAACAGTAGCCATGCCACTGTTCAACATTAGACTTGAAGTTTCTTGTACCATATTAATTAGTCCACCACCCTTAATCTCAGTTTCAGGCAACATCTTTGGACAAGAAAAAAATGCAGACACATTTCCCACCAAAGCATAATGTACATGATCTGAAATCCAAAAGCCAATGCAGTCCTTGTTTCTAACTGAAACCTTCTGAACCTGGTCTTTACCAGGTGCATTTCTCTCAGCATCTTAATCTTCTGACCTCTGACCAAAATCTCCCATCAAATTCACTTTACAGCATTCCAGGGATGCTTCTTCAGCTATCATTTCCTAATCTTTCTAAGTTCTTACTGTAAGGCAAGTTTGAAAGACTCCTGAACCACACGATTAGACAATGTCACAGCAATAGTCCCACTCCCAGTACCAAAATTTGTCTTGTTATTTTTCTCATTGCTGAGACAAAATGCTCAACACCCACAAGTTGAAAGATGAAAGACATCAATTCACTGTTTGTAGAGGTTTCAGTCCACAGATGACTTGCTTCAAGGCAGGGTAGTACAGCAGAGTGACATTACAGCAGAAAAACAGTTCATGCTATGGCAGACAGAAGGCAGCAAGCAGCAAGCAGTGAAGCAATCCTCCTTTACCCTTTTATCCCACCACCCAGGCTACAAGCATTTTGAGTGATGTCACAAATGACCTTCCCATTATCCCCACCCAGAACTATACTAATTCTGGTCAGTGGGCTAATTTAGTACCAAACACCTTTAATCTCATGCCCTGGATCCCCCCAGCTCCAAAAAGCCCCACCTATGAGCACATAAGATTTAGAGTGAAGGGGGAATATCTAAATACAGGCTTTAATACTGATAGAAGGATACTGAACTATTCAAGCACAATCATAAATTTATTCATTTCTCTGTGGTTCCATCAGTTTTTATCCCATATATTTTAATGCTTTGTTTTTTAGGTAAATATGTATTAAGGATCATTATATTAAATTAAATATTAATTATAATCTTGGTTATCATGGTTAAGGATTGTCTCCTTAGAGAACTGACCCTTTTATTGTTATGTAATCTCCCTTTGTCACTTGTAGTTACTCTGGTTCTAGGTACTACTTTCTAAAATTAATATAGCTTCTCCAGCTTTCTTTGGATTGGTATTAGCAGGGTATGTCATTCTCCATCTCTTTACCTTTAACTGTGTCTTTATATTTAAATTAGGCTTTTTGCAGACAACATATAGTTAGATCTTGTTTTTCAATCTACTGTGTCTTTAAATTGATATAGTTAGACTATTCATGTTTAAAATGATTGCTAACTGAATTAGGTTAAAATCCAAAATCTATTTACTCCATTCCCACCACCCTCTTATTTGCTGCCATCTCTAATCTTAATTGAGCATTTTAGTGTGATTCCACTTTACCTCCTCTCTATATATTATTTGTACTACTTTCATTAACTTTTTCAGTAGTTGTATTATGGTCTACAATATTGAATTTTGAAAAATCAAAGTTCACCTTCAAATAATAAATAATTTATAATCTTCCTTTTGTACAAAATAGAGGAGGCCTTTGGAAGACAAGAGTTCTAACTAGAATTTAATTACCTTATTTTGTTTTCATTGTGCTTATTTTACACTTCCCTTCTATTTATGTATAGGAATAATGGGTTTTCAATACAATCATATTACAATCATACTAGGAGTTGGAATAGGAGTAGTAGTAATTTCTTTATAAAAGAGAGAGTGTACAGTGGGAAGAGCTTCAGTTGAAACTGAGAAACCTGGGGCCAACCCTGGTTACTTGAGTTAGAATGAATTTACATCATGCTTGACATTAATTAATCTTTTTGGCCTTGATTTTTTCCCCATCAGGTGTATCAAAGACAATACCTATGTCAACCTCCACTCTCCACAGAAGAATGTGGCCCAGTTCAAGTTCAATGCCTTCAGCGTGCTGGACAGCTATGATGTGGTCTACCTGCAATGTAAGATTGTCATGTGCAGAGAAAGGGACTACTCTCACTGTGCCAAGGGCTGTGCAGAGCGAAAAAGGAGAGATGCAGATCCGTCGGAGCCCAAGGAAAAGCAGACCGAGCATTTCCAGATAGTGGGACCACTAGAGATCCATAAAACAGTCAGTCAGAGTAAGACACAAATATGATTTCTTCAACTTGTATGTGAATATATTAGAAATTAGGAGCGGTCTACTTCTTGCAGTGAAGCATTGTTTAGTAAATGAGAAAGAATTGTTACACAGGCAGAAGAAACAAAAGTATTGCTTCTCTGACGTTTGTGACTAAATTAAATCTCTAATTACTGCACTTCTAAGGCAATTACCTTTCTGGGCTACAAATGCTGATTTTCTAATTCTTCCTTTTCAAGAAGTTGATCATCATCTTTAAGTGTACGAAATGTTATTAAAAACAGGTTTGTCTTCCTTTACCTCATGGGCAATTTAAAGACTTAAAAAAATCAATTACTTGTTATTAAGATACTAGCAAGTAGATCTCTGTTTCTGTCAGTCTGATATTGTGAGGATTTTTTGATCTTCCTAAGAGTCTTATGAAAAATAAACTGTCTGTAAGAAAGCCATTGTTCATTTTTCTTTACAGTAATGGGAAAGTTGAATCACATGTATGATTGATTTACCCAAGCTTTAATTGGTTTTGTTTCAAAGGGAAAAAACTGGAGCACAGCTTTATGGGGTTGGGATATCAAGTATCTGCTTTCTGTGCTACCAGCTCCCCATGTAGTAGTGTTTTCAGTCTGTTTCTCAGATCTTGCATCACCCAGGAAATTTGAGAAATACCCGAACAGACAAGGAAAGAACCACATATTCCAATGTATTTCTGTTAAACAGAGCAGCGTCTGCTTTATCTATTTCCTGGTGCAGAAAGACGCCTCTGGCAGCCTTACCACTCTCAGAATCTCCTGTAAATATATAGACTTGAACACTGATGGTTTTGTTTGTTTTTGCTTGTTAACAAAATTTATTAGCAATATTTAAAATATGAATTCCAAGAAGTTATTCTAGTTTTTGTTAACAAATAGTGGTGTGGGAGATGAGACTGCTGTATTGTGAAGACCCACAAGGCAATAGGCATTATCTGATCAGCCTGGGGAGCCACCCCTCAGATCCTAAGACACAAAAATCTGACAGTTGCCCTAAAAGGATGCTGCCTCTAATGGGAACTCCTTGGTTCTATTAGCAACATGTCCTTCATTGAGAACTATATTGATAATGATTAATGATACTGATTAAAAGAATTTTGGCCCAGGCCAGACACTGTAGCTGGTGAAGCCACAAGCCTGCACCAAGGAACTCCTATCTCCCCCACCCCTAGGAATTTATCTATGGCGCCAAAAGAATACCAATGGGCTGCCTGTGCATCCCTAATGTCCTTCAGGCACCACCCCTAACCTAAGCTACATGTGCCCCCACTCCACATGTTCAGAGAGATCGCCCATGCCTGGGGGAAGATGCCATGCCCCAGGGGATCGGGGGTGTCTCTCCCTGCAGTCTCAAAATAAAGGTCATTTATATTTCATACTTCTTATCTTTTCAGCCGCAGGTCCCCCACAGTTCTATCACTGATATTTATTTTGATGAAATTCCTTCATACACAGAAATTGATGAAATATGGACCCCAGTCAATATGGTGAACAAGACATCTGTAAACCAAGGTTAATCTTAAGCCACATTAAACAATGATTTTAGCATCAGGCATCTATTTTACATAAATCCTTCAAAGGAATAAAGAAGTTTTTCCAACTAGTCGTGGAGTGCTATAGAGTTTCCACTTTCCAAGGTTCAATTTCCCATTAACCGTGCCTACCCATAATGTGTTGATGATGTAAACAGAGACTTAACTGCCAAAACCCAGCATATAGGCTAGATAAGGGATAGGAGGCCTGACTAGCATGTGTGAGGCTCTGGGGTCAATACACAGTACTAGGGGAAAAAATCCACCCAAAAGAAAGAAAACAGCTAATACTTTAAGAGTTTCAACAAATCCCTACTGTGAAAAGCACTGGAAGTAAAAGAATTAATATTTAAATCAGTCAATTCATCCCAGTGAACTTCTAGATCAGTGTTACTTGGTGTGGTTTAAGGGACCAGATCCGGGAAGCAGCCCTCTCTAAAGTATTCCAGGTGATTCTTAGGAACAGTGAAGCTTTAAAGACAGGCTAAATTTGGTCAGCATCCCATGCCCCATGGATCAAAATGCACCTTTTTTCAAAGAGAATCCTCCAGTTGGGGAACATCAAGGGTGTACACTGAAAAAGGTCCAAAAACAGCCTACTGTCTCTACCAAGAAGACCAGCAAAGAGACAATCCAGCAATAGAGGAAACTTTTAGACAAAAGCTGTCCTGCTGTAGTAAACCACCAGAAAATCCTAAGCCCTACCCCACCCCCCAGCCTGCAAAGGTTGAGTGCAGAGCCTAGCCCTTGTGCTCCCTAGTGCTCCTTCACTCTTTCCTCCCCTCACAAAGGTGAGGTCAAAAGGCAAGGTGGGAACCTGGGTGCACATCACCTCCAGAGAATGGCAGGACCCTCAATTGCACATCCCCTGTCAGATACAGACTAAGTAGGAAGACTGGACTTCCACTGCAGTCCTATGGGTGCCATAACCCATGCAGCCCTTGAGGTTCCTTGGGTGAAGGACCACAAAAAGGTGAGAAAATAGACAAAGCTAGGGTGAGGTTGAGCCCTTGCTCTCCTGATGGGAGAGAAGGAACTGGCCCCTCACTGCAGGGGCATTTATTTATATCTTTCAGCAACTTAATGTTACATGACACCCTGTTGTCCTAGCAACCCACTGTTCAGATTGTCTTGGGCTAGGTGTTCTCTGAGCTGAAGCTTGCCCCAGGCACTCTTTGATCTTAGGGTGGTCATGCTCCAGCCTTCCACTTACAGTCAGTTTTCAGCTTCAATGGCTCCCAACTTATGAGGAAAGGATGAGCAACTCGTTTCATTCTGTGCTTGTGAAATCAGGCCCAGGCCAAGGATGAGGGCATGGGGGTAGGTCTTTCATTCCTGTATGCCACCCCTCAGGGCAGCTAAGCCCAAGTGGAGAGCTTGGTCCCTCTAGTTTGCATGAGTCTGGTATTCTATTGACCATCCCTTTGTTACTAGAAATACTTCATGAAATACTTTAAGGAAGTCTCTTGTCTACAGTACAGAGGAAAATTTGCCTGTGAGACACTGAAATCCTGCTTACTAAGTGGTTTATTAGCTGATTTAGGAAGTGAATGCAGTGGCTCCTCAGGGGTGACACCCAGATGCCACTTCAGATTGTCACCCATTCTCCAGGCTGCCAGGGATCACTGATAGTTGAAGGTTGTTAGTGCCACTGCTCCCCCAAATTTCCCTCCACTCAAGATATCTGTCCTGTCCAAGTTTATAGCCATAATTTGAGCCAACAGAAATGTATGAAGTCTGAGCACTGCACCTCAGTGGGACATCTGAAGGGCCAATATGTCCCCAGGATTCCCCCCGAAATTGGCTGGGCCCTTTTATGGCAGGTCCTTTCTAGATCACCAGCTCCCGGTCCTGCCTCACTCACTCATCAAGGGGATCACCTTGAACACCTTTTCCACGAAACCTCTGGATAAGGTGTATTTTCCCAAATCCCCACCCATGGCAGTCAGGACTAGTGTGGCCCAAGAAACAGGTTCTAAAATGGGATTGGGGCCCTGGAACTGAGTGAGAACTCTTTCTGGTCAGGGATGAAATGTGGATGCCCTGACAGCTCAGGTATTCTCTCATTTAGTCCCTGCCACACCCAGAATGATGGTAGCTGCTTCCAATTCTTTTTTAAATTGTGGAGACCTAGACAGCATACTTGACCAGGAGCACCCTTGACCAGGCAAATATGAAGAACTATAGGCCAGGCCACCACCAACTCCAGGGCATCACTATACTTCTTCCTAAAACAAAGCAACACAAATATATATATATATATATATATATATATATATATATATATATGGAGAGAGAGAGAGAGAGAGAGGTATTCAGCTGGCATAGTGGCACACCTGTAATCCCAGCATTTGAGAGGCTGAGGCAGGAAGTTCACTCTGAGTTTGAGGCCAGCCTGAGCTACACAATGAGTTCGAGGACAGCTTGAACTATGTAGGGAGACTTTGTCTCAGAAAAAAAAAGTAATGGTGAGAAAGCCGACAATGAATTGGTATAGCTCTATATCTCCATTACAAAAAGACCTTTAGGGGCTCATGGTAATATAATTTTCTATACTAGTGAGTCACAATATTTAATAATTTAAAAATTAATTTTTAATAATTTTCTTTCTTACACTTTCTGCCCACCTGCCCTGTTGGCCAGCTCCATTAGCCAGCAGAAACCATCAAGTCATTTCCTGATGGAGAGACCACTAAAAGGAGGCCACCAAACCGGGCTTTTGGGCTGTTTTAAATACTGAATGTTGTCTGCCCATTCTAACTAAATTTCAGGTGTCTTGATGATAAGTTAGAAAAGAAGCTTGCAGTGGATTTAAGTTTTACAGATGAACATATAGAAGACCCACAACATGGCTACTTGGAAAAATATTTAGAAGATCTACATGGAGATATTAAAAACAAAATGGAGACAATTTGGTTTGATATGAAGCTGAAAATCTTTAGATCTTTGAAAAACTGTTCTGGGAAAGTACAGTGTCTATCATATCCATTGTGCATTCCCCCAGCAACCTGTGTATGTGGATACATTTACAGTGTAAAGAGGGCATCTTTGGGGGTTCAGGAATGTAGTTACCTGTTTGGATTTATAGAACCTGAAACTGCATGTGTTCCTCGGCGATGAGGAAGCATTGTACAGCACAGCTCGTCTAAAGTAATTAGCTTCAGCATGTTAATATTCGCTTACCCACTATACATGGGAACTTGTAAACCACACCTGGTTACTCCTTGCTAGTATGATTAATCATTGGCTTTGATATCTGATGATATATAGGAGGAAAAATTTTTATTTCATTAATCTAGAAAATGTATGAAGTCCTTCATTTTACAGTCAGGTTCTTCCCCTTTCGGAGCTGCTGAGAAACATTGAGACTGCATCTGTAAAACATGGGAAGCCAAGCAACTGCCCTGCACTCTTCTGCACTCTTTGTTTCAGACCTTATAACTTTTAATACTTCTAAGGTAGCATATTTGCCATTTATTTGCATATTACATTTGCACTGTTTATTTAGCACCTGAAAAATAAACTTGAAAAATAACATAAATTTTAAAGACTACTCTTCTTAACCATAAAATAAATCTTTTTCTGTTCATCTGATATTTGGTTAAAGTGTTTCATGCATATGAAAAGTGATGCTCATAATTCATGTAATAACTTCAGTTCCTAAGATGGCAGTTAATGGATAGAATATTTGTTTATTTCAATCATCTTTTAATGAAATATACTGACACAGTGACATAAAAGTCTATCATTTTTTCAGTCTCTTCCTACTTTATTCATATCCTGGATAGCCATGAAGAATCATTTCTTTCAACATGCTGGGATAAATTGTGTCTTGCTTAGAGCCAAAACCAATTAGTTAATAGTCTGTAGCCTCTGGTACTTGTAGTCTGACCGTTGCTTTACAAAATGCCTCACTGTGATCGTGGCCACAATCACTACATTCAGAGCAAGTACCACGAATGAAAACACATGCAGGCTGTTGAAAGGCTGGCTCCAAGTGTCTTCTGCAGGTGTCTGACGCAGAACTCCTGCACCTGGAAGCAAAACAAAACAAAACTAGTACCATTACAAAACATTGGAAACAGTTATAGCATCTCTACACATCCTTTGAATCTTATGCATGAACTAATACATAGCTCCAAACTAATATTGAGGAACTATTATCAAATATTTTATTAACTTATGTTTATGTTAAATTTATTTGTTTTAAGTGGTCAATTTAATTTGGCTCCTTGATATAACACAAAAATGTAAAATTTGAATATAATAATCAAATGGAAATGCAGGTTCATATATGAATGGTCATTTCTTTTCCATAGTTATCAAAATATATTTGTCAATAGGAAACAATTTTATTACTTTGAAACAGGAAAAGAATAGTCATTTCTATAATGACTTTGATTCACAAATTTTCAACTAATTTCAGACTTCTGTAGATTGCTATGTATATACTATACTACAAATGCTATACAACTATAAATTCATCATGAATCCTTTTAGTGAATGTATTTATTAAAGTTAATGAATTTAATTTTTGTTGGTGCTGTTATTTTTGCCAAAGAAATGTTTTGCTGCAAGCCAGAATCAATCCTTTTAATCCATTCTACTAATAATAAATAAAGAGATGAGCTATAAGATTCTTTAATGCTGACTAAAGAAAATGTATAGAAAAAAAAGATTCTTTAATGCCACAATCGCACCTAAGATAAATTCTTAAAACAACTTTTTTATTTCATTATGGCTTATATTACACTATTTAATTATAGATTATCCTTGAATAGTTACCATACTTTCTTTCTCATTCAACCTATTGATCTCAGGCAAGAAGAGAGCTGATCTCAGCTTAAAAAAGAGCTGAGTTACCCAGTGTCAATAGAGTAGACTCTATTTTTTTTAAAAAATAGCCAGGCATGGTGGCACACACTTATAATCCTAACACCTGGGAGACAGAGGCAGGAGGATTGCTGCAAGTTCAAGGCCAGCCTGGGATACATATTGAATTCAAGGTCAGTCTGTCATACAGAGTAAGACCCTGTCTCAAACAAAACAAAACAAAACTTTAGCTGGGCATGGATGGTGGCACACACCTGTAATCCCAGCAGCAATTTGGGCAGGAAGAGTACAAGTTCAAGCCCATCCCAAATAATCTAGTAAGTTAACCTAGTGTAACCTAGTGTAACCTAGTGAGTTAGTGAGACCTTGCTTCAACATTTAAAAAGGTCTGAGAATGTAGCTCAGTGTGCTGGATTAAACCCTAAGTACAATCAAAACAAAAAAAAAAAAAAAGAAAAGAAAGAAAGAAAGAAAGAAAGAAAGAAAGAAAGAAAGAAAGAAAGAAAAAGCAAACCCCAAAAATGATTTTTTTCCAATAAGTATTGTGGGCTAGGGATTTAGCTCAGTGGCATGAGCACCTGCCTGGTAAGCCCAAAGTCATGAGCTTGACCCCTGATACAAAACAAAACCAAAAACAAAACAAAACAATAAGCTGTTGCCTTCTATACAATAGCTTGACTTTTTGTTTTATTTAGGGGTTAAAATATATCTATTCTTACAAACAGGAAATAGGTATGTGAAAAAATGTTCAACATTACTGGTCATTCAAGAGATGCAAATTAAAAGAACTCTGATGGGCTGAAGATTTAACTCAATGGCATAAGCACCTGCCTTGCTAAGTGTGTGGTCATGAGTTTGATCCCCAATACCATACACACACAAAAGTACCCACTAACATTCTATCTCACTCCAGAAAAAATGACTTTTAATCAGGAAATCAATCAGCAACAAATGCTGGTGGGGTTTTGGGGGGAAAAGGAACCCTTCTCCACTGCTGATAAGACTGTAGACTGATGCAACCACTGTGGAAATCAGTGTGGAGATTCGTCAAACAACCAGGAGTACATGTTCCATTTGACCCAGCTATTTCCCTTCTTGGTATTTTCCCAAAAGAATGAAAAGATCAATCACAGCAATATATGCACCCATGTTTATAGCAGCACGGTTTTGTAATAGCCAAATCCTAATAACAGCTCAAATGCTTGTCAACTGATGAATAGATAAAAGATGATGTGGGCATGGTGCTGCATGCCTGTAATCCCAACTCTCAGGAGGCTGAGTCAGAATGGTTGTTACAAATTTGAGACCAGTGTGGGTCACAAAGTGAACTCAAAGCTAGCCTGAATTGCATAGCAAGACCCTGTCTCAAAAAGACGGGGAAAAAAAAACAGAATTATTTGAGGCCAGGGATATAGCTCAGTGGCACAAGTACCAACCTGGCAAGTGAAAGATTCTGAGTTCCATTCCCAGGACAAAAAAAAAGATGTGATTTTTGTTATGAAATGCAATAGTACTCTGCCATAAGGAAGGGTAAGCTGGATGCATTTTTAAGTAAATGGATGCACTTTGAGATCATTCCCCCAAGTGAAATAAGTCAGCCATACATGGGTAAATATTGCATTGTTTCTCTGCTGTGAGAAACCAAAAGTTTAAGTAAGGACCAAAATGTATAACAGGAATTTGAAATAGGAAGAAAATGTTCAAATGGGGAGGGGAACACGGAATGGGGAGGGGGAAAGGAAAGAAGGGAAAAGTAAAAAAAAATTAGAAAAGAAGGAAAAATGGAAACAAACTTTTTGTAAATGGGGACGGGAAAAGGGATTGAAATGAGGGTGGGGAATGGGGAAAAAGAAACAAGTTATATCATGTACAGGTACAAATTCCTTGTGATGAATGCCATCAATATGTAAATCTAAAATGCACCAATGAAATCTGTTTGGAGGAAAATATACATTGCTTCTGGCTATGATATCTATAGCAAACAGGAAGCTAAAGGAAACTTGTTTTTAGAAATGAGGACAATACTTGTATACTCAAAAGCTATAGGATACACTGGTGAATCAGCATACCCAGTATACACATTATCAACTGATGAAAAAAAATATTTCTCCTGTGTGCTTAAAAGTCAACACTTATTTACTAAAAGCCCTATTACAAATCTCTGAAATGCACATCTTAAAAACAACTGCATTTTATAAGCCAGGAGGTGGTGACAGATATTTTTTCTTACCTGAATTTCCACTTGCACTGCGATCCCTTTTCAGACGAATGGGTCCTATGATAGAATCCGTCTTCCATTTGTATGAAGAAATATCTCTTTTCCTTCTACTGACACAGCCTTCATTACAGCGGGACTCGTGGTCATCACTATCACATATCAAAATCTTACACTGCAGATACACAGAATTCAGACTTCTCAAGAATTTAAAGGCATTAAACTGGAATCTTCCATGGTGTCCAAATAAGGGATACACGTTACAAGTCTCATCTTGACTGCATCTGAAACAGAATTCGCAAACACACTCAGAAGATACACAGTGATTCATCTTCCCCATACCAGGAAGAGATGATACGAAGTTTTCAAAAAACTAATTTGCAAATCCAGAAGTTTCTCTAGGAAGACAGCTGTGGCTCACACTATAGAGAGCTAAAACTAGGGATCTGATTCCTGGATAACATACTAAGGTTTTTTCTGCCTTTAAAGTTCCTGTCCATGTGAACTAATAAAAAAACTGACATTTGCATATGGAAAGTCAAATACATCCTCTCATGCTTGTTATTAATATATCAGCCTGGCTGATCTGGTAAAATCAGCTTCTAGAAAGGAAAAGGGAAACATTTCCTTTCAAATAAAAATTTTATACTTTTAAGAATGCTCCATACATTTTCCTGATGATATTATGTTCTAAAGATGACATACATCTTTAAGTAATATCCCTTTTTTGTTAAAAACAACCAACATCAAAAACATAAATAGGTCCCGCTTGACATAAAATAAATGTTTTAATATCTTGTAATTACCTTTTAAATGCTACATATGGGCTATGTCCACAAAATGGTTTAACTTAAAATTTTGTGACATGTACACAAAAACTGTATTCCCTAAAATGACTCAGATAAATTTAATGAAATTGAAGAGATAAGATATTTAATTTAATTCCATGGTAATGGCACAAAGAAAACTAAATCCCTGGTACCAAAAATTATATTATTTTATTAAAATCATTATTACTCTTGGGAAGGAACATCAGACATCAGCTGCTTTGCTACATACCCACTCTTGATTAAGTCGTAAGTTGGAGAACCAAAGTCAGAAGTGGGAGAGGCTATACAGGCATCGAGAAATACCACCAGGTTTGGATCTGAGGTATGTAGACTGACTTGCACAAAAAGAGTCTGGTTCAAATCCACATAATACGGAGACTCCAATATAGGGTTTTCAAATGAATCCGATTCAAAAAACGCCATGCTCGTATTGTATTTTCCCAGTGCATTTTGGTTTTTTATGACATCGTCTTCTGTGATGTACATTATCTCCACAGTGGAATTATATTCCATTTCACATTTCACAACAATCTCTAGATGTTTCTGACGGGTGATCACCGCAGACATCGGGGAAACCACAAAACTAACTACGTTGGTGTAAGAAATTGTATGGTCCTCTACCTGCAGAACAAGATGGAATTCAAATTACATATTTTAGTCCAGTAATACTTTAGAGAATACATGGGAATGACTCTTGCAGATAGAGAAATAATTTTTTTAAACTGCAAGATAACTGCTTTTGTGTCAAAATACTATATACTCTAAATGTCTTACTGACGAGAGTATTTTGGGACATGAGCAATGACAATGTGAGAAGAGAGACACAGCTTGGAAACAGAATTGAACAGGACGTTTTTCAGTTACATGAAAATCAACTTTGGGCCAGGTGTGGTGATACACGTCTGTAATCCCAGCACTCAGCAGGCTGAGGCAGGAGGATTGCCACAGACTCGAGATCAGCCTGAACTACATAAAAAATATAAAAATCAAAATAAGAAAAGATCAAATTTGAATGCAAATTTACAGCCCTACAAAGACTTTAAATCCTACAACATGTTCTTTACATAAAGAGCACTAAATGTAGCCAACCAGGCAGTTTCCCAAGCGTGCACAGACAGGAGCTCTGCAGAGTTCCCTCAACTGTCTCTTTAGTGTAGTAGAACCTGTGCTCATTTTGGGCACAAAAAAAATATTCACTTCTGTCCTTGTCAATTCCTCTTGTGAGGCCCTCATTCTTTTCAGTTAGACTGGTGCTTAGCATCCTGAGTAAAAAGTTTACAATGTACATCCTAAAGGGACCGACAGGCTGAAAATGCCTAAAATCTTGACTCCAAGTTCTAAAACATGCAGAACAAATCACTGAGTTCCAATAAAAATCTTTGATATTTAAAATAAGGGCAATGGTTTTGCCAACTTCGCTTTATAAGGGAAGAGGATCTTTAAAATTCAGCTTGATTTTTACTAAATATGAGAAGTAAAAGGTTTCTGCGCAAGTGTTCCATAGCACATAGATATTCAAACTGTGTCTCACACATACATTTTCAGTGATCTTTACCTTCTGAGGAAGAAAAAACACCCTCCAGTCACCCTGAGAATGGATGCGATAGTTTGGCATTTATGCATAAGTGGCTGTGAGCACTGTGTGTCCACAGGGTTTTGCTTTACCTTTTTGATTGTACCACATTCATCCAGAGGGATAGTAAATTCCACGACATTTGATACTTCTGGTCTGCAAGTTGGGTCATTTAGTTGTAAGTTGTTCTCATTATAGTTAAATGACTCCAGATAGGTTTTGCTTATGATAACTCTCATCTTATCAGAGTCACAAATTAAAGATGCTGCCGGGGAAACAAAGAGGGAAAAGGATTATCATGTTTGTGAGGATTAGGTACTCTGAAACTTAGACTTCCATATGCAGGTGAGTCTATGAACAGCCAAAATTCTAGTGTAGTTTGAAGCCTGAGACAACTAAGCAATTGATGTGCTTTTTACAATATTCATTTTCACCTTATTTGAGACAAGAATCTATCTAAGATTTTTATATCTTTTCAGGCAATGTTAAGAGGACTAGCCCCTCTTCTCTACAGAAATCTTTTTTAGGTGAATAATATTGTTTCTTTTTCTATTAACAATGCACAGAAATTATTATCCAGCTTTAGGTTATGACAGAGTTTCCAAGTATCCTTAACAGGTTTGCACATAAGTGATAACCACAGGTAGGCACTTTTTATGTAGACAGCTCAAAATTGCTAAAAAAATATAAAATATAACTTACTAGTGTCGATATTTTCTGCATAAATTGAAGTGTAGGAAGCAGAAAAGCCTCGATAGGAATTGGCATAATCTGTAGATAACACAACAGTCAAAGCATTTGAAGAAGAGTCGAAGGTAGGTGTCACACGGCCACAGACTTGTCCCATCAGGCCAGATTCGGTGGAGGAGCCATCATAGACGGCAATAAAATCAAATCTGCAGTAGTCATCTATTTCTAGGCTAAGGAAAAGAGCCCCTGGTGAAAAGGATCTTAAAATCTATTCAAATCTATCAGATATCATCACATTCTTAAGAGATTCGGGATTTTTCCTTGCAATGACATCTCAGGTTTATAATGACAAGTCTGGGATTTTGCCACCTGATGGTACCTCTGAATCTTCAGAAAAATAGTCAACTAGTTCAGTGCAATAGTATAGATGAGTATCTTTGTTTTTATGTCAATTCCTTGAAAAGTTTTCATATATAGAGGCTGGGTATGATTACTTCTCTTCCCTGGGCCCCCCAAGTTGCCAAGTGGGTTTACTGCATTTGCTCCTCCAGGAGTGGGCCCCAGTACTTACAAAATCTCTTTGAAGTTTAATCTTATTTTGTAACCTTTTTCCACCTGTATGTGCCACACACAATAAGCCAGCTCAGGATGTGGCCGTGGGTAATTGGGACTGGTAAAGGATCCTTCCAAAGTGTTCAGGTAACCACCACAATTTGGAATAACTGAAAGAAATATGAAGGTGGTCAATAATGCAAATCAAAATAGATGTTTTTCATTTCATGTATGGTGGATGTCCTCCCCTGGGTATAATTTCATCTCTGTCTTTCCCAAGGGCTGCATATTTAGGTTCTGATTTTTCTTTATCAATGGAATTTCTGCCCCTTGGTTCAGGGCAGAGAGCAGATCTTTATCCTGCTCCAAATGAATAATACTAAATCTATCACAGGTGTAGAGATTCTCCATCACCTGGATTGAGTCGTAGAGAATAAAGTCACATTGCTAGGACCAGCAATGGAGTCGTGTCCTTCCTTAGCTGCAGCCTATCTCTCTAGGCCCATTGGCCACTAGAAAGTGGCCTGCTGCCCCAGTGTCTTCTTTCTTCCCAGATCTGCTCAGAGCTACTAGCTCTACTATCTATTCCTTTCCGGATACTTCTGCCTCTCCCTTCCCTAATCATGCTACTGTTCAAAGCTCAGCTCAGTAGCATCCTTCATAAAAAGGCTTTTCATCCTTCTCTGCCCTATTAAGTACATAAGGAAGCAGCAGGACAAATAAAACAAGCAATACTGAAGGCTCTTTTCAGGGACGTAAAGTGGTCTACATTGGTCAAATCAGAGCATGCATGTCAGGTAAGGGCTGGACACCAGGTTTGAAACAGTGATCTGGGTCTAGCTTAAGAAAATCTTAACCGTTCTACTCTAAAACTTTTGTGGCACCAATAAATCAGTGGTTTAAGCAGAAGACTATCAAGACCTGCTTTGCACCTTGGAAAGAGAGCCATAGTGGAATATTTCCCACAGACTCACTCCCTCAAATTCATGGCATTCTGCAATGAGTAAAAATGGAACTTAAATACTGCAAATGTAGAACTCTATAAAATAAAACTATCTTTAAAAATTTAAGCCAACTCTATGTGCAGCACTCTGCAGTTTTCTTGTTAGATCATCTGGGGGACTTGATAAGCATGAAGGGCCCACAGCCCCAATCTACATCCAATGATCTAAATCATGATTGCAAAAATCTTAACAGAATTGATGAATAGGCTGAGTGTGGGGACTCTATTGCTACCTGATCATCCCCAGCTAGATGCTCCCACAGAAGCAAGGAATCAGAATCTTCATGGTGAGCCCCACATTTGTGCTTTAACAAGTTCTCCAGATTATTGTGTGCATAGTGGAGGTAGAGAACTGCACCTCTCCCAAGCAGGGAAGTCTCTGAGGGAATAGGTCAAACTAAGATTGAAAACCTCAGAGCCAAAGCAGGTGTCACTTGTGTTTGCAGGACCACAGGAAAAGGATGTGTAGACAGCAACTTACTGGTGTCAGAAGAGTAGTAGTAGTAGAAGATAAAGACACTTCTTTGGATATTTGCAGAGTCTGTGATTATTTGAAATGTTAGTGTATTTGATGATGACTCAAACATAGGAACGAAGTCATTTTTACTGCAGACTTCCCCTAGAAGAGGCCCATCAGTAGAGTGTCCATCAAAGACTTTAATGTTTTCACTTTCACATGTTCCCTCTGGATCCAGCCTGTGGACAGAACATACTGGAGGCAGGAGAAGAGCCACTAGCCAAGTGGCTTCACAGAGCAAAGTCAACTACTCGTATTAGCAAGATGATGTATGCAACAGTGGCAGATCTGTTTTATTTAAACTTCTCAAAGATTTACCAGAATCCTTACCACCTTCAGGATCAAACCATATACCGTCAACCTTTGTGAGATCAGGAAGCTGAATTGTTTTACCTACATCTCATACGAAGTAAGTGTTGGAGATGAGCCTAAAAGCCAGGATTCTGTTCCTTCACCCTATTTCCATCACTCCTTTTCCTCCTGCCCAGGAAACTCTAGGGAAAACCTTCTTAGTTAGAATTGATTCCATAGACATTTTGATATCCAAGGCTGCTGATTGGAGAAGTCCCTCTTCTCCCGCAGCCACCTCTCTCGGGGTAAATAGAAGCTTAGCATCTCCCTAGATGCGCCCTCCTTCCCTGTATCAATGCCTCCTCATTCTGGAGGATGGCTAGTTTCATAGTGTGGACAGGAAGCGTAGGGTTTCTGTTTCCTGCCCAGTCCAACAGGTTCTCTCCAAATGTCCACATAGGATGCATGTCCAGGATGGCATAAGGCAAATATCACAAGGGTTTAAAAGTCTGAGTTCCCTTCCTATCTTAGTCATTTACCTGCTATGTAACATTGGAGGAGTGATTTAGATATCCTTAACTTCAGCTTTCTCTTCTAGAAAATGGAGAGTGCATAGCATACTTTTTACTTTTTGTCAAGTTTATACCATTCATAACGTAAAGCACTTACCACAGGCCTGCCACATAGAAAGCACCCAATATATGTTAAATGTTAATTTTTACTTACCTTTGTTCTTCCCACTTTTATGTTTTTTCTCTTTACATATCAAAAGTAATGTATATTTTTATAACTCTACCAGTCCAGGAAGTTTAAAAGTCCTCTTCTTTGTTGATTCCTTCAGTGTCAGGTGAATCCAACTTCAGTGATAAAGTTCACAAAGTGACCAACAGCATGAATGGTCATCTGGGAATTTGTATCCTGTGCAAATTCTCAGGTATCCCTCCCCATTGGAATAAGTTGGTGAAGCCCCTGTTTGGGGACCTCCTTGAGGTGGGGTGAGATACTGAGCACTGAGTCCTGAGTGCTGAGTAAGGCACTGAGATGGGGTAAAAGTAATAGCTGCGGGTGCTGGAATCTCATTCCTACTTATTACTTTGTGACTTTGGGACCACCGAGTACATTCTCTAGGCATTGTTAGCTAGTTAATGGCACTAAAGTGCAGCCCATAAGATGGTTGGTAAGATTATCTGACACAGATCTCTAGAAGTACTGAGTTACAGTGTAGCCCTGTGTCCTCACATTGGCCTCGCACTGTGTTGTCTGGATGCTTATAAAAATCACTTATGATTTAAGTAAAAAATACTGATGCTTGGGTCCTATCTCCAGAGACTGTTGTATAATTAAGAATTAGAATTTTATTAAGATATAGAATCTGAAATTAGACTAGCTGGTTACTAACCCTAATCATTCTACTCACTGTTTGTGGTGACCTCAGCATTTTGAAATTTCTGGATCCGTAATCCTAGTAATGACTTCATAGGAGCTCTGTAAGCCAGTGAGGCATGCAGTTATCAGCACTGGCTACTACTCACTACCACCACCACCATCACCATCATCATCATCAATACTGATGACTGTCAAAATTATCATCACTATCAATACCATGCAAATTACTACCATCTCTACCACCTCTAGCAGCAGGAGAGCTGAGCTCCCACCTTGGAAAGCTGAAGACTCTACTTACTGGACGTGGGAAAAGATGATTCTGACACTCTTGTCTTCTGGTCTTTCTATTGTCCATGTGCAGTTCTCAGCGGCATTGAGTTGCAGGATTACGGCACTGTGTGTGTCTGCCAGATTGGCCCCTCCCAGGCTGGCAGTGCAGCTTGATATGCCTGGGACAGAACACAGGTGTCACTGAGGAGAGTCCCAGCCCCACCCCCCTCCTGCAGCTGTCTCCCACATGCCATACCCAGACAGGCATGTGCCTAATCACAAATGCTATTTTGGTCATTCCCTATCAAGTCACGAGCAATAGATTTTTCCTTCTTAGAGCCCTTGAGATTTTCTACATATGGTCCATCAAAAAAGAATATAGTAGGGCCTGAAAAAAGACAGTTTCAAAAGGGAGCTTTACATCTAGACCATGAAACAAATCCTTACAATTCCATCTTTAAAAGACAAAGAGCACAATTACAAATGGACAAAGTAAATAGATTTTTTTTCCAAAATAGAGCTGGTGATTAAAAACTTATATAGTAGCAAACTTGCTCATTTTTTCATCTCCAATGAGTAGAAATATCCTTATACCAAACCTTTTATTTTTATCTAATTCTAAATATGATCTTTATTAGAAAAACTCAAAAAGCAAACATAATTAAAGAAGAAAAGTATAATTGTACAAACCCAACTATGGAATACCAATCATCATAAAGCCTTGGTGTGAATACACCCAGATTGTTTTCCTTCCTCCATTTTTCCTTCACTTTACAGATTTCATACAGGTCATAATGCATAACCTTACCATAAAAACTATCATAAGTTTCAGGCAGTTTTTTTCTCCATCTCACTAACTCATTACTCATGCTAAATTTACAATTCCAGCAATTAATCAATGTCATTTTTTAAAACACATATAAAAGTGTTTCTTGGTTATGAACTCACAGTAACAAAATCACTGGTGGAAATTTATATTCTTTTTATGGTTATGTAAAAGCACATACTTTCACATTAACTTTGTGTATTTTATTATTATTTTCCTAAAATAAGTTCTTAGTAATGAAATTATCCAGTAAAACTCTATGTGCTTCGTATATTTCAATGTATAAAATAAGACTAAAAGAAATTAACACCAAGCCAAAATCACACCAAGAGCATTAAAATTTTATCTGTGTTGGAGCCATAGAATCAGTGTTCATTAAGTTTTCTGGTTAATCCTGACTAAAAACTTTACTAGAGGGAACAATTAAAAGGACAAAGATAAGAAAGAAAAAATAAAAACAGATGAAGAAAGGCACCAAATGGCATTGGAACCTACCTAATGGGCTAGAGGGAGGGCTGGCAGGCAGGGAACAGAGGAAGCCAGCTGCATGAAACCAGGATAGCACCCCCTCCCCACCTCCAATAAAGCACAAAGAAGACAAGAGGGAAAGGGCTTACCTAAAGAAAACTCTTAGTATATAAAAATCTATATTCACATCTATGCATATGTACACATATATATTGTGCATATGTATTTCACTCTAGTCACTGTATTACTGCACTAGACACATACATCACCCCTTAATTAAATCCCTAACTCTGCCTTCCTAAAAGGCTCCTCCTAACCAACCTAGAAATCCTAGACACAAGGCCCTCAGGAGGACAAGAAGATGTCAAACGAAGTCCACCAAAAGGAATGGCACCCTGATTAGGGTCTTGTGGCCTTTGATCCACCCAAGACATGCCAAAGAGTCAAGTTGTGGCAAGTTTCGGGGAGGTAGGGTCTCCCAAACCCTGATAAAAGAAGCTGGGGACAAAGTCCCAAGGATATCCATCTTTCCAGAGCCCCCTGTCCTCCTCTCCAGAGTACCTTTCTATCTTCTTTTTCCTCCTTACAAATAAAGTATCTTTGTTTTTGAAAGCTCCATCTCATTAACTCATTGCTAGTGCTGATTCCAGCAAAGCAGCAGTGACCACTCAGACTCAATAGGGCCAACAGCAGGAAATCTTGAAATTTTGAAAGAGGCCTGATGAAATAAGGTCTTCTCTAACGGTGGGGGGAAATCCACTTAAATTTTCTTACCTTCAGCCTCAGACACATTCAGCTCTACCAGACATGAGATGATTACAAGGACCAAGAAAATGAGCCTTCTTTGGTCTTCCATCCTTGAAAGGGGCTGACACCCCGCAGGGATAGTAGGCTTTTATACTTCCCTGGGTTTCGTAACTATTTGAGTTCACACTTCCCAGCCAAATCTAGGGAAATGTGTCAGTTTGGCCACACAAGGGGAGTTGCATGTGAGAAAATAACCAGGTGTGTAGCTGCGTCATTACCAGCAAGCCCAGCAGTAAGTTCATTTCCCCTCACTCCTGGAAGGGCTGTGGGCAGTGCCTGCCTCGAGTGCCCTCTCCGTACCATCTCAACAGCTGGCACAGCAGCCACAAGTAAAACTTGGGGGAACAAACCTGAGCATGAGCCTTGGCCCTGTCTGTGCAGATCACAAATGGGGTAGCGTCAGTGACACCTGAGGTCTTCGCTCTTCTGCTTCAGAAATTTCTAAAAAGAAGGCCCAGAGGAGTAGTGAGGGATGCACACTCTAGGCCCAGCTGGGCCATTCAGATGCCTGCAGGGGCCTGACCCTGAGTGGGAAGAGGAGGCAGAGGATGTGAGGAAAAGTGCAAGTGAGACCCCTCTGCGTAGAGTTCTAAGCATTCATGTTTGTGGAGGCTGAAGCAGGTGAATTAGAGTCCCTTTAGTACTGGATTAGTGGCTCAGAGAAAGGAATCTTGGCATCCAAGGTAAGTGAGGAAGAGCAAATGTGCATGTGGAGAAAGCCAGCCTTCCTTCCTTCCTTCTTTCCTTCCTTCCTTCCTTCCTTCCTTCCTTCCTTCCTTCCTTCCTTCCTGTCTTCCTTACTTCCTTCCTTCATTTGGCAAATGGTCATTTCTCACTATTCCAGGGTCTGGGAATACAGAGCTGGGAATATATAGCCATTACTGTCATGGAAGTTGCACTGTAAGTGAGGATAACACTGAGGTGAAAAACTGAAATTCAAATTAGGGAAAAGCTCTTGATTATTGCAAAGGGGATTGGATAGAGAATGGCTGCCTTGAGAGTATGGGAAGGATGCAATATCTGGGTAGAAAGAAGACACCTTGAGAAGATGAAATCAGTGCAAAGACAAAAAAGAAGGCATTCGTGTGTGGTCTGGCTTGGGTGTAGGGCTGGACCTGAGATGAAAGGATAAATGTGAAGGATCTGTGGTGGGAACTAGCCAGGCAGCTCTTCAGTACAAGAAAAGGGAGAAAGTGTGGTTGTGAGTCAAAAGGAAGGAAAATGGAGGTGAAGATGAAAGAGAAAACAGAGGATGGAGGATGGAAAGGCTGTTTTAAGACAATAGAAAAAATTTAAATTTATTACAGGTTCACATGAAATTTTTCAGTTAAGCATGATACAGTTGGCAGGTTTTTTAAGCATCATCTGAGCAGTTTTGTGAGAGTGATGTGAGTACAGACTGAGTCTTTCAGGTTGGAATCTTCCTGATCACTTTCCAGTGTTGTTGTTGTTGTTACTGCTCTGCAGCCCAGGACCCCTCATAAACCCACAGGAGAATGAACTTCCTGGGGGACAGCACAGTTCCCCAGGAGATCCATTCTTAATGGGGCTCCCGGGTCAGGTGTTGGCCCCACACTCAGTGTTGCAGCACCAAGGCCTTATGAATGACAAGAGGAAGTGGTGCTTATGAGGAATTTAGGCACCTGCCAATGTCCCTACACAGCTCTGTCTCAAGAGAGCTGAAGAGGCAGGGATTGGATGTCCCAGAACAAGAGTAAGCTGGGAATGTGGGCGTAGAGTGACATCTTTCTGATTAATAAGGATTGCTTGCTCTCAGTTGTATTCTGAAACACACCCCCTCCCTGAGCTTTGTCCCTGAACCCCACTCCCATCCTGTAGCTGGGATCTCCCAACTCCTTGATCCTTCATCCTTGCTACGTATATATTAGTGTTCTCTAAAGGGACAGAGTTAATATAAAATATATGCTTGATGACACAAAGGATTTGCTAGGTATGCTTACAGGATCAAAAGCAAAAAGATGCCCAATGGCCATCGTCTAGATCAGAGGTACAAAGAATGAAAAATGGCCACCTACCTGTGTAAGGCCAGGGGATTCTGCTGAAGGTCATAGTACTGGAGCGCATTAATGAGACCAGGAAGATTCTGAGTCAGAAATCCAAAGGATCTATGTTGGAGGCTGAAGAGTGTGCTGGAAACCTGAGATAACTAGAGACCAACATTCAAAGGCATAGGCAACCAGAAGAAGAAAGGGCGGACTTTCTCTTCTTTCCAGGAGGGGTCTTCCCTCCTTATTTTGCTGGCATACATGCCAGTCATCCACAGATACACCCAAATCTTTACAAATCTGCTAGATGGTTCTTATTTGAGGCAAGTTAACATATCACAATTAATGACAACAACATTCAAGAATCTGATGGTCACCCTGGAGACTGCCTAGCAGGAAGGGAAGGAAGTTTGGATTTGAAAAGAGAGAAGTCAGTTTCAGGCCAGTAGTCACAGAACAGGGAGTGTTATAGCCAGTCACTGATCCTTCAGTCCCCAAGTACCTCAATGAAAAGAAGCCTGGGAGAGTTGAGGGACTTCCCCAAGTGAAGGTAGAGTTGAGAGGTGAACTGAGTCCATGGCACTCTAAAGCTGCTGCAGAGACTCTTCCTTCCTCTCCACCATCGGGTTTCCTGGAGACCTCTTGTCCCACCTGCCTCATTTTCCCTGCCATTCCTGGACCAGCCTGTGTAGGGGGCACACTGCCACTGGCTTCCTAGAGCTGAGCTAACATTCAAGCGCCCACTGCATGAGGTCAGAAGGAACCTCATGCTCCATCTGCTGGAGTTTGCTGGGGAAAAGAGAAAAATAAAAGCCAGGTAAGGAATGAAAACAGTAGGCTGAAAACTCAAAATGGGCAGGTTATTTCCAGCTAGAGTTTCAGTGTAGCCTCCAGGGAGGAGCCTTGATTCAACTTTTAAAGCCTGCTGAGGCTGGGGCTTGGGCTACTGCTCAGTCACCCAAGAGGGGGGGGTCCTACCTCACAGTGAAGCCCCCACTCACTTTTCACTTTTATCCAACACTGATATCCTCTGTGTTCTGAGACAGTCGCACTCCTGGACCAAATTCAGTCACACCTGTGCCCTCTTCTAGAGCTCAGTACCAGAGTTGTCATTCAGTGGCCTAGAGGTAATGGTGGCTTCTTTCATTTCCTGTTCCTGCTCCTTTGTTCTTCTTGCTCTTCTTGCAACCAGTTAATGGTTAACTTTGTATGAAGTACATCTAGGACCCTCACCAGTGAAGGTGTTGTTTAACGGGAAGTAGCCTGTGATTAAAGTGGAACATCTGCACTTCAGAAGAGTTTCTAGGCCAGTGAGTTAAACCTTTCAAAAACAAAGTGACAAACTAGAATTCAAGTTCCCCAGGAGATCCATTCTTAATGGGGGCCAACACTGCAATTAAATCTAAATATTGAAGTTTCAGTTTAGAAAAAAAGCAACTCTACATTAATATCTTTTCTTTTTTAAAATGTCTTTTCTCTTAAAAGGAAAGCATAGTAACACGTGTGCCTTAGATTTGCCACCACTGTTTTAGGGGCTTGGGAGAGGGAGAGACAATGGGGGTACATTTCCGTGCTTTGGTAAAGGGACTCCAGGCTTTGGCTTTGGGCTAGAGTTTCCTGTCACAGTTAAAGACACTGAAGCTTCAATCAGCATTTCAATGTGGAAACAATCTCAGGATGAAGCCACTTGGCTCTGAACATGGGGGAAGCCAGCAAAGGGACTCTTAGCTTTTCTGTTTTCCTCTTGAAGCCTCTGAGCTCAATTTTTTCCTTACTCAGGTCAGACAACTTCCATCTAGAAATGGCCCACCTAGTTGTCCTCACTCTTTTGAAGAATGGCATCCTCCTCAGGCTTCAAGTGACATCACTGACCCTACTGTAGGAGATGAATGAGAAAGAAAGCTCTGTAGGACTGCTGATCACACTCCAATGTGGCACTTTCAACGATGCTGAACTTGAAAATGCCCTAAGGTCAATGTACCCTTTCTTTCTGGGTTGGAAAATTGCTGGCCACTCTTCTTTTCTACCTTATTCCTTTAGTATCTATTGCCATATGATATTATAAGCTAGTTCCCTAAGTCTCAAAGTAGGTAATACATATGTGTGTGGGTATGTTATAAATAACTAAGAAAAAAATACTAAGCAATCATTTCAATATTCCATGTTTATTTAAAACTACATAAAATAACATTTTAAAGTATATAATATAAAATTATAGAACTTAATCAGGGGCTGGGGATTTAGCTCAGCGGCATAATCACCTGCCTTGCAAGCAGGTAGTTGTGAGTTCGGTGCCTGGTACCAATTAAAAAAAACAAAAAAACAAAACTTAATCTGAATATCAGTATAATCTACTAAGAAAAATGTTGAAAATCATGAAGATTATTGTATCCTTCATTCCCATCTTAGAGTCCCTCATTTGTATCACAAAAGCAAGGTGGCAGGGAATCATAATCCGCATACATTTTGCATTCATCACAGAATTGAAGAGCAGAACAAGGCTCCATGCCGGTGGTTTGAGCCAGGATGATCTTGTCCCTGGTGTTGGCTAAATTAGCTTCAAGCTCACATTCCTTTGCAGCCCTTAAGAAAAGATGTATACAAAGCACAGGCTTAGAAGTTTTCTTTTCAGTGTATTTTTGGCAATTGTCAGGGCTCTTTGGGAAGCTCAGGGCTGCAGCCAACCACACATGTGACACCAGCACTGGATTAAAGCTGTATGCCCTTGTGCCGAGTTCCTCTCTTATCCCTTCCTCTCTTACAACTGCTGTACACGTAAGGGAGAGTAACTTGCAAGTGGGCATGACCCAGCTAGTTTTTGCAGACTTTGGAGATGCAGGAAGGAAAAGGAAGAGGCTGAAGCTTGCTGTGTCCAGGGCCCCAGGGTCTACCATCTAACTCCCTAAAATGGGGACACCATTGCTTCTGGCAACCACTCTGTCCCATCTTTCGAATCATTTCCCCAGAAGAATACCATTTACTGTTACATACTCCTTCCATGTTAAGAGCATTCTACTTACTTACAACCCCAACCAGAAAGAAAAATCACCAAGATTCTGTAGCCACCCAATCTTGCCTTTATAAACCAGTATGTGGTTCTTGACCTCACTAAGGGCATGACCAGTAGCAAAGAATAGACCCTGCTCAACAAGACAACCCCTGGTGTCCCATTTGAGGGGTATTGTTCATTGTTTTCCCCATGACTCACTTCAGTGCCTTGGACAGTTTGGAATAAAGACAGATGACAACGCCTGTTAGCACTAACATGGCCAGCAAGATCGCACTGCAAATGATGATTAGAATCATTGTCCGGAGATCAAAAGATACAGACATTCCTGGTCAAAGAAGTTCAGACAAGAAGTAAGGTCACTTCCCTCCCCATACAGGAATGAGTAACCTAGAGAAGGAATGGAATCCAAACACAGATCGTTATGTATCTAAACCTCCAAAGACTCCTCCCAACTACAACCAAAGACTCCTCTTTCCAACAGGGGCACTTAGAGCCCCTGTATAGGTAAGATGGGTTATTTCTGTATGCAACAGACAATTTAAAGAATCTTTACCTTTCACAAGTAGTAAGTTATGTGACTTTATGTTTAAAAAAAAAAAGCCCTACATTGGAGCCAGTAGTTTTACTCACGGATACCTGAACCTTCCAAACTGTATTCACACTCAGAAATGACTATTCGTTATATATCAGACTCAGAGGTCTCCTGTGAGGATAAACTTCTCCAAAATGTTATTGCTCCAGCGATTCCAAAAATCATTTTGTAAAGTTTGTATGTTTTGGGAGAGAAAAGTTTTTGAATTCTTCTACTAAAAGCTGTTGTTATGCTTCTAAATCCTAAATCTTAATCCCTCATAGTAAACCCAATCTTTAATAACCAATTTGCTTAATCTGTCTCTCCGAAAACTGGGAAAATTTGAGTAAGAAAAGTAGAAAAAACAGTCTGAGTGCCAAGGCATAATCACTGCCTTCTAACTCTTGCTGGGTGGATGAAGGCCAATAGTTTTTTTTAAAATACAATTAAAATAAAGTTTAGGAAAACAGAACATCTTACCAGAAATTTCTCCTCCCTTTAATTAGAGAAAGAGAATTCCAGCTTTGAAGACCCAAACTGAAGAGCTCACTTCAGAAGCGCAGTCTTCTTCCATCAGAGAGGCAGAGCGAAAAGCCACTGTGACTGCCAACACCTACCTCAGTCAATACCCACGCTTTATGACATCAGCTCTTTCCACAGCAGCTCTCCTTCAGAGTTCTGAGTTCTAGTCCATGCTCAGATATATTGTAGCACCAATGGAAACAGTAGTGCCTGAATATTACCTTAAATCATGTAATTCATTGTCTCTCTTTTTTAGATTTTGTTTCCTTCAGAGAAACATATGGTATGACTGCTCATTGAAAGCAAATACGCAGTTGGGCAAGGTGGACCAAGCCTGTAGTCTCTGCATTTGGGAGGAAGAGGTAGGAGGAGCTCCACAATTTTGAGGAGTCTGAACTACATAGCAAGTTCAAGATCAGCCTGAGCTACATAGCCAAGACTCTGTCTCAAAAAAAACAAATGCCAGGCATGGTGGTACACACCTATAATCCCAGCACTCGGGAGACTGAGGCAAGGAGGATTGCTACAAGTTCAAGGCCAGCCTGAGCTACAAAGTGAGCTCAAGGCCAGCCTGAGCTGTATAGTGAGACCTTGTCTCAAAAAGATAAAAAACAAAACAAAACAAAAAAGTAGGATTCAATTTAAAAATAATAATATGGGGATACAGATATCTAAAAGCACTTGTATATATAAAATGAAGAGTGATGCCCTAAGTAAAGGGCCTTAATTATTTATCAGCTTACTTAAAATCACTTATAATAAGAGTAATATATGTCACAGAAAAACCAGAACACTAAGACAGTTCAAAATTTTTTAAATACATCCATCCACTCACAGACATTTTTAACAATTTTTTTTGAAACAAGGCCTTGCTATGTAGTTCAGGTTGGCCTTAAGCTCACTGTATAGCCTAGACTGGCTTTGAATTCACAGTGATACTCCTGCCTCAGTGCTGGGATTAAAGGTATGTGCCACCATACCCAGCAACAATTTCATGTATAAACATTTTCCTCTACTATCTGTCCTTTTAGAGTTTCAAAATATTTGCATATACTGTATACATTTAAGTAGGATCATACTTTGCATCCTTTGAAGAGATTTTCTTCATATTTATATCATAGGTATCTTTCTATAGCTATACCTCATTTGAAAAAGTAACTAAAGGTATTTTTTTGCACAGGTTTACCACAATATATAACCTGTGGAAATGTGTGTCCTAATATATTACTATTATAAGCATATCACACCATAATTTATATAACTTGTGAAATATGAGTCCTCTCTAATATCTTACTACTATAAGCATATCATAACCGCTTTTCAATGTTTGCACGTTATTAGAATAAATTCTCAATATAGAATTATTAGTCAAATTTGAGTTATCAGACAAAATTACATATAATATAGATATATATGTATATCTATCTATAGATAGATAGATAGATAGATAGACCAAACAGTACCAAAATACATGTGGTACTTGTGTTATATCATCTTCTAGTAAGAGTCTATAAAATCAAACATTTCTCCATATTATGTCCAAAACTGGTTTGTGGCTGTGTGTAGTGAGTGTGTGGGGCATGCATGTGGTGACTGGTTGTTTTTGTGGAATGGGGAATTAATCCCAGGACATTACATATGCTAGGCCAGCACTTCTACCGCTGAGCTACACCCCAGCCCTAAAATGTTACCCACTGTTTTATGTGGTGTTGGGAATTGAACCTCGGTCCTTACATAAGATAAACAGGCATCCCACCACCAGCCTGTTTCTTTTTTCCAAATATTTAGAAGGACTTAACTAATGTCACTGAAAACTTGGCTTTACCTTTTCCCTTCAGCCTTGATCAATTTAATTGCAGAACAAGGTAAAATTAAAAGGGACAAAGGTTCAGGACTTTTGATAGCCTTTATTTTAGAAAATGTCAGGGGAGTTTTGAGTACTACTTGTTTAGCCTCTCATAATCACCTTGTGAATAAGCCTCCTGCTGGTGTCCATGGAAGCATATCAATTCAAGCCCTCCAAAAACCTGTGTGAGAACATAGAAGCTTTGTAGCCAGTTTACTATCAGCAAACCCAAAGAGTGAGTGCTCTCTTTACTCACCACAGAAGGCTAACAGGTGTCACAACTAAAGCTCTTCTGGGACTTCAACACCTAAGCATGGTTGACACTAAGTAACTACTGTAGAATTTATAACAGCAGGTTTTGACTTATTTATTCATAATATAAATAAATAGGGTGGCATTTCTGGTTTTTTAAACCTTCTCTGCAGCTCCTCCAAGAATGCATATATAAGAAGATATGCACATATATGAGTGGGTTGAAAGGTTGACATGGGAGAAGGTGGGTAGCATAGCTCTGTCAAGCACAAACAAAGCAAGGATTCTACTGGTTAAGATACAACCAGTTCATTACTGATTGTATACAGGCATTTTATTACTTAGATAGTGAAGGAGAGATTTGCCATGTATGCCAAAGTCATTTTCCCGTACTTCAAAAAAAAAAAAAAAAAGACTGAAAGGTGAGATGTGGAATATTTTGTTACTAAGGAGCAGTTTGAGGTAAGCAGGGCAGAAACCCTCATATTTCATCATAACTAAAGAAACCATAGAAACTGACTTATAGTAGTAAAGTAAAAGGAAAGATCTCTTAAAAATAACGAGGGATCAAGAAATAACAACTCAATACCTGCAAGATAATACAAGGAAAAACAATATTACACTGATTGGTGTCAGTGAAAAAACAGTAGTCAACACAAATGACACAAAAAGATTATTTACAGAAGTAATAGCAGAAAAATTTCCCAAACACAATTGACATACAGATAAGTGAACATGTAGGACTCCAATTAGCCAAGACCAAAATAAATCTACACTCAGACATATAATAATCAAGATCTCAGAAACTCAATACAAGAACAGAATATTCAAAGCTGTTAGAGAAAATAAATCACCAATAAAGGAGAGCCCATCAGAATCATGGCAGAGTTCTCAGGATGGACCCTCAAATCAATAAAAGCTTGGAGTGAAGTATTCCAAATCCTGAAAGAAAACAACTTCCAACCCAGATTAATGTACCCTGAAAAACTACCTTTTGAAATTAATGGAGTAATAAAATACTTCCCTCACAAAGAATAACAAAATTCATGACCACCAAACCAGTATATATGTTAATGAAAGATATTCTAGACAGAGATAAAAATGACTACAACTCCAAGAATAACCAACAGAAAGGAATCACCAGTCAGGGCAAGCTATTAAACAGGGAGGGAAAGGAGGGAGCCAACATCAGGAAAATAGCATGGAAAAGATAGGCCAAAACTCATCAGTTATAACCATCAATGTAAACGACTTCAATTCACCAATCAAAAGAAACAGGCAGGCATAATGAATCACAAAACAAAATCCAACTATATGATCTATGCAAAAAACACACTTAGGCCTGTGTCTATAGCTCAGCAGCATAAGCACCTGCCTGGCAAGCACGAGGTCATGAGTTTGATCTCCAGTACAAAAAAAAAAAGAAAAAGAAAAAGAAACACATTTAATTCTAAAAAAAATTCACAGACTGAAAGCCAAAAGATGGAAAACAATATTCCATGTTACAGAAACCTAGAAAAAAAGCAGGAGTAGTTATTCTGTTTGCAGACAACATTAACTTCAAACAAAGAATAATCAGAAAAGATAAAAATGGTCACTACATACTTGTTAGGGGAAACCTCAAGAGGAAGAAATAACAGTCATAAATATATGTGCACCAAATACAGGAGCACCCAATTATACAGACAAATAGTAATAGACATGAAAAATCAAATAAGTGATAAGACAGCTATTATGGGGGAGCTTAATTTCCCATTGTCACAAAGAGGTAGATCAATTAGGCCAAATAATTTAACAAAGTAATATCAAAACAGAACTAAACCCGTGAACAAATGGACTTACTAGATATTTACAGTGTTCCACCCAAAAACTTCAGTATACACATTCTTCTCAATTCCACATGGACATCCTCTAAAATAGACCATCTACATGCCCACAGAATATATTTAAATAAATGCAAAGGAATTAAAATTATCCAATCCATATTATTGACCATAATGCAATGAAATTGAAAATTAATGGAAAAAAGAAATCACAAAAACTCCATAAACAAATGGAAATTAAATGACACTATCCTGAACAACCAATGGGTTACAGATGAAAGTAAAGAAGAAAATAAACAATATCTACAATTAAACAAAAATGCAGATACAACATACTGGAACCAGCAGGATGCAATGAAAGTAGTCGTCAGAGGAAAGTTTATAGCAGTGAATTCCTACATCATGAAGACAGAACGAACCAAATAACCTAATGTTGCACCTGAAGCTTTTAGAAAAAGAAGAGCAAGCCAAGCACAAAGTTCATACAAGAGATGAAATTATAAAGGTGAGAGCAGAAAGTAATGCAATTGACCAAGGAAACAATACAGAGTATTAATGAATAGAAGTTGTTTTTTTGAAATAATAAATAATATTGATAAACCCTTAATCAAGGCTTATCAAAAAAAGGAAAGGAAAGACTCAAATACATGCATTGAGGAATGAAAAGGGTCAAATCATTACAGAGCCTGTGGAAATTCAGATCATCAATACTTACTTTAAAAATCATTACTTTCATAGGATGAAAAACACAGAAGAAATAGATACATGTGAAGTACCAAAGCTGAATCAAGAAGATATAAAAATTTTGAATAACCCAATATTAGGTAATGAAATTGAAAATCTAATTAAAACTTACCAACAAAGAAAGCCTATGTCTTGAAGGATTCACTGCTGAATTCTATAGGAAATTTAAAGCAGATTTAATGATAATACTTCTCATAATACTAGCAAATAGAATGCAGCAAACCATCAAGAAGATAATACATCATGACCAAGTGGGATTCATTCCAGGAATGCAGAGATGGTTCAACAAACACAAATCAATAAATGTAACTCACCTTATCAAGTGAGCCAAAGACAAAATCACATGATGATCTCAAAAGATGCAGAAAAATATTTTGACAAAGTTCAACACTGAACTATGACTTAAGAAAAACCCTACAGAAAATCACAATAGATGATATTTATCTGAATCTGATAAAATCAATTTTTGACAGATCCACAACCAACATTATACTAAATGGACAAAAACTGAAAGCTTTTACTCTAAATCAAGTACAAGACAAGGAGGCCCAGTATCACCGTACCAATTCAGTATAATTCTGGAAACATTAGCCAAAGCAATTAGACAAGAGAAAGAAAGAAAAAGATTAAGAATAGAAAAGGATGAAGTTAAATTATCATTGTTTGCAGATTATATGATACTCTACATAGTAGACTCCAAACATTCCACCAAAAGACTTCTAGAATAAACAAATTCATACATGGACACAAAGTCAATACTCAAAAATCAATAGCATTCCTGTACACAAAAAACAAACTCACTGAGAGAAAAATAGGGAAGCCACACACTTCATAATATCATCCAATAAAGTGAAATATTAGGACTCAATCTAACAAAAGAAGTAAAAGACCTATATACTGAAAATTATAGTATTCTGAAAAAGGAGATTGATGAGAATACCAGAAAATGGAAAGATAGCCTTTGGTCATACATAGAAAAAACCAACATAGTGAAAATGGCCATACTGCCAAAATTTCTATACACATTTAGTGCAATCCCAATCAAAATATCATTAACATGTCTTACAAAACTAGAGAAAACATTTCTAAAATTCATTTGGAACTGAAAGAGATCTAGAATAGCAAAAGCAATTTTGAGCAACAAAAGCAAGGTAGAAAACATCATGGTTTCTGATCTGAAATTATACTACTAAGCTACTGTAAGAAAATCAGCATGGTAATGAAAAAAAAAAATAGACTCAAGGATCAGTGGGCCAGATTAGAAGATGCAAACACAATTACAAACATACTCAGTCACCTTATCTTTAACAAAAGGGCCAAACATGTTCACTGGAAAAACTAGCTCTCTACAGGCTGAAGACCCATGTCTACCACCATGCATTAAACTAAAGTCAAAATGGATCAAAGATCTAAATATTAAAACAGAAACACTCAATCCACTAGAAGAGAAAGCAGGTAGAAATCTTGTCGTGTAGGCAAAAAAAAAATCCATGAACAAAATCCAAACTGCATGAGAAATACTTTCAAGAATCAACAACTAGGGCCTCATCTTATTAAACATCAAAAGAAATCACCAACAGAGTGAAAAGACAACCCACAGAGTGGGATAAAATTTTAGTCAATTGTCCCTCAGATGAAAGGCTTCTGTTTAGAGCACATAAACAATTGAAAAAAAACTCAAACTCCCCAAATTCAATGATGCAATCTAAAAATGTGTGTCTGAGATGAATACACACTTCTCAGAGGAAGAAATACAGATGTCAAATAAATATATGAAAAAATGTTTAACATCCTTGGTCAATTGAGAGATGCAAATTAAAACACTGAAGGTCCATCTCACCCCAGAAAGAATGGCTATCACCAAGATATCAACCAGTAACAAATGCTGGAGGGACTATGGGGAAAAGGGAACTCTTCTCCACTGCTGATGGGAGTGCAAATTGGTACAACCACTGTGGAAATTGTTATGGAGACTCCTCAGAAAGCTAGGATTAGAGGTTCCCTTTGATGCAGCTATTCACCTCGTGGGTATCCTCCCAGAAGTATTAGAAACATCATACCACAGTGACATATGGTACACCCATGTTGATTGCAGCACAATTTGTAATAACTAAATCTTGGAAACAACACAAATGCCTATCAAAAAAGGAATGCACAAAAGAAGAAGCGATATTTTTATACAGTGGAGTACATCTCAGCCATGAAGAAAGATAAACTGGAGACTTACACGTAAATGGATGCAACTTGGGACCATACTAATCAGTAAAACAAATCAGACTTACATGTATAAACATCATATTGTCTGCCTGATATGAGAAACTGAAAGAGTAAATTAATGTCTAAAATGTACAATCATTATTGTGAAATGGGAAGAAATTGTTAAAAAAAAAAAAAAGGAAAGGGAACTAGGATGGGAGAAGGAGCAAGGGAAGGAAGGGGAAAAAGAGGAAAAATGTAAGTTAGTTATACTATTAGTGTTTCTTAGTTCATAGAAAGGAAAGTCTGCAATAATATTTATTGCAGAATTGTTTATGCCTGTATCTTGTACTCTGAGTAACTATTTTAAAGATAATGTGCAATGTATTACTTGTTATTCTCTTATCATCTTGTTATGAAATTTTGTTTTATCTTTCTTCCATAAAATAAAATAAAATAAAAATAAACCCTAATATTTATATGTTGATGCTTTTTTAAAAAAACAGAATCTCACTTTGTAGAATCTCAGGCTGTTCTTGAACTCATTTAGTAGACCAGGCCAGCCTCAGAGTCACAGTGATCCTCCTTCCTCAGCCCCTGAGTGCTGGGATTAGAGGCATGCACCACCACTCCCAGATACTTGATTTTCATGCCGTCTACTTGACCTATTTGTAGTAGTGGAATATTGAGGTCTCCCGCTGTAATTCTGTTGATTTTTATCTTATCTTTCATGTCCAGTAGTGCTGTTTTGTGAAGCTGGGTGCTCTGATGTTCAGTGAAACATGCTTACATGTATTTCTTCCTGTTGAATTGTTTCTTTAACCAATATGTTGTAAATGTCTTTGATTCTTCTGACCACTTTTGGCCTTAAGTTTATTATCTAAAAATAAGGTTATCTACTTTTTGCTTTCATGCTCACATTGCACAGAATCTTGTTTCCCATCCTGTGATTTTACTCTACAAATTTCTTTTGGATGCCCCATATGTGAGGTTCCAGTCTGCCAATCTGTGTCTTTCTTTTTGATTGGTACTTGTTTGTAGTGAAGTATAATTACATTCATTGTGGGGAGTTGGTACTTGTATGTGACATTTCTTAATCTCTTTTTAAAATCTGTTCCCCTTCTCCCACTTCCCTGCACCTCTTGAGCACCTTCATAGATATTAATCTTGAGCCAGAGATCAGATATATAAAGATAGATATACAGATAGAAAGATATGTTTGTAGTACATCATGACGATATTCCTTGTAGGAACTTAATACATGTACACAGACTTCACAATCCCCCTTTTTTCTATTAATCTGCTTTCCCTACCCTCCCTTCTCTCAGCTCCTTTCCCATTTGCCAAAGATGCTATTTCTTGCTGTATATTCTTTTTTTTAAATTTTATTTAAGGAGAAAAAGAAAAAAAAAATCAGAGAAAGGGTATAAGTTATACAGATTTACAGAAAGAAATAAACAGTAGGAAATCACTAGTTAATGGATTACATTTTGTCATCTTAGAAATAATTGTTCAAGTTACAAAATTAAAGCTTATAAAGTGGACATTCCAACAGTGAGACTGCAAACAGTTCTGTTCAATGATTCAACAAAACTCAGTAATATCATTATCTATCTTATACACTTAAATATACATGCAGTTATACCGTTTAGAGCACTTTCTTTTCCTCTCTTTTGTACAATGACAATTACACATTTTGGGTTTTGTTGCTCCCACAGTTCTTATTACTTTTTTGAAAGAGAGTAAAACCAAATGTGACATAACAGAACAGTCAGTCAAATCAAAAGGGTGGACGTAATAAACAATGTAAAAGCGTAATACTAGGTGATCAACAATGGTTACCATAATGCCTCCCGCTATCTCTAATAGAATTGCCTATATCATTAGTTATAATAAAATTGAACAAAACAGTAAAGAACAAAACCAACAAAACCAAAACATTGGAGACATTATAGGTCTTCAAAAGTAGATAATAGTCAACCAGAATGGGCGTCATAATGAATCCCACTATCTTCACAGCTGTTGCCTAAACTTTCGAACCTGGTACTATCAAGCAAAACACAATAGAGGAACATCAGTCAAAACAAGATGGTGAGAGCAATACAGGGCTTTAAATCAAGATAATGGAAAGTCAAAATGGGTTACTATAATATATCCTGCTATTTTTAAATTTATTTTTCCCTTAATTAAAAGGATAAAAAAAGTAAATAATAAAATGGAGATTGAGATAAAAGAGGGCATAACAGCAAATCAGCGCAGATCAAAACATAACAATTTAAGCAAAATAGTGTTTCACCACAAGATTATCCCGACATAAAAGTAGTTACCATATTGTCTCTTTCCTTGAAATCTTTGAGTATAACTTCGTATACTGTAGCATCAAATATATCAAAACAATGTAAAACCATTTAAGAGAATGACAGTATTACAGGGTATTTAGAATCGACTAACAGAAAATGAACAATGGTTTCTGTATAATCTCCTTGTCTATAAAAGGTTTTGCTTATAGTATCATATATAATAAAATCCAATAAGATACCACCTGTTTAGACCAATGGAGACAGAAGAACAAAAGCTTGATGAGACTTCAAAACAAGATGATACTAAATCAGTATTACCTCTTAAGACGTCATTTTCTCCAAAATAGCTGTTCCTATCATCCAATCTTCTCTGCCTCATTTCTGTTGAGCTCTTTTTTCTGTCATTAGTTGTCAGTTTGTCTTCTTCATTTTGTTTTCTGCTCCATTCATTGTGGCCTCTCTGCCGCTACTTCTGGATTCTTTGTATTTTTCTTTTTTAGAATATCTTGCAGTATTCTCTGTAGAGTTGAATTGGTGGTTGCAAATTCCCCTAGTTCCTCTTTATCCTGGAAGCACCTTGTTTTTCCATCAATTTTCAGGGATAGTTGTGCAGGATATATCAATCTTGGCTGGAGATGATTATTTTTCAAAGCTTGAATTATTTCCCCCCACTCTCTTCATGATTTGATGGTTTGTGCCGAGAAGTCTGCTGTAATTCTGATGGGTGTTCCCTTGTAAGTGATCTGTTTCTTGTCTCTGACGGCTTTTAGTATTCTGTTCTTGTATTGGATTTCTGGAATTTTAATTATTATATGCCTGGGTGTCCTGTATGCTTCATACAACTGAGTATCTTTACCTTTTGCTAAATTAGGAAAATTCTCCTGGATTATTTCTGTGAGTAGCTTTTGTAGTTCATTTGTTTGTGTCCCTACTTCTTCTTTTATGTTCTTAATTCTTAAGTTACAGACCCTCTTATCATCTTCTAGTCTTTGTATTATTGCTGTTTGTTTCTTTGTTATTTTTAAGAAGTTTTTCATTTCATGCTCCCATATTACAAATCTGCCCTCCAGTTCAGATAATCTGTCCTTAGTTTCTTTCAAGCTGTTATGCCAGTTTTCGATAGACTTTTTTAGTTTCTTGGTAATCTCTTTGAACCTGCTTCACGTATTCTATGTTTTCTCTATTTTCTCCATTAAACAATTCTCCCCTCTTTTTCTGTTCTTGCATTCCACCATCTGTTTTTTTTTGGGGGTGGTGCTTAGCATTTCTCTAACTATTCTGCTTATGTCTAGCTTCAGGTCATTAATAACTTCATTCCTGAACTTGTCTATGAGGCTCTCGAGATAGCGCTTTATGTCTTTTGGTGCTGTGTCTGCTGTTGCCTCTTTCTCAGGATTGGGGGCCGAGGACCCTTTCTTGTTGCTGCCTCTTCCCATATTCTTTGTTCCTTATATATGCAAGCATATATAGGAGGCCCAGCTTCCTTCCCTGTCAGTCACAGTCTGATTGAATTGCCCCAGCTAGGTGTTCCCGCCCACTGCAGCACACCAGGAAGTTGCAGACCAGGCAGCCTATGCGGGGCCCGCCCCTCCAGGTCACCTTCAGGAGCTGGGACCTGGGCTGTGCTAGCCTACTGGGTTTCAGCCAGCAGCGTCATGTGGGCTAGGCACTGCTCACCAATCCGGCTTGAGAGGGGGATTGGTGACTGAAGTCACTGCAGCGCCCTGTTCCCGCAAGTCTGCCCGATCCCAGAATGTCCTCTGTTAGAGTCTCCTAGACCGTGGAAGAGTCCCAGTTTTCCCTCACTCACCAGAGGTGGATGCACGGCTCCCCACCTGTCCCGCTCTCAACTCCGTTCACCGATTCCCGTTCTCAGAGCTTCCGTGCGTCTCTCTCCCTGCCGAGCCGATGCAGACGCAGCCACAGCGGCGGGAAACCCAAATCGCGCCTTCCAATGGCGCAGGCTCCAGCTTCCACGCTGAAGCTTTATCTGTTCCTGTTATAGCACCAGGATTGCATTCCCAGTTGGTTTCTCTCAGCCCAGTTCGTTCTTGGGTCAGCAGGGCATATCTCCTCTTGCTTATCATTCCTTACTCAGCACCATTCCTGAATTCTAAGCTGGGTCTTTCAGAGAGCCTCTGTAGCTGCTGCTATCTGTCCACCATGTTCTCCCCTTTGCTGTATATTCTTTATTCTGTACTTTAGTTATAAATTGCAGTTTTCATATAAGAGAAGCCATGTGTTATTTAAGCTTCTGTGTATGACTTACTTCATTTAAATTTATAATCTCAAGCTGCATCCATTTTCCTACAAATGACTCAAGTTTATCTTTCTTTATGGCAGAGTAGTACTTCATTTAAATCTCACATTTTATTTACTAGTCATCTGTTAATGGACATTGTGATTCTTTCTAGGATTTAACTATTATGGGTTGTGTTACTCTAGACATAGATATGCATGTATTATAGTAATATGATGTCTTTAACTCTTCCAGGAAGATACTTTGTAGAGGAAGAGCTGATTTGGGCAGAATTTCTATTTTTAGGATTTTTTTCCCACATGTAACCCTTTTATAATTATTTCACAGATTCTCATCTATAAGAGAATCTCTCAACCATTAACAAAATATTGCATTCAGACTAAGGCACAGAAATAAATGCATTATCAATACACTGAAGCATCATGAAAAATATACTGAATAAGAAAAATATGGTTATCTTTTTCTTTGATAATTCATAGTAATTTAACCAGTAAATCAGAATTTCTAAAATAAGAAATGTAGCAAAAAAAATAAAATTAGAAATGTAATCTATACTTCTACCCTAATTAGATAAGAAACCTAGGAAAGTCTTGAAGCAACTGCTTCGGGAAAATTTTATTCCACATCTAAAATGTTTGCTTATTTTCAAATTTTCTTCTCCTTCACAAATTCTGTTCATGTTTGCCAAAGTCAACATGTATTGACTAAGTATTCTACACATTTAATTAACATGTTTTAAACTTTCAAAGAGACAGCTTTTATCAGATGATTATCCTTTTTGCAAACTTTTGAGAATATTATTTACACTTACAAAAGTTTGCACAGTTGAAAAAATGGAGATCATTCTGCAGATAGGTCTTTCTCATTTTCTCTCAGTGGGATGTATTTTGCATGGACCCGAAAAGTCTTCATTGCATCTTCTGGCTCATTAGAAACTGGAAAATCTGCAAAGGAGGCTTTTCTCTCAGTATATCAGAAACATTCTCACAAGAGAAATCTGTTAAATATACGGCGAATCATATAGTGTTTATAATTATGAAATTTAAATGCTTCATGATAGGTACATATGAATTTTTTTAGATTCCTGAAGATATATTCATAATCATCACCAGCTGTTTTATGCAGCTGAAAGATAAATTCATTGATTTTTGTCATCTTCCCATTTTTAAAGAATGTCACTATTTCTGTTTCAACAAAGGGCCCTGACACTGCTGTGTAAATGTTAACAGTAAGTATTTTCTATGATGTATCTGCTCCTTTCCTAGGGTAAAGGACAAAAGGAGAAGGCCTCTCCCTCTCTTCTCAATCTTCCATGTAGAAAGATGGGAGGGGGGCAAGGAGGCAACCTTAAAGTAGTCTGGAGGGGTGGTAGTAGGTCAGCTAGTTATGTACAGAGCTCCCTTTGTGATTCCTGAGCCGTTGGTAAAAACCTGATTCCAACATCACAACCCTGTCTCACCTGTGCTGTAGACAGCGCACGGGCTATGTCATGATTAGTGCAAGTTAAGAAAAGATAAGCCAAGGGAAACTGGGGGAACAAGGATAAAACTTAGCCGTAGCAACCCCACTTCGGTGGTGCCTTCTGTTGACCATGACTGATCAAACAACCTTCATTTTCTTGGGGTAGAAGTGTATTGGTACAGGATTTCCTGAGAAGTGGTACTTCTACCACATCCCTAACAATCAAATGCAGTGTTGTGGAACCCATTCCGGGTACAGTGAATTAGAACATTTTGAGGTTCCCGAAGTAATTCTTACACTGAGGCAGGCTGAAGCATCACTGTGATCTGCTCAATGCTTTACAGATTGAGAGCAGGCCCCTGAGACCCAATCAGGGGATTTGTGATGTCAAACCTTTTTCATAGTATGCTAAGTATTAACATGTTCCTTTTTTGTTCCATCTTGAATGTAGTTTAATGGTCTTCCAGGGGCTACATGACATGTGACATCACAACACAATCAATGCAGAAGCAGATAAAAATTCTAATTGTACTCTAAGTCAGACAGTAGAGGTACCTGCAGAGAAAAAAATACAATGTCATTTTTCTTACTCAATTTTTTTATGTTTTGGAAGTAATATTACTCATAAATAGGGTCTTCCCATTTCTTGTTGTTCAAGCTAGCCCAAACATTCTTTGTTAATTTACTCCATATTAATATTTTGTTTGCTTGTTTGAGACAAAGTCTCACTATGTAGTTCTGAGTGTCCTTGAAGTCACTATGTAGGCCATGCTGGCCTCAAACTTACAGTAATCCTCCTGCCTCAGCCTCCCAAGTGCTGAGATTCTACAGGATACAGCTATTAAATTAAGATTTTTAAAGAAACACCTTTTTAATGTTTTATGTTGATTAATTGGTTCTTAACAATAAATGTATCTTTTCTTCTGCTTAGTCTTGGAAAAAAATGTTGACTACAGCATTCAGTCATGTTACCTTCCTAACTTGTAATAATTAAAAGTCTCTTAATCAGGAAAGAATTAATCAAATGTTCAGCAAATCTGACTTGTTTCTCCCATTTTTGCAGGTCAGTTCTCAACTATCACTTTTTCTGCTAAGTTTTTCTGCGAAGTTTCCATTTGCTCAATATTATGATGTTCAAACTGGAAGGGGAACGAGAGAGGGAGGAGAGAGAAGGGAAGGAAGGGTAAAGGAAAAAGGATAACCAAAAGAAAAAATTGAAACAAAGCATTTGTAAATAAAGAAAGGAAGATGGATTGAATAGAGGGAAGAGAAAGGGAAAGGAAAAAGAAAGATATATCATGTACAGGTACAAATTTGAGGTGATGAAAGTTGCTATGTATATCTAACATGTACCAATTAAATTAATGTTTTAAATATTGTAAAAGTGCTTTAAAAGTTTTGGCAGGTTTTTTTTTAGTCTCTGAATGGTTATAGAATTTTGTAAATGTGCTTCTTCCACAGTGAGTGTTTCATCTGACAGTCTGAGAAAAGCAAGGGCTGTTGCAGGGAGAAGGAAGCATGTCTGTAAGATCTGCAGTATTTTTCAGTGAAGTCTTTGACATGGATTATTATCCTGTGAGAAATGTTAAACTTCTGGACAATCCTTTGCCCATTGGCTATTCACATCTGTAGATGAGTGATGGGCTCCAAATTGGTCAGTGAAGCACCTGACAAATTATTTTTATTTTTAACAGCATGTGTGTGTTTGATACAGGCTCTCCTTTTGTAGGCAAGGCTGGCTTTGAATTCTTGGCAATCCTCCTGCTTCATCCTCCCAATTGCTGGCATTACAAAAGCATGTGCCACCATGGCCAGCTTCAACAGTCTTTGTTTTAGAAACAGTTTTTGGTGTGGCACTTCCCAGTCTGTGACCCTGCCTTGAGAAGGGTTACCATGCAGACTCCCTAGACATATACAATTCATTTTTCTTATCTGAGACTTTAATACACACCTCCTTCATACTATGTACCAGTTTACACTCCCATCAACTATCAGGAAGCATTCCTCCCCTCCCTCAGCCTGATCAGCATGTTATCATCTGATTTTTTTTTTTTTTTTTGGTCTTTTTGAGACGGGGTCTCTATGCAGTTCAGGCAGGCCTTGAGCTCACTTTGTAGCCCAGGCTGGTCTTGAACTCACAATGATCCTCCTGCCTCAACCTCCCAAATCTTGGTATTACAGGTGTGAGCCACCACACCTGGGTTATTATTTGATTTTTTAAAAATTTCTTGCATTTAGCCAATTTTTTAAGTGAAATGGGATCTCAGTGTTGTTAAACTTGCATTTCTCAAATGGCCCTCAGTGTCAAACTTTTTTCACATATTAATTGGTCATTTGTCCTTCTTAATCTGAGAAGTGTCTCTTCCTTTCAGATGCCCATTTTTGATTGGGTCTCTACATCAGGTGGGCCTAATTTTTTTGAGTTCTTTATATATTCTAGATAGGAGTCTTTTGTCTAATGAGTAGCTGGAAAAAATTTTTCCCATCCTGTGGGTTGCCTCCTGTTGGTGGTTTCCTTTGCTGTGCAGAGGTTTCTTAGGTTTTGTTTTGGTTTTGGTTTTTTGATTGCTTTGGTTTTTTAAAACAGGGTCTCACTATGTAGTCCAGGCTGACCTTGAACTTGTGGCAATCCTCTTGTCTCAGCCTTGTGAGCACTAGGATTAGACTGTGAGTTTTTTAACTTCATGCAATCCTGTTTGTTGATTCTTGGTATTATTACTTGTGCAACTAGGGTCTGTCTGAAAAGTCTTTGCTTATGCCTATATCTTCAAGACTTTTCCCTACTTTGTCATACAGAAAATTGTTTCTTTTTTAACATTCAGATCTTTGATCATTTTTTATTTTAGTTTATTGAATGGTGAGAAGCATGAGTCTAGATTCAATCTTCAGCATATAGAGAGCCAGTTTGCCCAGCACCATTTTTTAAAGAAGCTATCTTTCCTCAATGAAAATATTTGGACAGTTCATCAAAGATAAGGTAGCCAAGTATGCCTGGAATTGTTTCTGCATTCTCTATCCTGTTTCATAGATCCTCAAATCTGGTGTGGATTTTTGTTTTGTTTTGTTTTGTTTCATTTTTTACAATACCTGCAGTTTTTTATCACTGTAGCTTTGTAGTCTATCTTGAACTGTAATATCTCCTGTCTTTCCCTTGTTGCCCAGAATTATTTTTGCTATTCTAAGTATCCTCTGGTTCCACGTGAATTTTACAATTGTTTTCCCTGGTTTCATGAAGAATGCTCTTGGTGTTTTGATTAGGATCATGTTGAATCTGTATAACAGTTTTAGAAATATAGATATTTTGACTATGTTATTTCTGCCTATCCAGGAACAAGAGATATCTTTCCTTTGTTTTTTTTTTTCTGGAATAGCAGTGAAACTCAGGACCTCATGCTTGTTAGGCAGGCGCTGTGTCACTGAGCTGTATCCCTAACCTTACTTCCCACTTTCTGCATTTTCTGTCTTTACCCTCCTTTTTTCAGAATACTATGGTTTTCACTGTAGAGGCCTTTCATTTGGGCAAGTTGATTCCTAAGTATTTAATTTTACTTGATTCAATTGTGAAAGGTACTATTTCCATAACTGCTATCTTAGTAAGTTTATTATTGGTGTACAGAACACCACTGATGTTCAAGTGTTGATTGTATCCTGCTGTGCTACTAAATTTGGTTGTTAATTCTAGGAGTCTTATGGTAGCCTTTTTGGGGTCTTCTATAGAGATAATCATCATCTGAATATAATAATTTAAATTCTTCTTTTCCTATAAATACCCCTTTTATTTCTTTCTTTTGCCTGATTGCTCTGGCTAATATTTGGAGAACTATATCAAACAGCAGTGGTGATAGCGACACCTTTTGTCTTATTCCTGGTTTTAAAGAAAAAGCTTTCATCTTCTTTCCACTTAATATGATTTTGACTCAGGGGCTGGGGATTTAGCTCAGCGGCATAAGCACCTGCCTTGCAAGCAGGCGGTCGTTTGATCCCTAATACCGATAAAAAGTTAAAAAGAAAAAAAAAGAGCAAACAAAAAAATATGATTTTGACTGTTAATTTGTTATAGGTGCTTTTTGTCAGATTGAAATAAAAACCTTTTATGCTTATTTTTCAGGGTTTTATCATAAATGGAGGTTGGATTTTATCAAAGGATTCTTTATATCTATTGAGATGATTATGTAATTTTTTACCTGCCCTCTATTTATGTGGTATATTTATTGATTTCTATATGTTGAGTCATCCCTGCATCCTTGAGATAAAGCTACTTGTTTTGGGTGTCTGATATTTTTGATTTGCTGCATTTGGTTGGCCAGTATTTGATCAAGGATTTTTGCATCTATGTTCATTAAAGAGATTGACCTATAGTTCTCTTTTTTTGTTAGCTCCTTTTCTGGTTTTGCTCAGAGTAATGGTTGATTCCTAGAAATAACTTTGGAAGTACTGCTTCCCTTTTGATTTCATTAAAGAAATTGAAGATTGTTGGTGTTAGATCTTCTTTAGAGATCTTATAGAATATGGCAGTAACTCTGTTGGGACCAGGGCTTTTCGAAGTTTTTCAATTACTTCTTCAATTTTATTGACTAATAATGAATTATTCATGGTTTTTATATCTTTTTCATTCAGATGTGGTGCTATTTCATAGTAAATAGTTAGACATATGAACTTATCTATTTATCCACAATAAATTCTGCTGAAATCCAGATCTGGGGGTAACCACCTTGAAATCAAATTTCAGAAGTAATAGATAAATTCATGGTTTTTATATCTTTTTCATTCAGATGTGGTGCTAGTTCCTAGTAAATAGTTAGACATAAAAATTCAGATAAACACCAGTAATATCATGCTGTAACATTTCAATTTTCATGTAAATTTTCAACTCCTGCTCCTTGTCATACTCCCACTGGGTGAAATATTGTTTTTCATTTTTGTATATAGCATACTATTGAATTCTTTTTTTTTTTTTTTTTTGGTGTTTTAACACAACTGATCTGTCTTCTGATTGGGGAACTGAGACTATTAACAGTGTGACACACTAGTAAAGTGAAATCTCTTAACACTGTTCACTTTCTAATCCCAATTCATTTTTAAATTTGTATTCATTTTATCATTTAGCCACTGTTGGATCCTTTTTCCATGATCTTCTGTTGTTTTTAAGATATCTCTTGAGTGTAAGGTCAACTACATTGGCCCTATCTTCTAGTTTTTACACTCTCTCCTCACACTGTTTGCTTCTGTTGCCCATACTTTCAGTAGAAATTTTTATCTCCTAGGTTTTTGTTTGGTTCACTTTCACGGACTCTAATCCTTTCCTAAACTACTCACTTGGTTTGGCTCCACTAGCCAAACACTATCAGTGTCTTCGGTAAGTTCATATTTCCTCTCTACCAGCGAGATTGGTTGAGCAGGCAAGGTATTTGTACCTATGCTGCCCAGATGTTCTTTCTGTGACCTATGAGGCTATGTACCCCTTAGAGAGAACAAGCATTGTGGTATATTTAGCCTTGTCTTCATGTTGCATGTCAGGGGGCTTAGTGAATGGTTTGGAACCAGAGACGATTGTAATACCTTTCAGCTGCCACACTCATCAGTATGAGTTAGGATGGAACACAAAGATTGCCCTATCAAAAATTAATTCAGTGTTACTTTCTCTGCACATGCCTAGAGCAGGTCTGATGCTGGTCACTGCAGTGCATTACACTCTGCATCACCTACAGTGATGCTTGCCTCGTGGTAGGAGAAATAGTATGAGAGACAGAAGTGAGCCCTGCACATCCTCCACGTATTGGTGTTGTGAGGCTTAGCCCCGCAGGTAATCATGCGCACCACCTGTTTCACTGACTCCCACATGTGGCACCCTAAGTTGCTGGTCCTACAGGGAAAGCCATCTTTTTGCTCTTACATGTCAGAGACCTGTTTACCATTGGATAAATTCTCAACTCTTTTGTTTCAAATGCTCTCCCCTAAAGCCAAACTGGTTGTCAAGGCAGAGGTCGTTTTTCAATATATCAGTATTTGTTGTGGGTTCCTGAAGACAGGAAAATGCAGGGAATTTCACTCCCAGAGCAGCAAGCTCAGACAAGTGCTTCTCAAAATAGCTGTTACTGCATTGCACATATATATATATATAAAGTGGAGAAAGCTTTCCCAGGGCCTGTATGTTATGTAGGTCCCAGATCTACCCATCCTGACTGCACTTCTGCATGATGCTGAATCTTGAGCTAGCTACGCTCTCTGGGTACTTACTGCTTTTACATCTACCCCTTCCCTCTGCTGCACTGCCACTCAACAGGCACAGGAGCACTCTGCCCTATTCTGAATTCCTATCCAAGTCTGTTTTTCCAAATTTCTGGGTTCGTAATTGAACTAGTGTTTTCCTGCTATCACCTATTGCAAAGAGTGGCTGCTCTCAGATGTCTTCACTCTGTACCAAGAAGAAGCAGGTGAGTGCTGTCTACATTTAACCCATCACCCTGCCCTCTCTTAGGGCACTTTTTATTGAAAAATGAAGTTCACTGATTGAGAGGCAGCAGTCTGTCAGTCTGGTCATCTGATAAATCTATAAAAGACCTTCATTTCTGATGCAATGCTTTCAATATGTACCATTTCCTTTTTAACCTGCCTTGGTGTTTAATTCCATTGCCCATATATTCTGGTTTTATTTTTATTGCATTCGCAGTACATAGCTGATTCCATTCATCATGGGGAGTATGTATGTGCACACAACACACTTTCTTTTTACTTCCCCTCCCCCTTTGCCCATATGTTCTTGCATACTATTTCTACATTAGATCCCTTAATATACTGTTTTATATTCCTTATCAAGTATTCAAAAATCTTTGTCATTCTAAAAATGATTCCAATGGTCTTTATCATTTCTCTTTACCATGTTTTAGAAATTTTTGTTGAAAGTTGGGTCTGATGTACTTAAATTAACATATATGAACTGAGGTAGTCAGCCTCACAAGAAGTTAGGTTGTGTTTGATGTTTGTTTAGCTATCGATGTCAGAGGCTTCAAATCCTTCTTTTATTCTGGCTTTCATCTGCTGTACTGTCTTTGGGTTTCCCTAGAAACTTCGATTAAACTGAGGTCTGTTTTTACAATTCTCTGTTATTTGCCACTAGAGTCCTGTTTATATGCTATCATTGTATGACTGAATGAATCTCAGTTTGTTCAATAAGCATGAGTCCCTGGGCTATCACCTTCAAAGGCATTCTGCAACCTTTTTTTTTGACTCCCTCTAAAAGATAGAGAAAAGCTAGAGGGTCCTTAAAGTATCTAACTGCCCTTCCCTCAGATCAGATAAGACTAGCACACAGAAGGCAAATCTTTTAGAGACCCAGTGCCCAAACTGCAACCCAAAACACAAAACCCATTTATTTATTGAGAAATGCCAATGCTGCAATTAAACCAGAATACCCAAGATTTTACTTTAGAAAACTCTTACATTAACATGTTTTGCTTAAAAGAAAAACACAATTACACCTTTTCAAGATACAGCTGTTTATTGGAAGGCAAAAGCTTGGATTTGGCAAGCTGCTTCACAATTAATGTGATCTTTGCTGCTGTATGCATGCTGATAATCTGTCAAACCTTGGCTCATACTTCGTTAGTTTGAGAGCAACACATGCAGCACTCACATCATCTGTCTGTTTTCTTGTGTCAGATTTGATACAATTCAAAGCTGAAAACAGCTGCTCACAAGTATAAGATGATCCAAACAAAGTAAGAAAAGCAATCCCAACTGCTTTCATGGACTTAAAATTATTTGGCAGAGAATTCCACACTTTAAGGATTTCATTTTCAGAACTACCAACTGTTCCGTCCTTTGCCACCCCTTCACACTCTACCATCTCTATCTTCTCAAGTGTTGCATGCAGGTCATAGAATTTATTTTTCCAGATAGAGCTTTCCTGAAATTCCAATAGCTCCATTTCCAGATTTCCAAAATCTAACCAGTATAAGCAGGAAAGGTCAAGTTCTTCAAATTTGACTTTATCTGGAGAAGTAAGAAAACACAGGGTTGCCTCCACCCTATGGAACTGTAAAAATCTGTTACTAAAATTTGCCTTTGCAGTTGCCACAATGCTAGAAAATTCCTTATAGATTTCCTGTTGGCCTGTAGGATTGTCTGTAAAAGTTGTAGAATTTTCTAAATGTATTTTTAGATTTAGAAAATATTTCAGCTGCCCACTTTCAAGGTCTCTCTCAAAAACCTGCAGTTTTTTCTCAAATGTTTTAATATCATAAAACATTCTTTCAGCTGTTTTCCCTACACTTTGTAGTTTTTTTGTTCAGTACATTGAAATGTAGTATAAAATCTGTAAAAAAAAACATGAGGTTAGTAAGCTAGGTCACATCAGTGAGCTGTGTGTGGTCATGCCCTTTTTCCCTCATAAACAGCCTGATTTTATCCAAACAGGCTACAAATCTCTCCAGGACTTGTCCTCTGCTCAGCCACCAGACATGACTGGACATGAGTAAAGCACTGTACTGTGCCTGAACCTCATCAAGCAGTGCTTGGAACTGTCGAAAATTACGAGCATGAGCCATGATATAATTCACCATCTTTGAGGATATCATCTAATTTTTTGCGGCTTTCCCTGGTACAAAGAGCTTCTTGATGTATAATACAATGAAACTGAATGATTGGATGTTTTGCTTCTTTAATAAAAAACTGTATGAAACCAGATGTTTCCCCAACCATGTGAGGTGCCCCGTCACTAGTAATTGAAACCACGTTTTCTGGTCTTATGTCTTGTGACAAAAAAGCCTCCATTACACACTGTAGATATCTACCCCTTCTGTTCTTCCAGGCAAAGAGACCAGCTTCACCAGCTCTTCTCTCACAATGTCACCAACTGCATAACGCAAAATTACTGCTAGTTTTGCATGATTATTTATATCTGTGCTTTCATACAAGCACATGGAGTAACAGGCTGCCTTTTGTAAATCAGTGGTGAGCTGCTGACTAACATCATTTGCCATGTGCAGGACTCGATCTTTTATTTCTGCTAAGTGGCATCTCAGAGATGTGTTGCATAATTTTATCCTTGTTTAGGAAATCATGAAAAAGGGACTCACTCCCAGACAACATGGCCATTTTAATAAAATCTCCATCAGAGAGGGGCTTACCGTATTTTGCTATGCACAGTAAAATTTGAAAGCTGGCAGCAGTCAGATGATTTGTTTTAGAAAGATAGTTGCAATAAATAAGATATTGGGAATGACATTTCCTCAATTTTCCTTCTAGAAACTCTTTCCTTTCAGTTTCCCCAAGTTGAGCAACACTTTTGTGGTTGGTGTCAAAGTGCCGTCTAACACTTGATGTGCGACACACAATACTTTCACCACACAGAACACAGAACACTTTCCCATTGCGTTCAATCGCTCCAAAAAACTCTGTCCAGGCCTGTTGGAATGATCTTCCACTCTCTGTTTTCAGTTTTGCTTTTTTTGATGTAGTCATTTCTTCATGTTCAAGACTTGGAGTCTAAAAAAAAACATAAAATTTTTTAAAAAATGAAGCACCCAATCTATCCCTATAACAAAAACAGCTATCACTATTAGTTAACACCAAAGAATTGGATATTCCCTCAATCAATGATCTATGGCAATAATTCTCAGCTTGGAGTTCCTCTTGAATTTACTGACCACCAGCACAAGAGGGCAATGTCTCACTGATCACAGCTTTTAGCCAGCTCTGATAAAGGCATCTGAGTGCATTTCCTACCTTGTGGGAGCTTCTGCTAAAATCACAGTCAGTCCAAGCAAGTATATGTATATATATATATATATATATATCCTTGCTCTTGTTTTCATAAATTTTTAACAAACAATTCTTAACAAACTAAATAGCATACTGCAGTTTCAAATATGCCAGGGGGACAGCATAACATTAAAAGAATCTCAGTCTCTTAATTAGAACATCTCTTTGTTAAATCTTAGATATTAAATTTCAACTTTTCATAAGAAAACTCAAAGCTAAAAAAATTTTTTTTAGATTGGATCTCATTACATGCACTGGCCTTGAATTTGCTCATGTAGCTAGGCTGACTTCAAACTGACAGCAATCTTCCTGCCTCAGCCTCCTGAGTGCTGGGATTACAGACACAGACCACCACACTTGGCCCAAAGCTAACATACTGTGTTAATAAAAACAAATGTATTAAAATTCACAGCCAGTCCAAACAAATGATTTATTTATTTATTTTGGTGCCAGGAATTGACCGTATAACCTCACACTTGCCAAGCAGGCACTATGCCACTGAGCTAAATCCCCAGCCCCAAACAGGTTATTATATATAAATAATTTATATACACATTCCTGAGCATGTGCAGGGACCCTCTGTGCTGTTATCTGATGCGTGGCTGCTGGTACTATTTGGCTCGGTGCTGAGAGAAGGCTCTGCACGCCCACTGCAGCACACATGCCATAGGTTTGCCACTAGAGTCCTAGTAGTTTTCCTCTTGAGGGAAGGGCTTTGGATATACCAAACACATTACTTTTTCACTGGGCAATTTTCAAAATGGCTATTTTTCCTCTACCCAGGTACAAAGCAACAGGGAATTGTTTTCTCCAATCATTTCTATGAGATTCTGGTAGTTTCTGGAAGGAAAAAAAAAACTCTGTAGGATTCTCTCAAGGGAATCTATACTTGACCTCCAGGAACCTCACTGATGACCATTTTAAGTGTTCCTTCTCGTCAGTGCCTCAGGAGGAAGAAGTTGCTGGTAACTTGCTCTCAATTTTGATTTTCTAGGCTTGCCTCTACACTTTCAGAACTGCCATTTGTCCTGGGACCTCAATTATCTGATAAATTTTTTAAATGATACTGATGTTCAGTTTGCTCAGCTTTCTTCCTATGAAGACAGCTCAATGCATTCCAAACTGTCAGAACTGAAACTACAAGTGTTGAGTTGTGTACAAATTAGGAAAATAAGCACATACAAATAAAAACTATTTAAAATGTTCAATGCATTAAAAATACAAAGGGTCCTGGAATCAAAATGTTGAAGAACTACTGTGCAAAGGCACATTATTAGTAATAATACTTATCATCTATCTATTATGTTACAATAGGAGTAATTTAGTACATTAAAATAACATAGGGTTAGGAAAATAGCTCAGTAGTAGAGTACTTGCCTAATATGCACAAGGCCTTGGATTCCATCACCAGGACTACAAACTAAATAAAACTGAGGTTACCTGGACACAAGTACAACGATCCTGTCCTTGAAAATAAGACTGAAATTGCTACTTTCTCCTTTTCAAACTTCTCCCAACATTATGAATGAGTTCAAAATAACTTCTATTATTATTCATATCAATTCCATTCAACAAACCTGTTCTCAACACATGAAAAACATGAAATTACTAATTTCAACAACAATTTCAGATGGTTGGGAAAATAAAGTCAGGTGAATACAGTATTGAGAATTATTTGACAAAGTCCTAGACCAAAGGAGAATTAGAGACCTAAAACATGTTAGGGTAGCACATAGAAATTAGCAAACTTGTGGCAAAAAAAGAGGGATTTTTTTTCCTGCTGTCCAAAAGAAAGGCCATTCTACCTAAATGGAAAAACATATTAAAACTGGAGGGACCCAAGGGGAAGGCAGGAGGCAGGTAAAAAAGCTATGGTATGCCTTATTAAGGAACAAAGGTGGTGACAATTCAGTTAGGAATACCAGGCACCAGAAAGATCAGAGAGCATACAAAAGGTAAAATGGAAGATATGAGGCTGAAAAATTAATAACTAGTAACCACTCAGATGAAATTGGTGATTCAAAACAGTGAGAAATGAGCCAGACATAGTGGGCTATGCTTGAAATTCCAGCACTCAGGAGGCACAGTACTGCCGAGTTCAAGGCGAGTCTGGGTTAAGTAGTGAGTTCAAGGTCAGCCAAAACTACATAGTAAAATTTTATCTCAAAAAACAAAACCAGCTGGGCAGGGTAGCACATGCATCGCGGCATTCAGGAGGCTGAGGCAAGAATTGCTGAGTTCCAGGCCGGGCTAAACTAAACAGCAAGACTCTGTCTCAAAAAACAACAACAACAAAAAGTGAGAAATGGAGACAGGCAAGGAAAGTTTTCTGTAAAAATTAAAATGAGACATGATTTGTTGAACTTATGAAAACAGAATAAAGAGAAGGCTATATCAGTCTTTAATTTTCTGACTAGTTTTTCAACTTCATTTAAGGAAGTACATAAAAATTAATACTTATCTTGTCCATGAAGCTGAAAACTGGCAATTTTGAGACTATTTTTATTTGGACAGTCCACATAGGATAACATGGATCAAAGACTAACATCTGATAACAAGAATCCATGGAGAATGGAAATATTGCCGTACCAATTTTGCAATTAGTCTGGAGTACCAATCTTTGCAATCATCAAAACAAATGTTTTTACAATTAAAAATGTCTTTTTGTATTCTGTACATATCACATCTGTGGTACTGTTTCACACACTGTGGATGAGTAATTACCTATAGAAAATGCAGTGACAATTTTCATGGTGTGATCCCCACACAAACAGAAGCAACATTCCATTATTATCAAGGACATACGCTAACTTATGAACACAAGCGAAAACGTAAGTACAAAGACTGAATTATCTTCCACTAAATCATGAGCCCAGAATACAAAGTAATGAGAAAAAAAAAATTAAACGATCCTGGAAAAGAAATTCCAGTTTCGTAAAGAGTACCATACCACAAGGGTGACACCTCAAATTTGAAAAACACCGACCTTCCAATTTTCTTCCAAGGTACTTTACAGTTTTTGAAATGTGATGGTCAAAAACAGGTGTAAAAAGATGCAATCATCTTCTGACTACACACAGCAACTGTAAAATTCATTCTCAATCTCAAATTTCTGTGCTTAAACACTCTGATCTCCAGGACCTTCAGACTTCTGTCACTGAGCCCAAAGCTAGGCACCTGACTTCTGCGACCAGAAGGAATGAGGTCTGGGCCTGACTTGGGCTAAGCTATAGCATTCAAATGCCAAAGCTTCCTTGGCCCAACACTGCTCAGCAGTCCTCTTCAAACCCCTATCTCCCACCCTCTACTGTCAGAATGCAGAGGATAAAAAAATAACCCGCATCCAGTACTAGTGCCCTGCTCTCGCTGCCCCTCAGCCCCAGAAGCGCCTCGCGATTCGCGGGGAGTGTGGGGTGGGAGGGTGCTGCGATCCACTCCGGAGATCTCCAGGTCTGGGGTTGGTCCTGTAGATGTCAGAACAAGTACACTACACCTACCCGACTACAGACTCTCTTTATTGGACCCACCCTATTCAAGACCCCAACAAGGGCCCTCCGAGCACCAGCCCTTGCTGCACACCAGAGATCCCAAATTGCCCCTTGCAGGCGCGCAGCTCACGGCGCCTGCGCGTTTTGGTGGCGCCGGCAGTGCGCATGCCCTACACTCTGAGCTCTTCGGTGCTGGACTTTTTTTTTTTTTCCCAAATCCATTTTAGAAAAAGAAAAAAAAACTAAAACTAAATTTCAAAACACGCCAATCGGGGGAAACAATGGTATATGCATTGCGCATTGTCATCCCCAAATCATTCACCCAGAGCACAAGACATCTGCATTCAATTTCCGGACTTGTTTGAAGCCTCTTTAGATTGTGTGCGCGCGCCTATCTCTGCTTGCTTCTGTGTCTGCTCGGAAACCCAAGTCCTGCAAACTAGGTTCCGGTCTTCGTGAGGGTTGGAGGCGCAGGAATGGAGACCAAGACTGGGGACGCGGGGTTCACCCGCAGCCCGACGCTAGCTTCTTCGTGGGATGCTGCCAACGGGGCGCTGACCCAGAGCCTCCTTCTCACCCGGGTTGGGCTCAGCGCCCAGAATTTCGACTGGGAGGAGCTTCTGGCGCCGCCTGCTCCTGGGTGCGCCAGGCGGGAGGGAACTGAGGTGCTCAGCGCGGTGACAGCCACGCTCCCGGGGAGCCGTGACTGGGGACTGGGCTGCTAGGGCACAGGGTCGGGGCGCAGGACCCTGGGACCCCGGGACGGAGCGGGGGCTGCGAGGTGGAGCCAGGGCCTGAAGTTCGGACCGAACCGGGGAGGGAAGTGGGCGAGGCTGCGGGACGCGGGTGCTGAGCGCAGGGCCCAGAGGGGACCTGCAGCTCGCCTCTCTCCCGACAGCTGGATTTTCCTCCCAGAAACGAGCAAATGTGCTGTCCACACACACGCACACACCCAACCCACGCGAGAGTAGCGCGTCTGCCTAACTTCGGCAGACACACTTTTGTCGTTTTTGTGCACACAGAGGGTGTCCATTGAATGTATTTAATTAACTGACAATCAGAAGATTGAATACAATGCACATGATCCAAGGAAACTACACCTCCTTGTGGGTTCTTTATTAAGTGCCTGGATGTTTGAGACGTTTCTGGAGCTCAAGTGCAAGTGCAAGTGAGTCAGAAGAAATAAGTGGGCTTGGAGAGCTGCTCAGAAAAGCGCACCGTATAATATGTTTATCAGTTTTCTTCTCAGCTAGGATTTGGTGAGCTTAAAGAGCAGCCAGAGCCCCCAAGGTGGAAACCCCTGTTTCCTTTATTTGATGAGTGACCCTAAGGGAAAAGAAGAAATCGATTGCGTTGGCCTTATGAGTTCAGCAAGAAATATGGAAGTATATTAGGAGAGGAGTACTGTGGAACCAATAGGGGCAGCCGCGTCTGCACCATTCTGGATAGCAGGTTTCTGGCTTGTGCAGGAGAAAGTGTTCTTGTGTGTTAGTGCTCTGATTTTCCCCAGCTTTGGGAATAGTGATTGATTCCCTTAATGATGCCAGACATTGGGAAAAAAGATAAAAATGTACCCATAGGCATAGAAGATTAGACTGTGAGGTTTCTTAAAGACAATCTGAGCCTTTTATAAATGCAGAAATTAAGTGGAGGCGAATTGGTAGCACTAAAGGTCACAGCTTATTAGTCGAAGTTTTATTAGAATGAAGCTCTGATAAGTATATCTTGTCATCTTTGCTCCCAGGGCTCTGTTTTAAAAATGAGTTTCTGAACCTGTGTGGTGGCATAAACCTGTAATCCCAGGACTCGGGAAGTTGAGGCATAGTGAGCTCAGACTGTGTCACAAAAATAGATTAATAAATAAATTCTGAAACACTGCATTTTCTTCTGGGAACCCCATTCCAAATGGTGTAGTAATCTGTGACTGCCACACCAGCCTCTTGACAACTTAAGAGCTTCTTAACCTGTTTTAAAATTAAAATTGTGTTGTTTCTCCTATTGCCTTGCCGAGATTCTGCCCAAATTTTTCTTGAATGTAACGCCTCATCTGAACTTTTATATCCTCTGCATGTTGAAAATAACAGCTATTGAGCTTTAAAATGTGCTGTGCTACATAACTACATGTATGTTACCCTACCCCATTCTCACATGTAGCTAAGAAGTGGTTGTGAGATCCCTTCCAGGCAATGCACTAGGAGTAAGGAGTCCAGGTCCCTATGCCTCATAGGAAAATAGAATCTCAAGATATTTCCTGGAAATACTTATTTTTTTATTTTTATTTTAAAGGGGGTAAAATTAAACACAACAAAACAAAACAAAAGAGGACATAAGAAAGCAATGTAAGAGATATAAATTTCAAAGCTAGATGACCTGAGATCTTCACTGTCTATCGTATTGTCTCTTGCTTTCTTCCAAATAGTTGTCCATTCTTTGCATAGAGAGAATTCATACAAAGCAACATAGTATAAAACTGACCAGAACAGAATGAGGAAGACAAAACCAGACAATAGGAAGTCACTAATGGCTGTCATAGAGTCTCCCATTCTCTTCAAAATAACTGTCCATATTGAAGTTCAACAAGACGAAACAGGCAGGCAGGTAGGGTTGCTTGGTTTCCCCGCTTTAGGTCCCAGAATGGGGCAGGTCCCAGTAAACCCTGGTGGCTCCTGTCGTGGGCTGCCAAAGCCTGCCACACTCACAGCTGCTCACCTGGGAAAAAGGGGTTGCTTGGTTTCCCAGTGCTCCAGGTCCCAGCATGGTGAGGGTCCCAGTAAATGCCGGTGGCTCCGGACCTGGTCCACAGCAGCCTGCCATGCTCATGGCTGCTCACAGTGGGTGGGTGGGGGTTGCTTCAAGCTGTTTCTTTCTAATGAATTGACCATTTCACTGCCCAAGTTCTGAAATGGCCAACAGATCATAGAAAGACATCTCTTTAGGCTCCTGCTTGAAACCAACAGCGTCAGGAAGCTGCCGCCCTTGATTCAGGGCCAAGAAATACTCATTTTTAAATATAACTATTAAAAGCAATATGACATTTAAAATTTTTTTTATTTTTAGTGAACATTAAAGATAATCACTAAGAAACCTTCCAGCCACTCAGTGAACTCATTACTGTCATTCATTCTAGTGTTATTATTCGTTCAGATCCAGCAGCTGTCCACCATCACACAGGTTGTTAAGTGGCAGAATTGTAACCCACACGTGTCTGTCTAAAGTTGGTTCCCTTTCGCTTGCTATTGTGTTGTATGTACCAAACACAAAATGCTTTTTGGTTCAAAAACATGGAGAACATAAAACATTAGGAAAACTAATAACATACAAGCCAGATGAGCTAGATATCAGGCTAGGCTTTTACTAATTGAGTGTTCTTTGACAAATTAAAAAATCCTCTCTGAACTCAGTTTTTACACATGAACCAGCAAGCTGTCTTGGATCATCTCTTATAGTTTTAAATTTCAAAACACTGAATTTTATTAGTATTTCACTAAACACTTTACATAGACTTCAGAACTGCTTGATTTTTCAAATACTACTATAGCAACCTAAATTGTTATGATTTAATTCCTCAAATTAAGTAAAACTATATAATTCCCCCTTTTATATGATGTGTAATCCTTTAGTTTGAAAGGGATTTTTTTTTCTTTAAATGGGTGGTCTGAGCCTTATGATAAATTAGAATTTTTTTCTATTGTAAAGGAAACTTAAAAATATACTGGAATTTGATTTTTAGATTCTTGACTACCTCACTCTTGTTTAATACCAACAAGTGATATAAATGGTCATTGTTTTTAATGCCATTATTAGTGCCTGGAATTTTAGTTTTATAATAGTTGCTGTCCTGTGGTGAAAAGCAGTGTGTGTTCATCAGCGAAGTTGTGGGACACGTGACACCAGTTTCCACATGCTCTTCCCCAATATTTCCTGCTCTAGGATCAGTGCGAGTCCTCAACAAGGTCCAAACAGTGATGGAGTCCATGGACCAAAGTTACCACCTGGAGCCCAGCAATTGATGAGTATATTTAGGCTTCAGCCGCATGTAAGTTGAAATGATTTATTTCTAGATATAAATTATTTTATTCCATATAAATTTCACAATGATAGGTTTTTACAAGAACAGTACAGCAATGGGAAAAACTATGGGAGTAGAAGAACTAGGTTCCAAGATGGACTTACACTGGGCATCCTTTGAAGAAGTCAGATTATCATCCCTAAATTTGCCTTCTTTTTCTGTAAAGAGTCAGCTAGATTAGGTTATCTTGATATCCTTGTAAAGCTCTAAATTCTAAGTGACTTGTATCTGGATTTCATTGAATACCAAATGGGCATGGCTTTATGCTTTCTTTTAATGCTTTTTTTTAATGCTTTTTTTTATTGACTTAACTGAAATTTTGTGGGGGAATTTAATTTTATTTTTTAACTTTATTAGTACATGCTTACAGTACATGAAGTTTAAATTCATCTCGGGATGTAGGTACATTTACATCACACATCTTTTTTTTTTTTTTTTTTTGAATATGTGGTTCAGGCTGGCCTTGAGTTCACTTTGTAGCCTGGGCTGGTCTTGAACTTTCAGTAAGCCTCCTGCCTCAGCTTCCTGAGTGCTGGGATTACAGATGTGCACCACCACACCCAGCAACATCACACATTTTGATTCTTTTTTAATCCCTTCCCCTCCCCACCTACCTCCTTCCCTCTGTATCTAGATCCTCTTTCCCCATTTTCCTTATTAATGTTGTCACATTATTTTTAGTTCACAGTTATAGCATATAATGATTCCATTCATTGTGGGTATTTGGCACATGTTTATGGCACATTTTAGACCTAACTTCTCTTTCTTCTCCACTCTCCCCCAACCCTGTCCAGTTTCCTGGCCCCCTTTCCATTTGCAACACATGTATCTCCCTGTTTCCTTCTGTCAGCCCTTTATTTTGACCTTTATTTTGTGCTTTGTCTTGCACAAATGAGAAATAACAGATTATTTAAATTTGTGTCTGATTTTTTTCAGTTACCACTATATTTTCCAAGTGTCTCCGTTTTCCTACAGATGTCTCAAATTTATTCTTTTTCTACCTCAATAGTATTCCATTGTGTATGGATACCACGTTTTCTTTGCCCATTTCCCTGTTGTTGGACATACAAGCTACTTCAAGATTTAGCTGTGATGAGGGCTGGGGATTTAGCTTAGTGGCATAAGCATCTGCCTGGCAAGCCCAAGGTCGTGAGTTCAATCGCTGGTACCTAAAAAAAAAAGAAGGTTTAGCTGTGATGAACTGTGCTGCCATAAACATTGGTATGCATGTATCACTGTAATTTGACGTCTTTAGCTCTTTTAAGGAGATACATACAAGGGCAATAGTTGCATCAAAGAGAATTTCTAGTTTTAGTTCTTTGAGAAATCTCCATACTGGTTCATACTAGTTTACATTCACACCAGAAAGTTAGGAAAGGTCTTTTTATTGACCATTTGCACTTCTTCTGAGAAGTATCTGTTCTTTTCAGCCAACCATATTTTGAAAGGATCTTTTATCCTAGGAATCCAATTTTTTTCAGTTCTTTGTAAATTCTAGGTGTTACTCTCCTATCAGAGGAGTAGCTCACAAAAGATTTTTCCCATTCAATAGGTGTATGTGTCCAGCATAGCCACAATGTACCCTCTACCCATCCGTTGGTCACCCGCAATTACCAGAAATTATTAGATAGGCTATGTTATCGTTTCTGTCCAGATGTTCTCCTAAAGTCTTATGTTCTGATAGGTGAGGAGTTTTGATGGTGGCTGGATTAGGGTTGTGAATGTGGATTAAAGCTGTGGATAATGGAAGCCCCATCCTGGGTGTGGGTGGTACCAACCAATAGGTTTGGAGCCTGGATGGAACATAAAGAGACAGAAAAAAGGCAGGCTTGCTGCTGTTTCTTTGCCCCTCCTGCCTACTCTTACCATGGACTGTTTCTCCTCTTGGATCCCATTCTGCCGTGCCTCCCTGCCTGGGAGCCAGCCAGCTATAAACTGAAACCTCTATAATCTATGAGCCAAACTATGAGCTTTAACTTGCAGGTGTCAGGTACTGTGTCTCAGCAGTGAGAAAACTAAGAAAGACTATCTCAGAATCACAGTGGTTATATTCAGATAACCCTAATTTTACTTAATAATGGCTCCTACGCATAAGACTAGTGATGTAAGCAACTTGGACATGCCAAAGTCAAACTATTAAATTCTTCCTTAAAGGAAGGATTGAAAAGGTAAAAGCTCTTAAGGAAGGAAAAAGAATCATGCTGAGGTCAGTATGCACACGTGCCGCACGTGTATGTGTGTGTGTGTGTGTGTGTGTGTGTGTGTGTGTGTGTGTGTGTTTATTAAATACTGGAGAGCAAACTCACAACCTTGCTTTTGCTCTTGCCAGGCAGGCACTTGTGCCACTGTGCTGTATCCTTGGCCCCATCGTTTTTGCACCTTTTTGAGAATCAGTAATTCAAATTTTAAAAAACCATGTTTTCTTAAATTATTACCCAGGTTTTCACTCCCTAGAATGGTAGTTCTTAAATTTTTCCATCTCAGGATTTCTTTGTAATCTTAAAACTGATTGAGAAACTCAAAGATGATTCGTTTATATAGGTTACATGAAAATATTTATTTCAAACAAATAACTTTCATGGACATGGTACTTTGTTAAAGACAGTTGTGAGGCAAATGCATTTTCTTTTTTGTGACAAGGTCGTGCCGTATAGTGCAGGCTGACTTTGAACTTGTTTATTTGCCAGGCTGGCCTCAAACTCTTGGTAGTCTCCCTGCCTCAGCCTCCCAAATTCTGGGATTACGGATGTGCACCATCGTGTTACTTTAAATTTGTCCAAATCCATGTTAACCTTCTAATATATGCTTCTGCATTGTAATCATTTAATCCATTGTAGCTTTTAAGGACATACTAGAAGTACTCAGAACAAATTCACTTGATCTCTAAAAAATATTTATATTCTAAAACTGTCACCTTAGGAAATACTATTACTCATCAGATCTATGACTGAAGAGATGAGTTTTTATTCAGCACCCCAAATCCGAACCCTTGCTAATGACCTCTTGTTGAACGGTTCCTCTTCATTTTAATGTTCACTTCAATGTTGTACTTAAAAAAAGTGTATTGGACATTCAGGACACTTGGCATCTCCTGAATATTTATTTTTGAATCTGGAAATGTGTCATAAGGGGACAGAGTACAGTTGTGGACATAAATCTTAGCATTGTCTGTTGGTTGCTTGTTGCACAACTTGATTTTATTTAATATTGTGGAAAATTGATAATTTTTAAATTTAAATATTAGAATAAAAGAGAGCTTATTTGCTCCTAATTGGAAAAGATTCTTTCCGAAAATATGGGCCTGAAGGAAAATAAATTTATGGACTACATTGGCCGGCAAATATATAAACTCCAGGAGTGCATAAATTACAAGATTATTTTGTCAGTGGACTTGCTACAAAATTCGTAACTTCCCACCTATTGGGACATCTCTAATGCACTATAACTATAGAGGAGGACATTTCAAATGCAGAAAGATAAGCTTGGAACATATGCAGTGTCCTATAAATATTATGTATTTATTACAAAGCTAAAACCCAAAAATGTTTACAAAACGTAGGTGATGTCATCATTATTTTTATTTTAAAAAATATTAAAATAAAAGAGGACATAAGAAAACAGGTCAGAACAGAACAACTTAAGCAACATACTGTTTCACCATAAGACAACCTGACATAACATTAGCTAAAATAGTGTCTCTTTCCTTAAAATATTTGAGTATACCTTCATACACTATACTATCAAATAACAAAACAGTATAAAACCATTCAAGAGAATGAAAGTATTACAGGGTATTCAGAACCAACTAACAGAATATATTATCTATATTATCTCCTATATTATCTCCTTGTGTGTAAAAAATTTGGTTTATACCATCACATATAATAAAATCCAATAACATACAACATGATAAAACTGATGGAGATGGACTCTGGAGAACATGGCGGACAGACAACAGCAACTACTGAACGCTCTCTAAAGGCTCGGCTCAGAGGCCAGGAATGATGCGGACTAAGGAGATACGAACCAGTAGAGATATGCTCTGCTGACTCAGGAACGAACTGGGCTGAGAGAATACAACTTGGAATACAGTCCTGGCACTAAAATAGGAACAGAAAAATCTCGGTGTGGAGGCTCGACTCCGCGCCATTGGAAACCGTGGCTTGGATTTCCCGCCGCGCGGCGGCCGGCTACCTCCACAGCGGCTCAGCAAGGAGAGATGCGACCCCCGAGCTCTGGGAACGGGCGTCTGGGAACGGTCTCGGAAACGCGACGGGCAGGAAGGAAGGCTGACTAGTGGCGAGGTGAGCGAGGAACTGACTCCCTACCGCAGTCTGACTCCAGCGGAGGATTTTCTGGGCGCGGGCAGTCCTGTAAGAGCAGGGCGCGGTGGCAACTGCAGCCGCGCATTTCCCTCTCGGACGGGATTGGTGAAAGGTGCCTGGCCGGAGGGACGCTGCTCGCGGACTCCCTAGGCTGGCCTAGCCCAGATCCCAGAGCCTGACGGTGGCCCGGAGGAGCGACCGACTTCCGCGTAGGCTGCCTCCTCCGCAACTCCCTGGGGCGCAGCGGTGGGCGGGAACAACTAGCCAGCGCAATTTGATCAAGCTGTGGCTGACAGGCAGGGAAGCCGGGCCTCCTGTGTAAGATTACATTTTATAAGGAACAGAAAATATGGGGAAGGGAAGCAACAAAAAAGGCTCCTCGGCCCCCAATCCTGAGAATCAGGCAATAGTGGACACTGTACCAATATACATTAAGCGCCATTTAGAGAGCCTCATAGACCAATTCAGGAATGAAGTTATCAATGACCTGAAGCTAGAAGTATGCAGAATAGTTAGAGAAATGCTAAGCACCACCCAGGAAAAAGCAGATGGTGGAGTGGAAGAACAGAAAAAGAGGGGAGAATTGCTTGATGGAGAAAACAGAGAAAGCATTGAGTATGTGAAGCAGGTGCAAAGGGACTATCAAGAAATCAAGAAGTATACCCAAGACTGGCATAACAGCTTGAAAGAAACTAAGGACAGACTATCTGAATTGGAGGGCAGACTTGAAACATGGGAGAATGAAATGAAAAACTTCTTAAAAATAACAAAGAAACACACAGCAATAATACAAAGACAAGAAGATGATAAGAGGAGCCATAACTTAAGGATTAAGAACATAAAAGAAGAAGTAGGGACACAAACAAGTGAACTACAAAAGCTACTCACAGAAATAATCCAGGAGAATTTTCCTAATTTAGCAAAAGGTAAAGATACTCAAATGTATGAGGCATACAGGACCCCAGCTACCTACAACCCTAACAGAGAAACACCCAGGCATATAATAATAAAAATTCCAGAAATTCAATACAAGAACAGAATATTAAAAGCTGTAAGAGACAAGAAACAGATCACTTACAAGGGAAGACCCATCAAAATTACAGCAGATTTCTCTTCACAAACCATCAAATCACGAAGAGCATGGGGAGAAATAATTCAAGCTTTGAAAGATAATAATTTCCAGCCAAGATTGAGATATCCTGCACAACTGTCCCTGGAAATTGATGGAAAAACGAGGTGCTTCCAAGATAAAGAGGAACTGGGGGAATTTGCAACCACCAATCCAACCCTACAGAAAGTATTGCAGGATATTCTAAAAAAAGAAAAATACAAAGAACCCAGAAATAGGGGCGGGGAGGCCACAACGAATAGAGCAGAGACCAAAACGAAGAAGACAAACTGACAGCTACTGACAGAAAAAGAGCTCAACAGAAACGAGACAGAGAAGATTGGATGATAGGAACAGCTTTTTTTGGAGAAAATGACATCTTAATAGGTAATGCTGATTTAGTACCATCTTGTTTTGAAGTCTCATCTAGCTTTTGTTCTTCTGTCTCCAATGGTCTAAACAGGTTGTATCTTATTGGATTTTACTATGTATCATAGTATAAGAAAAAACCTTTTAAAGACAAGGAGATTATACAGAGACCATTGTTCATTTTGTTAGTCGATTCTAAATACTCTATAATGCTGTTATTCTCTTAAATGGATTTACATTGTTTTGATATACTTAATGCTACAGTATATGAAGTTGTACTCAAGGACTTCAGGGAGGGAGTCAATATGGTAACTATTTTTGGGTCAGGATTAGCTGGTGGTGAAACACTATTCTGCTTAAATGGTTATGTTTTGATCTGCCCTGTTTCGCTGTTATGCCCTCTTTTTTTCTCAATCTCCACTCCATCATTTACTTTTTTATTTTTACCCATTTAATTACAGGGAAAAATATAGCAAGATATAATATAGTAACCCACTTTGACTTTCTATTATCTCGATTTGAAGCCCTGTATTACTCTCACCATCTTGTTTTTGACTGAGGTTCCTATATTCTGTTTTGCTGGATAGTATCAGGTTCGAAAGTTTAGGCATCAGCTGAGAAGATAATGAGATTCATTATAACGCCCATTCTCGTTGACTTTTATCTACTTTTGAAGACCTACAATGTCTCCAATGTTTTGGTTTTGTCGGTTTTATTCTTTACGGTTTTGTTCAATTGTATTACAACTAATGATATAGGCAATTCTATTAGAAATAGCGGGAGGCATTAGGGTAACCATTGTTGATCACCTTGTATTATGTTTTTATATTATCTATTATGTCCACCCTTTTGACTTGACCGATTCTGTTCTGTTATGTCACATTTGGTTTTACTCTCTTCCAAAAAAGCAACAAGAACCGTGGGAGCAATGAAACCCAAAATGTGTAATAGTCACTGTACAAAAGAGAGGAAAAGAAAGTGCTCTAAACTATATAACTGCATGTATATTTAAAAGTATAAGATAGAAAATGATATCACAGAGTTTTATTGGATCATTGAACAGAACTGTTTGCAGTATCATTGGTGGAATGTCCACTCTACAAGCTTTAATTTTGTGACGTGAACAATTATTTCTAAGATGGCAATATGTAATCCATTAACTAGTGATTTCCTACTGCGCATTTTTTTATTCTGTAAATCTGTATAACTTGTACCCCTTCACTGTTTTTTTCTCTTTCTTTTCTTTTCTCCTTAAATAAAAATTTAAAAAAAAAAACTGATGGAGACAGAAGAACAAAAGCTTGGTAGAACTTTAAAACAAGATGATATTAAATCAGTACTAGCTATTATAATGTCTTGTTTTCTTCAAAATAGCTGTTCATACCATCACAGACAATAAAATCAAACAACCCAGAATAAAACTATTCCAACAAATGAATGAAAACCTTATAAGGCTTCAAAGCCATATAGTGGGGAATCATGTTACCACATACTTTTATGTATTCTTAACATTTCTTACACTAGGGAGACTATTCAGTATTTATACATGTGAGTTTGATTTATTTTGCTTATGAGTATGGTCTCAAGCTGCGTCCATTTATTTATAAATATCTCAATGAGATCATTCTTTATAGCAGAGTAGTAGACCATTATATAAAAATACCACAACATTTTTATCCATTCTTCAGTTGATGGACACTTAGATTGTTTCCAAGATCTGGCTATTACAAATTGTACTGCTATAAACATGGGTGCACATATATCACTGTGGTTTGATGCTTTCAGTTCTTCTGGGAATATGCCTAGAAGTGGAATAGCTGGAACAAATGGGACTTACAATCCCAGCCTTTTGAGAAATCTCCAGACTGACCTCCACAATGGTTGCACCAGCCTACACTCCCAACCAACAGTGCAGGATAGTTCTCTTTTCCCCACAGCCTCTCCAGCATTTGTTGTTAGTGGTTTTCTTGATCCTCCATTCTTTCTGGAGTGAGATGGAATCTCAGTGTGGTTTTAATTTGCATTTCTCTAATGACCAATGATGATGAACATTTTTCCATGTATTTATTTGCCATTTGTAATTCTTCATCTGAGAAGTGCGTATTCATCTCAGATGCCCACTTTTGGATTGGATCTTTGAATTTTGGGGGTCTGATTTTTTAAATTCCTCGTATGTTTTAGACAGAAGTTCTTTGTCTGAGGGACAGTTCACTAAGATTTTTTCCTAGTTTGTGAGTTTTCTTTTCACTATGCTGGAGATTTCTTTTGACATGCAGAAACTTTTTTTAACTTTTTTTTTGTCAAGACAGAAACTTTTTAATAAGATGTGATCCCAGTCATTGATTTTGGGAAGTATTTCCCATACAGTTTGATTCCTGTTCATAAATTCTCTACCTACCCCTATGTTTTCAAAATTTTTACCCAATTTTTCTTCCAATAGATTTAGTGTTTCCATTTTAATATTCAGATCTTTGATCTATTTAGATTTTAATTTAGTACATGGTGATAGGCATGAGTCTAGTTTTAGTTTTTGGCATATGGAGAGCCAGGTTTTCCAGCAACATTTATTAAAGAGACTGTCGTTCTTCCAGTGAACATGTTCGGCCCCTTTATCAAAGATAAGGTGGTTGAGTGTGTTTGTAGTTGTGGTTGTAACTTCTAATCTATTCCATTGATCTTCGGCTCTGTTTTTATTCCAGTACCATGTTGATTTTACTACCGTTTCTTTATAGTATAACTTCAAGTCCAGGATTGTGATGCCTCCTGCCTTGCCTTTGCTGCTTAGAACTGTCTTTGCTATTCTAGGTCTCTTCTTGTTCCAGATGAATTTTAGGAGTGATTTCTCTAGATCTATGAGGTATGTTGATGGTATTTTTATTGGGATTGCATTTAATCTGTATAATAGTTGTGGGATAATGGCCATTTTCACAATATTTACTCTTCCTATCCATGAGCAAGGGATGTCTTTCCATTTTATGAGATTCTCTTCAATTTTTTTCAGTGTATTATAATTTTCCCTATATAGATCTTTCACTTCTTTAGTCAGATTAATTCCTAAGTATTTCATTTTTTTAGATGCTAGTGTGAAGGGTGTGGCTTCTCTTACTTCTCTGTGATTTTATTGTTAGTGTATAGGAATGCTATTGATTTTTGAGTATTGATGTTATATCTAGCTATATTGCTGAACTTATTTATTGTATCTATGAGACTTTCAGTGAAGTTTTGGGGGTCTTCTATGTAGAGTATCATGTCATCTGCAAATAATGATAATTTAACTTCCTCTTTTCCTATCTTTACTCCTTTTATTTCTCTCTCTTGTCGAATTGCTCTGGCTAGTATTTCCAGTACTATATTGAATAGGAGTGGTGATAAGGGACATCCTTGTCTTGTGCCTGATTTTAAGGTAAAGGCCTTCAGTTTTTGGCCACTTAGTATGATACTGGCTGTTGGTTTGTCATAGATGGCCTTTATTATATTGAGGTAAAGACCATGTATTTTAATTTTCTGTAAGGTTCTTATCATGAATGAATGTTGGACCTTATCAAAAGCTTTTTCTGCATCTATAGAAATGATCAAGTGATTCCTATTTTTGGCCTTATTGATATGGTAGATTACATTTATTGATTTACATATGTTGAACCATCCCTGCATGCCTGGGATGAATCCCAGTTGGTCATGGTGTATAATCTTCTTGATAATGTGCTGCATCCTGTTTGCCAATATTTTATTGAGGATTTTTGCATCTGTGTTCATTAGGGAGACTGGCCTATAGTTCTCTTTTTTAGCTGGATCTTTTTCAGGTTCTGGTAATATTTGCTTCCAGGAATACTTAGGAAGTATTTCTTCTCTTTCAATTTCATTGAAGAGTTTGAGGAGTGTCGGCATTAAGTCTTCTTTGTATTTCTTATAGAATTCCACAGTGAATCCGTCTGGGCCTGGGTTCTTCTTTGTAGGTAAAGACTTAATTACATTTTCAATTTCATTAATAGAAATTGGGTTATTCAGCAGTTTTACATCTTCTTGACCTAGCTTTCATACTTCATATCTTTCTGGGAATTTGTCCATTTCTTCTGTGTTATCAAACCTATGCGAGTAGAGGTTTTCGAAATAGGTGTTGATGATCTGTATTTCTACAGAGTCTGTAGTGATTTTTGCCTTTTTCATTCCTTATGGCATGAAATTGAGGCTTTTTCTTCCCCTTTTTAAATAAGGTTGGCTAGAAGCTTATCAATTTTATTTATTCTTTCAAAGAATCAGCTCTTTGATTCATTGATTCTTTGGATTGTTTTCTTAATCTCTATTGAATTAATTTCTGCTCTGATTTTTATAATTTCCTCTCTTTTTTTGGCTTTGGGCTTGACTTGCTCTTCTTTTTCTAGATGTTTGAGGTGTAGCATCAGGTTATTTATTTGTATTCGTTCTGTTTTCCTGATGTGAGAACTCAATGTAATAAATTTTCCTCAGAGTACAGCTTTCATTGCATCCCACAGATTCTGGTAAGTTGTATTTTTATTTTCATTTGCTTGTAGGTATTGTTTAATTTCTTTTTTAATTTCCCCTGTGACCTACTGATTGCTCAAGAGTATGTTATTCAATTTCTATGTGTTTGTGGGATTTTTGCAGTTTCTTTTATCATTAATTTCTAGTTTCGTGGCGCTATGATCCAATAACATGCATGGGATAATTTCATCTCTTTTGCATTTATTTACGTTTATATACATTCTGTGGGCAAGTATATGATCTATTTTAGAGAATGTCCCATGTACTGCTGAGAAGAATGTGTATTCTGATGTTGTTGGATGGAACACTCTGTATATGTCTATCAAGTCCATTTGTTCACGGTGTGAATCAGTTCTGTTATTTCTTTGCTGATTTTCTGTCTGGTTGATCTGTCCCTTGGTGTCAATGGTGTGTTAACGTCTCCTGTTATAATTGTATTATTGCTAATTTGATTTTGCATTTTTATTAGTACTTGCTTTGTATAACTGGGTGCTCTGGAATTTGGTGCATATATATTTAAGATAGTTATCTCTTCCCCTTGAAGTTTTCCCCTAACCAGTATGTAATGACCTTCATTATGTCTTCTGATCATTATTGGTTTGAAGTTCACATTATCTGCAAACAGAATAGCTACCCCTGCTCTTTTGGGGTTCCTGTTGCATGAAGCATTGTTTTCCATCCTTTGACTTTCAGTCTGTGAGTGTTCTTTTGGGTTAGATGGATTTCTTGTAGACAGTATATGATTGGATATTGTTTCTTGATCCATTCTGCTAGTCTGTTTCTTTTAATTGTTGAATTGAGACCATTTACATTAATGGTTACAACTGTTATATATTGGTTTATTGTTGACATGTTATCTTTCTGCTGTTGCATCTTTATCTTTCCATTCTGTTTAATTGTCTGCTTTGCTTAGTGGTTTTTTCCTAAGTGTATCTAAACTGTCTTTCAGTATTCTTTGCAGTGTTGGCTCATTGACCATGAAGTTCTTCAGCTGTTCTTTGTCATGGAAATTATTTCTCCATCAATTTTGAATTACAGTTTTTCAGAATACATCAGTCTAGGTTGGAAACCATTTTCCTTTAGGATCTGAAATATTTCACTCCATGCTCTTGCCGTTATTGTTTGTGCTGAGAAGTCTGCTGTGATTCTGATAGGTTTTCCTTTATAGGTGATCTGTCTTTTCTTTCTAACAGCTTTTAATATTCTATTCTTATGTTGGATTTCTGGAATGGTGATTATTATATGTCTGGGTGTAGTTTTATTTTGGTTATGGCTATTTGGAGTTCTAATGCTTCATTGATCTTGATGTCAGTTTCCATTCTCATGTTTGGGAAATTTTCAGCTATCACTTCTATAAATAGCCTTTTGATATACTTTGTGTTATCCCCTTCTTTTTCATTTATCCCTATCAATCTTATGTTATTTTTCTTTGCATCATCTTGCAGCTGTTGAATTCTTATTTCCTGATTCCTTATTATTTTTAAAAGATCTTTCCTTTCCTGTTTATTAGATGCAATCTTGTCTTCAAGGTCTGAAATTATGTCTTCACTTTCATTGAGGTGATTTTGACCACTTTCAATTTTTGATTTCCTGTATATCTCTTTGAATCTGCTTCATGTATTCTCTTTGTTTCTTATATTGTTCATCCAGGGATTCTATCTTTTTGTTTTGTTCCTCTAATTTTTTAACTGTGTCTTCTTTAGATCTGTTCAGCATCTCTTTCATTTCTTTTATCATTTCTTCTTTTACCTGGGAGATTATTTCTAGTTTGAATTCCTTTAAAGCTTCCTGAAGTTGTTTCTTTATTTCAGTTACTATTATTTTAGATATTTCAGGTATATGGCATATATTTTTTTCTATGTACATAGCTCCTAAGGTTTCTTGGGATGGACTGGAGGTTTGAGATTGTATTTTGGTTTTTCGTTTTGTCATTTTCCTATATTTCCCTGTTTCAAGTGTTGTTCCAAGGCTTCCCCTGGATGTTTTGGAAATCCTCTTCTATGCCCTCAGCTCCTGGAACTCCAGCCACCCAGTTCCCCAGATTGAGAGAGTGTGGCGCAGGCAGGCCCAAGACCTGCAGAGCCAGTCAAGTGTGGCAGGAAGCTGGGAAGTTCCTTGGCTGGTGGGAGTGATGATCTTAAACTCCCACGGTTTGGGATGGTACGGGGACACTCACCCCCGGCCGCCCAGTTTCCAGGATTGAAGGCACAGGCAGGCCCAAGACCCATGGAGCTGACCAAGTGCGGCAGGAAACTGGGAAGTTGGCGTGGGCAGGCCCAAGACCTGTGGAGCCAGTCAAGTGTAGCAGGAAGCTGGGAAGTTCCCTGATCAGTGGGAGCAATGATGGTACACTACCAAGGCTCAGGATGGTGTGGGAACACTCACCTCAGGCCGCCCAGTTTCCAGGATTGAGGGCACAGGCAGGCCCAAGATCTGTGGAGCTGGCCAAGCATGGCAGGAAGCTGGGAAGTTGGTGTGGGCAGGCCTGAGACCTGCAGAGGCCCTGCAGAGCCGGTTCAAAGGATCATCATTTTACATAAAGTGACCTCTATTCATTTTGACTGTCCTTGTCACTGTAAAGCCAGTAACGTGTGCTGAGCTAACGTAATATGCTTGTAAGTTGTTTTTGTGTGCAATATGTTTTGCTTTTACACAAATTTATATAGTTTATATTAGTTATATTGAATGTTTCAAGAATTTCTAATACTGTTCATTAGTTTTATTGTATTATTAATTTATACAAAGACTTTATTTCATAATTTTAGGGTATAAAAAGAATCCTTAGAGAATTTGGTATTTTTTTTAATTGCTACTGCTTGATGCTTTAGTCTGGAAGCTTTCATTTCAGATCACCAATTTATATTTTATATTGTTTACTTCAGATATTTAATATAGTTACAATTATTTCATATTTGGACCATTAAGTTTATATTCTGTCACATTGTTGCAGTAGATAGAAAAATCAGAATTGGCCTGTAGGAAGCGGCATGACCGCCCCATTGCTGCCTCCCCGTCTCTCTCTCCTATGGGCATATGATGCACCTGCCTACATTAACCATAATCCTCTCCTGTTTACATCATATACCCGGACGTGATGATGACCCTGTTGTATTCACCCCCATAGCCTCTTCCAGTCCCACCAGCCCGCCCTTGGCCTATAAAAGATGTGATCACTTCCTGAATAAACGAGACTTGATTAGAATCCTCATCTTGTGTCCATCTCTCTTTGTCTCCCCCCTGTTTCTATTTCATCCCCATTCCCCCTCCAGGTACCCCCCCAGAGATTGATCCGCGGGCCAGATCAAGTGGTGCCCACCGTGGGGGCTCCTGGCACAGTGGAGTTAATGAGGGAGCCGTTCAAGAACGTCGGCGAGAAGTAAAAACAAATTGAATCAAGGATCGAAGCTAAGAGTGAAAACAAACTGAATCAAGGATCGAAGCTAAGAGTGAAAGCAAATTGAATCAAGGACCAAGGCCTGCACAGACAACTGCTCAATGTGCCACTTGAGTCATGGTGAGCGAACGGCAACCCTATTTCCTTTCCCAGACATGGGTCAAGCATTGAGCGAACATGAATTGTTCGTGGGAGGCCTCAGCAAGGCATTAAAGACAAGAGGGTTAAGGATTAGAACAAAAGAATTGTTGCAGTATTTTCAATTTATTCATAAGGTTTGCCCTTGGTTCCCCCTAGAGGGCTCTATAGATACCAAGAGGTGGAAAAGAGTAAGAGATGCTTTAAAAGATTATTATAGGGTTTTTGGTCCAGAAAAGTTTCCAGTGACCACTTTTACATATTGGAATTTAATCTCTGAGCTGCTTGCCCAGCAGCATGCAGATCCTCAGATTGAGGAGACAGTCACACAAGGCCCTCCGAGCTACACAGCCTTATAGTGCCCCTAAGATGGCACCTGCCTCCAGCAAGCCTCATGGCACTCTTAAAATGGCGCTTGCCTCACTTCCGCCACAACAGGGTGGGCCCGGTGGGCCCTCCCCCCTCCCCAAAATTGTGTTTCCGGTGATGGAAACAAGCGTACCTCTCCAAGATGGTGCTGCACAGCCGCAAGACAGCGTGAGCGCCATGCCACTAGCTCCACAAGTCATTAGGACCCATATGCCATTCACCGTGGCAGCTTTAAAAGAATTAAAGACAGCAGTTGCCCAATATGGCCTTACAGCTGCTCTCACTCTTGCTGTTTTAAATTCTCTGGCTGATGGCTGGCTCACACCTACAGATTGACAAAGATTGGCCCAAGTGACTTTATCAGGTGGGGATAATCTTTTGTAAAAATCAGAATATACAAAAAATTGCAAAGAGACCACCAGGCATAGTACACAGGCTGGCAATAGGTGGGACCTTAATATGTTAATAGTGGAGGATGCCTATCCCAACAGAGAGGCCCAAAAGCAATTTAAGAGCAATATGAGTTCCTCAGGAGCATTATGCAGGGGCTGGAGACTTAGCTCAGTGACATAAGCAAAGCACAAAGTTTTGAGTTCAGTCCCCAGGGCTAGAGATTTAACTCAGTGGCACAGTTACCTGTCCGACAAATAAAAGGCTGTGAGTTCAATCCCTGGTACCATTGACATTTGTCGGTGTCACTCCCGGCCGGCAGGAAAAACACACGACAGATTCTGACGGTGTGCAACCTTGTCTTTATTTGTCTCCGCGTGGGCCCCGCGAGGCCTCTGCTCTGCCACCAGTCCTTTCTTACCGGTGGACTTTCTCTATCTCTCTCTGTGCTTCTCTCTCGTAGCGGGAGAGGCACTCACTTTTATAGGGTAACAGTGGCCAATCAGTTCAAAGCGCACGATGCGGGCTGATTGGCTAACATCAGTTGTTGCTAGGCAGACTATCTTACAGAGCGGGTTGTTTACTAAGCAGGAAGCAGGAGATAAGCGCCATCTTAGCTCACTCGATGGGAGGGGTAATCTAGCTCGGGCTTTGCTCTTTTCTACAGGCCTCACGTCCGCCAAGTAAGGTGACCGGGCTCGGCCGCGGCTCCCAACAGACATTGAAACCGCTTGTCATCAAGACCTTGCTATGGCTGCTGCCTTGCAAGGGTTTACAGATTTTAAACAGTTGTTATCTCAAAAACATAAACAAAACTGTTTTACCTGTAGAGAGACTGGTCATTTTACAAAAAGATTCCAGAGATAGAAATTCTAATGTCAATTACTTTGACTCGTTTAACTGATCAGAGTGGTGTTGGTCTGGTCTCTTGAGTTTAGTTTCGGCATGTGTGGGGATGGGGACGGCTGCTGGGAGGAGAATGGGAGGCACTGTGGTGGTTACTGTTGTCTTCCCCAGTGTCGGATCTTGGGGGCCTGGGAAGCCTTCACCATCCTGTAATGATTTGATTAGTTCTATAATATGCAGTATGTATTTAATGTGCATAAAGATGGACACAACTGTTTGGAGGAAACTAGAGACAATTAAGTAAACAGTAAAGATCTCCAGTGGACTTGCTTTAAAATCTGTATTTCTTTAAATCTTTTTTTTAAACTGTTTTGTTCTGTTTTGATATGTTTGGTCTTGCCCTCTTTGAGGTGAAAAAACAAGTGTGTAGGACTGATAAACATATTACTAAGTTTTTGTTGGATCATTGAGCAGAACTGTTGGCAGTGTCACTATTTGGATGTCACTTTCATGCTTTGGTTTTGTGACCTGGATGGCTATTTCTAAGATGACAATATGTAACTTATTAACTGTTGATTTCTTACCATTTATTTTTCTGTAATGCTGTATTAAGATCACTATAAAACAAGCCAGACAGATAGTAAAAAATGGCCTTTCTTGTGCCACGCACCTCCCAGTTCCACACTTTGGGGTTAATCCTAGAGGACTTATCCCCAATGCATTATGGCAAATGGATGTAACCCACATTCCTGAGTTTGGCAATCTTAAATACGTTCATGTGAGTATAGATATCTTTAGTGGTTTCATTTATACCTCTCCTCAGACTGGCAAAGCTAACAAATGTTATTAGTCCATATGCTGTCAGCCTTCTCAGTTCTGGGATGCCCACAACAATTAAAGACTGATAATGGTCCAGGCTATGCCTGTTCTGCCTTTGCTCGTTTCTGTCAACATCTTAATATTGATCATATAAAAGGCATACCGTATAACCCTCAAGGTCAAGGCATAGTTAAAAGGGCACATCTTTCCCTAAAACTCACTGTTGATAAAATAAAAAAAAGGGAGAATGGTATCACAAGGAGGACACCTAAAAATATTCTATCTCATGCCTTATTCATCCTTAATTTTTTAAATTTGGATGCTTCTGGACTGTCAGCAGGCATGCATTTTTGGCATACTGAAACACAAAAGCAATTTGCTTCTGTACTATGGAGAGACCCACTAACCAATATGTGGAATGGCCCCGACCCAGTCCTTATCTGGGGACGAGGTTCAGTATGTGTTTACTCTCAACAAGACGGAGAGGCTAGATGGCTACCTGAGCGCCTTGTAAAACAAGTAGACAGTTCTTCAAAGACCTCATGCGACGCCCAGGAATAATGTCATTTCCTGAGGCACAACCCCCTGTGCTCTTTTACAGATGACACAACTCCTCGGAGCCTTATGCTGCCTGCTCAGCCTTCTCCTTGGACCGTATCACACCCATGGTGGATTTAAACCCCCGCCAAACAGACTACAACTGCTGACAGCCATACACAGAAACCCCTGTGACTGTGGAGGAGGCTCTTTTTGGGCTGGAGGAACACAAACCAGCCAAATAGACTGCAGAAAAATGTTGCTTCTATGTCAATCAGTCCGGTGTTGTGCGAGGCAAGCTCCAAGAAATAGAAGAACGACTTTAACAGCGACAACAACAAATGGCTGCTAACCCCTTCTCCTCGATGTGGGGGGGACTTTTCCCTTACCTAGCACCCCTTTTGGGTCCCTTAGCTGCCTTGTTGCTTCTCCTTTCTGTAGGTCCTTGTATTTTTCAGAGGATTATGACGCTCATTAATAACCAGATAGACGCATTTATGGCAAAGCCCATTCAGGTACATCACTAGCTGGAGATGGCAGATCAACAAACCTACCGGGAAGGAATTCCCACGAGTGGCCCATATGACAATGCAGCCTAACTGCCCTGGGGCAATGGACAGGCAGCCAGAGGCGGGCAACTAGGACATACATGATTACACCACTGGCCGCCTAAGACAGGCACAGGAACAACTGCTGTCCTGCAAGCCCATGACAGGTTGGGTTCATGTAATGAGGTTCTTTGACCTAAGATAGGCGCTGTCCTCACAGGGCCTGTCATACTCCTGACAAAATAATATAAAAAGGAAGGAGATGTATGGAGCGGCATGACCACCCCATTGCTGCCATCTCTCTCTCCTATGGGCATATGATGCAACTGCCTACATTAACCATAATCCTCTCATGCTTACATCATATACTTGGATGTGACGATGACGCTGTTGTATTCATCCCCATAGCCTCTTCCAGTCCCACCAGTCCGCCCTTGGCCTATAAAAGATGTGATCACTTCCTGAATAAACGAGACTTGATTGGAATCCTCATCTTGTGTCCATCTCTCTTTGTCTCCCCCCTGTTTCTATTTCATCCCCATTCCCCCTCCAGGTACACCGCGGGCCGGATCATTGGCCCATTCTTTGTTAGAATTATTACTTCAGATTACTTCAGATTTAGTATGTAAAATGGGAACATGTACCTTGTGTATCTTGCTATACCTCAGAAATCTCAGAACATATATGGAAGTCTCCTTTTGGGGCCTGACACAGGCCTTCTTCCCAAACCTTTCCTGTATCAAATGTGGTATGCTAAGGATCCACATTGAATGATTAACACATACAAGCCAAGGAAACTGCATTTTCTCTGGCAGACTTGATTTTCGTACTGTTGGTTATGTGTTGAAGGTGTTGTATTTGCCAGTAAAAATAAATGCATTCACTCTAGAAACTTCTTGTCTGCAATAAATGAAGTGTTTTCATCTAATATCTAAGACATATATCAAAAGGAATGTTTTATGCTGTGAATACTTGTGAATTAAGTTGTATAACATGAGAACTAAGGTTTGTTCGTTTATGAACAAGTTCTCCTTAACTTGACATGTTTTCCCAAGGGAAGACAGGGAAGCACAGTCCACCCCAGCTTGTTGGCATCTGGAGTCTCCCACTTAATTGTTGTGGGAAAAAGTCAATCAATGGTAGCCAAGAGCTCAGTGGAAAAAGGGAAATTTTATGGACTCTAGCAGACCCCAGAGGAGTAATCTCCAAAGTCTGAGGTGAGTTTTACAGAAAGTTAGTCTTTTTAAAATTTTTCTAACCAGGGATCGAACTCAGGACCTTGTGAGAAAGTTAGTTTTTTGGGGGTGGGGATATAGCTCAGGGCACCGGCACCTGCCTGGCAAGTGCAGGACCATGAGTTCAAATCCCAGTACCCACCCCCAAAAAAGCCTGATTAATCATAGAAATTATATTACAAAGATTTAAATGAAGAAAGTTAGTCTTTATAAGTTGGCAAACAGAAGTTACAAGAACACGGTAAGCTTTTGCTGAAGGCCATGGTACAATGAGTATCTTGTGGTGAGCACAGTTGGATGTAGTAAAGTTTTTTTTAGCATGCTCACAGAAGTTTTAATTTAAAGACAAATCATGATTTAGCCGAGTTCAGTGGTAGAGAACAGAATGACTGCAACTTTTTAAAGCAAAATGGCTGTGGTTAGGTCAGGATTTCTACTTCACTATGACAAATCCATTGGCTGAATTTCCTTATAATCATGTGAACCTGACTAAATTAGATATATTCTTTAATTAACTTTGATTTCTGTAACCCTTTTAATGATAAAATATGAAAATCTGCCAATGTCAGTGAACATATGCTTAAAGTCTAGTAAATGGCTCTATATTATTTCATGCTATAACTGAAGCATTACATGTAGCCAGTCTTCTGTAATAGAACATTTTAACTCCAAAGATGTTTTTAGCCTCCACATTTTTTTATTTTTACAACCGAAATTTTAAACCTACTTTTAATTAGCAGTCACACCCAGAAAATGTTAAAGGCTTAGAATTACATGATTCATATAGTATTTATAGTCAGGTACAGTGGTGCATTCCTATAATCGCAGTTTGAAGCCAGCCTGGGTTACATAGTGAGTTCACGGACACCCTGAACAACATAGTGAGACCCTGTCTCAAAAAAAAAAAAAAAAAAAAAAAAAAAAAAAAAATATATATATATATATATATATATATATATATATTAAATGAGAGTTGAAATATATCTGCACATGGAACAGAATTCAGTGAAAGAAGCTTGTGTCCTGCTGGTTGATGTCATAACAGCCTGTGTCATCAGTGTTAGAGCTGGTAGATTCTAGTTCTGGTGGAACACTGCTCTTCGAAACACAAACTCTTTAACTGCAGACTGTAATTATTCCGAACAGAAGATCGGATTCTCTTACTCAAAATACAGGTTTGAGAAATTCCTAGCAAAATAACCATTACCCCCAAGGTTTTCCTTTTTTTCTTTTCACAATTGTTCTTAATCCAGCTCTGAATGGTTAAACAGTAGTAGGAAATTTGGCAGATGGTTTATTCCCTCCTGGTTCACTGCTCCTCAATTTCAGTGTATGAAATTGAACAAATTGCTTATTCTAGACAAATTTGATTTTCTGGGAAGATGGACTTAGGAGAAAGACCCATGGTCTACAGAAAGAGAGAATGAGGGACAAGAGGAGCTGGGATATAGCTCAGTGGCATAGTGACCACCTGGCAAGAGTGAAGTCTTGCTGGGCGTGGTGGCTCATGCCTATAATCCCAGCACTCAGGAGGCCGAGGCAGGAGGATCATCATGAGTTCAAGACCAGCCTGGGCTACAAAGTAAGCTCAAGGCCAGCCTGAACTGCATAGCAAGACCCTGTCTTAAAAAGACCAAAAAAAAAAGAAGTTTTGAGTTCAAATGCCATAAAGAATGAAGGACACAGTGTTCCTGAAGATGCTGGTTCCTGGTCTGTGCAGACACCTCTTCCTTTCTCACCCAGGACAATGAGTTGGCTGGAGGCTTCCAGAAAACCCTTAACCCTGAAAGGGCCTGATCCAATATTTTGAAATTTTTTTTCTCTAAAATAGTCTTAACAAATAGTCAAAACATTTTTTCCCTAAAATAGTCACATTTAACGAGGTAGGTTTGCATTCTCAGTATTGCCTTCTAACAGTAACATTTTGAAAAGTTCCTCTTATTCTGGATAATAAATATTAAAATATTTTAACTTACTGTACAGTTAGGGGGTCATTTCTGACTGTGATCATGAACATAGTTCAAGAAGTGCAGATGGCAGGAGTAAAACCACTAGTTCCAGTGCAGACCCAGTCATTAATTAAGGACACATCACCGCCTGTGAATGAAAGATGTCCCATTCTCCTCTGAATTTTGTATCTCAGTCCATCTCTGTACAGAAATAAACCTCTGTACCCGTCCTGGGCCAGCTTAGGGATCTCTGAAAACACAGGATCTGTTCATGATTGTGGAGAAGGGTTGTGAGGTGGGGAAGCTACCTTCACGGTCAGTCTGCCTTTCTCTACCTAGGTGTAAAAGATGTCTGATCTCAGTATGAAGATTATAATCAGCATTGGTAGCAGCTTACTGATGATTGCAGCTTTTCTGATCGCTGTTGTTGCCAGTCTTCTCTTCAAAATCTCTAAAGAGCTGAAGTGAGTCATGGGGATAAGAGTCAACAGTGTCCCCTCAGATGGGACACCTGGTACTCTGCTTGAGCAGGGTCATTCCTTGTTGCTGGAGCTACACAGTGTGTGAGGTCAAGAACCATCGGCAGGTTTGAAAAGGGAAAGGCAGGCACATACAGAATCTTCGGGGTTTTCTTCCTGGCTTGGGGTTGTGAGCTGGAAAATAGAATATTTTCAGCTTGAGGCTGTGTGTGTCGACACCTCTGTAGTATCACTGACCTCACTGGGTTTACCATCAAATGTTGACTAGTCCCTTGGCAGAATTTCTCCTAGTGCTAGGTGCTGGAGACAGGACAATCCCAGGGAATGCTGTGGAAATAAGCCTGGGACAAGCTATACTCACCTCATCTCACCCAAGTCAGGAACTCCACAGCATGTTCCCTCATTCATTCCCCACGTCCTTGGGGACAGTGAAGTGGACTTACAGGACAGAGGCCCTATAGAAGCCAGCTTACAAGGGGATGTAGATCACGCAAGAGATTTTTCTAGTTTGGACAAAGGATCCTTAAGTATAGGAGGAGCTAGCTTTCAGCCTCAGTGTGTCCCCATTCTAGGGAATTACAGAGCAGGGCTCCTTCTGCCTTATTCCTGCTGCAACCATATGGGTGAGCCCTACTTGCAATTCATTCCCCACTACTTTTGCATTCCGAGTTTACATGTACAGAAGTTATAGGTGAGAAGGAGATGAGAGAGGAATTCGGCACAGGGGCAGGGAGCTTTAGTCCAGTGCTGTGTGGGTTGACTGCAGTCCTGAGCCTCCCAGAGAGCCCTGAGAATTGTTAAAAAAAAAAAAAGAACTGAAAAGAAAACTTCTAAGCCCATGCTTTGTGTGTGTCTTTTCTTAAGAGAACCTGATGCTGAGGCTGAGTGTGCCAGCAACACCAAGGACAAGGTCATCCTGACTGAATCCATCTTCACTGAGTCTTCCTCCATGGTTCATCCCTGTGAGGAATGTAAAATGTATGCAGATTCTCTGCCACCTTGCTTCTGTGAGATAAACAGCGGATGCTAATGTCTGATTGGTGGACAAAAAAATCTTCATAAGCAATATTTCTTCCTTAGTAATATGTATTGTTATTCAAGTCAGGTTCTATACCATTTATATTCTTATGTACTCTCACATGACATTTATGTATTTTTTGATTACATGTGCAATAATGAAAATAATCCTTTCTGCCTCTAGTTGTTATGTCTTTTACTTAAATGTTTGTATTACCACATTGGGACTCAAGGCAACTAGTTTGTAATATTTGATTGCAATATAAGCAAGAGAATTAGAGTTGAAAATAGTTTGTAAACATTTTAATAAGAGGGGATATTGTTTTAATAGATTCATGAGATAAAAAATAAAAAGCACTGGAGCCAAGCATTGTGCTGCATCCCTGCATTTCAGCTACTCAGGAGGCTGAGGCAAGATATCTGCAAGTATGAGACCACCATGGACAATTTAGCAAGGCCAGGTTTCAAAATAAAAATGGCTGGGGATGTAGTTCAGTCTCAAATGTATGAGGTCCTGAGTTTAATCTCCAACACCAAAAATAACAATAAAATAAATAAAAGTTAAAAAGCCTAAATTTACACTGAATCTTCCTAGCAGCCTAGGCAGAAACTTGATGTCTCTGAATGAGATGAACTTTTCCCTGGTCCTAAATACTGCTCGGATTTTATTACATGGAGCCCTGTCTTTGAAACTCTTCAAAAGAAAACAAAGCCACATACATTCCTTGGGGTTCTACAAAGATTCAGGCATGGACTGAGTACTAGGGCTTGCACTGGCAGCAGTAGTGAAACTTTTAGAGCTTTCCGTGATACATACAACCCACTGCTGCAACACACATGCCATAGCTTCACCACCACTGGCTCATTGGTTTATAGAGTTGAGGATTAGGGCTGTTTTTGTCACCAGAGATGCAATTTGGCAAGCTTCCAAGTATTTTCAATGACCTGAGCCAAGTGTTAGTTCAGAATAGACATTCAACAAAATGACAAACTGGGGTGTAAGTTCTTTGCATGTCCAAGGACAGAAGGCCAACCTCTGTAATGAGGACTGCATCACAAAATTCAGCTCACTCAGCCTGAACCCAAGTGTAAACCCTGCGTCCCTCTTTTGGACCTCCAGATGCCATTATGCTTAACACTCTGAATAGTCTTGAAGGATGGATTACCAGAGAGGTGTTTATTGTCTAGAATGCACACCAAAACCCAAAACATCAACACAAGTGTCCCTGTTGTAAATTTCCTCCAACTCAGCCAGTGTGGGGCACTAGGATGTAGGGCAAGAGAACATTTGCAAGGGCGCTGATGGATGGGTAGGGAAGGATAAGGCCAAGCCCTGGTTTCTTCCCTGCACCATACTGCTGAGGAAATGCAGAGACACTTCTGCTCTCTGAGCTTAGTTTCCCTTCTCAGAATTGTGAGCCATGGTATCCCTACTGCAACTCAGAAAAACCCTCTCCAACACATTGGATGAGATCAAGTTCAGCAATTGGATGTGGATGATTAATGAACAAGGTTAAGACATTCTGAATAGTAAGTGAAAGAATATACTTCAGGATTTACTCCTGTGTCTGAGTTGAGAGAAGGCCAAGTGGACAAATCTCTCATCAGGATAAAATGCACAGTAGAGACATTAAACCAAGGTTATAGGAGGCCCTTGCTTTGGTTTGAGCTCCTGTACTAAATCCCAACAGACAAAACCAAACCACAGTGGAGACACTTATGCTAAATCCCACATAATCAAACTGAACTTTAAAATGAGCCAATTTTCAAAAAATTAGATTCACAGCAATCAGAAGAGGACCAGTTTACATAATGGGCAATGATAGAAAGTTTCTGTATAGAATAACTTTGAAGAGACCAATTGAGTTTCTGTTCCTTATTTCTGCTTTCTTCATCCCTTTTCTGTGAATAAAGCCAACTTTCTCTGCTCAACCTCAGTAGATTCATGAATTGCTAATAAAAGACAGTTATCTCTTTGAACTAAATTTGCTGTTTGTTTTAACATGGGGTCACAGCCAGGCATAGTGGTGCACATCTGTAATGCTAGCACTCTGGGAGGCTGAGGCATGAGGATCACAAGCTTGAGCACATCCTGGACAATTCAGTGACTTAGTGAAACCCTGTCTCAAAATAAAATATTTTTAAAAGGGCTGAGTATGTAGCTCAATGTAAATGCCCTGGATTCAATTACCAGTACTGTAAAACAAAACAACGGGACCACTGCCCAGGTCTCCAAATGGATTCTAGGTCTTATTCATTCCACAGATATAACAGAGTTTTTGCCTCCAGACACTCACAGACACCTTGTAAATACTAAGCCTTCAAAGCCTTCTCCCCAGCCATCCCCAATCAGTGCAGTCGAGTCACCCCCACATGGTAGGACCAGGAGGACTGAGATGGTCAGTTCTCAAGAGAGGATGCCCTTGTCACATCTCATGAGAGTAAATTTTATTTATCTGGAACTTGTAAACTTCATACCAATAAAAAAATTAAAGATATAAGTTTAAAAGGAGAAACAAAATCACTTGTTGGAGGAGGGCAGGGAGCTTAGAATGGGTGTTTCAGGGTCTTTGTTCTTAGCCCATTTTATTATATGGCAAAAAAGACTCTCCCCGCTGAAATTTGTTGCAACTTGACTGGCTGTTTTAGTCTCTGAGACTCTTGATTTGGCCAGTGACCCTCTTTATTACTGAAGTGCAATTTTCTGTCTCTGTCTGTCTGTCTGTCTGTCTATCTCTCCTTCCCTCACCCCTTCTCTCTGGTGTGCAAAATCTCGGGTGAGCTCATGTAGCCCTTCTTTGTTCTGCTAAGGTGCTGTCTCTAAAATTTATGATAGGTCTTACATACAAGGGTGAGTTAGCAGTTAATAGAGGGATGCGTATACATTTTAGTGCAGTAATATGGTGAGAGAATACATATTTGTATATATATGTATGTATGTGTATATATACATATATGTATGTACACATGTACAGATGTGAGTATATATCTTATGCACTGAGTTTTCTATAATCCCTTCCCCACTTTGTCTCCTTTGTACTTAACTGGAGATACAGAGGAGTGAACTGGGGCCTTGGCACCAAGTGGAGCCAGGCTGCTTCTCAATTCTCCCTGCTTCTCTTAATTGCTGTCTCTAGCAAAGGTTTTAACTCTTTCTAGTCAGAATTTTCCAGAAGTCTCACTAAGACCCTTGCCTTTTCCTGCCTAACTTTCCCTACATGCTCAGGCTGGCTCCTTTCCCATTCACTCAGGTCACATCCTGTACCTTAGACCCTGCTTAGCTGGGTACCATGTGGAAATCACACACTAAAGCATTTTAGTAAAGTGAAATGCAGACCAAAACATCCAGTTCATTCCTACCAGAGTGTGTTTCCTTGAGCACCGCCTGGTATAAAATAATGAGTTCAGCAAGAGAAGACACAGATAGGACTTGGTTCCTGAAGTTAAACTGAGTAAGGAGCCAGGAGACATTTATAGCTGGAAACCCCCAAGCCAAGCGAAGTCTGGATTTTAACAGAGGCATAAGCCAAAGACAGAGCAGAAGGAAGTAATCATTACAGGGAAGAGACAGTATGCACAGGAGAGGACTCCCTGGGGAGAAGGCATCTGAGTTGCCTCATGGGATCAGTAGAGAAGGCAGACAGGGAGCCCAGAGAAGCTGCCAAGAATCAGAGATGAAAATCCTGGGATAGGCAATGGGCCAGAGTGCTGAAACTCTGTCAGCGTAGGTGGGGGCAGCCTTGAAGAGCAGACTGAAGAAGGTGGCTTTTATGCCTCATGACTTGTGAAACTCTAGCTGGTATCCTGTGGCCCAAGGCACTTCACTAAATCTAGAAGAGATGTCAAAGCTCCCTTATCTAACACCTCTGAAGCTACTGAACCAAGCAGTTAGTACTGCTTGAATGTGGATCTAGATCCTACTCTGGCTTAACCTGACAAGAGGAACTTAATTTTTCTAAGCCTCATTTTATGTATCACAATGTAAGATTGTTACTCCATGGTTGTTTTCAGGAATCAGTGGGATATTGACTAAGTAAGGTTGTAATTCATGAACAAATTAAAAAGAATGCATTTCTCCTTAAAAAATGCTTATATTCAGCACTATAACAAGTACTTGAAAGAATCAACTTATAAATTGGAAAGTTTTATTTTTGGCTCATGGTTTTCAGTTCATGATTGACCCTGTTGTTTTGTGGCTGTGGTACCACATCATAGTGAGAGATATGACAGAGCAAAACTGCTCATCTCATGGTCATGCATAAAAAGAGAGGAAGAAGGAGCTAGGATCCCACTGTCCATTTGAAGGTGCCCCCAATGATCTGAAGACCTCTCAGTAGGCCCCATGGCTTAAAAGTCTCACCACACCCCAGTAGTGCCATGAGCTGGGTACCAAGCCTTTAACACCTGGGCCTCTGTAAAATATTCTACATCCAAACTATAGCAGGTGCCATATGTTGTCACCACCTCTATCATCGATCAGTAGAATATTTAGCAAAGTGATTTCTGATAGTTGTTTCAAAATTCATGTAAGACACAGTATTTTCATTCTGTTAACATATATCCCTACTGTGTGGCATTAACAATTATGCTAAACTTGAAAAGTCAGTGCCTCTTGAGAATCTGCCATGCTGGAACTGGCAGGAACCCACCAAGAAGCCAACTAGCCAACATTTCTGGTAAACTGCACAAACTATGCGGGGCCTCAGAAGAGTAAAGTCAGATAGCACCTCCCATGACCAGCACAACCAGCTGAGAATCAACACACTCCCCTCTCCCCTAATAAGCAACTGGCTGGTTCAGAAGACAGACTGAGTTGATAGCAACTGAGGTACAAAAAGCAACTGAATGCTTTTATTGTTTGGCTGATTTTGTAGGCCTGGGCCAGTGGTCTGAGCATCTATTGCAATATAGTAAAATATAGCATGCAACATAGTAAAAATGAGGGAATTTCCTTCTATCTTATCTTTGAAATCCAATACTGTTCTCACTGTTTTGTTCCAATTAATTGTTTTGCTTTATTCGATGTTCTGTTTTGATTGCTTTTATTCTGTTTTGGTTTGATTTTGCTATAGCTGATGAAATGGACAACTATTATGAAGATAACAAGATATTCTATAGTAGCCATAGTTGTTTTCCTAGTATCCTGCTTTGAAGTTCTATACCAGTTTCACTGCTTTTTTTTTTTTTTTTTTGATTGGCTTTATTCTGTTTTGCTTTGCTGGATTTTATTATCACTGAAATAAAAAAAACATTTAAACTAAACCTTATCATAAATCATTATTGTCACCCATTAATTAGTTATATGTCTTCAAGGAGTTAGAACAGAGTCTGAGAACCTGTTATACATGTGTTAACTATGATCATCTGCCCTAGAATTATGCAATGTTTTCCTGTGAAATGATCTATACCTGCACCAAATGATATTGTAGCCACTAGTCACATCATAGCCCGCACTGGAAATGTGACAAGTGTAACTGAGCTACTTTCTGCATTTCCAAGAGCAAATTGATATTTACGTAAACACATGATCTTGCTCAGCTCAAGTCACAGTTGAGAACAAACATCTGTCTCTCACCACTGCAGTCTAAGAGCCACTGTGGCCCCACATCCCAGTCCAACTCTGACTTCTTGTACTCAATTCCTGCAAGAGTCTGTACGCCCATGCTGCAAAGTCTTCTTCACCAGATCCTCCTCTATACTTGAGTGGGTTCAGGTGGAGGCCCCAGAGGAAGGATAACATAGAATGTGGCTCCTACAGTTTTTTTTTTTTTTTTTTTTTTTTTTTTGTCTTTTTCCTTTTTATCGGTACCAGGGATCAAACTCACGACTGCCTGCCTACAAGGCAGGCGCTTATGCCGCTGAGCTAAATCCCCAGCCCCGCTCCTACAGTTTGGAAAAAAATTTTTAAGGCACTTTGAAACCTCAGTTGCATGTTCCTTCTCTTACCCTTCAGTTCTATCCCTTTGATTTTCAGGAGAGAAATGAGGAAGAGACCTCTCAACAAGTCTCCTTCTGAGACATCAGAATTGAAGCCCACAAGGAGAGCAAGAGCGAGACTTCAGGAGGTGGCAGGTGGTGCTTTCCCCCTGAACCCTGACTTACTGTATATGGGAGGGCAGCTCCAACCTGCAGATGCATAATGACTACTGGCCATCTTAGAAACCTCCATGAAGAAATTCAACAGTGTTACGTAGCAATGGACACAGAAAATTGCAGTGCCTGATGAGTTATTAGGGTTCAGACATCCCCCAGGAAAGGGTGACTGACTGGTAGCTATCTTGGAGAGGGGTCAACTGAGTTCAGAACTCAGAAGAGTTGTGGCTTCCACTAACAGGGTCAGTAGCCAAGTTTTGGTTGGCAGAAGGTCTGGGAACCAAGTTCAAACCTGCAGGGCTGCTGCAGGCTAAACAAATCTGGTCCAGCCAGACTGCCAGAAACCAGCCTGACTTCAGTGGAACTAAAGGTGTAGGCTCACTGGGACTATCTTTTACCCCACTGTAATACTATCTGGTTTGCTGAGATTAATCAACTCAGATCTGGACTCTGTCTGCTCACATTGTCTACCACTGATGCAAGAGTCATGCCTTGAGGTGGACATTTTTTTTCTTACTTTCTTTTTTGTTTTTTTTTTTCTCTCTTGTGTTTTGTTTGGCTTTGTCTTTCTTTGACTGTTCTTGTTTTTATGAGTGTGAACATGGTTTCTAGCTTTTTCGTTGCTTTTGTTCTATTATGCTCCTGTTTTTATTTCTTCATTCTATCTTTCCTCCTGTCTTATTCACCAGCTTCTCAAAGTTTGTGTGAACTTCCTTTGTCCTCCAGCCTTGCTTCTAATCTCTTCTTCTTTTTTCTCTGTTTTTTTCCTCCTAACCCTTTTAAACTTTCTCCCCTGAGAGTAAAATCACCATATTGAAGGCTCACTTACTGCATACAATTTTCTGGTTTGTCTTAGATTTTGTTATATAGCCACAAATTTGGTTCGTACTGTGAAAGGTAGAAAATTAATAGTTAGCTCAGTTTGTCAATTTCTATGCTGCATTTGATGCTACTGCTACTGCTGATTGTACCACTTTAGGCAAGGTGATATAATTGTTCTAATAAGTTATTCTTATGATATACTAAGACTGAGGTTGTGTAAGGGCCATACAAAATACTATAGATAGTGCTGAAGAATCAAGGGCTGGGCCAAGTAGGCAGCAACTTCTCATCCCCAATAAATCAAAGTGGTAGAATCTTGCAACAGACTTAAACCCCAAATCCAGCTATACCTGGGAGATATCTCTGAGAAATAGTTATTTCCTAAGGATTCTAAATACTAGTAATAAGGTCACTCATCACAGGTAATTTATGAGCATCAGCCAATGAATTAAATTTAAAAATATAGAAAATGAGAATATGTCACACATATGTTAACCATGTGTTAACCCCAAAGTCAAACATAGGGGACAGTGAGGTGGAACGATCTGAAAGCGATGACCTGGACTGTCTGAACTGGTAGCAGTGGAAGTTAACAAAACAGATGAATAGGTCTCTAGAAAAAAAGAATTAAATCAGAAATAATTTCTCAGATAACTACAGACTACTTAGAGCTGATCAGACCCTTGCATAGCTGTCGGGGGGAAAGAGGGAATAAAGACAAATAGACAAATTTCAGGGTACAAAGGAGACCTGGTAGAGTTTGCCTTTAGTGGGTTAGCTCAGCTAACTCCACACTTAGGCTCATTTTTATTGGCTAGCAAGAAGATTTCAATAAATAAGGTCTTTACTTACTTTTTACTCGTCGCTGAGACAAAATACCTGATGCCCAAGTTAGGGAAGGAAAGGCTTATTTCTTATAGTTCTTAGAAGTTTCATTTCATACTTAGTTGGCTCCAAGATAGAGGGGCATAGCAGGGCCACAGTTCATGGCAGCTGCAAACTGCAAAGCAGAAACCAACAAGAAAGAGACACACCTTTTTCCTGCCATTACATCATATCCTGGCTCCCACTCCTGGGCAGTGAAACACTCACACCACCAATCCAAGCACTAGGCAATGAACCAATCACAAATGCTAGATTTGGTTCAGTCCATAATTCATGAGGCATGAGGGCCACTGACATAAACCATGATAAGTAACAGGAGTATCAGCCCATGGCTCAGTGAGATTTACCTGCATCCAGACTCCTGGTATGTACCTTAAGACTAACAGAGTTTTATTAACTAGGGATCTAGATGATGCACCATAGCTCAATGTATACTCTCTGCACAGTAATGAAGTGTGGTTCCATTCAATAATGCATGTATAAAGACACAAAAGATATAAGCATCCAAAACCATGTGGTCTTATTTTTCAAAATTAGAACATTCCAGGTATTTGTAGTAAATTTAGCTATATACCTTATCCACAGCTGACTACTAAAGTAAAAAAAGGTCCAATTTCCAAAATGTTTACTGAAATGGTCCAAGTTTGCCATTAATGATGGCCTGTGGCAATGAGGGTATGAAACTGGACTCATGTCATCCCCAACTTTTCCTTTAGCATCAGAATATAAAAGAGATTATTTTCCATAGTAGTCAGTATACAACATCATTTGACTATATGCCAAGCTGAATGATTATTGTCCTCTCTACTAATTTTATTTGGGGGCCCAAATCCATAAACTCAGATTGATTTAGCTGCATTTTTTACCTCCTGTCTCCTTTATAGGAGGTCAAAGTCAGGGTGACCCACTCATGTGTGGCAGCCCAAGATGTTCCCCATATTGTGTACATAGGGGAACATTTTGGGTGGAAGTGTTAATCCATTGCCCTGAAATATTAGTGGATCCTAATCTTAGAATTATCATGTGTTTTTTTCTGGTGAGCTACCCAGATTCATAGCTGAGCGGTCAGGCAATAGTTACATTGTAAGGATTTGGGCTCCTGGACTTCCAGAAGAACATGGCGGACAGATAACAGCAACTACCAGAGGCTCTCTGAAAGACTCGGCTCAGAAGCCAGGAATGGTGCGGACTAAGGAGACATAAGCAGGTGGAGATACGCTCTGCTGACTCAAGAACGAACTGGGCTGAGAGAAACCAACTTGGAATGCAGTCCTGGTGCTAAAACAGGAACAGAAAAGCCTCGGTGTGGAGGTTGGACCACGAGCCATTGTAAGCCGCGATTTGGGTTTCCCGCCGCGCGGCGGCTGGCTGCCTCTACAGTGGCTTGGCAAGGAGAGATGCGCAGAAGTTCTGAGAACAGCAATCTGTGAACGGCAGGGAGGCGTGCACTGACTTGTGGTGAGGTGAGTGAGAGAAACTGACACTCTACCACAGTTTGACTCCAGCAGAGGACTTTCTGGGCCCGAGCAGTCCTGCGGGAGCAGGGCGCGGTGGCGACTCCAGCCACACATCCCCCTCTTGGGCGGGATTGGTGAAAAGTGCCTGGCCTGTGTGACGCTGCTGGCGGACCTGGTAGGCTGTCCCAACCCAGATCCCAGAGCGTGACGGTGGCCGGGAGGGAAGACGCGTAGGCTGCCTGGTCCGTAACTCCCTGGTGCGCAGCGGTGAGCGGGAACACCTAACTGGCGCAATTCGATCAGGCTGTGGCTGACTGGGAGAGAAGCTGGGCCTCTTATATAAGCTTGCATATATAAGGAACAGAGAAGAAGAGGCAGCATGGGAAGAGGCAGCAACAAGAAAGGCTCCTCGGCCCCCAATTCTGAGAAACAGGCAATAGCAGACACCGCACCAATACACATAAGGCGCCATATAGAGAGCCTCATAGACCAATTCAGGAATGAAGTTATCAATGACCTGAAGCTAGAAGTATGCAGAATAGTTAGAGAAATGCTAAGTACCACCCAAGAAAAAACAGGTGGTGGAATGGAAGAACAGAAAAAAAGAGGAGAATTGTTTGATGGAGAAAACAAAGAAAGCATAGAATACGTGAAGCAGGTTCAAAGGGACTACCAAGATACTAAGAAGTCTATCGAAGACTGGCATAACAGCTTGAAAGAAACTAAGGACAAACTATCTGAACTGGAGGGCAGACTTGTAATATGGGAGAATGAAATGAAAAACTTCTTAAAAATAACAAAGAAACAAACAGCAATAATACAAAGACAAGAAGATGATAAGAGGATCCATAACTTAAGGATTAAGAACATAAAAGAAGAAGTAGGGACACAAACAAGTGAACTACAAAAGCTACTCACAGAAATAATCCAGGAGAATTTTCCTAATTTAGCAAAAGGTAAAGATACTCAGATGTATGAGGCATAGAGGACCCCAGCTACCTACAACCCAAACAGAGCAACACCCAGGCATATAATAATAAAAATTCCAGAAATTCAATACAAGAACAGAATATTAAAAGCTGTAAGAGACAAGAAACAGACCACTTACAAGGGAACACCCATCAGAATTACAGCAGATTTCTCTGCACAAACCATCAAATCACGAAGAGCGTGGGGGGAAATAATTCAAGCTTTGAAAGATAATAATTTCCAGCCAAGATTGAGATATCCTGCACAACTGTCCCTGGAAATTGATGGAAAAACAAGGTGCTTCCAGGATAAAGAGGAACTGGGGGAATTTGCAACCACCAAATCAACCCTACAGAGAGTATTGCAGGATATTCTAAAAAAAGAAAAATACAAAGAACCCAGAAATAATGGCAGAGAGGCCACAACGGAGCAGAGAACAAAATGAAGAAGACAAACTGACAGCTACTGACAGAAAAAGAGCTCAACAGAAATGAGGCAGAGAAGATTGGATGATAGGAACAGCTATTTTGGAGAAAATGACATCTTAATAGGTAATACTGATTTAGTATCATCTTGTTTTGAAGTCTCATCTAGCTTTTGTCCTTCTGTCTCCAATGGTCTAAATAGGCTGTATCTTATTGGATTTTATTATGTACGATAGTATAAGCAAAAACCTTTTAAAGACAAGGAGATTATACAGAAACCATTGTTTATTTTCTGTTAGTCGATTCTAAATACTCTGTAATGCTGTCATTCTCTTGAATGGTTTTACATTGTTTTGATATACTTAATGCTACAGTATATGAAGTTGTACTCGAGGATTTCAAAGAAAGAGACAATATGGTAACTACTTTTAGGTTAGGATTATATGGTGGTGAAACACTATTCTGCTTAAATGGTTATGTTTTGATCTGCACTGTTTCCTTGTTATGCCCTCTTTTATCTCAATCTCCACTCCATTATTTACTTTTTTATCTTTATCCTTTTAATTAAAGGAAAAAAAATAGCAGGATATATTATAGTAACCCACTTTGACTTTTCATTACCTTGATTTAAAGCCCTATATTACTCTCACCATCTGGTTTTTAACTGATGTTCCCCTATTCTGTTTTGCTGGATAGTATCAGGTTCGAAAGTTTAGGCATCAGCTGTGAAGATGAGATTCATTATGACGCCCATTCTTGTTGACTTTTATCTACTTTTGAAGACCTACAATGTCTCCAATGTTTTGGTTTTGTTGGTTTTATTCTTTACTGTTTTGTTCAATTGTATTATAACTAACGATATAGGCAATTCTATTAGAGATAGCAGGAGGCATTATGGTAACCATTGTTGATCACCTTGTATTATGTTTTTACATTATCTATTATGTCCACCCTTTTGACTTGACCAATTCTGTTCTGTTATGTCACATTTGGTTTTACTCTCTTCCAAAAAAGTAATAAGAACCGTGGGAGCAATGAAACCCAAAATGTGTAATAGTCATGGTACAAAAGAGAGGAAAAGAAAGTGCTCCAAACTATATAACTGCATGTATATTTAAGTGTATAAGATAGAAAATGATATCACAGAGTTTTATTGGATCAATGAACAGAACTGTTTGCAGTATCATTGATGGAATGTCCACTTTACAAGCTTTAATTTTGTGACTTGAACAATTATTTCTAAGATGACAATATGTAATCCATTAACTAGTGATTTCCTACTGTTCATTTTTTTTTCTGTAAATCTGTATAACTTGTACCCTTTCCCTGCTTTTTTTTTCTTTTCTCCTTAAATAAAATTAAAAAAAAAAAGGATTTGGGCTCCTAACACAAGGTTGGATATAAGAAACATGATGTATACTTTAAAGTAGTATCTATAAACTCAAGGGCCATACGAGGTCCTGGCACACAATTTAACTGATTATGATAAATTTGGGGAGGGAAATCTGCCCATGTAAGAAGTCACAAGAAAGGAGGAGTAGGTACATAAGCCCAATAATCTTTCCCCAACACAGGGCTTGTAAGTATGGTACAGGTGATGATGGCTATCATGGCAATAAACATATTCTGGGGTATGTTGGAGGCCCTGGCTCATCACCAACCTTTCAACCTCCCGGGTTGTCTTCTTTACTTGATGCCATGTCATGGGTTTCACCACTTGTGTGGTTCTCAAAGGCTGTGGTGCTTCTTCCAGTCATCTGAGAGGAGGCTTGCTCTGGTGGGTATGTCAGAATTAGGATCCACCAAGGATTTAGAATTGTCCTCTCTCCAAGGTCACATATTCCAGGATGGTACCCACAGTGATGTACCATTATCTGTTAAACCAAAAATACCTTTGTTTTCATGTTATTGGTGTCAATAGGTCATCCTACTTTCCTGTTTGAACATTTTCTATGACAGTTAGACTTTAGGCTTATGCATAGTATCATCTGTCAGTGGCCTTGAGAGCTAGGTTCCCAGGGGAAAGAATGACAAAAGGATGAAGAAAATAAACGTAGAAGCAGAAAGGTGGGGTCAGGTTGAGTCTTTCCTCCAGATGGGAGGAAGAGACTGCTCAACCTCTACAATGCTTTTATTTTATACACTTATCATACCACAACCCTTTGCTTAACCAGCTTGCTTCTTATGCCCTGTTCTCAGGGCTGGAACACCTGTTCAGCTCTAACACTCCATGCTCTCAGGGTGTTTCTCAGGTGCTCCATGTCCTCAGGGCACTTCTGTTCAGGTACTTGTGCTTTCAGCTATGCACATGTGAAGGATCACTAGCTCAGTGGCTCCTACCAGTCATTCTACCAATGGAACTTTGATGGAGTGAGTACTTTTGATCTTTGCAAATGAAGTAAAAAATTTAAAATAAAAATAGCAAGATCTAACTGTGCTTGTAGAGGTAACCGTACTCCCCTTTAATGTTTTTTTAATTGTGTTTTTAAGAAGAGATGTTTGGCCTTGATGATTGGAGGAAATGTAACATGTTTAATATGCCAAGCTGAAAAAAAGAATAAAGCTTTACTAAAATATGAAGGCCTAGTACCTGTTTTGATTGTATATGGGACTCCTATAGCAACAAAAGTAGATAAATAATGTTACTGAACATGCCCTAATTTTTTGCTGCTGTGGCAGGTAGCATGAATCATATGAGAGTAAGTATTTACAGAGGCATGGACATATTGTAACATTTCAGAAGACTGGATAAGAGTAACATCCATTCAGTGCCATTTGTGGATTGTGGGGAGAGAGAACAAGACCACACCAGGAAACAAGCCCAGTCTAGGAAATAGTGCCATGTGTGGGCTGCAGCCAGACTGGGGACAGCCAGACCCAAGCCTTTCCCCATGAGTCAACACCATCTGCAGACTGCGGAGAGAGAGAATAAAGCCACAGCAGGAAGCAAGCCCAGTCTGGGAAGCAGTGCCATGCTGTAACCCTTCATCTGTAATAAACAGAAGAGGCAGGATCCTGGTACAGACTCAAAGGCCAAAAGCCAGCTATGCATAGAAAGCATCTCTGAAAAGTAGTCATTTCCTTAAGATGTCTCCATATTAGTAAAGCTCCCTACCATAAGCAATTTACAAGCCTCAGCACAAAAAACAAATAAAAAAATAGAAAATGATAAAACATGGAAGCAAGCTGCAACCCAACACCCCAACTATCCCAAGGCAAATCCAGGGGCCTTTGAGATGGAAGAAAGCCACCCAGCCATACATTCTGAAATGGTAGTAGCAGAAGTAACAAAACAGATAAATAAGTCTCTTGACAAAACCAAATCAGAATGCCTGGGATATAGCTCAGTGGCACAAGTTCCTGCCTTTGCAAGCACAAGATCTGAGTTCAATCCCTGGTATAAAAAAAAAAAAAGAAAGAAAAAAGAAAACAAACAACAGAAATAATTACACAGATAACTACAGAAATGATGGTCATATGAAGAAAATGACTAGTGAATCTAGAATATAGATAATAAAATACAGGAGATTAAGAAAGACAGGAAAACTATGAATGGCCAACATGAGAAAGAACTGGATGCATAAAACAAATTCAAATAGATATCCAGGAGATTCAAATTTCCATTGAAAGTCTATGCATTAGGATTAACCAATGTGAAGATAGGAAGGCCGATCTAGAATACAGGTTTACAGCTGGTGATCATCAAATGAAAAACTTCTTAAAAGTAGTAAGGGATCATGAAAAGTCAATCCAACAGCTGCCAGATGATGCAAAGAATAATTTAGTATTAAAACTTGTTCACAAAGGTAATAGCAGAAAAAAAGTAATAGCAGAAAACTTTCCAAGCATAGAAAAGAATTTGACATGTAGATAAGTGAGGTACACAGAATCTAAATAGCCCATGATCAGAAAAAAACTACACCAAGCCATATTATACTCAAGATTCCAGAAATTCAACAAAATGACAGACTATGAAAAGATGCTAAAGAAAAAAATAACCTATAAAGCAAAACCAATCAGAAGCACAGATTTCTCAAAACAAAACTATAAGGAGAATATGGAGCAAAGTATTTCAAGCCCTAAAAGAAAACAACCTGCAACTAAGACCAATGAAACAACCTGCAACTAAGACCAATATCTTTCAAACTTGATGAAGAAATAAGAGAACACCTAAAGAATCCATGAAGAATCCACCAAACATGCAACCAAAAAGTTCTGAGGGACAGTGTAGAAAAAAAGACAACAGGTACTCCAGCAGCAACAATGGAGGATCTCTTTCAGTAACCAGCTAGATCCTGAGGCAAGAGACGGTCCTGCCCCTGCAAGCACTCCACCAGCCATCAGGGAGCCAGCAGAGGCTGGGAAAAGCACCAGCCAACCCTATACCAGCACACCCAGTGGTCAACATCAGATACCCCTAGCCAGCACTGGCCAAAAGAACCAAATAATCTCACTTCACAGAAATTGTAGCCAATGCAGGAAGTGCCTGAGACACCACTACCCACTTGTTGGGAAGAACTCAGGGATATGTCAAGATAAAAAAGCAAAAGGCAGCCTCTGGCCTCCAACCCAAGCAGATCTGGTCCAGGAGATGTAAACACAGAAGAGATTGGGAGTTGCACACCTGAAGTTTCTGAAGTGATGGCAACTGAAGTAAAGAAACAATTCCATGAGACTATAAAAGAAATTAGAACACAAATACTTTCTTAGGTAAAAAGAAGAAACATAATAAAAGAATTGCTAAGTACCTCTAAAAAAGACACAGATTAAAAAAACACAGGAGAGGGGCTGGGGATTTAGCTCAGCGGCATAAGTGCCTGCCTTGCAAGCAGGCAGTCGTGAGTTCGATCCCTGGTACCGATAAAAATGAAAAAGACCAAAAAAAAAAAAAAAAAAAACACAAAAAAAAAAAAAAAAAAAACACAGGAGCATAGGAAAATGAGGGAAACTTTGAACAATATCAAAAAGATTTAGAATACATGAAACACATTCAAAGAGATTGCCAGGAAATTAAAAACTCCATTGAAAACTGGCAAAATCACTTAAAAGAAACTGAAGATAATACTGTTAAACCTCAAGACAGGTTTGCAGCTTGTGATTATGAAAGGAAAGATCTCTTAAAAATAACATGGAACCAGGCATAACCATTCAATGGCTGCAAGACAATAAAAAGAAACAAGAATAATAAAAGTGAAATGAGTGAAAAAGCAAGGGTCAACACAAATCACATAAAAAGTCTATTTACAGAAATAATTTCAGAAAATTTTTCAAGCATAGAACAAGGAAATGATATTCAGATAAGTGGGGCATATAGAACTCCAGCTAGCTGTAACTAAAATAAATCTACACCCAGACACACAATGTCTGTCAAGATCCCAGAAATTCAACTGAAAGAACAGAACATTAAAAGCTATTAGAGAAAAGAAACAGATCACCTATAAAGGAAAACTCATCAGAATCACGACTACTTCTCAACGCAGACCATCAAATCAAGAAGAGTTTGCAGTGGAGTATTCCAAGTCCTGAAAGAAACAACTTCCAATCCAGATTGATGTGCCCTGCAAAACTTTCTTTCGAAATTAACAGAGAAACAAGATACTTCCATGACAAAGAAGAACTGAAGGAATTCATGACCACCAAAACAACCCTATAAAAATACTGAAGGACATTCTAGAGAGAGATAAACATGACCATGATTACAGGAACCGTAGCAGGGGGGCTCACCAAGTTGGGCAGACAGTGGAATGGAGGGGAAAAGTAGAAAGCCAATGGCAGGAAAATAGCACGGCAGAGACAAGGCCATAACTATTAATGTAGATGGCCTCAATTCACTAATAAAAAGAAACACAGGCCAAGTGGATCAGGAGATAGGGTCCATCAATCTGTTTTACACAAGAAACACATTTAACTTTAGAAAGAAACATTTTCCTTTAGAAAGAAAATTCACAGACTGAAAGTCCAAGGAGAGAAAACAATGTTGTTTGTGACAGGGAGTCAGAAAAAAAGCAGGGGTAGCTTGCCCATCAATTGCAGAATGGATAAGAAAGACTTGGCATTTTTATACAATGGAAAGCTACTCAGCTATAAAGGAAGATAACCTCAAGGCTCTTGCAGGCAAATGCACACAACTCAAGATCATGTTCTTGATGAAAAAACATGAAACGGGTCAGTCACATGGGGGAACATCATGTCGTCTCGCTAGTGTAATGAGATCCAAAATGTACAGTACATATTGTGAAAGTGAAAGGGGAGGCAATGCCTAAAAAGGGAAGGCAGTGGCCACTGTGAATCTATTATTGGGTTTTGAAACCCTGTATTGTTTTCACTGTTCTGGTTTTATTCTGTTGTTTGATTTTATTATATTGGAGGGCATGGACAGCTAATTCAAAGATAACAAAATATATTACGGTAGCCATTATTGATTTCCTATTATCTTGTTTTGAAGACCTGTACTGCTTTCACTGTTTTGCTTTGATTTTATTCTATTTTGTTTTGTTTGATTGTATTATGTCTGATAGTATAGGCAGCGACTCTGAACAAGAGGCATTATGTTAGACCCTGTTGTTTTACTATTATTTCATCTTGAAGTCCTGTATTGCTTTTACTGTTTTGTTTATATTGATTTTATTCTGTTCTATTTTGTTTGATTTTATTATGCCCGATGGCATGGGTGGTTATTTTGAAGATAACAAGAGGCATTATGTTAGCCATTATGGATTTCCTTTTATCTTATTTTGAAGTTCCATACCATGTTCATTGTTTTGTTTTGATTGACTCTATTTTGTTTTATTTCTTTTGGTTTTATTCTCTTCCAAAATATGTTAGATTTAAAAAAAAAAAGACAACAGAAAATAGAAAGATATCCTTTGTTCTTATTCTTGGAAACAGAAACACTCAATCTGCTGGAAGATAGGATAGGTAAAATTCTCAAAAAAAAAAGAGGTATAGGCAAAGACACTATGAAAGAAACCTTGATCTCACAGGAAATGTTGCAAAGAATCAATAACTAAGATACAAAATCAAAAAGCTTTTGCATAGCAAAAGAAACACCAACAGAGTGAAGAGAAAACCCACAGAATGGGAAACATTTTACCAACTAGTCCTCAAAGTATTAACATCCAGAAATAAAGAACTTAAAAAAGCCCAGAATGCCAAAACTTAGAAAGACCCAATCTAAAAATGGGCGTTTGAGATGAACAGACATGTCTCACATGAAGAAGTAGATATAGCAAGTAAGTATGTGAAAATATATTTAACATCATTCGTCATTCAAGAAATACAAATGCAAATTAAAACAATACTGAGATTCCATCTCACTCCAGAAAGAATGGCTATCATCAAGAAATCAAAAACAAATACTAGCATAGCTGTGGAGAAAAAGGGACCCATCTCCACTGCTGGTGGAAGTGTAAATTGGTACAACCACTGTAGAAATCAGTATGAAGATTCCTCAAAAACTAAACGTAGAAGTTCCATTTAACTCAACTCTGGCTCTTCTAGGTATCTACAAGTAAAACAGGAAGAAAAACAAGAAAGAGAAACCCTTCCCACGAACCAGCTGGTATGTGGGGCTAGGAGACCAAAGCCAAGTCTTTCCCTCACAAGCAACTTGCTGAGTCACAGGAACACAGACTAGGATACAAAAACAACTTAATGCTTACATTATTTGATTGATTTTGCTGGTCTAAAGCCGGTAGTCTGAGTATCTATATAGAGGTTAATAATATATAATATAGCAACTATAAGGGATTTTCTTCCGTCTTGTTTTTGAAATCCAATATTGGTCTGTTTTGTTTTGCTCCATTTTATTGTTTTGTTTCAGTCAATGTTTTGTTTTGGTTTTATTCTGTTCTGCTTCTTTGATTTTATTCTGTCTGATGGTAGGGGGAGCAATTAACAAGAGGCATTATGGTATCAATGGTTGATTTCCCATTATCCTACTTTGAATTCCTGTATCACTTTCATTGTTTTGTTTTGATGGGTTTTATTCTGTTTTATGTTGTTTGTATTATTTTTTTAAATAAAAAATTTAAATTTTTTAAAATAAAAAAATAAACAGCAAAATAAGGTTATGTAGGAATAAAACTCCCCAAGGCAAACGCATTTTTATGTATCGTAAATATGCATTAGTAAAAAAACAAAACATGAAACATATAAAGCAAGATTAGTTGCTTAGAAGATGTAGCTTTCGGAGAGGATGCATTTCTTTTTATATGAAAACACATCCACCCTTCAAAGTCCAAAAAGTTAAGTCTGCTAAAAAGACTTGGAATTCTTCTTGATTTATAAGTCTTGATACTTCAATTCTTAGAACAATACACATTAAATATGCCAGCAAAGAATTCTGGGAGAATTTGTTTCAGTCCAAGAAAGGAGAGGTTTTATTACATTGTCTGAGGTTACTGTGATCAAAAAAACCAAATTCTCACTTTTTTATGAGAAACACCAATGTACAGGCAATTATACCTGTACATAATAACCCTAAAAAGGAACAACCTAGTTCTCAATTTTACTTTCCCACCTACAGCTACACTGTATGAAACAAATATTCATAGCCCTGGTATAAATTAGTTTTATATATATATCAAACATTGCATTTTACTCATCACCTCAGATAAACAATATAAAATGCAAAATAGTGATATGAATTAAAAGTTCCAAGTATATAATATCCAATACTTAGAAAAAGAAAAAAATGAAATATTTCACCAAGTACTGTATTTTCTCATACTTTTAAGACTATGTGTTTAATATAAATAAAAACTTCACTTTCATCAAACACAAACATTACAATACAAACTAATAAACTGCATTAGAAATTCATAAACATTTTAAATATTATGTGATGCGTGTATATACAAATTTCTCTAATGAAAAATAATACAAACAAAAATAACCTGACTGTATTACGTCAACTCAATGTACAGTACTGGATTTACAATAAGGGCAGTCAAAATGAACACTGAGGTCACATTATATAAGACAATGATCTTTAAAGGATGTTAAATACTTGCTTTCCATAAACATTTTTGGGTTTTGGTTGTGTAATAAATATGTAATAAATATCTGCAGTACAGTGTACATATTGAGAAGCTTATCTTTCTCCATTTGAAAGTCTTTCTCCAGAGTCATAATGTGTTAGAGGCATCCCAGTGAGTGGAAAGTTAGGATTTTGCAGCAAGTCCATTAACAAAGCAATTTTATCATCTATGTGCTCCTGGAGTTTATATATTCGCTGGTCAATGTAGTCCATAAGTTTCCTTTCCATCAGCTCCATATTTTTAGAAAGAATCTTTTCCAAGTAGGAGAAAATGGTTTGTTCTTCCATTCTAAAAATAAATTTTAAAAAGTATATCAATTTTGTCCAGTATTGCAAGTAAAACTAGCTATGCAATAAGCAAGCAATATGTATCACTAAAATTTACATTCACAATAGTACCATCTCCTTACAGCATTTTTTGAGATTCTAAACTACTTACACAACAGGTGGCTACAGCCCTGAATGTCCACTGCATTTTTATTTCTTTAATTCTTTTTATTCAGCATATAATTGAAGTGAGAATATAAAACTTAAGATGAATCTTTAAAGAGAAAAACTTTAGAAAAAACCTTTTTGGATTCTGAGTACTAAATAAAACTGATCTAGTCCAATTTTTTAACAATTGAACATACATATTTTCCAAGTAACCCTATAATTTCAAGCAGTTTTTCTTCTATACAAACAAGCTTACTAAAATACTGAAAGGCTCTTTATTAACCCAACAGGAAAATGTTGAAGACTGTAAGATGGGAAAACAACCAACCAAAAAAAAAAAAACAGTAACACCTATTTTTTTGTTCTTTTCCTTTTGTGATGGGTTTTGCTATGCAGTTTAGGCTGGCCTTAACCTTACTTTGTAGCCCAGGTTGGCCTCAAACTCACAGTGATCCCACACCCATTTCTAAATTTCAAGTGAACACCAGAATGATGAATCTCAGAAGATGGTTCACAAAATCCTGGAGTTTCCAGTAGTCATTCAGGGTTTCAATCAGGGTACAGTATTTTTATACTAACAGGAAGATGGTATTTGACTTTTCCATCCTTTTACTTTGTGACTATACAGTGGTATTTTCCAGATGTAACATAATGTGTAAAGTTACTGCTCCTAGTAACTAATAGAATTTTTAATTATGAATTCACTTATCACGAATTTCATACAGCTTATTATATAAATACATGCTTTCTCAGAGATTAACTCAGTTTGATCTCTAAATTTCTACTGTGCTATACTTGACTATACATCTCAAATACAACATGTATCAGAACAGATGGATACTAATACAGATTTTTATATATTAAGTCATTCTCATTATAACTTAAGAAAAGAATTTGGCTAATTTTTACATAAATATGTTAATATATATATTAACAATTTTTAAAAAAATAATGACTTTATTTTTTTATTACCTTTAAAACAAATATTTTACATGGCTGCTTATAGTTTTTTTGGGGGGTCCTCAATTTTTTTTCCTCAATTATTTTTTAGAGTAAGTTTGAGAATAAAGTTTGAGAATCACTACCCTAGAATAATACACACTAAGGAGGGTTTTTTAAAAATAACTATTTAAAATTTATAGATTCAAATAAAGCTGGAAGATGGTAAGTTCCTCAGTAACTATCTTGGTTACTTTTCTCTCGATACTGAGACAAAATACCCATCACCCAAAATTAAAGAGAGAAAGGTTTATTTAACTCATAGTTTGTGGAGGTTTCAGTCCTCATTAGCTGACTCCAAAGCATGGTGGTGTGCCAGAAAGGCAACAGTTCATGGCAGCAGAAGATAGCAAACGCTACAAGAGACGAAAGGGGAAGAGAGGGATTGAGGATTTAGCTCAGTGGCATAAGTGCCTGCCTGGCAGGCAGGAGGTCATGAGTTTGATCTCCAGTACCAAAAAAAAAAAAAAGGTGTAGGTGGGGAGACAGAAAGAGACAGCAAGGCTCATTCCTTCCCTTACATTATATGCAGACTACCTGCCCCAGGGTGGTGTAGCACTCACACCCATAATCCCACCACTGAACTGTAAATCAATCACAAACTCTAGAAGCCCAACTGCAGGACTCCATGAGGCTCTGGGAGATGTCTAGACACAAACCATAACAGTAAACTTCACCTCATTTTCTCACTGTTAAGATACTACCTAAGATGTAATATCAAAACCAGCAAATTGATATTAGTACAATATATGTATAGTTCTATGCCATTTCACCACATGTACAATCATTCATTCACCTAGTCACCAGCACAACCAAGAGGCAGGATTATCCTAACTGCAAAGATCTCCCTGCTGCTGCTCTATGGTCACATTCACTTCCCTAGTTCCCAGTCACCACTAAAATGTTCTCCATTCTTTTTTTTTTGAAGAATGTGATATAAATGGGATCAAATAGTATGTGATCACTTAAGATTCTCTTACCATTCAATACCCTTGAGAAACATTTAAATTGCGGCTTTTTTATTGCTGATTAGCATACTATGTATGCAGTGCTCCTTTAACTATTCACCTACTGTCAGAAATTCTGGTTGTTTCTAGTTTGAGGCTATTGCAAATAAACTCTCAATGAACAACGATGTGTGGGGTTTTATATAGCTATCATCCTTCATTTTTTAAGGATAATTGTCCAAGAGAATGACTGTTAGGTCATATGGTACTGTGCATTTAGTTGGTAAGAAAAAGAAACTTTTTAGTCTGGCTACACTGTTTTACATTCCCATCAGCAACTTATAAGATCCAGTTTTTCTATATCCTTTCAGCATTTGGTACTGCTATCACATTTTACTTTTTTTTTTTTTTTTTTGAGACAGGGTCTCACTGTGTACTTCAGAATGGCCTTCAACTTATGGTGAACCTCTTGCCTCAGCCTCCTGTGTGTTGGGATTATAGGTGTGTGCCAGCTCACCCAGCCTATTTAAATTTTAGTCACTTAAATATCTAGGTGGTGGTACAGTGTTAATATGCATTCCTCCAAAAGCAACAAAGTCAATGTTGTTCATGATGTTCTCTCCTCATCCCTGGAATAAAGGCTATTTTTACTTTATATTCTCTTTCATAATGCTGAAAACTCTTTCATAATGGTGTCATGACTCGGATGGCAGAGTGAGTGGCTCCTGGGAATCTCTCCCAGTTTGAGTCCCCCTGCCTAAGAACCACTTTTTCTTCCTCCTGGACTGTTTACTTGCTGCCACTAATCTGCATGCAACAGTAACCTTCCTCACTGAACAGGGGTGAGCTACCATCTGTCTGGGGTTTTCTATTTCTGTTCTTTAGCAAGCTTGTGACAGAAAATCCATCTGCCACCCAGAACAGGGATACCAGTTTTCACACTTAGGCCATATGGCTTGAGGCAAAACTGGTATTTTTGTTCCCTGGGACCCTACCCCACACTCTTTGGTGACCTGACAGAGGAGAATGGGTACTGGGATCTTCTGTGTCACACTTTCAAAACAGATGATGACCTCTTTAGTTAAGTGTGACGCAGGACAGCTTCTACGTTCCTTGGGAGAAGCTAAAGCTCTTATATTCCAAGGCGAAGCTGTTCTTCTCTCAGCTCACTTATAATTCGGTCATGGGGACCACTTCCTGTCCCCTTGGGGTGCCTGGCCCATAACCTTGGTGCTCTTGGCTTCTAGAAGGCTATGAAAACTTTGGCTCATCTTTTATTTATGCTTATGTCACAATGGCAGCAAGTTGGCAGAAACCCTTCATCTTTAAGCTTTTTTCATTTAAGGACATGTCCTTCTCTCACTCTGTCTTCTATGATGGCCCAAATACTTCTGGCTCACTCTGCTTCTCCAGGATCTCTCCCTCCCTCCCCACTGGACCCCCTAGATGATGCATCTCCTGTCTTTACGGCTCCTCCCCTGCATCTCTCTTACCAAACCCTACAGACTTCTCAGCCAGAGGTTTCTTAGCCTCCTGTGCCATCCTTTCCCCATCCTCACTCACAGCGGCCTCTAATCCTTCTTTTAGCATCTCTCTTGTCTCCAACTTCTCCATCCCCCCCACCTGACCCATCTGGGGGTTCTTTGTCTCCTTCCTCTACACTGCCATTTTCTTTGCCTGTCTCATGCATTCCAACTTTCCAGCAGGCCACATACTTTGCAGAAGCCACGTTGCTGCAACTTGCATGGAGGACAGCTGCCATCATGCAGCCCTCCGCCAAGTGGCAGGGTGTCGCCATCTTGTGACGGATCTCAGGGTCAATGGCTGCCCCTTTGTGGGGCCTCGTGGGATCAGCAGCAGCTATCTAACTGTGGGTCATATGATGACCAGCCACCATCTGGCACCCCCTCACTGTGCTACCGGCAACAGCTAGGCTGCTGTGGGTCACACAGTGACCCGCCAACAGCCTGCATGTCCTTGTCACATGGTGAGGAACAGTCGTTTTATAGCCAATCATTGGATAATTGCCCACACACGCCTGCCAGATGGTTGGCTACTGGGTGGCCACAGCCTTCTCAGCCTCAGTCTCTGCTTCTGCTTCAGGAACAGGACGGCCCCGTTCCCAAGAGATTAGCTAATATTTATATTCCTTTTTTTCCTTTCTGAGCTATCTCAGAATAGCCATAAATTAGGTCCCTTTTCTCATATTCTTATTTCAAGAGATCTCTATTAATTGGTCTATAAAAAGGTTCACGCTAGTCTATTTATTATAGTTCAAATTAGCTAAATATATTTGAGTACACTCTGATTTTATGATTGTCAGGTTACATATCTGTTATCTATTTGCCTAGTCTGTTTATATTGTACATATCATCTGTCCAGATCTGTCCATCTGCCTGCTCTGTAAACAGCTGTTCCTTTTTATTTGAGCACCACAATCTTGTTTCCTCCTGTTTTACATTTTCAGATCATTTAATCAACATGCTTCCACCTAGGTTGCCAGCCGGTCAAAATGATAGTAAAATCGGTTAAACAAAATCCTTTGGGGTGAGGAGACATTGGACAGGACTTCAATTGATGAACAAGAAAGTAACCACCTGGTACTTTAACCAGTTCTTATTTATTAATTGGAGGCCCCAATAATCTCCATAGTTCATACGACTAAAAAATGAATTGCTGCTGATCTGATGGAATATTCATGTCTTCAAATGTAAAATTGGGATTGTTTATGACAAGTGTTTTCTTTCAGATCCAGATGATGGCCTTTTTCTTGTGCTCAAGCCAGGAAATTCATTTCAGACCACTAGTCAAATGATAATTTTTAAACAAAAATTTATATAAGGTATATGCTATACTTAGAGATGCTTAAATAGTGAGCAGTCCAAACAATGTCACAAATTTCTTCAGTGCTCAAATATTAAAACACCCATGGTTAATGTTAAGCTTACTGTTTCTACTGCACTGTACTGTTATCAACCTTCTAGATGTTCAACAACAAAACTAAGAGATAATTATAAACCCTTTTGGATTCCTTTTGCTGGGATCCACCAGATCTTTTCAAAAAAAAAGGTTATATGATGCATATTGGGGCCATAATTGACTATATTCAACTGGTGTTAAATGACACTGCAGATGATCTCTTTACTAAATAAAAAGGTAAAATTAATAAAACAGGCCATCATCCAAAAATCAGATAGCATTAGACATTCTAACAGCATAAAAGATAACTTTAAAGTTATAATTATAAACACCCTTTTCATGGTATTGACTCCTGCATACGTGACTCTTTGCCTTTGTCTCTTTTAGACTTAAAGCTGTACACCTACCCAAGATAAAAACCAAATGTCTTGTGACTGTGCAGGAGACAGATACCTTCCACTATGGGCCAGATTCCAAGACAAAAAGCTAAACTGGGCCCTCAAACCCCACAAGGAGACCTTCTTAATATAACTTTTCAGGTTTTCAACAACAGAGATAAAAATTAAAAGGAAAAATAACTGTTGTACTCTAAGAAAGTAGCTTCATCATTTTGTGTATTATAGCAAACCTGCAACGTAGCTTACTAAATGTGTTTTTTTTATCCTTTTTCCCTAACTGATATGTTAAGTGACCTAATTGATATGTTGAGCAATACTCTCCTCTGTAAAGAATTGCAAGAATTTCACTTAATTGATATGTTAACCAGAGCGGCCCTCTACAAACAAGAAGAGTGGTGCTAAAACAAGCTAACAAGGGTTATTAATCACGGTTAGGCGCCTCTATTCTTCGCTAAAGAGCTAAAGAAGACTAGGATGGCCCACTAATTTACACTTGTTTGAAGTAACTTGTTTATATGCAGGGAGATTTGCGTATGAGTTTAACCTTTTTACCTAACCTTGGTTCCCTTTCCCACAAGATAGATACCCACCGTTTTCCTGTTCTGTAGTGCACCTTATTGCCTTCCCCCACCCACCTATCTGGGCCATAAAGAATTTGGGTTTCTGGTGACCTCTCCCCGACCCGGTGATGATCTGTCATAAAATGAGCCTGCCCCAATTTTAAGAACTGCTTAGCTTAAAAGAAATTACCGAGTAATACTATGGCCCAAACCCCGATCTGTGCCTTCCTTTTTGCTCTGTATGTATCAAATGAGTTAGATATCAGATCTTTGTAAAACTTAAGTTTCAGCGTCTTGTAACTCGTGACCCCTTCGCACTCACTAGCGAAGACGAGCTGTCTTGGGATAATTAACTCTCTACTTTCTTCTCCAAATATTGCTGCAGACGTGCCACTCTGAGATAATGTCAGTCTGCAGGATGGGAGTAATTCGAGGAACACCAGGAACTCCCAAGATTGTCAGAGCTAAGTGGACAGCAATACACTTTCCAGATGCAGGTCAACAGGTTTAATGGCCTTGCAGGCCCCCCCCCCACACTTTCCCTTACTTTTAAAAACTCCTTTTCCCAGTCTTGGGGTGCGCAGTCTTTGGGTCGATCCGGGAGAGACTGTGCCGCCAGGACTGGCTCAATAAAGCCTTTGCTACCTAAATTTTCGGACTCTTGTTTCCTTGGGTTTTATACCGGGGCCCAAGTTATAACATAACAATCTGATCTTTTAGCAGTGACACTTAGAGCTCTGAGACAGGTAAACTGAGACAAGGCAGAACTGCCCAAGCCCCTCCCGGACCATGATTCAAGTGCAACAAAGAAGGACATTGGGCAAGAGAGTGCTCCAACTCTGGCATTCCTCTGGGGCCTTACTCCTATTGCAATCTCAAGGGCCATTGGAATAGTGACTGTCCTAGCCACCAGAGAATGGATAAGCCATCCTCTAACTCCATAGGAAATCTCATCACCACTGGATTCATCGCTGACTGATCTACTCTGACTTACTGCTCATGATTCATGGGGCCCCCATTAAGGTGTCCTTCTCAGAGCCCCAAGTCCCACTAGAGGTCTCAGGTAAGACATTCTCTGTACTTGTGGACATAGAAGCCATATATAGTGTTCTTCCTGAGTTTTCAGGCCATTATATTAAGTCTTCAGTCTCTATAGTGGGTGTTGATGGCCAAGCAATGCAGCCTTTGCAAACAGGGCCTATTCCATGCAGGTTCCAGACTCCCTTTTTCTCTGGTCAATCCCATAGCTTGAGATACCTCCAATCCCACCTGCACTACCCATGCCATGCCTATTTTAATTCATCTCAGGGATCCTTCAATTTTTCCTTGCATTCCCCATTATCCCATAGCTCCTAAACATTTACAGTGACTTAAACCTATAATTAAGCGTCTTTTAGACAATGGCTTTCTTAAACCTACCCATTTACCCTATAATACTCCCATTCTCCTGGTACTCAAGCCTGATGGGTCTTACTGTCTAGTGCAGGACCTTAGGGTAATCAATAGTGCTGTTACCCCAATCCACCCAGTGGTGCCAAACCCTTATACCATGCTTTATCTCTCCTTCCACCACTCACTTTACAGTTATAGATCTTAAAGATGCCTTTTTTTACCATCCTGCTGTACCCTGATTGTCAGGATTTCTTTGCATTTGTATGGAATGATCCAGACACTCTTAGGTCTCAACAACTTACTTGAATGGTGCTCCCCCAAGGGTTAGGGATACTCCTCACTTATTTAGCCAAGCTCACGCTGCTGACCTTGCCGAACTTGATCTCAAACCTAGCACTCTCTTTCAATACATAGATTACCTTCTCTTACGTTTTCCATCCCATAGTTAGTCATACAGCATTCAGCTAGTCTCCTTAATTTCCTTGCCAGTTGTGGGTACAGGGTCTCTCCTGCTAAAGCCCAAATAGCTTCCCCAAAAGTCCCTATCTAGGTCTACATCATCACTGATTTACATAACTGTTTCCATATAGGATCACAGGCCCTATATAGACTCTTAGCCCCAGTAGTTACACATCCTTCCCTAAGGGTTATTATTCTTCAGATTACTCACACCTGTCATCTCTGTGCTAGGACCTCTCCTTAGGGTCATATAACACTCCCTTCCTTTCCTACTCATCAGTTTTGTGGACACTGATCAGGAATGGCAGATAGATTTTACACACATGCCCTGCTACAAAACTCTCAAATATCTTCTCATCTTTGTACTTTTTCAGGATGGATAAAAGCCTTTCCCACAACCAAGGAGACTGCTAATGAAGTTACTAAAGTCCTGTTACAGGAAATCATCCCAAAGGTTGGTCTACCTCGAAGCATTCAGTCAAATAAACGGTCCAGCCTGTATTTCTCACATCACTCAACAGGACTAAAACCAAGGTGGAACAGCCGCTATCTAGTCTTCTTGGCAACCCGGACAGTGGTCACAGTTGCTGGACTGCCATCCTGGTTTCACATCACTCAAGCTAAACAGTGCCCTCCCAACTCTGAATCTAACCATCCTGAGTGGTCGTCTCATCTTCTATCACCTACACGTCTCCATCTCACCAAGGCCTCACAGCCACAACTCTCAGGCTAAGTCATGTTTTGTTATCCAATTTGGTTCCTAATTCCTTACATTCTATTAACTATCTTTTTTTACAGCAGGACTCTTGATAGTTTTTCCTAAAGACTCCCACATCATGCATAAGATCGTCTTCATGTTATTCTATGTGACAATTGTCTTGGTTCTCTCTACCCTCAGCTGTTTGGCCAAATGTGAGATCCCTGAAGACCTAGGCTCTTATCTGCCTTAAAGTGACAGAGCCATAGCCCTTCCCTCCTCTACTCTGTAATTTCCCAAATATGATTCAATCAGGCCTTCTATTTCTCATGCCTCTTTTTCTTTCCAGCTCAACTCCTGGACCAGAGACAAGCCCTACCTACCTATACTTTTAACTTTTACCCTTTAAGATGGTGAAATCATTACCTCTCATAACTTCACTCCTCGTAACCCCACACCTAATTTTACAATTCTACCTCACCATGGTTCTGATGAAATGGCATATTTAAATCAAAGGCACCTTTCTTTCTACCTCACCTGGGTCCTTAAATATGATGGTGGCCTTCCTTTTCACAGCACCTTGTCTCTTTGTTTTTCCAGTCTAACATGTGGGCATTCACCAATGATAAAGTTGTCTTGGCTAAAACACCTGGTAGCAGCTTTTACATGGGCATCAACCATCATCCTCTCAACCTTCCTGAACCCCAGTGCAGTGCCCCCTTTCAGCAGAAAGAAGTAAGAGAGAGACTTTGCCCTTTTCCTAACAATAAAAAGACAGGAATGAAAGGTTCTTGCCTTAAAATAAATTACTGTACGGTTATAGTGGTGGTCTACTGTGGCAGAAGGCCAAAGCAGGAATGCCTATCACTTCCTGCTTCTTCCTCAGCCTTAATTGCAACTCCCCTTCCTGTTTGCATATGAAGAAAACTCCAATCAGCTTCTCATGCCTCATCAATGCCTGCCCTAGGGGCCACCCCTGGTCAGAGGTTATATACAGATCCCATATCCCACATTCTGGCAGAGAAAGCCAGGTTGCTGGCAGTCATGGAGTTCTCTCCACGTCCTTAGAATAAAGGCTATTTTTTACTTTATATTCTCTCTTTCATCATGCCAAAAACTCTTTCAGATATGAAGTATGCTAAACACTTTTATCAACCAATTATATTGATGGGAAGGGAAGGGGAAGAGAGGGAGGAAGGGAAATGGAAAAAAAAAGAAAAGAAAAAATGAAAACAAAACTTTTTTATGTAAGGATAAAGGAGTTGAAAGCTTAGAGGGAAAAGGGAAAAAGAAAAGTTAAGATGTAGCATAAATTCCAAATAATGAATGTTATCACTATGTATATCCAAAATATATCAATAAAATTCTTTTATGGGAGGTGCCAGAAATCAAACTTAGGACCTCATTCTCTACAGGCAGGAGCTGTGCCACTGAGCTATATCCTGGGCCCTTAAAATTAATTCTTAAAAAAAAGCAACTACAAAATTTAAACAGTTGTTGTTATGTATTGAAATATTCAGTTATGCTATATCTGATGATATAGCCAATTCTGTTGATAACATGAGACAACACAGATAGAACTCCTTGTACAGCAGTTTTATATGTCTTTCTAGTTTTATGTGTCTATAGGAATATTTTTGTTCTGTCCTGCTTTGTTCTGTTTCTCCAATATAGAAAGGATAGAAATATATGTTAAGACTCATGCTTGTGTAAAACCTATAAACAGTATACAAGAACTGATCTTATGACACATGATGAAATGGACAAATACTTTGAAGGAAAAAAAGGCACTACAGCACCCAGTGCCGACTCCGGAGTGTCATGATGTGAAATGCAGCAATACTAGTATTCTTCATTCGAAGTGATTTTAGTCTGCTTTGGTTTGTTAAATCTCAACATAAATGAAGATATGGATAAATGTGTGTATGTTTAAGAGTATAGGATTGATAAACCGTTTGCAGTCTCAACGTTTGAATTCCCTTTAATTGTTCCACTTTTGTATCTTGAACAACTATTTATGAGAGGACAATATGTAAACATCAACAAGTGATTTATTAGTTTATTTTTTTCTTTGAAAGTATGTACTATTTCTACCCATTTTGTTTTGTCTTTCTTTAAATAAAATTTTAAAAAATTTAAACAGTTGTAAAAAAAATCAATAAAAAATCAATTGAGTCTTCAAATCCATGAACATGGTATGTCTCTGCATTTTTTATGCTCCTCTGTGATTTCATTATTTTACAATTTTCAGTTTTTGATTCTCTCTCTCTCTCTCTCTCTCTCTCTCTCTATATATATATATATATATATATATATATATACTTTTTTTTTTTTTTTTTGACCAGGGATCAAACTCACAACCTTGCCAAGCAGGCGCTTATGCCACTGAGCTAAATCCCTGGCCCCTCAACTTATATATTTTATGTATATTTACATATAAGTTTCTTTGGGGTAATCTAACTATGTGTCAGGGCAATACTAGATTCACAAAATGAGCTGGGAAGGTTTTTTTCTCTTCTATTTTTGGAAAAGTATAAAAATTAGGTGCTTGCTTTATATGTTTGGCAAAATTCTCCACTAGAATCATTTCTTTTTCATATTCTTTGTAATCACAAATTCAGTATTTTTAGTGATTATAGGATTTTTCCAATCTCTAGTTAATGTTGTTAGGCAACGTGTGCTTTTTAAGGAATTAATTCATTTCTTCCAAATTGTTGCATTAATAAGCATAAAAGTGTTTGTACAGTCCCTTATCTTTGAAGTGACCTCAGATCTATAAAGACATTTCCTCTCCCTTATACTCCTTATATTGGTGACTTATATCTCCTTTTATTTCACAGTTTTGCTAGAAACTTACTAATTTTATTAAAAGACTCAAAGAATTGGCTTTTTACTTCACTGATTTGTTTTCCTGTTTCAATTAAATAGATGTATGTTCTTTACCCTTTCCTTCTTTCTACTTGCTTTGGGTTTGTCTGGCTTTTAAATTACAAAATCAATTTATTTAATAATTATAAGACAACTCAGATTATCTGTTTCATTTTTATTGAATTGTGGTTTTGTGCTACTGATCTGAGAATTATGATCTTTTCTAATGTATTTTATATTATAAATATCCTTATCAGCGGTTCCTTAGCTGCATCCCACAAGTTTTCATCTATTATAGTTTCATGTATTTAAAATACTTTCTGTTAAGACTCCTTGAATAATAGATTTACACAAATTGTTTAATTGCTAAGGGTTTAGGAACTTATCTCTCTGTTTCTGTCTTTTGGTCTTTCTTTGTAGTCAAGAGAAAATACTTAGTATGACTTCAATCCTCTTAAATTTGGTTAGGTTTGCTTTATGATTCAAGATAAAAATCTATCTCTATGAACCTTCCATGGATACTTGAGGTAAATGTGTATTCTGCTATTATTGCCAAACTAAGGCAACTACCCCATTTTCAGATGAAAACGGGAAGCTAAAAGCAAAGTCTAACAAAAAACAGTATGAACTTAAACTATTACCAGAGCCATGAAGTTCAATCTAGAGCTGTATACTAACACACTAATTACTCTGAGGCTTAGAATTCTTCCACATTCTTCCACATGGTCTCAGACGATTATCTGAGGCTTAGAATTCTTCCACAGAATGCTTAAGAAATGTGCAACATCTCCAATTTATATGTACTTCTTTCAAAGCAACCCATTCTATTCTGTAGAACAGTTATTCCCTCTAAGTACATTAGTGGCACAATGGAAAAGTTGACAAAATCTTCTCCAGAAAGAGATTTTCAAGACAATATGCACTGAAATAAATCTGTTTCCCTTCTTCTGATTCTCTTTCCTACCAAAACTAATAAACAACATCTTCACTGAAATGAAATACTTAGGGGCTGGGGATTTAGCTCAGCGGCACAAGCGCCTGCCTTGCAAGCAGGCAGTCGTGAGTTCGATCCCCGGTACCGATAAAAAGGAAAAAGACAAAAAAAAAAAAAAGAAAGAAATGAAATACTTACGAAACACCAACAATTCCTTCATGGGACTTGGAGGTATGTTCTTGCAACTTAGCATTATGTCCCACTCGGAGATGGTTAACTTGACTGCATAGATTCTGGAGAAAAGGCAGCAGCTCAGAGTTGGGCATATTTGAGTTGTCACTTGCTTTCTTTGGTAAGAAAGAAGACACTGCATTTTTAAGATCATTTTCAAGAAAGCAATGGTTTTTACACTCATCATGGTTTGTAGTACTTAATTCATCAGGTGGCTGTGTGCTTTTATCAATGAAAGCCTTTAAATTTTCAGTCATGTTTGTAGATGTCAATCCAGTTCTAAAAGGAAAACATGTGGAGGATGACCTGTCCAAGGGTCCTGAAGTAGATGACTGGAGTGTAATCATGGGCGCGAATCCAGTAGTTCCCAAAACTGACTGAAGCTGTTCTCCAATGGAAACACAATTCTAAACAAGGCAAATAAGTAAATAAAGTTACTGTTATTGTTAATGTCAATAACATTAATGTTAAGAATTACAGATAAATTTCAGTCATTACTAGGAGTCAGCCACTTTGCATTATTTCAGTTGACTCTCAAAACATCCTCATGAGATACGTATTACCATTCAATATAGAGTTGAGACCACAGCAAAAGGGAACTAACTTGTCTGTGACAGAACGAGGTCATACACTTGAACAGTGTAACTTCAAAGTCAACAACTGTTAATCATTTTCTACCAAAAATATTAAAATAAGTACTAACATGCATTTAAAACTGCACTGACATATTTTTTTACTCGAAAGGCCTTCTTAGTAGCAATAAAACATAGTCTTGATTGAGTCACAATAATTGGTAATTTTTTTTAAACTGTTATATCGTTCTCTAACTTTAAATCTATGTTAAACCACTCGCTTTTACTTGGTCATATCTTTTGCAATGAGTTTTTCATGGAGGCTACACAGATAGCTACAAATTTAAAGTCAGGTTCTACAGGCATGTATGAGACATTTTCCTTGTCTAAAATGAATTGCCACTTGGCTGTACTTGCCTTAAGACAACTGACCTGATAAGCCACAATGAAACTGCTAAGATAGTATCCTTTCCTGTGAAAATGCTAGGTTATTTTGAAGAGGTTATACTTACCTCCCTCCTTGGCTTTTAAGTTTTTTCACTAACAAAGAGCAAAATAAATGATATGTGTCTATAATCTCAGGATTCAGGAGGCTGAGCCAAGAGGATCACCAGGCATTCGAGGCCAGCCTGGGCTACACAGTGAGTTCAGGCCAGCCTGAACTACATAGCAAGACCCTGTCTCAAAAACAAAAAAAAACAAAAAAAAAACAAAAAGAAACAAAAAGAAACAAAAAGAAGACAAGTCAAGACAAGACAAAAAAAAGAAAAATGATCTCTAGGGGCCAGGGATGTAACTCAGTGATGCCGCACCTGCCTGGCAAGCTCAAGGCCCTGACTTCAATTTCCAGTACCAAAAAAGAAAAAAAAAAAAAAAAAAAAAAAGGAAGAAGAAGAAAAGAAAAATGATATCTAGGCCTAACTGTTGTCAATGTTAAGGTACATCTCTGTCTTAAATTCAAAACCTAAAACTAACTATCACACATCATAAATCTCTCTTCAAGTTTCAGAAGACTAACTTTAGTTTCTGCCAAGGCATTTTGTCAACTTTCAGTGGAGTTTTTAGTTTCCTGGTAATCTCTTTAGATCTGTTTCATGTATTCTAGATTTTGTTTATATTCTTCATGAAAGGTTTCTCTTTCTTTTCTGAGTTCCTCCATTCTTCCCTCTGTGTTCTCTTGGGGGGGCTTATCATTTCTTTAATTATTTTTATATCTTGCCTAACTTGGATCAGAAGTACAGCTTTAAATTCATCAATAAGGTCATGAAGGTATTTCTTTATGTCCGCTGATGCTGTGTCTAATATTACATGATTACTGCACTGGTTCTCTTCTGTATTTACCTTTCCTGGGCTTATTTTCCCAGGGTCTGTGGCTGGAGGGATTTTTGTTTTGTTTTTTTATTTCTATCTCTTGTCATGTATCTGGTTTCTTTCAGACAGGTGTGTCCTGGGGGTCTCTGGCCCTCTCCGTATTGCTTAGGGTCTTTCCAAAGCTTGCTGACTGGGGTTTTGCTGTCCTCCCCAATTTGCTGTTATCTGAGGTATAGGCAAGGACACAGGGACAGTGCAGGCCAGCCTCTAGCCTCTCGGCCAGTCAACATACATTTTCCATCAGGGATTTATGTTGTACCTTGTGGACATCACCGAGTCATGGCCTTTTTGTCCTTGGCTATTGGGTCCCGACCAGAGGTGTAGCTCAGCCACAGCAGAGCCCACCTATCCTCTCTGTACCAGGGGCGGTCGACTGACACTGCCTTGGTGACAGGCTCTGCCCAACTCCAAGATGTCCTCCAGCCAGGGACAGCAGCGGCGGGACCCAATCCCCAGCACTCACTGGGAATCAATGCAGCTTCTCCTCTTGACTCCACTCCCTGCCATGCCGCATCCTTTCGCCAAGGGCTCGGGACTCTACAATTCCCGTTATCATTGGCTGTGGCTTCAGCTCAACCTTGAATTGCCTGACTCCATGGCACTCCCAGTACAGTGCGGACCAGTCTCAGTAAGCGCGCAGGGTTCCAGCCCTACACTTGCGTTTTTCCTTCCTTCGCAAAGGTAGATTCTAGCTTGATGTGGTTTTTCTACGTCTAGATCAGCATCCTGCCTCTTCAGAAAACTGCGTGGTGTGGTGCCTGGCTTTGGCATGCAGGCACATGGTCCTCTCTGTGGCCTCCTCCAGTGCAGGGCCCTGGGACCCAATTTCCAGTACTCACCAAGAGCCAATAAAGCTCTCCCCTTTGGCTCCACTTTAGGCTGCACCGCGTCTTCCTGTAAGGGCCAACGACTCATCAACTGGCCCTCATCGACTCCCATTATCGGAAGCTGCAGCTTCAGCACAACTTTGGATTGTCCAACTCCAGGGTGCGCCCAGCCCAGCACAGAACAGGTCTCAGTGAGTGCCTCAGGCTACAGCCCTCCACCCAAGCTTTTCCTTCCTCTTCCTACTTTTATTTTTCCCTTCAGTTTCCTCCTGGCTTAATAAAAGTCATCCTCTAATTGTCTGGCACTCTCCATGCTGTTAAATTCTAGCATCTGAGCTGCCTTCCCCATAGAGGCTCTCGATCCAGCCCCCTATCAAGCCACCATTTTTTCTCACTCAATTTTTTAAAAATCTAAACATAAAATTATTTTCCTTTTTTTTTGGTATCAGATATTGAACTCAGAACCTCACGTATGCCAGGCAGGTGCCGTGCCACTGAGCTATATCTATATCCCAGGTCCTAAAATTATTATCTATGTAAATTTTTCTTTTCTGGCATACAAAAGTGCTTAAAAGAAATTCACTGATCATAAAAATCATTGTTGGTAAGAATATAAAATGCAATAATGAAAAGCAGTAAGGAAGTTTCTAAAAACATTTAAAAAAAAAAAAACCAGAACTACCACGTTCCTTAATCTTAAATCTGGGTTCCAGTATCGTTGGACTCAAGTTATATATTAGCAACTCTTCATGAGTATTGCTTGTATGGGAATGGGACCTTATGTATGTTTCTACATGTGCAGAGAACTTAATAGAGGATAAAGTTACCTTTGAGGATCAGAAGGATAAGTAGGAAAATACGTGTTTTTTTTATTTAAAATTTCTGTTTGATAAAATTCAAGGAAAGAAAACTTTTATAGAATAAAATCTTAAAAATGCAAAGATATAGCCCAAACAAAATTTACTATCTAATTGCATTTTTTTCTAGAGTCAAGTTTTTAAAAGATACCAGTCAGGGCGAGGAATACAGCTCAGTGGCTATAGGTCCAATGGGCAGATACATGTACATATACTTGGAGTCATAAAGAAGACAAGTCTGCTCACATGCAGCTTACACTTTAGTGAAATAAATAGCAGCCAATACATATTTTTAAAAAGTGATTAAAAATCACAGATGAAATTATGATATATATATTTGGAGGGACAGACTACTTTTATTGAGTGTGTAGGCATAGTCTCATTAAGAATGTAACAATGAAGAAAACTGAGTAATAAGAAAACTGAGTATCACAGGAAGGGAGTTGTAGCCAAAGAAAATAGCTGAGAGGTCCCCAGGTAGAAACAGATCTAGATACCCATGGAAATATCATAGGTCATAAAGCTGAGGATGCAGATGGGGTCCAATCTTACATGTAAACATAAGGACTAGGGGTTAACTCTAAATAAATGCAGAGGCAAGCAGCTAGAGCCTTACCCAGGGAAGGACAAGGTCTAGCTGCCTTTGAGCACACTGTGGCTGCCATGTAAAAGGTGGGTTGTAGTTGTGCAGGAGGTACACTTCACAGTATCCAGGTAAGGCAATGATGGAAGAAAACTTCAGACTGCAACCTGTTTTGAAATGCTCTTTTCTGTGGTTTCTAGAATCTTAAGCTCTCCTAATTCTCCCTTTAATTTTCTTCTCTTCTGGTTCTCTTAACTGTGCCCTTACACCAGTCCTAGTAGATCAAAACTTACACCTTTTTTTCTTCTGGTACTGGGGATTGAAATGAGGGCCTCTGTATTGAGCTACCAGCTCCCACCAGTCCCCACCCTTTCTTTTAAATTTTGAGACAGGATCCTGCTAAGCTCCCCAAGTAAGACACAAACTTGCAATCCTCTTGCCTCACTCTCCCAAGTGTTGGAATTACAAGCCTGTGCTATCACACTAGATAGAAATTTTTTTTAATTTTAAAGAGAAAAAATAAAAATAACAAAAGAGTTTCAAAGTAGGGAGAGTTTAAGCAAAGATAGCAGATATGTAAGAGCAGAATATAGAGGCTCCCTGAGACACACAACTCAGATGCTCAAATGCTCAAATAAAACATCATGGGGAGGGCTGGATAGATCCTCTTGCCCCAGGAAGAAACTAAAGGAAAAAAAATAGGTCAAATATGCAGTCCTGGGGCTACTGTTGGAACAGCTAAGATTCGGTGCTCTTGCTGCAGTGCCCGAACTCACATAGCCACGATTCATTGAGCCACCCAAACTCCCACTACTTTGACTCTCTGGAACTGCAGTCGCACTGAAGTCAGAGGTTGGCAAGCCCAACAGAGAACAAAGCCAACAAGGGACGTGCATTGACCTGCAGTGAGTGCTGGGAATAAGACCCTTCCACGGGAAAGGGGCACCAATGGAACGACATTTTGGAATCAGGGTGGACTGGCAGGAACAAGAAACAGCAGTGACTTCAGTCAGTTGTTCCCTTCCCAGACAAGACTGGTGGGGTATGCTTGGCCTGGATTACGCCTTTGGCTGAGACCCAATAAGTTGTCCGAAACCAGTTCCCTACATGTGGCACACACTAACACAGTGAAGGCCTCAGCAGGTTGACTGACCTGAAGGAGAGGAACCAGCATACACTACCCCTGTTTGCACCTCAATAACACACTGGAGTGGGTAGTATCACCTAGCCAACACGCTTCAGAAGAACCGTAACCAACAAAGAAAGGAACCTCCTCTATACACCTGTATGGAAGAAACCAAAAACATGACAGGAGGAAGAAACAAGAAAAAGTCCCCAACTCCCAACCCCAAGAACATTGATCAAGGAGAGGTATATACAAAAGAGATTGAGGACAGCAAACATGCAATACCAGACAAGGCATCAGTGGCCATGAAGAGATATCTTTAGGACCTCACAGACGAGCTCAAAAGTGAAATATTTAATCAAGTAAAGCAAGATATAAGTAGATTAATGAAAGACATGCTAAGTACCTCTCAAGAAGACACAGACGGAAGAATGGAGGAACACAAAAAAAGGAGAGAAAAGTTCAATGAAAAATATAAAGAAAACAGAATACATGAAGCAGGTTCAAAGAGATTACCAGGAAATAAAAACTCCATTGAAAGCTGGCAAAACTGCTTGAAAGAAACTAAGGATAGACTATCAAAACTTGAAGACAGGTTTGCAATGGGTGATCATGAATGGAAAAATTTCTTAAAAATAACAAGGTAACAGGCAGTAACAATAAAAAGGCTAGAAGACAACAAGAGGATCTATAACTTAAGAATAAAGAATGTGAATGAAGAAGCAGGGTACAAACAAAAAAACTACAAGGGCTATTAACAGAAATAATTAAGGGAAACTTCCCAAGCATAGGAAGAGGAAATGATATTCAGATGTATGAGGCATACAGAACTCCAGCCACCTATAACCAAAACAGAGCCACATCCAGACATATAATAATCAAGATCTCAGAAATACAATATAAGAACAGAATATTAAAAGCCATCAGAGAAAAGAAACAGATCACCTCTAAAGGAAAACCCATAAAAATGATGGCAGACTTCTCAACACAGACCATCAAATCAAGAAGGGCTTGGAGTAAAGTAGTCCAAGCCCTGAAAGAAAATAACCTCCAGCCCAGATTGATGTACCCTGAAAAACTGTCTCTAGAAATTAATGGAGAAACAAGACGCTTCCAAGACAAAGAGGAACTGGGGGAATTTGTGACCACCAATCCAACCCTACAGAGAATACTGAAGGACATTCTGGAGGGAGAAAAAAGTATCAGGATTTCAGGAACAGTGGCAGAGAGGCCTCAATGAATGCAGCAGAAAGTGGAATGAAGGAGAAAAGCAGACAACTGATGGCAGAAAAACAGTACAACAGAAATGAGGCAGAGAGGGTTGGCTATAATCTCCAATATAGATGGCCTTGATACACTAAAAAGAAAAGAAAAAAAGAAACACAGACAGAGTAGATCAGGAGGTAGGGTCCACCAAGATGCTCTATGTAGGAAACATAATTAATCTGAAAAAGGGTTTATGGACCAAAAATCAAATATGAGAAAACAATGCTCTATGTGACAGGGAACCAGAGAGTAATAGGGGCAACTCATCCAGCACCTGCAGATAGGTTGGAAAGACAGGCTTTAATAGGTGAAGGAATACAACTTGAGATCAAGTCCAAGAGGGACAAGGTTCTGAACCACTTAGGTAAATAGCAGGTTGCCCCCCCGAATCTAAAAACTGAGGGAGGTGGTGAGACCCAAAAATACACAGTACAACCTGGAGGAGCGAAAGGGGATGAATAGTCTTAAAAAAGAAGGCAGAGGATATTGTTACTAGTATACCAGGATTTAAAACCCACATTATTCGCACTGCTCTGCTTAGATAAATTATATTCTGTCCCAGTTTGTCTACTTGCATTAGATCTGAGGGCACAGACAGCTATCTCAAAAATAACAGGATATAGTACAGTAACCATTTCCTATTAACATAATCTGGAGCCCTGCATAACTTATACTGTTTTACCATGACTGATCTTAGTTAAATCTGGTTTGTCTGATTGCTGATTGGTTGTTGACAGATTTTATTCAAAACCGTTATGATTAATAGTATCAAGTCTGAGAGTATAGGCAACTACACTGAAGATGACCAGATTCACTATGACACCTATTCTGTTTTGAATATTACCTGTTTTTGAAGTTTTACACTATCTACAAAATTGTGTTTTTATTAATATATTAGGTATTGCTATATTCAATTATACTATGTCTGATGATATAGACAATTCTATTGAAGATAACAAGAGACAACACGGTAACCATGGTAGAACTCCTTGTACAAGGGTTTTATATGACTTTTTCATTTCATGTGTTTATAGAAAAATGTTTTGTTTTATCTTGCTTTGTTTTGTTTCTCCCTCTAATATAGAAATGATACAAATACATGTTGACACTCATGCATGCATAGAATCTATAAACAGTTTACAAGAACTGATCTTATAAAGCATGATGAAATGAACAACTACTTTGAGAAAAAAAGAGACATTATGGTATCCAGTGCTGATCCCGTAGTGTCATGATGTGAAATCCAGAAATACTATTATTCTTTGTTCAGAGTGATTTTAGCCTGCTTTGGTTTATTTAATCTCAACATAAATGAAGATATGGATAACTGCATGTATGTTTAAGTGTATAGGACTGATAATGATATTACTAAGTTTTTGCAGTCTTGCTGTTTGAATCCCCACTTTGTATGTTTCACTTTTGTAACTTGAACAACTATTTGTAAGAGGACAATATGTAATCATCAACTAGTAATTTCTTACTATTTATTTTTTCTTTGAAAGTATGTATTATTTCCACCCTTTTTCTGTATTGTTTAGTTTTTCTTTAAATAAAATTTTTTTTAAAAAGTTTCAGAGTAGGTTAATAGAAGAGTAACAATAATTAATACATTGCATATTACTATCTTCATAGTAGTTACTCTGGTAAAACTTTTGTACTTGAATTATTTATATTAAATTTTCATACCAATCCTGTGATCTTGACAGTACCATCATTCAGATTTTGTTGATGAGAATTCATGTCTAAAAAATGACTAAACCTGCCAAAGGAGGCAGAACTAAGTGACAGGACAAGAACTTGAAGTCACTGTATGAAAGATCTATCTCTTGCTTCCCAATCATACTGTTGTCTGCTGCTCTTCTTGTTTCCTTTCTTTCCCTGTATGCTAGGAACTGTAGCTACTCTCCAAGGTCTTTCTTCTCTCCCTTACAATACTTCTACTATGAGTATATTTCTCAAACCTCTCTTCCAGCTGAATGTTCACTCTACCTTCCCCAATCCTGTGTTTCCAAATTCTGTAACATCTTTCCAGAATGTCTGGTCTACAGCTAAATTCAATATTCCCAAAAGTAAACTCTTTTTTTTTTTTTTTTCCCCTAAGTACTCTCTTTTTTTGGGAAGCAATTATGTTGCTGGTACCACCATTCTCAAAACCTTAATTTCCAATGTGACTCTATTTTCTCCCATAATACCAATATTAAGTTACTTGTCTAGTCCCAAAGGGATTGTTTTAGAATCTCAAAATTAAGCACCATGTTGCTATATCTAACCTTAAATCTTATTATCTGGGTGAGGGACATCCCATGCAGATCTACTTGTTAGTTTCATTTTCCTTTGATTTTCTATCCAGGTCTTTTAAAATGTAGACCAAAAACATTTACAAATTTCCAGTCTGAGCTTTCTAGCTTCAATCTACTTTAAACTTCCCCTGTTATTATTTGCTCTAGAAATAGGCTACAGACTAACTGATCATCTCTGCACCCTCAAAGGTTCTTATACCAGTACTTTGTTTACTGAGAAGTTGCTTAACCAATACCGGCTGAATAAGTAGGTGAGTGAATTCATGAAATAATTGGTATGCTCTGTAGCCAAAATGTTTTGAAGGAAGGATAACTCTACAGAATGTTACTTTTGCAAAACTAAAAGGAGATAATAATAAAAATTAAAAGAAAAATTTAATATACTGCTTTTTCTTCTTAGAGGCCACCATTTTGAAATGTTTAAGAAACATATTTCTACATACCTGCTGCTGAAATCTAACCATGTTCATTAGCTGCTGAGCTCCAGGTGATAACTTTGACCCCATGGACTCCATCATGGTTTGGACTTTGTCAAGGTTTATCCTTGATCCTAGAGCAGGACAGCCTGGTGAAGAATGTGCTGAAATCGGTCTCATATGCACCACAACTTTACTGATGAACACACACTGCTTTTCACCAAAGGACAGCAACTATTATGAAACAAAAGAGTTCCCAGAAAAAATGACTTTTAAAACAATCATCATGTAAACTCACATCTCAGTATTACCTGAACAAGACTGAAATACAGTATGTAAGAAACTAAAAATTAACTTTAAGTATATCTTTACTTTGTAGAACAGTTTGGAAAATTTCAATTAATCAGGAAGCTCAGACGAACTATTTACATAAATAAGTGTTTTCAACTTCGTGTCAACTAAAAGATTACACATAAAAGTAGGAAATTACATAATTTTACAGACTTAACAGTTTTACTTACTAAATGAGGGAAAATAAACATACCAATGTGACATCATAACATACCAATTTGCTATATTATTTAACAAAATATAAAAGCATCCATAAACCTAAAGAGTACTGCATTTACTGAAATCCTAAATACAGTCTTTTCAAATGTAAAACTATAAAGGAACACCAGGATAATCTATGATAACTGGCTACTACACATAAAAGTAACTTCAGGAATTATTATCTAACTCAATGTAAATCCAGCGTGGCACCCAGCTCTTCTGGCTTCTACTCTAGCAGTTTTCTCATTGTTTTTGTTTTGTTGCTGCTGCTGCTGCTTCTGCTTTTTGGAAATTCTGGGGATGCAACTCAGGGCAGCATGCATTCTAGAGAAGTACTACGTAACTGAGGTATACCCCGCGCCCCACCATGTTTCAGAATCAAAAGACATTTTGGGTGTAGTACACACAGCAGCATAGCAAAATGAAAACTAAATTTTTAAATCAGACATATCTGGATTTAACTTATGACTCTGCTACTTAACAACCTGAATGACCCCCAAAACACAAGAAAGGCTGTAACAATGATTTCTCATGGTCATTGGAATGTTTATGTATCAATATCTACCACTGGGAAAGTGCTCAAAACCTGTATCAGGAACATTTATTTTTATTTTGAGTTTCATATAGTAATATTGCCCCTTTTCATATATACCCTATGGTTCCCCTAAATGAAATGACCCTTTGAGCTTCCATAATACAAGTATGAAAAATACTCACCTTGACATATACATACAGACCATGTCACAAGTAAGTCAATAAATACGCTCAAAAAGCTGTACTCAACAACTAAGGAAACACATACTAAACTCTTACCATATCTTTCAATCCCTTATTATCCCTTCTACTTTGTAATCCCTTTTCTCTTTATTACCATGGAATATAGCCCATATTTAACTCATTGAGATTGCTTATCATTTGTCTTGCTCCACCAGAATACAAGCAATGTGAGGCAAGTATTTCAGTTTATTTTTTTATTGCTAATTCTTAAATGCCTAGTATGGTATCTACAATCAAGAGGCACTCACATTTTTACTGAGCAAATAAATAACTTTATTTACACTGCTTTAGAAACTATCATTATTATTTATTTATTTATTTTTTGGGGATTGGGGATCAAACTCATTACCTAGCGCTTGTGAGGCAGGTGTTCAGGCTGCTGAGCTACATCTCTGGCTTACGATTATTATTATTAACTAAAATAGTATTTTTGTGATACCCAGTTCTGTGTTTGCTTTTTTTTTTTCTGCTTCCAGGGATTGAACTCACCAAGCAGGCGCTTATGCCACTGAACTAAATCCCCAGTCCCTTCTGTGTTTGCTCTTTACCTGCTACAAAAATCACTTATTTTTTATCTTATTCTAAAAGGAAACATCATAGTATTCCATAAATTATGACAATAAACACAGATTTCAGAGATTTACAAACCTAAGAATTTGCTTTTTTTTCAGTATTTTAACTTTATTCATAAAGTAGATCTAAACAGGTAACTTTCTCAAAGCTAATAATGTACCAGTCAGCAAGTGAGCTGAAAAGTCACAGTTTTAGACTCCCATCTCAGTATTCTATTCCTAGACTGTGACATCATTAAAGTTCTCCTTTGAAATATTTTTCATTTAAAAAAAGGAAATATTTTTCATGCTGAAGACAAAAGAAAATTCCTTTACCTTTAATTCTCATATCTAAAACTCCTCATTCCATTATTCCTCAATAACAAAGGGGGTCAAAGTTCTGCATATGGTTTTAATTTTTATTTCTGGAACAACAGTTTTACATATAGGTCAAAAATGTTTTTGTAGGCCGGGATTTAGCTCAGCTGTGTAAGTGCCTACCTGGAAAGTGCAAGGATGTGAGTTTGATCCCCAGTACCAAAAAAAAGTTTTAGCTCAGTTTCCAAGACTTCAAAGTAAAGCAATACTAAATTAACAAAATATTTTCTTTACTTTAAATAGTCCCATTTTAATTGGAGAACTCAGTGTAAAAAGGATTGGTAGTTTTCAAAAAGTAATTTTCTTTTACATAAATGTAAAATAAGGGACCATGATGGACTAATTTGTAACCAAATTAGCAGAAAACACATACGTATATAACAAAAACAACTTAGCTCTAATTTATATTGGTTAAAATTAGGTAATGACTTACCTTTATTTTACATGCATGTGTTGAAGGTTCCAATTTTAGGTATTTTTTATACAAAATGATCTTATCACATTCACTAAAAACAAAAAAGATTTTTTAAAAACATCACTTTTAATAGTTATTTCCAACACGAAGGGAATATACAATGGTTCAAATTTTGAGCTATACTAAAGAAACACTGGGGTAGAATCTATACAAGACAACAGGAAGAATATCACAATTTTAATTTTATAACAGGTCCAGCAGCTTATAGTGTGATAGGCTGCTATGGCAGTCACAGATTACTACACCATTTGGAATGGTGTAGAATGTCTTCAGTACACCAAGGGCTGACTCAGGTTTAAAAGATGAGCCTTGAGACTGAAAGGAAACTAGAAATACTTATCATGGCTTCATTCTAATAAAACTCTTCCACTAATTACCTGTAACCTACTACTAATTTGTCTCCATTAAATTAGCCATAAATTTATAAATGTAACAAGCTTTATCTGGACCGTAAGTGAACTAACCGTCTAACTTTTGAGGCCTATGGGTACATTTTTACTTTTTCTCCCCTAATTTCTAGGGGGCATCAATGTCAGGGAATCAATCACTATTCCCAAAGCTGGGGAAAATCAGAGCACTAACACACAAGAACACTCGCCTGAACAAGCCACAAACCTGCTATCCAGAACGGTGCAGACGCTGCTGCCCCTACTGGTTCCACAGTACTCCTCTCCTACATACACTTCCATGTTTCTTGCTGAACTCAAAAGGCCAACACAATCGATTTCTTCTTTTCCTTTAGGGTCACTCATCAGATAAAGGAAACAGGGGTTTCCTCCTTGGGGGCTCTGGCTGCTCTTTAAGCTCACCAGATCCTGGCTGAGAAGAAAATTGATAAACACATTATACGATGTGCTCTTCTGAGCAGGTCTCCAAGCCCACTTGTTCTTCTGACTCACTTCCACTTGCACTTGAGATCCAAGAAGCTTCTCAAACATACACAAACACTTAATAAAGAATCCACAAGAAAGGAGGCTTTATACACTGAGGTATTTACCTCGTTTCCTTTGATCATGTGCATTATATTCAATCTGGGATTCTCAGTTAATTAAACACATTCATTGGACACCCACTGTGTGCACAAAAAGGACAAAAGTGTGTCTGCCAAAGTTAGGCAGACTTCTTAACCAAAATTACGCGCTTCTCTCCCGTGGGTTGGTTGTGTGCATGTGTGTGGACAGCAGGTTTTTGCTCATTTCTGGGAGGAAAACCCTGCTGCCGGGAGACCGACGAGCTGCCCCGTCGGGCACAGGCAGTCGCTTCTGACCCGAGTTTGCAGGTCCTCTCTGGGCCCTGCGCTCAGCACCCGCGTCCCGCAGCCTCGCCCACTTCCCTCCCCGGTTCGGTCCGAACTTCAGGCCCTGGCTCCACCTCGCAGCCCCCGCTCCGTCCCGGGGTCCCAGGGTCCTGCGCCCCGACCCTGTGCCCTAGCAGCCCAGTCCCCAGTCACGGCTCCCCGGGAGCGTGGCTGTCACCGCGCTGAGCACCTCAGTTCCCTCCCGCCTGGCGCACCCAGGAGCAGGCGGCGCCAGAAGCTCCTCCCAGTCGAAATTCTGGGCGCCGAGCCCAGCCCGGGTAAGAAGGAGGCTCTGGGTCAGCGCCCCGTTGGCAGCATCCCACGAAGAAGCTAGCGTCGGGCTGCGGGTGAACCCCGCGTCCCCAGTCTTGGTCTCCATTCCTGCGCCTCCAGCCCTCACGAAGACCGGAACCTAGTTTGCAGGACTTGGGTTTCCGTCCGTGCAGCGTGGAATTGACGCAGAGCGACTTCCGGCTCGTCCAGCTTACACCCAGATCCGCCGCTCTATTCTACCGTGGGGAGAGCCGCAAGGGAAGACACGCATGCGCCTGTCCTCTGGCTTTTGGAAGGACTTTCAAATTCTGCGGGCGAACGGGAGGAGGGCGGAGCTCGTACACTGAGTTGACTGTGTGGAACTAGGAAGCAGCATGTAAGGCATTTGCTTGGTTCTTGGAGGTGACTAGGTCAGCAGTTCATGGAAGACTTGCAGAACCCATTCCTGACCTGGTGATCTCCGAGTGGACACCAGGGCCTTTTCTGCCTTCCTTCTGGGGCTTTTAGGGTGGCGAGAGTGGGAGAACAGCCATGTTTCAGATTATTTTTCTTTCCTACTGTCATAGGGAGAGGAAACTCCCCATCTACTATATGTCCCTTACTAGTTGTGTTCTTCAAAATCAAAGAATAAATTTTAGAAACAACAGAATTTAAGAGTAGAAATATTTATTGAGCAAAAGAAAGCTTCTGTCTGAGAGAGAGACAGAAGGGGTCCGGAGTGGGTTGCCAAAGATTCTGTATTTTCTAGGGGTTTTTATAGATTAAAACCATAAGGTGAGGCAGGTGTAAAGTGTGGAAAACTGGGAACTTGCAAGGCAGATGGGCATGAGGTGGGGCAGAACTATGGTCAACCAGTAAGTTTAATTTTTCAGGTGAAATTGACCAAATCAAGGGTAAACGGGGAAGTGAGTCACATAAGGGAGTCAGCATTCTTCCCTCAGTGACTCTTCCTATAGGGGATGGGGATGGTGACTCCAGGCTTCTCAAAATGATCTATATTTAATCCCTAAGGATTATACTTAAAGGTGTGGTTGCATTTGTTTTGCCTTCTGTTTTTAGATCTGGCCCACAGCAAGAGGTGTGAGTCTCCTCCATGGTCACAAGATACCTGGTCCTCTGTGCCAGTTTCCTGAGGGCCTAGCTATTTCTAACTAGCTCTACTGCCTGTTAACACTACCAGTTCTAACAGTAGAGCATAGTTTAGGTGGAGTTGGGAAGTTGCAGTTTGTTGGGCTTGCTGGGCTGTGTAAGGCCAGGCAGCCTTTGGTGTCTCAGCCTTTGCGAATTGGCTCAGTTTATAGAAAAGTGGAATATCAGTTTCCAAATTGTGTTTCACTCATATTTATATAGGGACAATATGGGACATCCAAATAATGTAAGGGAAATATTATTGAAAGGTTCTTGCCCAAGAAATACATTACTGTACGTTTATGGCGGTGGTCTAACATAGTGGAAGGCCAAAGCGGAACGCCTACCACTTCCTGCTTCTTTTCTTCCTCAGCCTGAATTGCAACTCCCCTTCCTGTCTGCGAAAAGAAAATTCCAGTCAGCTCCTGGTGCCTCATCAATGCCCGCCCTATGCACTCCCAGTCAGAGGTTTTATATATATATATATATATATATATATCCCATACCCCCACGTTTTGGTAGAGGTGGCTAGACTGTCTATGGTCATGGGCTCCTCTCTGCATCCTTGGAATAAAGGCTATTTTTTACTTTATGCCCTCTCTTTTAACGTGCCAAAAACTCTTTCAATTATAACTTCCAATCTACTACATGTCCAATACACAGAGTTTGTATTCCCCAAAATCTAAGAATGAGTTCTAACAGCAGAGGTTAAGAATAGGAAATCCTTATTGAGGGAAAGATAACTTCTAAGAGACAGAAAGGGGCCTGGAAAGTGGCTTGCCCACAAGCTCACTTCTCAAAGAAAAATTAATAGAGTAAAATCACAAGGTAGGTAGGAAATCATGAGATGGTTGTAAGGTGGGACAAAACTAAGGTCAACCAATAAGATTACAAGTATGCTCACTTACAATACTGATCCAGTGGGGAAGCAAATAATGTAGCAAGTGTGCATAGAAAGAACAAAAGCCTTTCCTGAAAGTGATGGTCCCCTACCCAGGTGGTTAATGCCTATTTAGGCTATCAGTCATATTGTTTATCCCTAGGGAAGGAGGTATAAACACTTATCTTTGCCTTGAGGCCTTGCAGGCAACAAAGAAGCCGCCATGCATAGTTATAATGTGTTCTCCTGCACTGACCCCTTCAAGGCCTATCCTTGTGTGACTGCCCATAATATTTCTAACTGTCTTTAATAGTGTGTAATCTGTAGAAAATAAAGTTATGCTTATCCATAACCTAATTTTGCCTCAGAACTTTATCATTCAGTGCAAAGTATGTTTAAATTTCTCTTTTGCTTAAGTTTTCATTTGATTTCATGCGGGTACTGCCTGGCAAATAAAAAATGAATAGTGACTTTTTGCACTGTGTTTACCATTGTCATGGGCCAAAAATAATGCATCTTTCTCTAGTTATTGTATATTTAAAGTGAATTCATAGTAAACAGAAAAACCCAACCAAAAGGCTAATATGGATTCCACAGTTTTTAATTGTAGAGGTCCTAATTTTCAAATTATTTTTGATACACCACACTCATTTTAAGTTGTTATTTTCATTATTTCTATTCTATATTTCTTGTTTTCTCTGGTCATAAATTAACTTTAATTCATGTTAATGTATGTGGACAGTCTGAAAGAAAATAGGCTTTTCATGAGCAACAGCAATATTAACATCTATAAGGCTGATAGATCAGAAATCAGAAAACTAAGCTGGGCATGGTGGCACATATTTTTAATGCCAGTGTTCAGGAGAGGCTGAGGCAAGATGATCTTTGCAAATTCCAGACCAGCCTGAGCTACAAAGTAAGCTCAAGGCCAGCCTGACCTGCATAGCAAGATCTTGTCTCAAAAAGACAAAAAAAAAAACCCAGAAAACTAGAGATTCTTGTGGTCTCCACTTCCTTTCATTCCCACACAACCAATAAGTCACTAACCCCTACACACAAACACACATACACACACCTTGAGGTACTGGATATTGAACTCAGGGTTTGTGCACTGAGATACATCTCTAACCCCTGACTACCTTGTCTTTTTTTCTTTCTTTTTTGATCGGGATATCTTTAAGTCTTTAAAATGCCCAAGCTGTGCTGGAACTTGGAACCCTCCTGCCTCAGCCTCTCAGGGTGCTGGGATTACAGGCCTATACCACTATGGCAAGTGGCTGAAGCTGGACCCATCACACTTGTGGGGCTGGAGCAAAGTCATCCAGAGAACAAAGAGCACCTAACATGAGCCACGTGAAGAAGCTGCTGCAGTGGAATACCAAGCCCTTAGGCTACCATGCAGGCAGGTTGCTAGGCAGAAGGGTATCAGGCAATATCAACCTGCCAAATGTGTAAGTAAATGAGCTGCAGAGATTAAGCAGTTCCTTTTCCTCACATTAGGAGGATCCCAGCCTTCTGTATCTTATCTTCATTTCTTCACCTTTCTGCCCTTCGCAGTCCTCACCCTGGGAAGTTTGAGAGCTGTGCAGGACACAGCTCACCACTCCACTCAGCTCTTTGTTTTCTTGAAAATTCCTTACCTGTGTTTTGAAACACTCACTTTATCAGAACAATTCCAGGAGTTTCTGTACTAATCATTAGCCTGTATTCTCATCAGGAACATATCAAGCTCGGCTGCACTGCCCTTTGTCCCTTCTGGTAATTGATGCTGGTAACTGAATCATTATCACTTTTACCCAAGATGACATGCAAAGTCCTTTGTACTCTGACCAAACTGCCAGTCTCCCAGTGTTCTATACCTGGAGTGGATTTTGTTGTATCCTCCCCACCAAAAAAACAAGGTCCCATGAGATGAAAAATGGGGCAGGATGACAATGTCTTTTTAAAAGAAGTGCTTTTATTTTAGCTGGCCCAGTGACACAGTGCAGGTGGAATTTGCAAAGTTGTGCAATTGAGTCTGAATTTTGACTGATTTTTTATAGTTCATTTATGATTAGCTCATTGATCATTAAGTACATAGCGATGAGAAACAGAAACAAGGTGGGCCTTTGTTCCCCTTTGCTTGAGGTCCAAGGCATTTTACAGTGTGTGGTTAGCCAATTTATAGTCCTTGGTCTGCCAATTCTAGGAACATTTGCCTCTCATAAAGGGAACAATGGTTGACACAGCATCATTTGTCTCTTACAAGGGGAATAAAAGTTGACACAGCAAACAGGCTACTAAGGTGGGGGGAACGATGCATACAAAACAGCATGACTATGCGGTCAGTTAATTTATAACAAATTTATAACAATGTGGTCAGTGCTCTAGTACATGGTTACTAGGGCGATAAGCATAGAGCATAACAGATTTTCAGTAGTTTTGAAAATTCTGGTTTTTATTCAAAATGGTTGGTAAACATATAAAGTTCTGGTTTTTATTCAAAATGGTTGGTAAACATATAAAGTTCTGGTTTTTATTCAAAATGGTTGGTAATGTATGTATTTATATGCAAGATAGACCTCTGTTCATCAGAAAGAACGGTTTGTGCTGTCATTGTTTGATTATTTTTGTGCCTAGATCTTGTAATCTGAACAGCTACTTCTAAGATAACAATATGTAACATACTAACTAGTATTAATTTCCTACTATTTTTTTAAAATTCTGTATCATTTCTATCCTTTCTTGTTTTGCTTTCAAAAAAAAAACACTAAGCTTCCACTCTGCTACAGAATTGAACAAATTCCTCTGTAATACACTGTACTTTTTTAGGCACTATAAATCTCTTGCAATTTCAAATTTTACTAGTTTACATATTTGTGTAATGTAAAGGTAATGTTTGCTATGATTAGGCATTACCTTGTGCTAGTAAAATTTTTCAGTATGAAGTTAATAAACTGGTAAGGGTTAGTTTGTAGCTTTATCACAAATTTATGAGTAGTATAAAAAGGCAGAACTAGTAAATTCCATTACTATAAGCCATGGATGGTGGCCCATGTCTATAATCCCAGTACTCAGGAGGCTGAGATAGGAGAATTGCTAGTTTGAGCCCAGCCTGGGCTATGAAGTGAGTTCAAGTCCAGCCTGAACTGTGCAGTGAGACCCTGTCTCAAAAAATGAAAACAAACAAATAAACAACCCCTCCCCCAAACAGCCTCCCAAATGCTAGGATTACGGGCATAGGTCACCATGTCTGGGCACTTACCTAGTTTAAATAATTCACTTGTTTATTGATGTGTAATAGCTCAAAATGCCCTGTAAGAGCATTGTCTTAGTTACTTTTCTCTCATTGCTGGGACAAAACACCCGATACTCAAAATGAAGGAAGGAAAGGTTTATTTCATATAGTTCTTGGAGGTTTCAGTCCATACTCAGTTGGCTCCAAGGCAGGGTGGCATGACAGGGCCACAGTTCATGGCAGCTGCAAATGTCAAGCTGGAAACTGATGAGAGAGAGAGAGAGAGAGAGAGAGAGAGAGAGAGAGAGAGAGAGAGACCTTCCCGCCATTACATCATATCCTGCTCCAACCAAGCTGAACGCTAGACAATGAACCAATCACAAACACATAACTGCATGAGGCTTGGGGCCACTGACATAAACCATGACAAGCATATTTCAACCTGTTTTCATCTGGGTATAGTGACACATGCCTAAAATCTCAACAACTTGAGAGACTAGGGTGAGTATATTATTTGAGCTCATGAGTTTAAAACCAGCCCTGTCTCAAACAGAATCAGAATGTGAGCCAGTACATATTGGAAAGGAACATTTTAGAAGAAAGTGACTTACTTATTGATTTTCTTGAGCAACTATTTAGGCCATCTTTATTTATTTAGTTTTGCTTTTTCTTTCTAAATCATCTTAATTTTAAATTACATTCTTCTTATATATGACCTATCTTCTACCTAGGATTATACTTCCCAGTAAGGTAGTTATGGGAATTTAATTTCTCCCAGCTAGGTCCACTTGCATTTTACTTCTTCCCTTCCTTTCCTCCTCCATTCCTTGCAGGTCCCAAAGCTGTGGAATTCTTTCTCACCCTGCCTTAATACCAAGCCTGCAACTGAAGAGAGGGGAAAAAACTGACCACCCTACCCTGTCCTTTCCCTTATTTTTATTATTAGCACTCTTCACTTCTACCACATTTATAACCTATCCATGGTTACCAACATTGTTGATCTGTATACAAATTTTAGTACAGCCTGTCTGAAAAAAAAATATAGCAATACTTATAAAGGTTTTAAACTAGTTGAGTCTATGTCCACACTAATATTATCACCTGTGTGATGCTTTCTTGTCCTAAAACTATAATGCAGGAAAGGGTTAATTCAGACAATCTGGGCGTCTCAAAGCTGCCTCTTAACAGTTCATAGGAGATAACCTCTAAGCTACTGGAATATCCTTCCAGGTAAGCATATCTTTGTATAAATCTAGAATTCTTTAGGCCCTTCGAGATAGTTTATATCAACAATATGGTTTATAGTGAAGGACCATGCTGGAATCACAGTATTAGTTTAACCTCTGGACGGGCTGAAGATAATAAATATGGCACAGGTCCCATGCCTGTAACCAACTCTGGTAAAAACCTAGTACACCATGACTCCAATTAGCTTCTCTGGTTGGCAATAGTGTGTACATGCTGTCATCCATCATTACTGGGAAAATTATTGCTGTCCATACAGCATCACTGGGATAGGACATAGGTTTGTATGTGAGGGCAAAATTGGCTCTGGGATGTCTCCATTGACGGTAGGAATGCTTTTTGGATTATTTATTACTCTGTATGATTACTGGCAGTGTTCCAAAGACCAAGTTAGTCTAAATGTGGGCACTAATATCCAACTGAGCAATAAAGCTCTGCGTACTTTCTCTTCTCAAAGCTTTCCAACGTTCTGCACTCAGCTTTTTTCCTTAAGGCACTTAAGGTGGATGGATGTAAATGGAGAAGGCAAAGTAACACAGGGAGGCAGAGCTACCCAATGCAGATAAGCGGGTTTTCCTCATTTCTGTTTCAAGTAGCTGTCCCAACTACCTGGGGTTACAAAATCAAAATTTAGTAAGTTTAGGCTTACCAAATCACTTTCTACATTTTTTTTGTCTTTTTCCTTTTTATCAGTACCAGGGATCGAACACACGACTGCCTACTTGCAAGGCAGGCGCTTATGCCGCTGAGCTAAATTCCCAGCCCCTACTTTCTACATTTTTTTTTACCAAAGTTCTGTAGCTCCTTTGCTGGCACCTTGTATTTGAGCTTTGGGCACTGTATCATGCAACAGCTACAGACATATTGCCTATCAATCAGGGAAGTAGGGCTTACTGCCTCAGTGTCCACCTACCTGAAGGAGAAATAAACAAAGACAGCTTCTTTCCCCTTACTACTCAGCCTCTAAAGATTCAATAGGCAGGATACTGAGGACCCTGACACCCACACACCCCAACTACATGGAAAACAGCATTTACTTCCAGATCCCAGGGAATCTCCTTATATCCCCTAATGTGGATGGTAGAGTCCTTTTGTCTTTTTCAAAAAACAGCTACGTTCCATCTGCACAATGATTGTATAAACTGGAATGGTTGGTATTACACATAGGCATTTATATTTTGACTTTGTAATTCTGTAGTAGTCAGCTTTTCACTACTGTGACAAACTTTCTGAGAAGAGCAATTTAAAAGAGAGAATATTTATTTCCTCTTTCAGGGTTTCAATTCCTTTTCAGAGGTTTCTGTTCGTGGCCAACCTTCTCTATTGCTTGAGGACTGTGGCAAGGCTGAAACATGGTGGAAGGGCATGGGTGAAGAAGGCAATCAGGATGGTGGGAGGAGCTAGGAGAAAGAGGACTGATGGCAGGCCTCTTTCTCCTGCTACCCTCTTCCTCCTGGGCTGAACCCTATTGGATGGTGTTGTTCACATTCAGGGTACATCTCCCCAGGTTGCTGTCCCATGTGCCAGTTGTCTCACACACGGCCGAAGTGAACTATAGTAATTTTCTAGGTGGTTCCTAGCAAAGAGGACATGACCTCTCCACTTTCCGCTGCTTCCTTAATCATTAGCACAACACAAAAAAGATTTTAAACATCCTTTTAAAAATAATTTTCCCAAAGACACATTTCAAATGATTCATTTGAAATAATCTATCCTTGAGGAATACCAGTCTTGAAGTAATAGTCTCACCAGGATTACCAGAAATTTTTTTTTTTTTTTGTCTTTTTCTTTTTTATCGGTACCGGGGATCGAACTCGTGACTGCCTGCTTGCAAGGCAGGTGCTTATGCCGCTGAGCTAAATCCCCAGCCCCCTCACCAGGATTACCTATGGTGCCAACAGATACGTGACTCCAACACTCCCCCCAACAGATGTATGAACCTCCAACTTTATCCTCCTTTTCCATAAAACCCCAAATGTGCTCACTTGCTAGCACATATACAATATAAAACCCCAAGACTTCTATAGGTCCTAAGAAGACATCTTGAAATTTTTTGTCTGTCCCTACATAGCCATGCTTGTTAATGCTACTTTCCTGCCCTTTACCACTGCTCATATCCTTGACTTGCATTATGGGATTCACAGCCAATGTTGTGCAAAAAGCTAGACATCAGCGGGCCTGGAGACTGACACCCAGGCACTACTTACAAGGCAAAGAAGACATCCCCCCTTTTTCATTTTCTTGTTTTTTTTTTTTGTACTGGGGATCGAACTCATGACCTCATGCAAGGCAGGCACTTATGCTGCTGAGCTAAGTCCCTGGCTTCCTTTGCTTTCTTAATCATTAGCTGTAAGTAAAATCCACATGATGGTTTTGTTACCATGAAATGTAATAGATTCTTCTAACCACAGGCTTAGCTATCCCTAATATAACATCTGCCCAACTTGATACCGGGCCCAGAGAAGCAACTTACCTAAGAGTAACTTCCATGTTTTCCTTCTAGTTTCAGAAATAAACCTCCTGTTCCCTTTTTGTTTGTGTGCGGAGTCCTCTCCAACCCCAAGACTCCACAACCATCCAAGAGCTTCAACCACAGCCCCTAGTAAATCCTGTTTCCGGTTTTGCGCATGCAGATGGTCCTTTAAATCAACTGTTGATGTGTTATTTTGCCCATCTCTCAAATTCGCCCTTCCAGCCAAACCTGATAAAAATACTTTCACTTCTTTGTGCTGAAAGTGCTTGCATCTCTTCTCCAGATCTCTATGCCCACAATAAAGGCCTCTTTTGTCTTTTGATATATGAATGAAACTCCCAACCTACTATGTCCACGAGCTTGTGTTCTCTAAGACTGAAGAATGAATTTTAGGAACAATGGAGGTGAAGAGTAGAATATATTTATTGAGAGAAAGAATGCTTCTGTCAGAGACAGAAGGGGACCCAAGCAAGTTGCCAAGGGTTCTGTCTTTTCCAGGGACTTATAGAGTAAAACTGAAAGAGTTTTTGGCATGATAAAAGAGATAATATAAAGTGAAAAAGAGCCTTTATTCTAAGGACGTGGAGAGAACTCCATGACTGCCAGGGCCTGGCTTTTTATGCCAGAAAATGTGGGGCATGGGATATACATATAATTTTCGACTGGGGTGGCGCTTAGGGCAGGCATTGCTGACACGCAAGCAGCCAATTACATTTGCTTCACATGCAAACAGGACCCTGGGGAAGAAGCAGAAAGTGGTAGGCGTCCCGCTTTGGCCTTCTGCCTCGTTAGACCACTGCCATAATTTCTACTGAGGCAAGAACCTTTCTTTCCCATCTTTGTATTGTTAGGAAAAGGGTGAAGTCTCTTTCTTACTACTTCCTGATGAAAGGGGGCTCTGCATTGGGGTTTAGCAAGGTTGACAGGATGATGGTTGATGCCCATGTAGAAGCTGGTATCAGGTGTTTCAGCCAAGACAAGATCATCATTGGTGAATGCCCGCATTTTAGACTGGAAAAACAAAGAGATAAGGTGCTATGAGGATGCAGGCCACTATCATATTTAAGGACCCCAGGGAGGTAGAAGCAAAGATGTCCTTTATTTAAATATGCTGTTCCATCAGGACCACAGTAATTCTGAAAAATAAGTATGGCTTTAGGAGGAGTGAAGTTATGAAAGGTGATTATTCCCCCCATCTGAAAGGGTAACAGTTAAAAGTGTAGGTAGGTAGGGCTTGTCTGTGGTCCAGGAGTTGAGCTGGAAAGAATAAGAAGGGTGGGGAGGGCCATGGCTGTGTCACTATAAGGGAGATAAGAGCCTAGGCCCTCAGGGATCTCACATTTGACTAAATAGCTGAGGGTAGAGAGAACTAAGACAGTTGTCACAAAGAACAACATGAAGATGATGTTACGCATGGTGTGGGAGTCTTTAGGAAAGACTGTTAAAGAGTCCTGCTGTGAAAAAAGATAATTAATAGAATGTAAGGAATTAGGAACAAACTGGATAGCAAAACATGACTTAACCTGAGAGTTGTGGCTGTGAGGCCTTGGTGAGATGGAGACGGGTGGGCAATAGAAGATGAGACGACCACTCAGGATGGTTAGATTCAGGGTTGGGAGGGCACCGCTTAGCTTGAGTGATATGAAACCAGAATGGCAGTCCAGCAACTTTGACCACTGTTGGGATTTCCAAGAAGACTAGGTAGGGCCACTCTACCTTGGTTGTAGTCCTTGGGATGTTTTCCTTACTATACTTTAGTAAGTATATCAGCAGTCTCCCTGCTTATGGGAAAGGCTTTTATCTATCCTGGAAAAGCACAACAAAGATGAGAAGTCATTTGAGAGATTTGTGGCAGGGCATATGTGTAAAATCTACTTGCCAGTCCTGACCAGGGTTGTGTCTGCAAACTCGATGAATAGGAAAGGGATGTTATGTCTGAGGAGAGGTTTTACTAGAGATGACAGGTGTAAATTGTTGAGACCTCAGAGTGTCTGGGTTAGTCTGGGTGTCTGCATAAACAAAGAAATAAATAGGCATTTTTAAAATCTATGACTGTAAAGTGAATGGTGCAGGGAGGGATATGAGAGAGCATAGTAGAAGGGTTTGGCACCACTGCGTGGATTGGGGTAATGTCATTATTGATTACCCCAAGGTCTTACACTAAATGATAAGACCCATTAGGCTTGAGTACTGGGAGAATGGGAGTATTATAGGGTAAATGGGTAGGTTTAAGAAAACCATTGTCTAAAAGGCTCTTAGTTATAGGTATAAGTCCCTGTAAATGTTTGGGAGCTATGGGATATTGGGGAATGCAAGGAAAAATTGAAGGATCCTGAGACGAATTGAAATAAGCATAGCATGGGTAGTGCAGGTGGGATTGGAGGTATCTCAAAGTATGGGATCAACCAGCGAAGAAGAGAGTGTGGAACCTGCATGGAATAGGCCCTGTCTGCAAAGGGTGCATAGGTTGGCCTACACCACCCTCTGCAACTTAAGCAATTTTGTTACCTTGACAGCAAATGGTCAGATTCCTTATCTTCAGAACTTTTTTGTTCTTGCAGCATGCCCCTCCTTCATTCAGGCATGTGGGGCAAGCCATATGCTTTTGGTCTGCTCCATGCTGCCAAAATCCTTACCTGACAATCCTGTGGACCTTAAGACAATATTCTTTCCACTCTAACCCCTCCTACCATACCCACAAAGCTCTCCTCGTTCTCCACTGCCACCATCCTCTCCTCTACCTTTTACCTCCCCCACTACTCATCTGTCATCATTTTCTGCTCCTTACCTCACCACTTCCTCCCCTTCCTGCTCCTCCTCTGCTCCACTATTGCCATTTTCTCCACCACCACACCACATCAGCTCTCATTCTTCTCTACCGCCATCTTGAGGCCCTTCATACTCACTGCCACGTGGTGACCCTTCCCACAGGTTGCCTTCATTATCCCTACCTTAAGCATCTTTGACATGATGCTCACCCCAACTTCTCCTTCTCCTTTGTGAGGTGACAGGTACCAAAGGCTTAACCCTCGTTCATGTCCCTTTTTCCCTCTCCAATCTCTCACATATCTTTCAGCATTTAATATCCTTTGCTGCTGACCCATACAATTATATCACACAGCTTAAATTTGTTATTCAATCCTATCTATAAAGATCTTTATGTTATTCTTGCTTCCACTCTATCCTCCCAACAAAAAATTAAACTCCTATTTTATTTCCCAAGCATCACCAGACATTCAGACTGAATTCAAAGAGTCAGACCTTGGTCCTCAGTCTCCCCAGGGAGACCTCTTAGATATGGCTTTCCATGTCTTCAGTGATAGAGAAAAACAGCAAAAACAAGATGACCTTAAAATGACTGCATTCCAGGCTAAACTTTAAGGCCAATTTCTGGCCCCAAAGATGCAGCAGCATTCAGGGCTCAAGATAAAACACAGGCAGGAAAAAAAAAATCTAAAAACCCGAGCCCCCCTGCTTCCCCCATGCTTCAAGTATGGCAGAAAAAGGACACTGGACACGAGCTTGCCCTGACCTGTGGCTACAACTGGAAATTTGTCCCATTTGCAACCAAGAGGGCCACTGGAAGTGCAACTGCCCTGTCCACCAGAGAGCGGGTGAGTCATCACCTTACCATAGTATTCTATGAGACACTGCTACCTTGGACTCATCACCAGCTGATCTGCTCAGCATCATGTGACACTGAGGAGGACTGACAGGATTCTGGGCCCACAGCTCCCACCTAGGTATTTTTCTCAGACACTCAAGTCTCACTAGACAGCTCAGGTAAAACCCTCTCTTTCCGTGTTGACTTGGAGGCTACCCATAGTATTTTTACTGAGTTTCCAGGCCACAGTGTCTGTTGTGGAGTGAACAGCCAACCTACATGACCTCTTCAGACAGGATCTGTTCCCTGCAGATTCCAAACCCTTTTCTTCACAACAATGGTCTTGTTATCCCAATCTGTGCTATACCCCTTTTTGATAAAAATTCACTCCAAAAACTCAACATCTCTTATACTCTCTCCCCCACTCCCCAGCTCTCACACTCCAATCCCAACCACCCTGTGCTGGTGACTCAGCACCTCCCCATCCCACCTCCCTCCTGAACCTTATAGTCTGGGACACTTCCAATCCTACTTGTGCCACCTCTGTTGCTAATTCACCTCAAACTCTCCTCAGTTTTCCCTTGTGTTCCACAATACCCAATAGGATACCTACTCAATACCTAAACATCAATGGGAGCTCAAATCTATAATCCACCCTTGTTAACTAATGGGTTTCTGAAAGTCAACCGCTCACCTTACGACACCCCTATTCTTCCTGTCCTCAAATCCAATGGCTCCTATCGCCTAGTTCAAGATCCCAGAGTGATTAACAATGTGATAGCGCCAGTTCACCCAGTGTTGCCAATTCCTTACACTACACTGACTCATATTCCTCCATACGCCTTTCACTTTTCTGTATTAGCCCTTAAAGATACATTTTTCGTTATTCCCTTACACCCCAATTCCCAAGATTTCTTTGCCTTTATGTGGACAAATCCAGACACTATCCAGTCTACACAGCTTCCCTAGACAGTCCTACCTCAAGATCTCAGGGACAATCCACGCTTCTTAAGCCACGCCCTTGTGCTGACCTCATGGCTCTGTCTTAAACCTAACTCTTCTCCAATATACAGATGATCTTCTCCTCTGCTCTCCATCCTATACTATAGCTATACATCATACAGCCACCCTCCTCAACTTTCTCTCAAGTCACAAACACAGGGTGTCCCCTACTAAAGCCCAATAGCGTCACCAAAGGTTAAATACATGGGTCTCACTCTCACCCCCCCCACTCACTCTGTAAATGCACATCGCAAAGTCTGTCTCCATGATCTCCAGGTGCCAACTACAAAACTACAGTTTTATCTTTTCTAGGTTTAACAAACTTCTTTCATCTCTGGATTCCTAACTTTGCCACACTTTATAAGACATCAAAAAGTTCCCTATCAGAGCCTCTCAACCCAGCTACTCCCATACACTCCTTTTCTAAACTAAAAGAGGCCTTTTCAGCAGCCCCAGCCCTCACTCTCCCTTACCCAAGCCAAGCTCTCCACCTCTCATAATCATAATGCTATAGGAGTTTTAGGAGACACACACACACACACACACACACACACACATACACACACACACACAGAACCTTCTTTCCAAGCAGAAAGCCTACCTCTCAAAACAAGATGACATAATACACTTGCCTCAGCAGCCCTACTCACACAAAAGGCCAAAGAGTTCACTTTAAAAGTCAATTACAGGGGCCGGGGATTTAGTTCAGCAGTGTAAGCGCCTGCCTATGAAGTCGTGAGTTTGATCCCCAGTACCAAAAAATCCAGTCAATTACAGTCCACTCATCCTATTATCCCAACAACCTTATTTCACACAAGACGTTTCCTGCCTTAATGACACATTCTAACCCATAACAAGTTCACTTAATACTCACACAAGATCTTACAATCACCATCTGTGCTTGCAGCTCCCTTAATCCAGACACCTTATCTCCCAGCTCTGATGAGACCCTGTCCACAATTATATTGAGCTCCTACATTTGACTCCTATTCCCGTCCTTCACATTAATAGTATTCCTCTTCCTACAGCTTCTGATACATGGTCCATCAATGACAACACAACCAACACACTCAAAAGAGGACAACATATGCTACAATCAATGGTTCTAAGGTGATAGAGGCAAGCCCACTGCCACCTAAAACATCTTTACAAAAAACAAAATTAATTGCCCTCACGGGCCCTCACACTAACTAAAGACAAAATCATAAACATCTATACTGATTCCAAATATACATTTAACATCTTTCCTCTCATACCATTTGACAAAAAAATCTAATTAATACCCACGGGACCCCCATCACTAATGCACCTGTCTCAAACTGCTAGAGACAACACAACTAGCAAAACAGATAACAGTTATCCACTATAAGAGACACCAAACATCCCCAGATTCTAACTCTCAGGATGATACCTTTATAGACACAGGCCAAATTAGCTACACAATAGTCATATGTTTCTCATCTTCTTCCCCCATCCTGAACACCTTGCCCTCACCTCAATATTCACCTACACAACCACAATTAATTCACAAACCCACTTATAACCAAAACACTAGAGATAAATTTTCCAAAAATCAAAGCTCCTCCTCCCAGATCAGCAAGCCTTAGACATCATCACTAAAACACATAACTGCTTTCATATAGAAATGCAAGTCTCATATAAACTTCTAACCTCAGTCGTGACTGACCCTTCTCTAAAAAATATTATTCATCAAATCACTCACAACTATCATATTTGTGCCAGAACCTCTCCTCAGAGACACTTCTTTCCCAACTCATCAGCTTCGGGGACACACTTCAGATTAAAAACTAATAGATGTTACACACACACCTCATCATAAGACCTCCACACCTCCACCTCACTCATTGATAGCCCAGTGTGCTGTTATTACCTTGACTTCCTTGACTTTTTTTTATTGCTAGTTCTCATCGTCACTGTCATACTTTAGACAATCTATCCCTACAACACCAAAACTCTGCTGTTCTTTACTATAATTTTAGGTTCAAACACCTTACACTGCCTAAAATAAAGCCCCCAGTCTTACTCCATCTTCCACTATTCCTGCTCATTCTCCCTCTAGGGCACATAACTTTAGCGACAGTCTACTCCACACTTTTCAAACTCACTATCCCTCTCTCCCACATGCATCTCAACCTAAAATCCCAAGTTTAAACCAACATTCAATACTACAACACACAACAAAAATAAACTCAACTCAAACCAAAGCTCCCACAATGCCCCACTTTCATCTCCATCGTCTCCAAAATTGGTAACAAAACCCTTACAACGATTAACTATATGGCCATCAATACATGTTACTCTTCATTTCCTGTACTGCCAGCTTTACCCCTCCACACAAACATAACTATAACAACTAACAAAAAACATCACTTTAGACATAATCATTCAAAACATCTTTCACCAATACTCTTTAGACAAAACATAGAGATACACCTTTTATGACGGAGTGGGTCCCTCTTCAGGCCTCATATTTTACTCAATGCCCATTAAAGCCCCATTCCTAAGTATGCTTGCTCTTGCCTCTCCCCCTACATGCCTGAATCCCCCACACCACAGCTCTCTACTTCTCTCCCTATGCAACATTCAACTCTTTCCAGCAACATTAGTATCACTGACAAGGTTTTTCCATCTGGTCTTCTCTGAGAGGATAAGCCCCCTATCTCCTCCCACCGCCGGGACCTCTGATAATATTCATCATATTATTACTTACAGCTCTTATTTTTAAAAACTTTTTTCAAGCCAGGATATGGGCCTTCACTACTACAGAGCTACTTGTCGTGGCTGAGAGCTCTGACACCAGCTTCTACAAGGGCCTAACCTGTCATCCCAACAACTGCATCAGCCCCACCACGATGTCCCTCTCCAGCAGGGAGCAATCTAAAATGGCCACCACTTCTGTTCACCCATAAATCAAAAGATGGCAAATGACAGATTCTGCTAACCTGGGGCTTAGCTACCTCTAATATGACATTCACCTAACTTAGTACTTGGCTGAGAGTAACTTCTGTTTGTCCTTTGTCTTTCTTATCATGCCATGATGGCATGAAATAAAACTATCATTGCTCAATATTGTGCCACGTTGGCATGAAGTGAGGTAAAATTATGGTTGCCCAATAAGATTATAAAGATAATTGCTCAGGTAATATTAAGTGGGGACCAAATGAGGATGAAGCAAGTGGGCAAGAAGAGAGAATAAGGGTCTTTCCTGCAGGGAGTGGGTCAATAGCTCTTTGTGGTTTTCCCAGGATGATCAGATACCTATTTAAAATATTAGTCACTGTGGTTTATCCTTAGGGGAAGTATGGGGGTGCATTCATTTCACCTTTTGTCTTGAGGTCTGGCCCTCAGAGCATGAGTCTGTATCTCTTCCACAGCTGCAATGTATCCTGTCTTCTGCACTGACTCCTTTGAGGGCCTAGCCCTGTCTGACAATATTCTACCTAATTTAGCTGTCTGTAACACTGGGATTAAGGAGATAAGCACTACCTTCCCTAAGTAGCCTTGATAAAATATAAAGGATAGAAAGAGTTGTGGTCGTCCCTTGCTTGTTTTGCTATCTTCTGTGTGCCATGAAATATTTTCTCCTCCATGATGCCTTGTCTGCCTGCCACCCTTCCTTGGAGCCAGCTAACTAATACCTCTACAAACCGTAAGCTAAATAAACCTTTCTTCCTTTAACTCTGGGTGTCAGGTAATTTGAGTCTGCAGTAAGAAAAAGCAACTAAGATAACTCTTGTGAACAGTGAGGAAAGAACTGCCAAGTGTACATTCAGTAGCAAATGGCAAGCAGCTACATTTATTGAAGGTCTTAGGAAGCTGTGCTCAGGGAAAGTCAGTGCCAACAAAAGGCATAGACATAGAAGATCTGAAGATTAACCCTATCGCTGGGATCCTTTAGGAATGTCCGAGACAGGAACGCGGCGCCGCGAACTCTCCCGCCCGCAGGTCTGGCCACAGGGGCAGGGGGCGCCCACAGACCCCCGGAAGTAGCCCGGACCAGGCCGACTTCTTGTCTGGACTCTAAATCTGGTCTATTCCTTCGCCGTGGCGGCAGGGGGCGCAGCGGGCCGGCAGGCACTGCGCATGCGCGTTGGATGGCAGCCACTCCGGAGACTCAGCTCTCTAGTGCGGAACAGGCGGCATGGAGACCGACACCAAGGGGCCGCGGCAGCTAGGACTCTGTGTCCTCTGCGGCTTACCCGCAGCAGGAAAGTCGACTTTCGCGCGCGTCCTTGCTCACTGGCTGCGGCGGGAGCGGGGCTGGGCCGTGGGCGTCCTGTCCTACGACGACATACTTCCTGATGCGCTCCTGGACGGCGCCGGCGCGGGACCGCCGGTCAGCTGGGAGGGGGAGGGGCGGGGCCTGGGGTCCTTGACGCAGCTTCGCAAGCCAACCGAGGTGGCCCTGTTTCTAATGAGCAAGCGTGTGTGCACTAGGCCGAATCTCCTATGAGGGTGGAAGCCGTGACAGGCGAGGAGAGGCAGGAGTTAGAGAACTGTGGAGCTGGATTGGCATTGCAAAAACAGAAAGAAATAGACCATAGAAATGTATCACTGAATAGTTAAAATACAACAGTTTTAGAATGTTACAGTGTGGTTTATGTGTTCTTCCATGTGTTGCATAGCCTATACCTTGAAGGTTTGGTATTTTAAGATGGGCTGTTGCTGTTGGCCAGGCTGGCATTGAACTGGCTTCGTACAGTTCTGTTGTCTCAGCTTCTTGAGTAGCGGGGATTACAAACGCCTCAGTGCTCTACTCAGAGAGGCCCTCTAAGTGAAGGACCTGGCATCTAAAGCTTATCCCTTTGTTCCTCTCAGGGCAAATCTGCATTGGAAGCCATTTCTTAATAGCCCACCAGATGAAGTAATGGGTTTTTATTTAGCACCAGCTTAATGTTCGAAGTACAGTACCGTGGACCCCCAGAATTTGTGGGAGGTTATGTTCCTGGAGCACTCACAAATTATGAAAAACAGTGAATTTTAAATAAAATGCTTATAAAATGCCTATTTTTATAATTTAAAAACATGCTTCATCTCCCACGGTGAATGTAATTTAATAAAGTAGCGTATTAAAACTTAATATTGTGTTTTGGTGGCATCTTAGGGATGGTAAGGCTGTATGAACGCCAAAACATAGAATACTGGAGACAGCTAAGGGTGTAGAGCAACCTGTTATGATCCTGGAATGCTGCTGCCTCAATGGAGATGGGTTAAGGGTTAGTAGCCAATCGGCAGTAAGGAAAAGTTCTGCCAAGAAAACACTTGTGGAGGATAATTGCTGTCTGTGAACAATTATTAGGTTCTAAGGAAAGATACTCGAATGACTGAGGCTGTGAACTGTGTATATTGATCTCCAAGCCTTCAATTTAGCATGGTTAGGTGTACTCCTTGGGGAAAGCAAATGAACTAACGCCTCCAGGGAAGAGGCGTTAGTTCTTGTCTACAATTACATTCTCATTTTAAAGCAAATACACTGAAATACGCTGAAGTTTTTAAGTTATTTTTGTTGGCTAATGCCTGACTATGGATGAATTCACATAAATCAAATACAAATATGTGACTACACTTTATATATGCAACGATATTATACATTTGGTGAGTGGAAAAATTCTAGACCTCTGCATCCAAGTTGAGCTGTTTCCTCATTCTTGGCTAATTGTGATGTAAATACAGTGTTAGGGTAGCACCACTAGGGAGAAAGCTAAAATTTGTTGATAGTGATTGTTATATATGCTGGCTTTTCCCTCGCTCATTGCTGTTATTTTTCTACTCTTTCTTTGCAGTTACTTGCCATGAGACTCATTTGGTCACTATGATTAGAAAATCTTACTTTTTAGGAAGTGACATGTTTTCTTTGCAGTGGATTTAGTGATGGACTTGTGTGTGGTGTCATCCCATTGATGTGGTAAGGCCTGGAACTGGCAAGAGAGGTTCCGTGGTCTCCTGTCCTTGTGTTTCCCTCCAGTCTTAGCATCAGAACATCAGTGCTGTCCACCGACCTCGAATGACATCAGATTATGTGTATTCTCAAGCTATTTGTATTTTCCCCCTCAAGCAGCTTTCTTTGTTCAGTCTCCGAACAGCCTGGTGGGTAACCTGAGGTCTTTACATCTTAACCCAGGCACCGTTCAGCTGACCATCGTTCTCTCCACAGTCTTTGTTGGTTCAAAGGCAAATCAGCATTTTTATGTCTTGACCAGACTATTTTAATTTGGCAGGATATGGATTTTGGTTCCTTTGGATGATAACAGCTTTTCGTTCTCTCATTTGTCCACTCAAACATTTCTGTTAGATGCCAGACTCTTGGCTTGAGGCTACATATAATCTAGCAGCACGAGATACAGAAACAAATGCCTGAACAGTACAAGTGCTGCTGGAGTGGAGACATATTTTGTACAGAATGGGGTGCTGCGATCAGCAGGGGTTGGGCTCACTTAGGTCAAAGAAGGTGTCACACAGCTAGCAGCATGAAGTTTTCTAGGCAGGGGGAGCAGTACATACAAAGCCATGGAATTGTGAGAAACAGGTTGTAGAAAACTCCGAATGGTTCAGGATTGTAAACTCAAAAATTTTCATATGGAGAGGAGTGGCAATGAGACTGTATCACCACCCTACTGAAAAAACAATACAAAATTCTTATAAATTACAATCCTTCTGTCTTTTATAGCCATCCCAGTGGAAAATGTTTCGACAGGAACTGCTGAAGTACCTGGAATGTTTCTTGATGGCTGTCATTAATGGGTGTCAGATGTCTGCCCCACCCAACAGGACTGAACTCATGTGGGAAGACTTTATAACCTGCCTGAGGGATCAAGATCTGATGGTTTCTGCAGCACCTGAGGCCCCGCCTTTTTACCTCTTAGCAAAAACTGCTGTTTCTAGACCTTTAGTTTTGGTTTTAGATGACAACTTTTATTATCAAAGTATGAGATATGAAGTCTACCAACTGGCTCGGAAATGTAATCAGAACTTTTTTTCTTACACATGGGAACATTTATTCATATATCAAAATCTACTTTTAGTGAGAATTTAATTGGATTAGAGGGTTATATGGGTTTAACTTTAAAACTAGGTTTTCATTATTGCAAATGAGTCTTGTTTTAACTGGGGTTTGTTTAGTGTATATTTATTTCACAGTTTGGAAAGACAGGAGACCAGTAATTTGGTGATTTTAAACTGCTTTCAGATTCGTTGGGTTTTTGCCAGCTCTTTTTAGACTGCCCTCTTGAGACCTGTTTGCAAAGAAATGGCCAGAGACCACACGTGCTGCCTGCTGACACTATCCACCTGATGGAGAGAAAGCTAGAAAGGCCCAACCCTGAGAAAAATGCTTGGGAACACAACAGCCTCACAATTCAGAGTCCAGTGCACTCGTTAGAGGCCAGGTATTCTATTCAGAACCATCCTTCCCACGGGCTCCCCTAGACCCCATGCGAGGTGGATTCTTCACCTGTACTGACTTGATCCTTACACAGGTCCTTGAGGGATATTTGGGTGGAAGAACAAACTGAAGTGAGAAAGTGTAGTTTGTGCAAGTAGCTTGAACTTGTGACAGCCAAGTTTGTAAATGGCTACTCTTAACTGTTAGGATTATAGTGTCTTCCAAAAATTAGAGAAGGGAACGCATATTAGAACACATCTTAGACACTCTTGTCAAAACAGAGGGGTCCAAATATGTTGCCCAGTAGTTTTCTCCTAGATATCTATGGGCTGGTAATGTAGCTCATCCTATAGCCATGTGTGATGGCACATGCCTGTGTGCCTGCATGGCATTCACACGGCCCTGGGTTTGATTCCTAGTACTGAGAAAGAAAAAAGACGACATTGTAAAAGAATAGGAACTTGTACTAGATCCTAACTTGGCTTAGACCTTGCTTTTACTACTCTGCTTCTGTATATGTGAGGTGCATGAGTTGTGATGTCCAGTGCTTTTCATTTATGACACATGTTCTAAGGGTTTTAGAGCAGCACATTTTTAAGATATTTATGATAGAAATGGCCTAGATTTTCACTGTCCAATATGGTAAAGTTGGCCACATCTGACTGTTGAGTACTTAAATGTATCCAATGTAACTAAATACCTGAATTTTTAGTTTAATTTTTTACTTAAACTTAGCTTCACATGGCTAGTATTTGTTATAATGGAAAAGGCATGGCTCAAAGCCCATTTGATATTTATGGGGGGATCAGCACTTTTGTGTTTTTTGTTTTTTGTTTTTGTTTTTTTTTTTTTGAGACAGGGTTTTGCCTTGTAGTTCAGACTGGCCTTAAGCTTGTGATGATCCTTCTGCCTCAGCCTCATAAGTGCTGGGGGTACAGGCATGTGTCATCACACATGGCTATAGGATGAGTAATTTTTAAGAGGCAAATTTTTAAACTCATTCCTCAAAAGATTAGTTCCCAGGATACAGATCTTATGTATTTTAGAAAATAAATATACCCCAAACAAAAACTGCATTTAAGTGACAATTGTTTCTATAGTTTATGAAGCTACTGGGGAGGTTTCTAATTTTTGATTCATCTATGAGTCTTAGGAAATTAGTATTTGTAAATGAGAGATACTTTAGATTTTCCTTTTTGTTAACGTTACAGCAATTTTACTCCTCTAGAATTAAATTTAGTATTAGTAAGTACAAGTCTTTTTAGTGTGTTTTTTAAAAAACATGTTTGGTATGAAGATTGACCATATTGTACCCCACTTTTTCTGTAGCCTGGAAGTGGCTGATTTATTGCTTACTGTTTTGGAAAATCCAGTAAAATATGTTGAGGACAATGTGGAACAAAAGGTAAGTCTTCAACGCAGAATTGATGCAAGTTTTTCATAGGTGATCTTGCGGTGTTTTCAGTGAGTAAAACATCAAAGATGCTTTCTCAGCAGTGTCTAACCAGCACTCACCTGCTGACATCTGAATGCAGTGGCGAACTGCTGGCAGCTTGTGCAGCTGGCCAAACATTCTTAAGTTTTTGGACATCACAGAGCTAGTTGACACTATGTTGGTATCTTAAAGTGTGCAGGATGGGAGATTGATACCACAGTAATAAGCAAACACTACAGTTAAAAGTTTTGGGGGGAATATCCAGGTATTAAGACATTCATCATTCTACTGCTGCCTAGAGGGAACCCAGTTTACAATTGGACATAATGCATTTGGACCCTTTCTGAAGGAAAGATAGCAGAAAAGCCACTTTAACTTTTCTTTCCTTTCTCCACTTTTTTTTTTTTTTTTTTTTTTTTTTGGTGTGGTGCTGGGGATTAAACCTAGGACTAGTCAATTAATCTACCACTGAGCTACATCCCTTTTTACTTAGTCTCTTACACTTTAGTGTTTTCTTTAATAAGACTGTTCCAGTAACAATGCCTGTATTACATAGGAAACAGACAGGATAATTTGTTCAACTAACGTTTTTCATAAAGCTGATCAGACACTCCGAAGAATTGTCTCTCAGACAATGAAGGAAGCAAAAGGTACGTTGGATAGTAATGCGCTGTTTATGTGATATAATTGGCTCTCTGTTGCTGTTACTTCCTAGTTTATTAGCTGTTAAAGTTTACATCATATTTTCAGTTTAAATCTGAAGTTGCATTACGTATACCCAAAAAGTCTTCTCCTGGAGTTGTTATTCATCCCTTTATCAAGTTTCTCCTGAGTGGCTGGTTTTTCCTAGTGCTTCTTTTAGATGCTGGAGAATCAGCAGGAAGCAGAATGTTCCAGTGAAAAGTATTGCGAAGTATTATGAAGTAATATGAAGATATATATATCCATGTCTTGGAAAAAAAATAGGATAAAACAGGAGGCTCACCACAAATTCAAGGCCAGCCTGGGCTACATGAGTTCAAAGCCAGGCTGAACTGCACAGTGACACCCTGTCTCAAAGAAAAAAAATACAGATATAAAATAATTTTTTAGGTTTTGAATATTTAACTGCTATGTTGAAAACTTGGTTTTAAAAAACAGCTGTTGGGTTGGGTATTAACTCAGTGGCAAAAGCGCCTGCTTGGCAAGTGCAAGGTTGAGTTCAATCCCTGGTACAAACAAAACCCCCCAAAGCCTCCCAAAAACCAGCTATTACTTCTTTAAGGTCCCTTTACATACTCACGTGTAATTTTACAAGTGGGAAATGGAGGTTCACAGTGGATCAAATCACTTACCGAAGGAGCTGCTAAATACTTGGGCAACTTGGGATTCAAAGCTACATCTGGTTCCAGTCAGCTGTTACGTTCCTTGCATCACCAGCACTTACTATCTCTTCACAGAGGCTCAGAACAGTAGGAAGGGAAATGATATGCCGGTCATCAAGTGTTTTTTAAATTCACAACGCATAAGTAAACATTACATTGCAAACCAGTGTGGAACACTGAACCTAAAATTAGGGTCTGTGTAGAAACAAATTTCACAAAACACTCAGATGTTTCATAAACTCCACCTGTGCTTTATTTGCTTTCATTTTAGAAAAACAGTGGTTGCTACACACTAATGAGTTATACTCTAAAAATTTTAAAGGAGGCCAGGAACAGAGATGGCAGCATAATTAGAATAAAAGCAAAAACAAGTTCCACTGATTCAAAGCCATTTACTGTTCTTCTGTCATATCCCAAATCACTCTTGATTATTTCCTACTCATTTCAAGAATTAGGGGGAGGGGGAATAGCTGCTAAATCTATGCTTAATTAAAATAAAGAACTGAGTTCCTCTGTCATCAAGAAAGTGAAAAATGGGGACTAGGGATTTAGCTCAGTGGCTCCAGTGCCTGCCTGGCAAGCATGAGGTCGTGAGTTCAATGCCCAGTACCAAAAGAAAAAAAAGAAAGTGAACAAGAACCCACAGATGGGAAAAATATTTGCAAACACAGTATTTCATAAGGAGAGCCAGGCGTAGTAGCTCATGACTATAATCCCTCCACTCTGGAAGGCTTAGGTGGGAGGATTGTCAAGTTTGAGCCCACCCTGGGTGACTTACAAAAATAGTCAGGTATATAGCTTAGTGCAAAGGCTTAGGTTCAATCCCCACTATAATTTGATATGGATAAATGGTTAGACAGACAGATGTACTTTGGTTTACAAACTTCTTTCCATGATTCTGGTCACAAACTCAATTAGATAAGAATTCAATCAAATTCCCCCACAAGGTCAACATTGAACCTAACCAAGAACCAAATCAAACTCAATGGTTAGGTAATAAATAAAAACTATAAGGATATCACTTCACAGCTACTAGAAAGGCTAGAATTAGGTTGAGGTTGAGGATGTGGAGAATTAAGAACTTTCATACCCTACAAAAACTACGTATGTTTATGCAGCTGCATGGTGGCATATGCCTATAATCCCAGCACTCTGGGAGGATTACAAGTTTGAGGCAATTTAAGAGATATAGTGACCTCCCCATCACAAAAATCAGAAAACACAGGTCGGGTGTGGTGACACATGCCTATAATGCTACCATCCAGGAGGCAGAAGCAGAAAGATGGCTGTGCATTTGAGGCCAGCCAGGGCTACATAGCAAGACCCTGTCTCAAAACAACAAAAAGAAAAGAAAAAAAAAGGATGTAGCTCAGTGTGAAGGGCCTGAGTTCAATCCACAATACTGTCAAAAAAAAGAATGTTTCTAAAAGCCATAGTGTTTATAATAGCCCAAAGGTAGAAACAGCTGATAGATAGATAAACAAAATGTGGTATAACTATACAGAGAAATAGAGTACTACTATGGGATACAATTTGAAGAACCTTGAAAATACACAAAATAAAAGTCAAAATACCTATTACATGACTCCTGTCATTTAAAATGTCCAGAACAAGGAAATCTTGAGGCAAAGTACATTAGTGGTTGTTTAGGGATTAAAAGTAGGAATCTGAGTGGGTTTATCAAGAATGATAGCTGAAGGGCACTGGTTTGATTTTTGGAGACGAAGAATATTCTAAAATCAGTGGGTGATGGTTGCATGTATCTGCAGTATAGTTTAAGTAGATGGATTTATGATATGTGAATTATGTATCAATAAAGCTAACAAATCTTCAGATTCTTAGTAATACTACTCATATAGTAATGGTTGCTATATTGAATATAGCACATATAGAACATTTCTGTTATTATAGAAAGATACTGGACAAATTTGAAGGCAGTATTTATCAGTTCAAAGGCAAATTGTCATTTTGTATTTTTGCTTTTTTGCCTTTGCAGGCAAAAGGTAAGTTGTTGTCTTGGGTCTTGTCAAGAAGAAAAATAATCTTTTAGGTCTGTCTTTTTCTGCTTATATACTTCATAGCAAGTTACTTAAATTCCTTCAACTGTTGAAGATGATTTTCCTGTGTCACATTTATATGACCTGTTGTCTGTAAATTATTCCAACTTACTCGTCATCATTTATAGGAGAATCTAACTTTTCTGATGTAATCAAATTAACTTTCAAGGTAGCCCAGGTAGACTTACAGAAATAATTTGAAGACATTTTTTCAATTTTAGATGAACAAATACTTCCTAACAACTTGAAGCTACTAGCAGAAGAACTTAACAAGCTCAAATCAGAAATTTTGCAAGACTTAAGGCAAGGAAAACTGCACTTTGAACCAACCACTGGCATATCAGATGTTGTTTCTTTTTTTTGTAATGAGAAAGATAGTATTGTATGGAAATATTTTTCAAAGCAACATCAACATTAAATTTTCTGAATTTCTGGTAAGACGTCTGAGTTTGATAAGCATCTGCAAACAAGTTAAAAGAATAATTTTGTATAACAAGATGTTTTCGAGGCCAAAGGAATTGCCAAACACCATTCTTTTTTTTTTTGTCTTTGTTCCTTTTTATCGGTACGGGGATCTAACTCGCGACTGGCTGCTTTACAAGGCAGGCGCTTATGCTGCTGAGCTAAATCCCCAGCCCCAACAAACACCATTCTTTAGGAAAGAAAAGGGCTACAGATAAAACTCAGCAGTGTACTGCCTGCCTAGCAAACTTGAGGCCCTGAGTTCAATTCCTGGTACCAAAAATGATAAAAAGGAAAAGCCAGAAGGGGCACATGTTGTAGTTCCAGCACTTGTGACCAAAGGTAGGAAGATTAGGAATTCTAAATCACCCTTAGCTATGTAGTGAGACCCTGTCTTAAAATAAAACTTAGTTTATTCTAAAAGATGCATTTGTTATGAAAATTACTGGAGTCTGTCATTTGTCACATGTGACATGAATAATTAAGCATCTGAGGCAGCCTTCCTCACGGTTGTGACAAAACCTTCAGAATATGCTAGAACCCACAGGATACAGGAGTCAGGTTAAATGGATCTTTAAAAAACAGATGGAGAGCCAGGCGTGGGGGTTCACGCCTGTAATCCCAACACTCGGGAGGCTGAGGTGGGAGGATTGTGCGAGTTGGACCAGCCTGGGCTACAAAGTGAGCTCAAGGCCAGCCTGAACTGCATAGTGAGACTCCATCTCAAAAAGACCAAAACAAACAAACAAACAAAACAGGATGGAGAGCAGTTACATAGCTGTTAGTAATTTGTAGACCTTTTCATGTAAGGCATTCCGTAAATCTGAACCAGTGTAACCATAAAATCATTTTCTTTTATTAACAATTTATACACCAGAAAATTACTACAAAACTAATTTGATAGTAGTTTTCAGAAAAGAAAAATTGGCGTCATTAGAAAGTGTTATTTTTTTATTCATATATTACAAAACCAAAGCTTCATTCACAATATGAACTATATACTAAATTGTTACTTAGCATTAACCTGTTTTTTGGATCCCTAAACAATATAATGCATTACAACCATAATGCAAGATTTATGCTTTGCATACAAAATATGTTCTTACATCGAAGTACTTATTAACAGAAAGTTCAAGAAAGCACATACCCTCTAAGACTAAAGTAGAAGTCTTAAGCAGGGAATTTAAAATTTTTCAACACATTCTTTGATACATTTTTTTTAGAACTTAAAATGAGGTTTATCTCTTATGTTTTAAATAATACTCCCTTTGTCAAATGATTCTACAGATAAATGGCAAATATTTCTTTCCAAAATGAAATCGCACTGGAAATCATCACTGGAAATTTTTTCAAAGTAAAAGTCTAGCCTTTACGTCAGTTTCTAGAAGTTGCAGCTACATACTATATTAGAAAAATCTGAAATAAAATTATTCCCTGTTAATCTCTTCACAGTTTCTTAAAAAAATATTAGCAGAGATAAATTACCTACCAGTTTTAAAAATCTAAGCATGTTCACTGAACAAAAATAAATTCAGTTTCAGAACATTGCCTATTAGTGGCAAAGTACTCTAAATAGTGCATGTTAAACTTTGTCAAACTCATTTATATAAAATACTTGATTAAAAATAAGATGAGAGGAATATATTCAGTGTGTAAGGAAGACCCTAACATCTTTCCAAATACAGAATTTAACTCAGAAGATTTAAATAAAACCCTCGATCTTTTATAAAGTATAATCCCAAGTTTCTAAGGTAGATTTGTTTCAAAATTTTTAGTGCATCTAGAATTATAGCTTTTAAGCATTAAGACCTTTGGAACCAACTGTGCTCTTAAAGTCATAGGAAAATTAGGATTTTACATTCTAGTTTATAACTATGAAAAACAATCTTTCTCATGTTTAAATTAAAATATACCTTCAAAACATCGATCTTTATTAGAAAAATTTATTCATCACTATTTGGCCCAGAATGTACAGTTAATAAGCTGGTTTGAAGGAGAGTTCATTCTCTTCTATGAAAATTTTCATTTTCTGTTTTGGAATATTGCTTTTATTTGAAGACTAAAATAGAAGAAAAAATAATTACAAAGCTTCCAAATGACAACCTGTTTCTTTCTGGAAACAGACAAGGATTAGAACGAAGTTCTAGAACCATATGAATTTGCAAATTGCACTAAAAATTGATCTGACCAGTGAGTGATTTAAGTTACAAAAGAAAAACATAGAATTTTTAGTGTCACGAGATTTGACAAGAAAGGAAGTTCCTGTTTGAATAAAGTGTCCTTAAGGTGAGCCTAGATCGGCTATTTAACCACAAGCACTCATGTTTAATGGCTTTCTAGCATTGGGAGAGCAAAGGGCTCATTAATTTGGCACTTGGTGTTTTTGTGGGCAGTTAACAATATTTCTCTTTTATTTACTACAGGAGGACAGGCCCTTTTTGGTTAAAATATTTTGGTGACAAAATATTTTCTTTAATAAGCCAATATGAGTATTTTCAAAATATGAAACCAAAAAAAAAAAAAGAAGAAAAGTTTTGCAAAGTACACAGAAACCGAGTTAGTAACAATATTTTATTGTTTAACCAAACTCTTCAGAGTAAGCTAGTTATTACATAGTATAAAAACAATAGCCTCCTATTCAAAATGAATCACTCTAGATTTAGCAAGTCTTTTAACAAATGACATGTTTAGATGCATTTTATATCCATTTTCATACTTTTTTGTTCTTCCCTACTAAAGTGATGATTCAGTTACAGTTTCCATATAGTAAGTGTTGTAACTGTTCATGGAAACTGGTAAAACTGCAAGTAAGAATTGTAATTTGAATTCACAGAAAATATTTTAAATGACCAACTTGAAGAGGAGGCCAGGGTGTATTCTGGGTACATATTACTATATTACTATCACATTTCCCCACATTTTATACCCATATTTTCTTAGAAATAAGGGGCAATAAATGCTTAGAAGGCAAGAAAAGGAAAATGGAGTTTTTTTTTAATCTGAAAGACTGCATCTTCATAATAAAGAAGATAACCCTTGTAGTACCTCTTTGGTCATCAAAAGAATAGAAAGAATAACTTTCTCACTAAGTCACTAATCTCACTGGACACTAATAACATCAAAATGAATTTAGTTAAAAAGTTTAAAATGAAAAAAGGCATCTAGCACTCTACTATATTTAACTATGATTTTAAAAAATAAATGACGTACAAAAAATTCAGTGGAAAACTAAAGGAGTGTTTAGACATTGAATAAACAGGTATTTTAAATACTAAACTCAATTTCAATTTAGGATCTTGAGTTTCTTTTCAGAATTTTCACCTATTTTTACAACTTTAATTTTAAAAGAATTGTTTTACATTTCCCTTTATAAAAAATTCAATATTAATTAACTTGAAATACCTTTACTATCATCAGTTGAAATGAAACTACTGATTTAACTTAAGGTACACAAACTGTATTTCAATTAGGAACAACCTAAAGGCAATTTCTCTACACACATTGAAATAAGTCATAACAGATTTGAAAGAGAAAATAATTTGTCCTGCCATTTTAAAATATGGCAGAATCAGAATCTAGCAGTAATATATCAAAATATCAAGAGTATGAATAAAGTCTTTATGGGGCACATATATGGGAAACTTAAATGAATATTTATTACGATGGATGGAATTCTTATTCTTACATATCTAAATAAAAGGAAAAAACAACAAATGTGACTATTCTAATATATAAGAGACCATGGCCAGATTTTTATGGAAGAAAAAGGAAAGAAATTTTCTGTCAAATTTAAATTTTATAAATATAGTGTATATAAACTTTAAATTAGTAGAGGGATGATTGAAAAAAAAAACCAAACTACAAACTCCCAAAAAGCCAAAGCCAGTAACCCATAATCTGATTGTTTTCAGTGTTGATTATGTTGCCCTCTTGCAAAATGGCAGGCAAAATCATACTTGTTTTTACATTTGCATCCACATATATTACACTGAAAAGGATTTTCATAGCCGTGACATCCCATATGAATCGTGTAAAGGATATTGTCTGCGAAGTACATGTCACAGTGCTGGCAGTGGTGCAGAAGCTGAGGGTCCTGGATTGGCAGGGTTGGGGCTGGAGTGCTGGGTTGGCTGTTTCCTATGCTGGGAGTACTAGTGTGGGCACTTGGTTCACTGCTTGGACCTGCTACTGGGCTGTAGTTCCTCTGACTGTGTGATGGCCGAGGCTCGGGGCTTGTCGGGGAGCTCTGAGGAATACTTGCTGACACAGTAGAGACTACTGCTTGGGCAGAGGGCTGCTGAATCATGAAAGGCTTTTCATCAGGGCAGGGGACTACATCAGGGGATGCAGGGTTTTGGTTTTCAGGTGGCAAACTGGACAGCTGTCCTGCTAGCGTTGAGAGCTGATTTAAAGGGTTGTCAACCATGAGTTCTTGCGGGTCCCTTGGTAGGCCACCAGCCGGTGTAGTTTTCGCTATACTTTCATAGGAGTCAGTCTGGATATTTGGGATCTCGTGGGTAAAATCATTAAGGTAGTCTGGTTTCTGAACCACCATGGAAGGTGGGCTTAAGTTGATCAGTGCTCTTCTGCTGTAGCCCAGATTGCTCGTTTTCTTCTGTAAAACCCCCCACATTTTCTTGCTGCTCAAGGAAGACCGAGTACCTTTAATTGGCACCATTTTATGCTTGCGCCTTCGATGGTGGGACAAGTTACTTCGATCACTGCAGCGGAAGGAACATAATTCACATTTGTATGGTTTTTCTCCAGTATGGGAACGCATATGGGCTTCCAGATGACGCTCATAAGCAGATGCAAATGGACATAAGTGACATCTATGAGGTTTTTCACCTATTTAAAATAGCAAAATAGGGGAGAAACTGTAAAAGTCACTCATTTATGTAATTCTGTGTTTGTCCATTCACTGCATTTGGAAATTGATAAATAAAATGCTTTTCAGAAATGCACATTTGCATAAAAGATTTAAATCTGTAAAATAAAGTTTAACTCATCAGAAACTATTTGAGATACATGTTTAGATTCTATTAGTCAATGTATGAAAATTGTTATGGCTTCAGCTGGCATTTAAGGAAAGAATAACAGTATTTCTAAAAAATAATGATTCTATCAACCATATGCTTCAAGTTACATGTTTATACATTCATTTATACATAAACTTATTTATTCATATTCACACATATGTGAACTTTCTTCAAGGGAAAACCAAGCAAAAAAATTTGAAAAAAAGGGTGCTTATATGAAATAGCACAAAACCAAAATGAACATCCTAGTCCCTGCATGACTTATACAAATTATCCCCTCAAAATTTCACTTTGCCTCCACACCGTACTCTTCAGTTGCCAGAAGGTGCAATTTTGCTTTATTTTTAAATTGTTGAAGGTACAATTTTAGTTACAGTGCTGTTAGTTGAAGATTTCCAAAACATATAAGTATTTGGAATATGATTAAAGTCATTCATCCGCACATTTTTTTTTGCTAGATGGCCTGCTAGGCTCTGAGGGTACAAAGACAGTCTCATTGTGATTCTTATTCTCCGGTGGTTTTCAGACCACTATGGTAACATGACGAATGAGCACAGGATGCTATGGAGCAAATGGGGAGGACACCTTGCCTAATCCGGGGCAGGGGCAGGGTATAGTTAGGAAGGTTTCTCAGAGGATTGGCTAAGGTGACACATGGGCTTGCTTAGTAGCAGCCTGCAACTATGTAAAACTTCCCTCTTCTTTCTAAAACTGAAATGTACTACGTGAAGATAACCATAAACCCCATACTGCTCTTAGTGTGAACCTCTCTAACCTGACACGCAATTAAGATCCAAAGAAACTATGTGGATCAAGCAGAAAAATGGCTAGGGAAGAAGGAGCTCTGCAGGTAGCCTTATTTCCCACTGTTTGTATGCCAGAAAGCTACAGCTTCCTAAGGAATAAGGCAACTTCACCACTGATGGCAATCTTACAAACCTTCACTTGTGCACAGTTAGAACTGTTTGTAACACTGACCGAATAAACTGTATTCCTTGACCCTTCTGCCCTTAAAGAAACATCTCTAGCAGTGGTTGGTATGCCTGTAATCCCAGCCTTCGGGAGGCTGAGGCCAATTTGGGTGACAAAATGAACTCTTATCTCAAAAACTAAAAAACAAGCACAGAGCAATGGCTTTTCCAGGTATTTCTCCATTACCTGTGTGGATTCTGATGTGCTCGATAAGCCGTGCTGTTCCTTTGCTGGCGTAGTTGCAGTACCGACACTTGAGCTTCCCATCAAAAGTCCTTTCAAACCCGTCTACTAACATTCCTGAGTTTTCATCCAGGGAAACTTCAACAGATGGATGATCAAGTCCATTTTGATCACCATCTGTTCCAGCTATAAACAAAGTATAGCAAAAAAATTATGTGTCTCAGAATCAAGTCTGTTTAGCATTTTAGTCTTAGTAGGCTGAAAATCTTTCATAAATTCGCTTCCTACAGTTAAATTCATAAAATAACACAGACTTTCTGAACTGAGATATTTTGTTTCTCTTTTTAAAAATTAAGTTTATTGATACATACATTAGTGATCACTTTCATTGTAGGGAATTTGTACCTGCACATGACATAACTTAATTCCTTTATTTTCCCTTCATGAATCCTGAATCCTTTCCCCCTCTTATTTAGAAAAGCTTTGTTTCCATTTTTTCTCTTTTCTCATCATTTTTTTCTTTTCCCTCTCCCCCCTCTCTAGTTCCGCTTCCCATTTGAACATTTTCTTCCCTATTTCACAATATCTATTATACATTTTGGTTCTTATTTACACTTTGGGTTTTTCACACCATAGATAAACTGAGGTTAATTCTGTACAAAAAAAGCAAGATTATATGCTGAACACCTTCTATAGGGGGATCTCATTAGTTACACATAAATTCAATCAGTCCTCAATGTGATTTTTTTCTTTTTTCTTTATGCTTTTGAGAGGAAAATAGGTAAGACAAGGGGCTAAAAAGCATGATCCATTTAAGAGTGACAGCATGGTTATATACAGTTCAAGGCGCAAGTCATCCCTACAACTATAATTAGCAGTCGTAACAGTCTCTAAAAGTCTTACTCTGTTTATTTTAGTCTAAAACAATTATTCCCACTTAGCTTATGTATGTTTTGGATTGTGAGTTACATTGAGGATTCTAAAGTTCTAATTAAGCCCATAAAGGAAAACACTATCTGATTTCTCTGAATGTTAGGACTGTAAGAATTTCAGAGAGAAAAAATGTTTGGGTGTTTCCTTTTAATCTAATCAGATTACTTTGTTTAAAGAAACTGAAGGGGCAGATTTTCAATCAGGAAACCAGTAACCATCAGGGACTACAACCTCTGCTTCCAGTATCTTTAGCATTATGACTTTACCATTGCATGACGTAGCAGATACTGGTATGAGGAATTCAATCCCCACTGTACCCTCACTGAGAGAAATGATTTGCTGACTGGGGCAAGTCCAGTGTCAAATGGCCACCACACTGGCGGAACAAGACCCAGTGTGTCCCTTTCTCCCACTGCTTTCCCAGCCAGTGACTTTCATATTTTGATTTGTGCATAAATCAGTTAGGGAATTCTCTGGATTGGGGTAAAGCTTGGTGTTTCCCATTTCTAACAGGTTGTCAGATGATGCCTGAGCTCTGCTGTCACCTAAAACAGTGCAGATAGAGATCCACAAACTTCTATAAGGATGGGATGGTACATATTTCAGGCTTTGTCTTCATAATAACTACTCAACTGTGCTGTTGTGCCATAAAAATAACTTACAGGAACTATGTAAACAAGTGAGCATGTGAATGTTCCAATGAAATTTTATTCATGGATGCTGATGTCTGAATTTCACACGATTTTCATATGTTATATAACATTATTCTTGAGGGTTTTTTTTTTTTTTTACCATTTTGAGACGTAAAAACATTTTTAGATTGTAAGGTATATGAAAACAGCAATTCAGATGAAATATAGGGGATGCAGTTTGTTAACTGGAGCTAGATTTAGAAATAGATTCCAGTCTGTATGGTACGCAAACCAGAGAACTTTTAACTCTAACAAACTCAGATCCTCTCTGCTTTCTCTAATCTAGTTTCTCTTCTTCGGACAGAAACAAAATGACCTATATTTTCTGATCTCATTTGGGTTCCTCAAGGATATGGTTAGCTAACAGAACTGGAGGACTGGCAAGGGATTTAGAAGCCTACCCTTCTAACAAGAATACATCTATAGACTACATTGCTTTCTCCTTGTATCAAAACTACAACATGTTTAAAAGAAAAAAAATGCCTTGTACCGTATCTTTCTAGAAAAAGATGGAACGACCCACATTGATCCTCACAGCAGAGATAACTATATACAAACATTAGCAAATTTTAAAAAGTGAACTATTTAAGAGTATTAAGATGAGTCTACCTCCCTGAAGAGCCTCTGCTTCTTTGTCCCCACTAACTGATCCAGAAATCATGTTCACATGATGGGTCTGCTGAGTCAGGTATTCCTGAAAATCTTTCACGAAGTCCAGAGGTTCTGGTTTCTTTTCACCCATTTTTGCCTTTTTTAAAAAAAGTTTCAAATTTGTTATACCTAGGGAAAAAAATTTGAAATAACTTTTCATACCCAATACACAATAAAGCAACAGTGATAAAAACTGTTTTGTGCAAGATAATGTGCAAAGTAACAGAAAACATAGTGCCTGTACTTAAGTACCATACAATATTCTTAATGAGCTAAAGACATACAATAAGATGAAAAATATGCTTAATAATCAAACTGTGACTCACAGTCATAAAGGATGAAAAGAAGGTACAAAGAACAGAGAAACTATTTACAATGTCAAATGCTGGGAACTATCCAAATAAACTCACAACAGTAGATGAATTAGTTGTAGCACGTTCACACAATGGGCTGTATTACAGTGATGGCAAACCTTTAGAACTTTTAATACCAACAGCCTGCTGTGGCACACATGCAGTAGGTTCATTACCACTGGTCTCAAATGCCAAGGCTGGCTTTGAACTTGTGATCATTCTGCCTCAGTCTCCCAAGTAATTGTAATTACTTACAGGTATGTGCCATCACACTCTGGCTCTAAGAAATCTTTATAGTATTCTGTCTTTTACTACATATGTGCATTTCAAGTACTTTCTTCCACTCTGATTTCAATATAATGGTAACTTTTAACAAACATAAATTTTAATGTAGTCTAATTTATTAATTTTCCCCCTTTACATTTAGGGTTGTGTCACACTGAGGAAATCCTTGCCTATATTTTACTTGAAAATGTCCTATGGTTCCTAAAAGTTGCATTTTTTTTTTTTATCTTTCACATTTTGGTCCATAATTTAGTTCTGTGTATGGTGTGAGGGAATTGTCAAACCATATTTTTTTCTAAGAAGATATCCAATTGTCCTGGCAATGTGCAATTAACAAACCAGCTTTCTCCACTATAGATTCTCTACTGTATTCCACTGGCCTATCATGTTTTTGTTTTCATAGAATATGTAGACTATCCTCTGTCCTGTTTAGCCTGCATTTTAAGTGACAGAATTGTGGGGTTAAGACAAGAGGGGATTTCATGAGAGCATACTTCCCAATTTACAAAAACTTGACCAATCTTTTAAGAATTAAAATTCTTCACTTCAACTTAATTAGAAATCTTCTGAAAATAGACCAACCCTTGACTATGCCAATACCCTACATCATTATGCTTTTATAAGAACACCCAGGGACTGGGGATTTAGCTCAGCAGCATAAGTGCCTGCCTTGCAAGCAGGCAGTCGTGAGTTCGATCCCTGGTACCAATAAAAAAGGAAAAAGACCAAAAAAAGAAAAAAAAAAAAAAAAAAAAAAAAAGGACACCTATGATATCTGAGGAAACAATGAAAGATGATTCTTATTTTCCTTTATGTTTACTAGCTCCAAACTAACATTTTATTTTCACATTTCTTATCCTTTTTTCTTATATCTAATCTATTCTTTATTCACATTTAGCCAACTAAGAATCTGCAGGTGACCAAATTCTCATTTAATGCAACATTTGGGAATAATTCCTTTCTCTCTCCTCAGAAGCTTCCTAAATTTTTTTAAAAAAATTATTATTACTATCTTGTTTCACTGTTTTCTAGAAAGTCAAGGTTACTGAAAGTCTATCCTGTGGATGAACGGAATATTTTGGTATCTGGTCAAACTCACTATAGATTTAGTATCTGAATAGCAAGGAACTCAGCCTTAGTTTCCTATTTTAAAGACTGAGACAATAGTAATAGTAGTAACTACTATGTAAAGTAGTACCACCATTATGGAAATCAATATGGTGATCCTGCAAAAAATAACAAATAGAAATTCCATTTGACTCAGCTACTCATCTTCTAAGAATTTTCCCAAAAGAGTTAAAGACATCATATTATATTGATACTTGCATACCCATGTTTATACCAGCACAATTTATAAAACAGCTTATATTCCCATCAACCGATGAATGGATAAAGAAAATGTGGTATTTATACACAATGGAGTACTACTCTGCCATAAAGAACTTGAGGTATTTGTAAGCAAACAGATGTACCCTGAGACCATCATACTAAATGAAATAAATCAGACACGAGCTTAAATGCCAAACAATTTCACTTATATGAGAAATACAAAATACAAATAAAGAGCAAAATGAAAGATAGTAAGACACAGGAAGATCTTGTTCATATGGGAAGGGGAACAAGAGAAACAGGAGGAATGAAGAACATGGGAAAAAAATTGAAGGGAAAAAAAATGGAAATAGAGCTCTCACAAATGGGAAGGGGACCAAAAGTTGGAAGGAGCAGGAAGGGGTAGGAGATTAAAAAAAATATATATGTACATGTATCAGTTCCCCAGGATAAATGTAATTATGGCAAACATACTAACAAAAAATACTAACAACTTCAATGTTAAAATTTTAAGTTTTATACTTTACACAGTTTCACAATGGTATGGTATATGGTAAACTGTAAGACAATCCTAGCTTTATAATTGTTGCAACAAAAAATTACACCTTGGATTAAAAATTTCTCACCACCTTAAGTTTTTTTTAACCTTTTTCTATCAGTTCATCAGCTTGAATATACTAAACATCCATCTGCTCTTCAATAAAATAAGAACCTTCCCAGTCTCACTAATTCATATATCCCAATTTATAATTTCCTACCTCCATCTGCAATTTCTCAAATTCATCTTTTATTTTACTTTCAGATCACCTCTTTAAGTCACTTATTTTAGAGGGCAGGGATAGCTCAGTGGCGCAGCACCTGCCTGGCAAGTGTGAGGTCCTGATTCTTGTTACCAAGAAAATAAAATCACTTAGTTTAGTCTGGCTCAGCTTTCTCATGTTTATGGATTACTGCTGGCTTTTGAACATCTACCATGTTTACTTGAGCTGATTCTGCAATTATATTACTTTTGTTCTGCAACTATAGTTGATTCTGCTAATTATCTGTCTTTAATTTTTGATCTTTGGTTAGAAAACATGACCTACACAGCCCCAATGAAAAAGATGATCAAGCATAAAATCTGGGAAAACATTTTTAAAATTTTAAGAACAGTAAGGCCCTGTCAGTTGTTTGTGTTTTAATTATAAAGTTGTAATTAAGAATAAAATTCCAGTTCAGTATGATAGCACAGACCTGTAAATCTCAGCTCTGGAAGGCTGAGGCAAGAGGACTGCAAGTTTCAGTCCCTGGCAATGTAACAAAGCTTTTATCTCAAAATACAAACAAACATGGTTGGGAATAAAGCTCAGTGTGAAGGCCCCGAGTTCAATCCCCAGTACCACACACACACACACACACCCCAAAAACCCTAGTATTCACATCATAATTTATCATCACAGTTCCTATGAACATTGATGCATGTTCTCTGAAAATGAATGTACTTTGTTAGGCTTCGATAAGCAAAAGAAACCATGAAATTCTTGATTAGAAAGTATAACACCATTACAGTACAACATGTGACAAAGCAGTAAAAACACCTAAAACTGCCAGTAAGCAAGCAGAAGAAAATGGTATTTTTATACATGCATCTCAACTTTAGGAACATAAATGAGCCAAATTACCCAGAATGGCTGACATATTTTGACAATCTTGGCTATTATCACATTGTCACATTATAAATTTCATGGTATTCTCTGCCATAAATTGTATGCTGCTTTTCAATTATGCATGATTGACTTAAAATTTTTTAAAGAATGCAAATGAAATAAGATAATATTGTAAACATGAAAGCTCTTCATCAATTAAATTTTAAATATACAAATACGGTTAATAACCTTATATATCCTATATTACCTATGCCATACTCATGATAAAAGACCTGATAAGTGCCTGCAGGGATCTGTGCAGGGCAATGGATCCACACATATGAAAGGTACGTAAATCTTAGTGAAGAGTTTGGCTCAAACTCTGCTGTCTCCAGTGCAAGTCAATATGTTTAAGTATAATATATGGAAAAACAGTGTTTCTGAAACACAGAAGTTCTGTTAGAAAATGCAAACTTTTCTATCCAAATTCTCTTCCTATCCTTAATAACAGTCTCAGAACTGAAACTTTAAGAATTTCACAAATTAATATTGGGAGATGCTGCTAATGTACTAATAACTTACAGACCTTTGCAAACATGGTATAAATGCTGTATCTAAGGATTTAAGCAAGTACAGAAAGGAAAAATTTGAAAAAAATTACATCCAGACTGAATATAGACTCTTGTCACTATTCCCTAAACAACACAGTAAAACAACTATTTACACTGTTTAAGTACAAATAATCTAGAAATGATTTAAAGAATATAGGGAATCAGGCATGGTGGCACATGCTTTTAGTCTCAAGTACTACAGAGGCTGAGGATTGCTTGAGCTAAGGAATTTGAGACAGCCTGGGCAACATAGCAAGACTCTGTTTCAAAAAACAGACAAAAGGGCTGGGATTTAGCTCAGTGGCATAAGCACCTACCTGGCAAGCTCAAGATTATGAGTTCGATCCCTCGTACAAAAAAAAAAACAAAACCCAGACAATCTAGAAGGATATGTGTAGGTTATACACAAATGCTATTCCAGTTTACAAATCGGGCCTGAGCACCCTCAGATCTTGATATACAAAAGGGGTCCTGGAACTAATCCTCCATAGCTACTGAGGGACAACAATATATACTTCATGAAATTAGCAAACTATACTTTTTTTCAATGATATGATTTTAACTAAAAACTAGAGCTTCTTAGCCAAAAAATTACACAAAATTTCAATGTATAGTATTGTGGGGGATGAGGTGTCACTTTGTAGGCCCAACCCCCTCTAACCTGCAATTTACAATAGCCCCCCTGGTATGCGAGACCGAGGTAGGACAGGAATGCCTGTTCTCAGTAAGATCTCTCACCCTCTGGAAACCATACTGTGAGCTGGCTTTGTTTTGCAGAAGTCTTGAGGAAGTGGCTGGCCACCCTTTGTGACACTAACAGCAGACAAATTAACAACATTCTTGAGCTAATGAATTTCTTCCTGGGCTAGAGAAGTTATGAGAACTGGTTGTGATTATTTGCTTCACTTAGATAGTTTAGAATAAACATTGTAGTCTGTCACGTTGTAGCTTGCCACAAAGAATGCCTTTTCACTACTTAATTATCTGGGCTCTGTGAACTGATCCGGTTTACTATATATGAATCTTAAAATAAAGATTGTGCGTGCAGTGCAGTGTAACGCGGTGCAGGCAGTAAAGGTGCCGTGTCTCTCCTGTCTTCCTTTCCGAGCACTGTACCCCCCGTGTCCCGATCAGGCGTGTTTGCGTATTTACCTTTCCCGGAGTTCAGAGTGCTCTAGACACTCACGACATAGTATCATATCAGAAGAAGAAATATATTTAAATATTCTCCAATGGTAATTTAGGTAGTAGTATATTCCAAAGAAGAACTATTTTTCCTACTGATACTGCTATACAGATTGTAGACCCTAAAATTTACGTGTTGAAATCTTAACTCTGCCAAACAAGGCTGAGGCAAGAGTGCGGTGAGTTTGAGGCCACTGTGGACTCCATAGTGAGTTCAAAGCTAGTCTGAACTATGCAGAAAGACCTACATAGAAAGAGAAAGAAAAAGAAAAAAAATCCCTAACTCTTTTTATAATGACATTTGGACGTGGGCTACCAGGAGAGTTGTGTGAGCAGAACCTTCCCAATGGGACTGTACCGTTATGAGAAGATAACACAGCTTCCTCTGCGCTACCTACCATATAGGATATAATCAGGAAGTAGGCCCTCATCAGACATTGGACCTGCCCAGTGAGGTTAAATTTTTTAGCCCCTCCCCCAACTGTAAAAAGTAAATGTCTGTTTAAATCCTCCACTCTATGGCAAAATTTGTTACAATAGCCTGAGCTCTAATTATATGAACTGAAGAAAAGAATTAGTACCAAACCTTACCATTATCACTTATGATACAGAAAAATTCCCAATCCCTTCCTGTGATTACTCTTCCTAATTAAGCTAAATTAGGCTAGGGATATATAACTCTGAGATGGATCACCTGCCTAGCATGTGTATAGCTCTACATTTGATCTTCAGCACTTTAAAATTAAAGAAAATTATGCTGAGTCGACTACGAAATTTCAAGTATATGTATACCCAATCTATATAGAAATTGACTACAGTATATCTAAATTATTTTTATTCAAGGCTCAAAATAAATGCTTTTACAAGAAAAAAATTTTTTTCTGAGACAGAGTCCTCACTATGTAGCATAGGATGGCCTCGAACTCACTGTGATCCTCCTGACTCAGCCTGCCAAGTGCTGGGAATATAGGTGTGAACCACCATGCCTGGCTGCTTTTACAAAGCTGGGGCTCATAACAAACACTTTTACAAAATATTTTGCCCAAGCCAACAGAGAAGAGATATTTAAGAATTAAGTTTAGATATCCCAAAAGAACAGTAAAACCTCTTTACCGTCAAGTAAGTAAATTAAACTATTCTCCAACTTTCTTTAGTCACTTATATGAAGTCCTCTGATCATTCTTTAGTCTCATAAATAAATCAATACATGACAACATAGAATATATAAATACATATAGGTCTATATGTGCTCATATGCACACACACAGAACTTCTTACCAGAAGCTAGCTATTTAAAACAAAACATACAAAAACGAGAATTAGAAGGCAATCACAACTATTGTCATGAAACATAAGAAAGAACTAGAGAAGAGCCTTTTAACCTACCTCTCCAAAACTATGGAAGAATTTTAAGAGCAATGTTATTAGGGAACAGTAGGGCACATTTCTTTCATCTAGTATTTGAGACATATCTAAGGATTACTAATCATAAGAGAGAAAATTTACCAAGCAACTTATACAGTAATTTAATATGGTGGTTAGGCAGGCCGTGCACATAAAGTGATTATAGTTCGATACATTTCTTACTTTGATCGCTTAATAACTATACACACTGAAAGATTACTCTCCAAAAGAACACATACCAATAAGGAATACTGATAAATGACGCTTGGTTTAGAGTAACATGGACCTTCAAAAATAATTGGAACATATTTCCTAATTTTATAACTGTCAAAACTTTTTGAAGGCAAAAAGGGACATTGTGAGGAGGCTGAGAAATTAGAAAAGCATAACATAACATAAATAAAGCCACATTGGAAGAAACCTCAAAGTTATACAATCTAACCTTTTTTTCACCCCAAATCAGTTCCACTTTTTTCTTGCCACTCCAACATTGATGAAATGTAGAGTAAGAGAAATTTACTCTGGAGACACAGCAAGAGACTCCAAAAGGCCATGGAGGGAATTTCAACTAAAATTCAAAAGCCATATAGAAGTCTGCAAAGAAAAGCACAACACAAATCAAAACCTTATTAGCATTTATAGGTGTAATAAACTAATAAACCCAACTTGTGCTGTTCCTACCATTTCCATTAGCTGAAAAGAAACCAAGCCAACAAAGAACAAAGCAACAGCCTCATTTCAGCAAAACTCAACAGGATCACCAAAGAATAACATGCATTGTTTTTTCACTGGCGATTTCTCAAGATTTTTTTTTTTTTTTGGCACTTTAAGGTGTCTTTCTAAATTCAAGATATTGGTTTCATTTGACATAGTACGTTTTTCTAAAAGAGCCAGACTTACTACTGCTGAACAGCCTCAGTTGCACAAATCAAGGAATCTTCCCTGCATTTAGGAAACAGTTGTAAGGAAAGGGTTTGTTTGTTGCTGTTGTTTTTTTAAATCACACACCCAACAAGTGCATATTTGATCCCCACCTTTATTATTCTCTATCGCAGTACGGAACAGTTATAGTTTTTTGGAGACTGGGCTGTTGTTAGGGAAAAGAATACCAACCACCTTACTTCGACTCTACCAAGAACACTGTATTAAACCCTGTTTTGAAGACACAATGTAAAACAATTTAAATACTGTTATTCTACATGCTTAAGACACTTGTTTTAAATTGTTTTTATGTCTTCTAAACTTAATTTCCCGAAATCTCACAATCTAAAAGACTTTTGTATCTCCTTCCCCTTGTCACTTCTCTTTTTGGTTTTGATCTGCACATTAAGGGGGTCAACAAATGGACCACGTGGTTATTGGCAGCTATAATCAGTTAACTTCAGAGTAGCAGTTACCAAGCACTTACTGGGGGCTTGGTTATACTTTGAGACCTAAAGTTCGAATTAATTCGAATACTTCTTTACTGAACTGTCCTCCCGAAACCGCACGTATTTCCAAAGTTAGAGCGCACATGATGCAAAAGCAGATCTTGGCAAATCATGAAATAAAAAGTACGAGGCTTTAAAAGTCCTCTCAAACTAGAGGAACAGCGTTAGAAGAGCATCTTCACTTGGATTCGAAGTGACATCCTCACTAGGATTCCAAACACCTGGGAGACCCGCGCCCGAGCTGAGCTCCAACCCCTGGGACCCTAGGAAGACGCAAACCGCAGAGCACCCTGCAGCCACCTGTCAGAGCCCCAAGCAGGCTCGCACCCGACAGCCTCCGAGCTCCTGCCGGTCGGCGCCGACCCACTAGCGGTGCTCAGCCGGGCTCCCGCGGCCACACCACACCAACGCCCTCGGGACTCGGGTCCGGAAGGTCTCATATTATGACCCTGCCCACAGACGGGCCGCTCACAATCTTCAGCTAGGTCCGAGGCTCGGGCGGGGTCAGCCGGCCCCAGCAAAGCCAGTTCTCACCGTTCCCCGCACCTTCTATCCACCCAGCTTTACCGCGGAACCGCCGTCCGAGTCGGCAGTCTGCAATTTACCTCCTGACAACCGCACCGAATAACCCCCACCACCTTGTTCAACGCCCTTGCCGTCACCGCCGCTGCCGCCGTCTTCGTCACCGTTGCAGCCGCCACCGCCATGTTTGTTGTGTCTCTGGCTCTCTTCCCGCCCCCTGCCTTGCTCAAGTCTCGCGAGAGCTAGACGTAGAGTGCTACAGGCGGTAGAGGTACAAGTTTATCTTGGGGTTGTGTGGGCACGAGGGGGCGGAGTCTCGAGGGGTGTGTGAGGGGCGGGTGCGAGAGGGCGGGACTGGCTAAACCAGCCGCTAACTACTGTGTAGCGCTCGCAGGCCCAGAGCTTAGAGCCCTGGCTGGTAGCAAGAATGGAAAGACTGCTAGCTGTTCGTTTCCTGCGCGGCAGCGGTCTGGTGAGTGAGTTCTTGGCTAAGCGCCAACCCCAATTTTGTCAGTCGCGAACCCTTTCCGTAACGGGCCTGGCGCAAGCCCTAGGCCCAGCTGGAAGTCCCGATGTCCCTTCGCCCGAGGGCCGACCGCGACCCCTGCCTTTTTCTAGGCTGCGGCCGATCTGAGTCCTGCCTTTGTATAGGGAAGGTTGGGGAGCCACAGCTCGTGGGAATAGATAAGGCTCTGATCTAGCATAACAAGCATCCTTTGAGCTGTGTCGCCTGATATCCTTTGCAGGTTTTTGGATCTTGAGAACCCGCGAGTCTCGTAACCCTGCAGCATTTTGCACAGATGTAACCTCTCCAGTAGTGCTTTAACTCTCCTTTCCCCTATGATTACTTGGACACCCACCTCAAAAAAACAAAACAAAACAAACAAAAAAACCTCCAAAAGATTGTTCAAATACAAGCTCTGTTTCCTTGTGGGCAATGGCTCCCTGTCTTCCTTTCTCAGCTCGGCTGAAAAGATAGGAAGGGACTTAGGGGGTTGGTCCGATTTGCCAGACAGAGAGTTCCTCTGGCTCTGTCAAGACTGGGGTTCACTGGACCGGGTTGAGGGACCCCTAAAGAGGAGACAGAGACCTCAACTCCCCCCACACCTCTGCAGGTTCTTAATGTATCTTCGAAGAAAAGCATTTTGGGCCCTGTCAGTGAAAGGCACAGGCAGATTTCGCAGAATCACAGCACACAGAAAAGTGCAGGCTCTCCAGCAGTGAGTTAGCCAAGTGGTCTGAGTTTGGAAGAATTTATATGCTCATGGGGTATCCTTAAGAGGAATGGTCTGGAATGTTTATCTTTTGAAATAGTTATCATTTACCTTTTGTCTGCCTTCTTAAGGTCAGTATGCCTCTTAGAGGGTTAATGCAAAACTATCAACAAGGTTAAATATAAATTGTTTATATGTGTTTGAAGTTTAAAGATAAACTACTAATAAATAGTACTGTTTCTTTGAGAATGGAATTCTTTGAAGTAACTTTTGGAATTTATAGACTTACAGTATCAGAAGGAAAGTGCTGGCCAAATTTCTGAACTTACACTATCCTTGAGACTTATAGAAATTTGAGTGAGGAACCTGGAAGAAAAGCAGTCCTAGGGAATAAAGGGCATGGTGTAAACTTTGGTAACTCTGATTCTGTCTTGAAGCTGCAGTTTCCTTAAAGCTATAGTTTTCTCAAAACTACTACAGTGGGTTTTTGTTGTTTTGTTGTGTTTATTTTTTATTGGACTTTTTTGTCCAATAAAAGTTACTTTCCTAGCCCCTTTTTTCTTTTGAGACAGGGTCTAGCTAAGTTGCTGAAGCTGGACTGGAATTTGAGATTCTCCTGCCTTAGTCTCCTGAACCACTGGGATTATACAGACATGCACCACAACCCTCAGTTAAAACCAATTTTTAGAAACAACAGTTTTCCAGTCCTCTTTTTACTTGTCTATTTCTTCTGTCCTACCTGTAGGCCTGAGCATCTTTGGGGGAAGGTATACTCCAGCACAGGGAAGCCCATTCTGGCCTCCTAGTATATGTATTTAATTGTGCTCCCTGGACTCACACAAACTGTTGGGTCTTCAACTCTTGTATAAAGGTTATTACTGCCATATTAAATGTCTCTATCTAAGGAACTTTCCCTTTGTTGCAGGCTTTACAGGATCCTCACACATTTGGTACATTTGCCTTCCTTTGTGGGAATACTTAATAGGGAATTTTATCTCAGTGAACTTCCCTTTGCAGTTGCTTTAATGTGTGAAAAGTTCCTACTTTAACCTCCTCCTCAGACAAAGCTTTTTATTTCTTTGTCTGACATTAGAAGTAATTAATATTATTTGTTTTACGGGCTTGTGGTAAGAATGCTAAGTCTGTCAGTATGTTGTCATAAAGGAATAGAAATATGTTCTCATGATTATTGTTTAAGACTTTTTTTTTTGTTTTTTGTTTGTTTTTATTTTGGTTTTTTGGTACCAGGGATCAAACTCACAGCCCGTACTTGCCAGGCAGGCACTTGTTTGGCTGAGTTAAATCTTTGGCTAATACTTTTATAATTGTTGATTAATGATGTAGCAGTTTTTCTGGACTTCACACTCTTGTTTTAGAGCCAATATTTATTGTTTACACTGTTGGTTGGGTGTACTTAGTGTGCTTCCTGTTTCTGAGATTTCGTTGATTTTCAGAAACATCCTAAAATCTACTAGCTTAATCTTGCAGATTTGAAGCTTGCTGCAAAAGTATTAAGTGCTTTGCCAAAAACTGAAAGTCATACAACTGGAAATTCAGGCTCCAATCTGATTACAACTGTAATGGTCACAAACTATTGTGTACCTATTTTAAAGATATCAGAGAGCTACTTTTGTTTGGATTTGTTTATTGTGGGCTTCAGTTCTTTATAGTTTTAGAGCTCATTTGCATAAATTACCATATATAATTGATTAAATATTGACTATAACAATATAATTAAGAATGTGAGGTCCAGTATAGTGGTATAGGCCTGTAATACCAGTACTTGAGACTGAGATAAGAGGATCACGAGAGAGTTGAAGGCCAGCTTGGCCCACACAGTCAGATCTTGTCTCAAAAACAAAAAAGAATATGAATTCTGCAGCCAGGTCGCTTAGGATTGAATCTAAGTGCTGTTATTTCCTAGTGTTATAACCTTGGGTTTTATCTCTTTGGATCTCAGTTGTCTGATCTGCAAAATGTTAAGAATAGTAGTATCTATCCCATGGGATTATTGTGAAAAATAAATGAGTTCATATGTTCACATAAGGCACTTAGAATAGCACTCAGCACATAGCATTCAGAAAATGTTAGCTTTGCATTAGGTATTGTGTACTTTAGTAAAAATAACAATAACTAAAAACCCTATCTTCCAGGTTACCTTTCATTGAAGAGTTTGGAAGTATCACATATCATTTAGAACAGACTCTAAGTGGTCTGCAAGTGGCCCCGAGTTCGGAGGAGAGACCAATCATAAGACTATTGGCAGGCAGACAGGCTTTTGGAGGTTGTGCTGCTTCCAACTGCCTCCTTCTCTCAGCTCAGTTTCCTCCTAGCCTAGGATTCATTGACTGGGTGACTCTGGTCTGGAACTGGTCTCTTGACTTGTATTTAAGTATTGCTTCTGCTATATAACTGTCTTTCTTGAAAAGGAGGGAGAATCAAAGACATTCCTAATACATGGTAAGGTATTGGACCCAAATATTTACACAATTAAAAAATTTAAATTCTGTAATAATTATTTTAAGTTTTCTTTGGAAATAGAGAAAAGCGAACATCTGGTTTTATTTTTATACACCGGATTGAGAATTTATTTTATACATTTTATACACTGGATTGAGAATTTATTGATTTTGCAAATGTCTTACAGAAAGCAAACACTTTTATGTTGATTCCTGGGCACTGTGCCCTGTTTCGTTTCCTTAAACCTCTTTCAAGCAGTCACTGTTACTCTTCTAGAAGGTGAACACATCCTCAGAAATCCTGTAGGAAAAAATGAGCCAGAGGTTTGTGGAATACAGTTATATTTTTAGTAGTTTTGGGGAATACGAAAAACAGAAACCACTGTTTATGGAGAAAGCACACAGAGACTCTGAAGTAGAAGATTGGGTTGGATTTGGAGATTTGAAAACAGCAAAATGATCAGGAATAAGATTCTAGAAAAACTATTTTTTTCTTCACAATTCTGTGGCCAGAGGATTTATTCTTACTGGATGTATGTACTGTATGGTTGATACATTGTGTCAACTTCAGCAGTTCAAAAGTTTAACTAAGAAACTCAAGGAAGAACCAGGATTCTTACATTGTAAATACCCTGATCCTGTGCAAGAGAAGGCAAGGAGATTTGATGGATGCTACACAGGCCCTGGAGGGTTTCGGGGTGGTAGCAATATAAAGGAGGAAAAGAGGCTTGCTCTTTGCCTCTTTTATTCTGGCTGCTTGCTGTTGCCTTGAGGTGTTGCCCCAGGGCCATGCCACCCGCTGTGGAACCAACTGATTATGGACTGAAACCTCCACAAACAGTGACCTAAATAAACCTTTCTTTCTGCTTTTAGGTGTTGAGTATTTTGTCTTAGCAGTGAGAGATAAGTAACCAAGACACTGTAGATCTTAGCAAGCTCAACAGATAACCTTTTTTCTTAGTGAGTAAAGAACTTTCACCTTTTTGCTTATGGTTTCTCTTTGGCCACTATCCAAATTGCCAGTGTCATTGTTTCTTTTGCACTGTTTGGCAGTTATTATGTAAACTAAGAGTCATCCAAACTGAAGCACTGCCATAGAGTGACAGTCAACCTAATAACCTGATATCTACTTAATAGTGGATATCTACCTATGAATAGTAATCGACTGGCAGTTATGGCCATACAAAGGGATGACTCACAGTCCTGGTTGGACAGAGCAAGATAGTATGAGCTTTCATAATGACACTGTATTAGTTACTTTTTTCTTGTTGAGACAAATTACCTGACACCCAAAGTGAAGCAAGGGAAGGTTTGTTTGTTACAGTTTTGGGGGGTTCAGTCAATATTTAGCTGGCTCCAAGCAGCAATGTGGCATGGTGGAGCAGCCATTCATGGTCACCATAAACCGCAAGCCAGAAAAGACATGCCTTCTTTCCGTCCTTACACTATATGCTGGCTCCACCTCTGGGCAGGTGCAGTACTCACACTGCCATTCCCAGCACTAGACAACAAACCAATCACAAATGCTAGACCCAGCCCCATTGATCACATGAGGCTTGGGAGCGCCATCTGAACATAACCATAACAGACACCAAGAATGGCACACAGGGGGACTGGGGATTTAGCTCAGGGGCATAAGCACCTGCCTTGCAAGCAGGCAGTCGTGAGTTCAATCCCCAGTACCAATAAAAAGGAAAAAGATAAAAAAAAAAATGGCATACAATTTAAAACTTTTAACTTGTTTACTTCTGGAATTTTTTGTTTAAATGTTTAGTGATTGTTGTAGTCAGGATTTGCAAGGAGAATAAGACAATACAGGACACACAATTTATAATATTGTGTATAATGGTCATCCAGGGAATCAAAAGAAATGCAGGAAATCTGTCCACACACCAAAGATCTAGAGAATCCAGCGTAGGACCTGGATCCCGTGGCAGTATCCTGCATGAGTTTAGCTGAAGACCTAGAGCCCATGAGAGTGCCTCCTGCGTGTTCATCTAAACTCATGCAAATTTGTTTCTCGAATCTGCACTGTGAAGGCCCCAAGTCAGTGGTGGAAGCTAGAAGGTTTGTGCCAGTGGAATGAAAGATCTGTACCTGAGGCTGAGAGTTCTGCACTGGAGCCAGGAAGGAATGCTCAAAATAAGAACCAAGGCTCAGCCAGAAGTACCAGATCCATCCTCAGTGACAATGAGGTCCTGAGCTCCTCTGAAGATGAGAATAGCTGAGTCATCTGAGAAAGCCAGTATGACAAGTTTCTCCTGGAAACTGAACAGCACACATGTTTCACTCTGGAGCCAGGAAGTGATGCTCAAAGTAAGGACCAGAGCTCTCCCAAAGTGAACCACAGCCATTCTCAGTGACAGGTTCCCAAGCTTCTCCAGTGATAACAGCTAAGTTCATATCAGAGAAGGCAGGATGACAAAACACCAGCTTGTTTGACCATCAGTTATCAATCCACCACAATGCACTGCTGATCAACTTGATAACTATACACATTTTTTAAACCCTAGTTTCTAGTGGGAGATTTGTGAAGAGCTAACATGTCTTGGCCTGTTTATATTTATATTAATATATATATATATATATATATATATATATATATATATATATATATATCCTATTGTACTCGTTCCTGCACCAAAAGCAAAATATTCAAAGGGTGACCAAAATTCAAGGTTAAAAGTACAATACTTTAATAATTAAACTGATTACAAACATATATCTAAAGCCAACATTAAAATCATATTAAAAGAACTATTAAAATCACCTTTCTTCCTGTTAATAACATGGCATGGTGAGACTAAAAAGAATCTCCTGCAATTCAGATACACTCTTCCCTTCAGGTGAAACACTTCAGTTAATTTTTTAATTTTTACTGTGTTTCATCCTTGCAAGCCACAGTTCGACAGGAGCTTCAAATCATTCTACTGACTCTTCACTCTTAATTTCCAACAGATCTGGCCAGAAGCTCTCAGCAGCAACCATACTACCATCTGAATAGTAAACTGCACTAAAATTTTTCTGCCACCCAGACAATATCTCTAAACACAAGCAAAATGCAGACCAACTTGCAGCCAAAACACTATACAGTACCCAGGATCCAACAGTTGATGTAGCCCTTCTTAATACAAGCCTCCTGAGCTTCATCTTAATCCACAGCATTTCTATCAGTACTCTGATTTTCCATGCTCCAACCAGAGTCACTAATATAGTTTACAGCATATATAGGCTGTCTCTTTGGCCAGTCTCTCAAACCTTTTCCAAATTAATTTCCAAGGCTCTGGCCAGGCAACAACACAGTAAGGATCCCACTCTCTCAGTACCAGTTTTGGTGATTATAAGATGCAGATACAACTACAAAGACACTCAACTACCTTATCTTTGACAAGGGGCCAAACATGTTCACTGGAATAAAGACAGCTTCTTTAATACAGTGCTTGAAAAAGTGGCTTTCTACCTGCTGAAGACTAAAACTGAACCCATGTTTATCACTATGCACTAAAGTCAAAATGGATGGATCAAAAAATCTATAAAACAGAAACAATCTACTGGAAGAGAGAGTAAGTAGAAGTCTTGAAGGCATAGGTGTAGACAAAGAGTTCATGAATGAAATCCAAACTGCACGAGAAATACTTCAAAAAACCAAGAAATGGGATCTTATTAAGCTTTTGCACCTCAAAAGAAATCACCAACAAAGTGAAAAGACCATGAACAGATTTGAAAAAAATTTTAGGCAGTTGTCCCTCAGACAGAACACTTGCATTTAGAACATACAAAGAATTGAATAAACTCAACCCCCACCAAATTCAAAGACCCAATCCAAAAATGAGCATATGAGGTGAATAAAACTTCTCAGAGGAAGAAATATAAATGGAAAATATATGAAAAAAATGTTCGATATCATTGGTCATTTGAGAGATGCAAATTAAAACAACACTGAGATTCCACAGCTGTCTTTAAGAAATCAACCAATAACAAATGCTGGAGGGGTTGTAGGGAAACAGTGCTTCTCCACTGTTGATGGGAGTGCAGACTGATGCAACCACTGTGGAAATCAGTGTAGAGATTCCTCAAAAAGCTAGGATTAGAGGTCCTGTTTGACCCAACTGTTTTTCTTTTGGACATCTTTGAATTAAAAACATCATACAACAGCAATATATGTGCACCCATGCTTATAGCAGCATAATATGTAATAGCTAAATCTTGGACACAACCCAAATGCCCATCAACCAAGGAATGGATAAAAAAGATGTGGTATTTTTAATATAATAACCATTGTTCGTTTTCTGTTAGTTGGTTCTGAATACCCTGTAATACTTTCATTCTCTTGAATGGTTTTATACTGTTTTGTTATGTTTGATACTATAGTGTATGAAGGTATATTCAAATATTTCAAGGAAAGAGACACTATGGTAGCTACTGTTATGTCGGGTTGTCTTGTGATGAAACACTATGTTGCTTAAATTGTTCTGTTCTGACCTGTTTTGTTATGTCCTCTTTTATCTTAATCTTTTTAAAAGTAAAAAAAAAAAAAAAAAAAAGATGTGGTATTTTATACAGTGGAGTACTATTCAACCATAAAGAAGGACAAAATGCAGAAGGCAGTGAGCTGAATGCTGTATGGCACCTCCTTTACAATAGCCTGGGCCTCATCACCTTTAAATGGCCCTACTGCTATATACCATCACATTAGCCATGAGGCTTCAACATCTAAATTTTAGAGGGGACATATTACAACTGTAGCATGTATATCTTTATGGTACCATAGCTAATTGTCCAAAGGGAGCTCACTATATTTACACACTCATCTTACATGGTAAAATTTATTCTCCTTTTCCCCACATCTCCCTCACCTTTAAGGGTTTAGTAGGGAAAGGGAATGTGCAGAAGGAAAGTGAGAAAGATTATTAGAGCTGAAAAGAGAGGAAAGCAGGGCATAGCCAGATCATGATAAACAAAGACAAGAGCTTTGTCAGGAGGAAGACATGCTCCACCACCTACAGTCTGCTGAGGGCAAATAAGTGGAAACCTGGAAAGCATAGCTATGTTTGTAACCTGACTGATGAGAGATCATGCTTTTGGTAGGCAGTTTGGAGGGAGAGACATCTTGGGATAGGTTGAGGACTGAACAAGAATGATGGGGCAAAGACGGCAAGCAAGGCCACATTTTGTCAATATTTGGCTGTGTAAAGGAGGAGGAAGCACCATAGCTACTGGTAGAAGCAAGATCAACATGGTTAACAGAGTAGAAATTAAGGCAGATTTTTTTGATGATAAAAAGTTTGAGGGAGAGGTAAGGGAGAAATGAGAAGACAAAGTGACACCTTAGAATCCTGGGAGGGCAAGAGGAATGGAACCCAGAGAAGAGATGGAGGAATGACCTTGGTGGGGGCAGGGGATGGTTTCCATTGTGAGAAGAAAAATGTGGGTACAGATGCACAATTTATGAATTTGGTGGTGAGCATTGAGTTAATTCCCATTGCTGCCATTTGTCTTGTAACAGAAGGAGAAGTCATAAGCTGACAGTGAAGGGTGGACCATTTGAGAGAGTACAGAGGTTAAGGTGATCATTCCAGAGCACCAGGAAGGGACTAAAGATAGAAACTCAGATACAGACAGTCTTGAGCACCACATTGATATTGGTGCCGTGAATTTATGGTTGTATGAGGTTCTTTCTGTTTGAAGTGAACGGTGGTGACTGAACAGTGGTTATGTACAGTGCTGATGCTTAACACATAAGTGCTAACACTTACATAAGTGGTTATATAAGGAAAGCTGCATGATAATACATGGAACTCTGTTATGTTTGTAATGTTGATAAGACTAACATCTAACATAAAAAGTTTAAAAAGGAAGAAAAAATATGAGTAAGAATGTTTAGAGTGTATTAAAATAGATGTTTTCAGAGGTCAACCATGGAACATAAGTGGCATAGTAAGGGAAATGGAAGAGGAAAGTCTGTTGAAGAAAAACGAAGTAGATGTAGGAAGGGCTGGAAAAGCTACCGACATTCTGGAACAAGTTTAGTGGTGTAGTTTAGTGGGCATGCTGGGGGACAGGAAGTTATGATCTGAAATAGACACCTCATGAGATAGTAGTACTAAGAGACTACTTGGAATAGGTGATCAGTAACAAAGGGTCGCAGCTGAGACAGTCACTGATAGGTGAAGAGTTCATAGTCAAAGTATCATATGACATAGGTTCCTGGACTCTGGATTCTGCTAAAATTGTGGTAGGTGTTGGGTAATGTGGGTACTTTTAAACTCAGTAAACAATGGAAATTGTCCAGCAGAGCAGAAGTACCAGGGTGAAGCCTGGGAAAGGCACTATTGGTAGCTATGCTGAGGGACAGGAAGCTATGATCTAAAATAGAGACCTCAGGAGACAGTAGTACTAAGAGACAGTTTGGACTAGATGATCAGTAACAATGGGTGGTAATGAAGCTAGTCAAGGGCAATTGTCTCCATTCTTACTCCTTCACATCTCTTCCTTCCATAAGTAGATGGAGTATAATGGACTTGAAGCTTCACTGAGGAGTAAAGAGTTAAGGAACCCTACCTTCTCACCCCTAGAATGGTAGACTGTGAGAGAAGAAAGTTTCCACTTTAAAGGGCTTCACAGGGAAGGAAGGAAGCTAAGCCCCTGCCTGTGAGCCAGCCAGAGTGTTGATCAGGGAGAATAAGGAAGGAAGCTAAGTGCCTTCCTTGTGAACTGACCAGCTCGCAGGCTAAGGAGAGGAGGACAGCACCTCCACCCCCCACCTCCCACCCAGTGACCAACCAGCTGATTTGGAGGAACTGTATTGTTTGATTGACTTTGCATGCAATATAGTAATTATTGTAGATTGACAGCATGCAATATAGTAATTATTGTAGATTTCCTACCATCTTATCACCATTTCAATTTGTTTTATTGCTGTTTTATTCCTTTTACAATTAAATTTAAAAATCAATAAAATCTTCATGAGAAGTATATACTACAGAAATGCAAACTTGGACTTAATGTGGGAAAGGGAAAAGAATGTACTCAGAAGTTCAAGGGGAAGCAGCTTTTTTCATGCTCTGATGACCAACTTCTAAATTAACAATTGTCATATGGTAGGCACAAATGCACATCTAGATCTATCTCACAGAGTAGATACGTAAAGTAGAGTCTTTTTCCCAGGTGATGTTGGAAAGCCAAAACCAAAGGCCAGTACCAGCAGCACAAGTGTACTCCAAATAATAGAGAAGCAGAAGCCTTGCTTGGAAACCAACTTCTGAACTCATACAAGGACAGAGAGCTTGACTATATCAGGAAAAGAAATGAGGGAAGGGGACAAGTCAACAAGGCAGAGGAGTACTCATGTCTTTTCCTGGACTTGGCAGAGATTAATATCAATGTTAGTGTCACTTTTTCTTCCTGGTATCTCTGGTTATGGCAGTTGGAGGATGTGTTGTTTACCATGAAAATTAGATTATGTTGAAATTAGAGGTCATCAGGCTCTTACAGTCAGGGTTAAGGTCAGGGATTTATCTTAGATCTAACTACTTTTGCTGGCCTACCTGAACAGGAAAAGCACCCTGTTCTTAAAGGTAAAGATAAAGTAAATTAGGGCAGGGTACAGCTTCACTTAGGTCACATAGGCCAAAAAACTGGATAACAGAAGGGGAGGAACGTGGCACAATGGGGAGAGAACTACTGACTAGAAATTGAGGGTGAATACTATTGTGTTCTCTTGATCAGCTCCCTGTGAAATTTTATCTGGGCTGTTCTTTGCAAGTCACCACAGCTTCTTGGATATGTCTTGTTTGTCTTCCATGTCTTGAAAGCATCTAGACTTTGATGCTTTGAAACAGCAATAGTTCATTGTGTTAGAGCATAAGGAAGGGGTGATGACTGGCATGTTATCTGACGTGATTACCCAGAGATGTATCAGAACGATCCATAGTCCAGGTTTACATTTTTGGGCCACAATGAAACGTATTAGCAATCTAGTAAACTTTATAGACCTTTTCTGGTTTTTAAAGGTTTTTAAAATACACAAAAGATGTAGGATTATAAAGGAAATAAATTATAATAAAACAATTGTAAAAATAGTTTTGAATTTGATGTAATATGTGCTTCTTAAATAGGGTCAGACAGGAGTTCTGATAGCTGCTTTGAAATGGTGTTGAGTACAGTAACATCAAGATGTTGGCTCTAATTCTAATATAAAAATAATTTCTTTTGGTGGCAGAGTCACAGATACTGTTAATACTACTAAAATTTTTTGTCCACATGTATTATTGAAAGAAATTCTGCATTTCAGCTAGAAGTTAGTGACATAAAGATGTAATTCCACATGCTTCCAAGTTCATGGACTTTATTGTTCTGTTCACAGGGGTCTAACAGGCTCCAGGTTTGGTCTTCAGCTCTTCTCTGGTTAGTTGAGCAGAAAACAGACCAGACTGAGATTCCAAAAAGTATCTGGCAAAGAATAAATAACCATTATTCCATTCAAGTAGCAATTGCTGTTCTGTACAAAAAAATGTGATGATGTGGTACAGTGGCTTATAACTGTGGAAAATCATTTTGATGGAGTGGACACCAAAGCTGAAATGACTGTAGTTAACATGGAATGGGAAGGGACATTAGAAAATCATTGTCAGCAGTGGGCGGGAACACCTAGCCAGCACAATTCAAACAAACCGTAACCGACAAAGAAAGAAATTGGGCCTCCTATATTTGCATGTATAAAAGGAACAAAAAATATGGGAAGAGGGAGCAACAAGAAAGGGTCCTCGGCCCTCAATCCTGAGAAACATGCAATATCAGACACGGCACCAATAGACATAAAGCGCTATCTCCAGAGCCTCATAAATGAGTTCAGGAATGAAGTTATTAATGACCTGAAGCAAGATAGAATAGTTAGAGAAGCACCGCCCAAGAAAAAATAGATGGTAGAATGAAAGAACAGAAAAAAAGGAGAGAATTGTTTGACGGAGAAAATAGAGAAAACATAGAATATGTGAAGCAAGTTCAAAGAGATTACCAGGAAACTAAAAACTCTATCAAAAACTGGCATAACAGCTTGAAAGAAACTAAGGATAGATTATCTGAACTGGAGGGAAGATTTGTAATATGGGAGTATGAAATGAAAAACTTCTTAAAAATAACAAAAAAACAAACAGCAACAATACAAAGGCTAGAAGATGATAAGAGGATCTATAACTTAAGAATTAAGAACATAAAAGAAGAAGTAGGGACACAAACAAATGAACTACAAAAGCTATTCACAGAAATAATCCAAGAGAATTTTCCTAATTTAGCAAAAAGTAAAGATACTCAGATGTATGAGGCATACAGGATCCCAGCCACCTACAAGCCAAACAGAGCTACACCCAGGCATATAATAATCAAAATTCCAGAAATCCAATATAAGAACAGAATATTAAAAGCCATCAGAGACAAGAAACAGATCACTTACAAGGGAACACCCATCAGAATTACAGCAGACTTCTCGGCACAAACCATCAAATCACGAAGAGCGTGGGGGGAAATAATTCAAGCTTTGAAAGATAATAACCTCCAGCCAAGATTGATATATCCTGCACAACTGTCCCTAGAAATTGATGGAAAAACAAGGTGCTTCCAGGATAAAGAGGAACTAAGGGAATTTGCAACCACCAATTCAACTTTACAGAGAATATTGCAGGATATTCTAAAAAAGGAAAATACCAAGATTCCAGAAATAGTGGCAGAGAGGCCACAATGAATGAAGCAGAAAGCGAAATGAAGACAAACTGACAACAAACGACAGAAAAAGAGCTCAACAGAAATGAGGCAGAGAAGGTTGGATGGTAGGAACAGCTATTTTGGAGAAAACAAGACATCATAATAGCTAGTGCTGATTTAGTATCATCTTGTTTTGAAGTCTCATCAAACTTGTCTTCCTCTGTCTCCATCGGTCTTAAAAGGTTGTATCTTATTGGATTTTATTATATATGATAATAGAAGTAAAAACTTTTATAGACAAGGAGATTATAGAGAAACCATTGTTCATTTTCTGTTAATTGGTTCTAAATACCCTGTAATAATGTCATTCTCTTGAATGGTTTTATAGTGTCTTGATATGTTTGATGCTATAGTATATGAAGTTATACTCAAAGATTTCAAGGAAAGAGACACTATAGTAATTATTTTTATGTCAGTTTATCTTGTGGTGAAACACTATTTTGCTTAAATGGTTACGTTTTGACCTGCGCTGTTCTGTTGTTATGCCCTCTTTTATCTCAATCCCCCCTGCTTTTTTTAATTACTTTTTTCTTTTTATCTTTTTAATTAAGGGAAAAATAAATAAAAAATAGCAGGATACATTATAGTAACCTACTTTGATTTCCTACTAACTTGATTTGAAATCCTGTATTGCCCTCACCATCTTGTTTTGATTGATTTTCCCCTATTCTGCTTTGCTTGATAGTACCAAGTTCGAAAGTATAGGCAAAACTGTGAAGACAATAAGATTCACTATGACGCCCATTCCGGTTGACTATTATCTTCTTTTAAAGTCCTGTAATGTCTCCAATGCTTTGGTTTTATTCTTTACTGTTTGGTTCAATTATATTATAACTGGCAATTCTTCTTAAATTAGCAAGAGGCAATATGGTAACCATTGTTGATCACCTTGTATTTTGTTTTTACATTATCTATTATGTCCATCCTTTTGATTTGACTGACTCTGTTCTGATATGTCGCATTTGGTTTTACTCTCTTCAAAAAAAGTAATAAGAACTGTGGGAGTAATAAAACCCAAAATGTATAATTGTCATTGTACAAAAGAAAAGAAAAGAAAGTGCTCTAAAGGTTATAACTGCAGATATGTTTAAGAAATAGATAACCATATCTAATAAAATAGATAACCATATTACTGAGTTGTTTGGATCATTGAACAAAACTGTTTGCACTCTCACTGTTTGAAAGTCCACTTTATATGCTTCAATTTTGTAACTTGAACAACTATTTCTAAGATGAGAATATGTAATCTGTTAACTAGTGATTTCTTACTGTTTATTTTACTTGTACCCTTTTTCTGTTTTTTTCTTTTTCTCCTTAAATAAAAAAAAAAAAAAAAGAAAAGAAAATCATTGTCAACAGCTCAAGGCAACAAAAGGACTGCTGTCCTTTATTATGGATTATCATATTACAAGGGAGAGGTAGTATCACTTAATAATATACGTAACAATGGATTTCATTCACTTAGCATATGCTGTTTTATGATGAACATCTTCAGTAATCTCTCCCTATGACTGTATACCATTTAATACTTTTTAAAAGTAAATTTGCCTCTGTTATCTTATTGGGGAATCTAAAGTAACTGTTATGTGTGGACTAGTGATATACTTTTGTCAGTACTAGTATTTAGACTAAGGGGCCCTTGCCAGATTTGGTGGCACACATCTGTACTCCAAGCAATTCTGGAAGCTAAGTAAGGGAACTGCAAGATCATGATCAGCCTGGACAATTTATCAGGATCCTGTCTTAAAAAGTAAAAAGGACTGGGATATAGCTCAGCATGAATTCCATGGATTTAACCCTCAGTACCACCAGAGACCAGACACAGACAATGAGGGGTGAGGAGGGAAGAGGGAGAGGGGTGCTGGGAGTGTCAGCAGGAAAATTTGTTACTAATACCTACTGGCTTCTTAAATTTCTCTCTTTGTCTCTCTCCCCCACCCCATCTTTCTTGAGACAGGGTCTTGCTATGTAGTTCAGATTGTCCTTGAACTCACTGTGTCTCCCAGGCTGGCCTCAAACTCTTAACAATTCTCTGGCTTCAGCCTCCTGGGTGCTGGATTACAGGTGTGCACCACCACAGCCAGCTCAAGTTTACTTCTTTTAAAGAGCAGTCTTACTAGAGATCAGTTTAGTTACAATGGTAATACGTTTAATAAGAGACAAAATAATTCTTCAGTGGATTTAGTGAAGTAAGTAATCTCCCCTAGAAATAAGAAATATCAAAATCTTGACTTGCATTGCAGTTTTTGAAACAGATAGGCATTTTGTGGAGATTAGTTGACTCATTTTTCATTCACTCCAATATCTGCTTGTACTGAGGGTCAGTGTCCTTGAAGGCTCCACCAGCAGCGCTGAACATACCCCCTCCCACACTTACTTCTGCTTACTTCCATTCCTTCTCTCTCTTCTTTCTTCATACCAGCTGCTACCAGTTTGCTTCCTGCCTCTTCACACTGTCCTGTTTTAGTCCCTTTACATTGCTCCTTTACCTGTTTTTTATATCTTCCTGTCTCCTATACTTCATGCCTCCCCCTTCCTTGTTTTGAGTTCTAAATTTTCCTGTCCCAACTTTGTTGTTTGTTTGAGACAGTTTCATTATGTACTCTAGGGCAGCCTGAACTGCCTTGAACTCATAATCCTCTGACCTCACCTCTCATGTGCTGGGGTTACAAGAATGTGTCATTGTACCTGACTCTATCTATGTCTTTTAATGAGAAAGAGTTGTGAAATCTTGTCCTAAGTTGTCTGCCTCCAGTTTTGAAAACAGTAACAAAAATATTTAACAACAAAAATGGCAACATGGGGTGATCAAAACCGAGAATGAATACTTACATTTTAAAAATTTATTACAGGAAAAGACACATTAATCCCCTTCAAAATATTCCCCTTTGCTTCAAACACACTTTCTAAAACAGTTTTGTCAGTCCTCTTTCATGTATGTCTTTATAAGGTTTGATCAAAAACACAGAGAATGTTGCTGTCCAAGGGAAAGACAGGCTTATAAAAGTATTACAGAGTGTGTGACTCACCACATCTGGCATTGTGAGACTTCTGGCTGTTCCCCAAAGTCAAAATACCATGAAAATCAATTTAGGACATGAAGGCACCCAGTAGTACAACTAACAGCACAAAACTTCCTAGAATTGCTTCAGAAAATGGCAAGAACAATGGAATAACTGGGTTCTAAATGGGAGGGAGTATTTGAGGGAGTTAAAAACAATGTGTCTTTCAATTTTAAACATTCACCATATTTTTGGATCATACCACACAGTTATAGTAAAATGTTATTTTAATGTTTGTAACATTTGCCAAGCTCTTACTGTACATTATATCTTATGTTAAACCCTTTATATGGATGGCTTTATTGATCCTCACAAAACTCCACAGGATTGCATTTTATAGGTAAGGAACTGAAATTCTGAGATGTTTTAACTAAGAGATTAACAATAACGTGGTCTTCTCTAAAACCAAAAAAGAAGGAAGGAGGGAAAGAGGAAGGAGGGAGAGAAGGAGGCAAGAGGAAAGGAAGGGAGAAATCACTTGCCCAAGCTCATATGAGCTATTAAATTTGACACTAGTTGATTTTAGCTTTTTTGTTTGTTTGTTTTTGAAACAGCGTCTCACTATGTTTCTAAGACTCACTTGAACTCACTGTGTAGCCTAGGCTGGCCTTGAACTTCCAGTGATCCTCCTGATTCAGCTTCCCTAGTGTAGGATTACAGGTGTGCACTATAGTCTTAACATCTATAGAGCCTGTATATTTAACACTTGTGCTGCACTGCATCTTACTAGGAGATCCTTAAAAGTAAAACTATCTATGAAAAAGCACAAAAGCACACCTGCCAGGGCCACTAAACAGGATGATATCTCAGCTCCCCATACATTCCCTCCTGACAGAATGCTCTTGAGAGTGGCCAATTGTGGCAAATGGTGGGGGGGGTGTTCTAGTTTCCCTATCCAAGAAGTAAGTGAAATGAGAGACTTATTTTGAGAATGAAATCCCTGTAAAAAGTTCTGTTTCCTTCATTGGTAAGCTAATTGAGGAATTTGGTTTTTTTAAGAACAGCTCATGGCTGGATAAAGATGATATATAGTAAACTAATTCATGTTTGTGTTCAAAAGACAATGAATTTAAAAGCGTACTAAAATAAGCTCCCTTATTCTGGTGATATGAAATACAAGAATGGGTTATGAAGTCATTCCCAAAGAAACTGATGTTCAAATACCATTTTTACTTTTGTATACTTTGTGTTCTGTCTTCAACTGGGGCTGTTTCTAAAGCTAAGAAGACATTTTCCGACTTGCCTGAGGTCTTGGAAAGTTCCTCCTCATGTCCTGAAATCTTCCCAGGCTCTGCTGCCCTCTGCTCCACTTCAGACATTCACAGAAGATGAAGTGATGATGAAGAGCATGGGTGAGTGAATTGCTCACCTTCTGCCTGTTAGTGTTTGGCTCATGACGTAGACCTGTGGTATGAATTTATGTATATGACAGATTAGAAGATACAGTCATCTGAAGGTTTTTTTGAAATAAAATTTATTTGAAAAAGTAAGACATATCTAAATTCAAAAGACAACAACAGCAAAATAAAAAGCTAGCTAAAAGTGTAATTTCTCTTTCTCTCTCTCTTTGAGATTGGGTCTCACTGTATAGTTCAGGCTGGCCTTGAATTTACTATGTAGCCAAGGCTTGCCTCAAACCCAAAATGATCCTCCTGTATCAGCCTCCCGAGTGCTAGGATTATAGGTCTGTGCCACCACACCTAGCCAAATCTCTCTCACTTCTGTCCCTAGGTTCCCCAGTTCTTACCAGAAGCTACTTTGGTACCAGTTTTTTTTCATAGCCTTGAGGACAGGGTATATGCTTCTGTATAAAGTCCAGAGGGGCTGCTGAACATCCTCCAATATCCAGGGTGACTAAGACTTTATTGCCCCAGATGTCAAAGTGGGCATGATGTAAAGATGGAGAAACCTTGTTCTGTGTGATAGTATAGCTGTTAATAGGCCTATGTTAGATGGTGTCTGCTGGCATAGAAAGATAATCAAGAAATGAGATGTGGTAGCACACACCTTAATCCCAGCATTTGGGAAGATAAGGCAGGAGAATTGCAAATTCAAGCCCTGGAAGAACCTGTCTGAAAGAAAGAGTGTAGACTGGTGCATCCAGTGGAAACCAGTGTGGAGTTTCCTCAAGAAACTAGGACTAAAGTTTGACCCAGCTCTCCTTCTTGCTATCTTCCGAAAAGAATGAAAAGCATCATACTACAGTGATATGTGCACCCATGTTTGTAGTGGCACAGTTTGTAATAACTAAATCTTGGAAACAGCCCAAATGTCCATCACCAATGAATTGATAAAGGTGTTGGTTTTTATACAGTGGAATACTACTCAACCATACAGAAAGATAGGCTTGAGATGTTTCTAGATATATGGATGTACCTTGAGACCATAGTCTTAAATAAATTGGATACACACATGTGTAAATACTGCATTGTTTCTCTGGTGTGAGAAACCAAAAATGCAAATAAGGACCAAAATGTATAGTGAATATTACAAAATAAGAAAAAAGCATTCAAATGGGAAGGGAACTAAGGCATGGGGAGGAGAAAGAAAGAAAGGGAAAAGAAAAAAAATGACAAAAGAAGAAAAAAATAGAAACAAAGTTTTTGTAAATAAGGAGGGGAGGAGAGGTTAAAGGTCAGGTAGGGGAATGGGAAAAAAAGAAACAAGTTTGTCATGTACAGGTACATATTCTCTATGATGAATATCATGATAATGCATACATAAAGTATACCAGTAAATTTAGTTAATTTAAGAAAAGGGATCATGCTGGGCATGGTGGTGCACACCTATAATTGAAGCACTGAAAAGTCTGAGATAGGAGGACTGCCGTGAGTTTGAGGCCAGCCTGGCAAGCTGTGCGGCGAAACCTTGTCTCAAAAAACAACAGAAAAGAGATTATCAGGGTATGTATAAGTAAGTAGAATGTTGAATATCTATCTTTTGACTCCTTTGTACAATCTAGATAAATTGCTAGGTAAATAATTGTATGTGCCTGTATAGACAGATGGTTTTGAAACAAAAGTTTTCAAAAAGAATACATAATAAATTAGTTATCTTTGGAGAGAGGGACTAGAAAACAAAGACGGGGATTGGGCTCTCACTTTTCATTTTGTGCTTTCTGTATTTATATTTTTACTCCATGTAAATGTATTATTTTTTAATATCTGGAATTATGAAAAGGAGATGGGGCTTTATACTCTATTAAAATTTCATAAATTCAGTTTTAAAAAGAATAAATGCATCTGTGTGTGTCTTACTGGTTAAAAGTAAATTTGTTAGCAAACTATTAATAAACTGTTATAATCTTTATTAAAATGACCGGTACTTGAACACAGGTTTACTGGTGATTCCTTTTCCTGCAGTTAAAAAATTCGCACAAGAACAAATTGCTCCTTTGGTTTCAACCATGGATGAAAATGCAAAAATGGAGAAATCAGTAATACAAGGATTATTTCAGCAAGGGGTAAATATTTCATATTTATTTCAATTTCAGGCTTTAATAAAAATATTCCAGTATTAAAACTGTATGTGTACATTTTTTAGCTTTTTGAGACAGGGACTCTGTAGTTCAGGCTGGCCCTGAGCGCACATTATAGCCCAGGTTAGTGTCAAACTTGCAACGATTCTCCTGCCTCAGCCTCCTGCGTGCTGGAATTACAGGCATGCACCACCATACCTGGCTATATGCTTACTTTTAAGTTCTAATGAACATAATGAACTGCATATTCTAATAAAAAAAGTGTGTTCTCTTTTTCATTGAGGTCCTATAATATTTACATCAGTATTTATATACTTAAATTTTTAATACTAGTTGAATGAAAGGTTTTACATTGGAAATATTGTGCTTTTTAAGGAAAAAGTGGGGGAGTAATTTCTGTGGACCAGTGATTCTCAGTCGAGTGATTCTCAGCCAAGAGCAGTTTTACTCTCCACGGTAGTGTTACTGGTGTCTTATGGGGCAGTGGCTAGGGAAAATGCTTTAAAAATCACTTCATTCACTCCTAAGTTCTCCTCTATGGATAGGAAATTTATTTCATTTTTCACTTTCAGTATTAAAAGTGTTCCAGAACTAGTCATTGGTATTTAGAGCCATTGATTATCCTAAATCTATTCTGTTTTTCTGTTTGAAATATAACCTTTACAACTTAGCCAAAAATTTTTTGTCTGTTTTAAAATGGCCAAGTTTTGGTAACTTTTCCAGCCTTCTCTTGGCAATGAAACTCTTGAGAAAATGGACTCATGTAGAGCCCATTGGGTCAAATGGAAGTTGTCTTAGTTACTTTTCTCTCATGGCTGAGACAAAATACCTGACATCCAAAATTAGGAAAGGAAAGGTTTATTTGTCTTATAATTTTTGGAGGTTTCAGTCCATACTCAGCTGGCTCCAAGGCAGGGTGGCATGGATGAGGGGCAACTGTTCACGGTGGCTGCAAACAGCAAGAGCAAAAAGGGGAAAAGGAGAAAAGCATGCCTCCATTCCTCTCTTATAGTGTATGCTCGCACCCCACTTCTGGGTGGGTACAGCACTCACACCACCAATCCCAGCGCTAGACAGCAAACCAATCACAAATGCTGGATCCAGTTACTTCCATGACTGTATGGGGCTTGAGAGGCCATCCAGACACAACACACCATAATAGAAGTCCAGTGTGTAATACTCTGTGAGTGCATTTCTTAGCTGAGTTTCACTGCAGTCACCAGCAGACCCTGCAGGCCTCTGAGAATCCTAGTCTCATAGTTTGGAAATTGTTCACTTGAGGTGATAATCTTGTGGGTCTGGACTGCAACTGTCTGCCTCCCATCTCTGTAAACTGTTTTTGTTAGCCTAGCTCCATCTACCTGCTAATTTCTATTGTCTTGCTTCTTTGGTCACCTGCAACATGATTTCTAAGTCAGTAGAAAAATTAATGACTTTTATAGTGAAACACACTGTCAGATGATTGCCCACAATATTATAATCAGATTGCTGTCATGCCCTCCAGTCTTAAGGCATACCCACATTGTTCAAATTTTTTTCAGAGAGCAGTATTTATGGTTATGTATATCAAACCTTTAGTTACTATTTTTAAAAGTCTACATCAAAATAGTTTTTGTCAGTAAGAGTCTTAGCTTTTAGTCCTCACCCTTTGTAGTTTTACCTTCATAGCAGCTGAGTGTGTCTTCCTTCAGCTTGCAATGTAACAGCCACAGGCCCGACTGCAGCCTAGTGTAATTCCAGGAGAGTGTAGCAGGGATGGCAAAACTTTTAGAGCTTTCAAAGATCCATCAGTGCTCTGCAGCATGGGTCTTGAATCACATGTACACGTGTTCCCTTTTTGAAATGAGGATACTTAAAAATGGAATAGTACTGAAGGAATGTCATCCCCCAGATCTCACAGTAGAAACCGAACAGTCAAGAGTTGCTCAGATTGTGGACAGTATTGGCCAACATTTGTCACTTTTAACAAGCACCTGTGTCTTGTCAAGTGTAGCTTTAGCAAACACCACCAAATGTTGTCCGCTAACCATCCAAAACTTGCTGAAGTGCCCCAAACTGAATGATCCTGCAGTCATTTATCTCAGGTAAAAATATCAAGGTAAAGGAGCCTTCCTAGAAGAGATTATGCCCAGTGAAACTGTAGACATTCCCCCTGAGGGCTGGTTACTTCCTTGCTATTACATTCAAATCAGTACAGTGGGGACTTTGGTGAAAGACCAAAGAACTCTTGTGGTCTTTAGCAAAAAGGCCGTAAGAATATCTTTATATAAGATATTGTCTCATTTCATTCAGCTACTCTTTAAAACATTTGACCTCTTAATTTTGAGGTCCAAAAAGGAGGCAAGCAGTTTTGAGAGTCTTACTAATTCCTGGCTGGCCTTGAACTCACCATATAGCTCAGGCTGGTCTCAAACTTCTGTCAGTTCTCTGGCCTCAGCCTCTCAAGTGCTAAGATAGCAGACATGCACCTCCATGTCCAGCTGTGGCATGTAAATTGTCCTTTTCAAATAGTTTCCATTATAAATAACTTGTAACTTGTTATTTTTACCAAAACAGGCGTGCAAAATTAAAACAAAATATTTGTGCAGTATTTTAGTTAAGAACATACCTGGTTGTGATTTACTTTTGAGATTATTCTTATAAGAAATTCCCCAGTATGAAAACAGCTTCCTTAATCTGCTTTTTGTTTTTCCTGTAGTTGATGGGTATTGAAGTTGATGCCAAGTATGGAGGAACAGGAGCTTCATTTTTTTCTTCCATCCTAGTGACTGAAGAATTAGCCAAAGTTGATGCATCTGTGGCTCTTATGTGTGACCTTCAGAACACAGTGTTTAACAAGCTCATTATGAAACATGGGACAGAAGAACAAAAGGCCACCTATTTGCCTAAGCTGACTACAGAAGATGTGAGTCGAAACAGATTTGGTCTTTTCTACATTTATAATATTTTCAGGAAAAAAAGTAGCTGCAATGTTGACTTTTATTATTCAAGACTATAGTGTCATGCCATCAATTAATCTGATAACTCTCAATAAGAAAAATAGGGCTGGGGCACAGGACCTGCCTGGAAAGCTCAAGGTCCTGAGTTCAATTTCCAGTAGCAAAAAAAAAAAAAAAAAAAAAAAAAAAAATAGAGAGAGAGAAAAGAAAGAAAGAAAAAGAAAAATATACTTTGCTTCTCATTTTCCACTTAGAAATTTAGTGAATAAGCATCAGGCAATAATCCTTTTTTGTCAAAATTCTGTTTTCTAGTACCTTTGTTAATGGTACTAGATCTCATTTAACACTGAGATTGCCTACTACTATAATTATTTGAATGAATTTAATAAAGTTTCATACGTATTCTTGCATTCTTAAGTTTGTCTGAGACAAATTGTAGGGTAGTTTGGAAATAATACTGACAAAAAGTATTTTGATACAGACTTTTAAAATACTAACTAAAGGTTTGATATACAAATTTTCATTTTGTCATTATTTGTTATGCAGAGCATAAATACAGTTGCTAATTTTGATTTTTTTTTCCCTTACATGTGCAGATAGGAAGCTTTTGCCTTTCAGAGGCTGGAGCAGGTAGCGACTCCTTTGCTTTGAAGACCAGAGCTGACAAAAAGGGAAATTACTATGTTATCAATGGGTCAAAGATGTGGATTAGCAATGCAGGATATGCCAAGCTCTTTGTGGTGTTTGCAAATGTAGACTTTACTGCTGTAAGTTTGTAAACAAATTTCTCCCCTTTCCCTGTAATCTTTCCTTTTTTTCTTTTCTTCCTTACACTTCACTTAATGTCTTTATAATTCTAAATGCTAGAAATGTAAGACTTGCCCTGGCATCTTTTCACCTTGTATTAATTGCCTTATTGTTAACGTAACATGGGGGAACATTTGTTACTTAAATTTTAATGTTATATTCGTAGGAAGCTAATTTTTAATTTTGAAGAATTTCAATTTTTCTTTTTAATAATGACTTTATTACCTATATAGTACATTTGTTTTTAAAACTATTTTATTCAGTTGGACAATAGATATATAGCAAAAATGGTAATTGTGTTTTATTTTTTGTCTTTTTACTTACATAATATTTAATTGAATTAAATTGCTAAAACTTTTAAAATACTTAATTGAATTTAAAAGTGAGACTTTCACGATTATATAACTTATTATAACAATAATTTCAATATTTAATATGGTTTCTAAAAGAGTTTAAAAAATGGTGAGATTCTTTAAATTGTGTCTGATGTGCTCCAGGCATTCTTTTGTAATGCATGTGTTGCAATTTAGAGCCCTTTAATATTTATTGCTATAGTCTGTTTTTAGTTTTCTTTTTATCTTTAAAACTGTATAAATGAGATTTTATAAATCCAAATGTTAATAGTATTGTAAATCTTTTTAGAGCTATAAAGGAATCACCTGCTTCTTAGTAGATCGTGATACAGAAGGCTTTCATGTTGGGAAATCAGAAAACAAAATGGGTATCAGAGCTTCTTCCACCTGCCCATTAACATTTGAAAATGTAAAGGTGAGTATTTCAGAATAACCAGTAAGACTCATGTGAAATGAACTTCATATGGAACCAGAGAGGTATCAAAACTTTTAAATGGAGATAAGTGTGCACGGCAGAGTATTTTGTGGAGTCCCTAAATAGTGCTCTTAGGTTAAGTCATGACCAAGTGTACTTTCCATAACTGTTTAGGCCAGAGTGGAAACTTTCTGTCCAGTTGCTGGCCTCAGGAACAAATGATAAGAATTTATCTCAGTTGTTTCTGCTACTGCTGCTGCTGCTGTTGTTATTACTATTGTTGTTGTGGAAACAGAATCTCACTGTGTAGCTCAGGCTGGCCTCAAACTCACAGTGATTCTTCTGCCTTAGCCTCCAAACGCTGGGGTTATAGGTGTGCACACTGTACTCAGCATATCTCTCTCTCTCACTATGTCGTAAGTTACATATTTGTGAACCATTTAAACTTTGTAAGTGATCCAAACACAGCTTTAGAGGCGGTCTGGTGTTAGTACACCACAGGCCACAAGATGGGGGTGTTGCTTAGAGTGAAGAACAACCAGGCAAGGCCTCACAAAATAAGACTGTCAGAGGCTGAGGCTGAAACAGGCAGATGTGCGAAGCTCTGGAGGATGCAAAAGGGAACATGGTTTTGAGGACACAATATAGATGTCGCAATGTCAACAGACAATTGGTATTTAAAAAGTATTGTGAAATGAGTCCTACCAGTTTAGATTAACAAATAAGTTCACATTGTTATTTTCAGGTTCCAGAAGCCAATATCTTGGGAAAAGTTGGACATGGCTATAAATATGCCATCGGAATTCTTAATGAAGGTAGAATAGGAATTGCTGCGCAGGTAAGTCAAATTTTACCTCTTCTGTAATATGAGCCAATGAAAATGTAAAACAAAAGAAATGCAGTAAGACCAAAAAGTATTTGGAAGCTTGTGAACACAAGATGGCATCCTTTTCTTATTGAGGTGAAAGAATGGTCTTTGGATTCCACTTTGTTCAATTATATACGTATCTGGAGAACCAAACAGTAGCTTAGTGGTAATGGTTTTTCTGCTTTGAAAATATTAAAATATTATCCAACACCTGAACCAAAACTTCTAAGATGCATTGTAAATTAAATATGGAAATTTTTTTTTAAAAAAATCAACCTTTCAAAACATAAAATTCATTCTGGAAGAAACTTCTAAAATTAGGAAAAAATAATTATCCTACTGTGTAAAGGTGTCTAGAGATAATTAAAGATTCATTCTTTTGCATGTGAAAATTGAACAATTTTTTGTGACACAGTAATAAAATAGTTCCAGTTACTTAGGTATGTAAGATAAAACTATTCAATTTTTACCAGGTTTGCCCTTTATAATACAGACTTCATGACATTGAACTTGGGCCTCAACCACACTCATCATGTGCTCTACATCTGAGCTACAACCTCAGCCCGCCAAACCTACTCTCAAATCAAATCTTAGCTAGGTTTTCTGCAAAGCCAAATTGTAAGTTACTAACGACTACTGGCATATTTGTACTTTGTAAAGTTTTTCTGTGGTTTAACTTCATCACATATGGCATTAAAAGCTCCAATACTGGACCGCATTGTTCCCAGACATAAATAATATAGATGTTCTGGCAGTAAAATACATGGCATGAGCTTTAGTCTAATTACTCCAGGTTATCTTATAATCTAATTAAAAGCTAAGGTCAGGTAGTTATTATGTCTCAATGGATGCCTTTTACAGGAGGCGGCACATATAACAGTGAACTAAAGTCATCTATTTTCAGAATTCTGCAGGTAGAGAAAATTTGGTCTTTAGTGTTTATAATGGAAACATTTCACTGAGCTGGAAACACCTATTTTGATTTTCATCTGATAGGATCAGTTTTCATGTTGGTACAGGCTATTATCTTTATGTCTTAATTGTTAGTTTTAAGAGTATAGTGAAATCATCTTTTTTTTTTTTTCTGATACCAAGGACTAAACCCAGGACCTTTCACACTAGGCACGTGCTTTGCCACTGAGCTATATCCACTGCCCTTTTAAAAAAATTATTTTGAACAGGATCTCACTAAATTTCTCTGATTAGCCTCAAATTGCAGTCCTCCTTCACGAGCCTCCTAAGTACCTGGGATCACATGTGCCATCACACCCAGCACAACATCTTAGCTCACAACAGAAGTGCAGTGAAGTTTAATTTGTGGGTTTGGGGACTTTTAATATAATCATCTGTTCTGCAGGAAGTTCAAAATAAAGGCTTGAAGCAAATGTGAGTAGCTGGGGATTTAGCTCAGTGGTGTAAGTGCCTACCTGGCAAGCACAAATTGTGAGTTTAATCCCCGGTACCAAAAACAAAAAAAAAGTGAGTGAACAGAAGTGAAACATTGATGTTTGTGGATATTTCTTTCAAAAACTTTATTGGTTTTTTGCTTTTTTTAAACCTTACATAGTTTGACATAGTTATAATAGTGATATAATGGCTACTAGTGTTGAAATTCAGAAACCATTTCTAAACTGGAAATCATTCAGTAGATATGAAAATTGGTTAGTAATGAGAGTTCAGCTAAAATCACTACCACATCCTGACTTGTTCTTCAGGCATATAAATTTCGTTTTTGCCACATGCTCTCTATCAGTTGTTTTAAACCGCAGCTGTACATTAAATCACCCAGAGAGTTTTTAAAATGCTGATTCTTAGACCTCACTCAACCTCCAACCCAATTCCAAGATTTGAATTTACTTGTTGTACACAGATGTTATCCCTGGTGTCTTAATTACTTTTCTCATTGCTGAGACAAAATACCTAAGATCAAAAGTTACAAGAGGAAAGGCTTTTGCAGCTCATGGTTTGCAGAAGATTAAGTTCATAGGGTTCACTAGTTCATACGTCCAAGACAGGGTGGCATGGAAGAGGAGAAGTAGTTCATGATGGGCAGAAGGCAGCAAGCAGCTGACTAGCAAAGCAACAAGTGACAATAACAGCCCCCTTTCTGTCCCTTATATTCTATTCAGGTTATCTATCTTTTTAGGGTAGCATTCACACACAGGGTGGGGTACCCCTAATACTAGCATTGTGCCATGAATCAATCCTAATATCACATCCTTATCCTAGCATCACACACTCGAGAGCCAGTCACTTCCAAAAACCCCCACCTATGACCACATGAGGCTTGAGGGTACATCAGATGTAAACCATAACATTTGGGCAACGGTATCTTTTAAAATTAAGTTTCCCATGTGAATCTGATTTGTATGCAGGATTGAGATATCCTGCAGCCTTATATTCTGATGCCCTTTCCATTGAAACTCTTGTTAATCATAAACAAAATGGACAAGAAGGTAAAAAGTAAGGAAGTGACCCTCTACAGTTTGATTTCTAGGATTGGGGGAAGCACTCTACAGTCTTTGAGACCACTTCTAAGCAAAGCTTCTGCAGCTTACTTTATTCTAGAGAATCAGAGCATTAAAGAAAGGATTCCTGAACAGTAGGCTGGTGTGAGTACAGCCATGCCAAATGGTTATTCTTTGTGCTAGAAAACACACGTGTTCATATGAAATCACACTATATTTTTTCCCAACTACTACAGAATGCAATGGATAAAGATGTGAAATTAACATACACCTCACAGTAACTTCAGTTCTTCTCTACCTCAATGATTCTATCTCACTATAAAAAGAATTTACAACTTAAATAAGTAAAAACATAAGCTTGTAACAAAATAATAGATTCGAATGTATTTTTAACAGATGCTGGGACTGGCCCAAGGATGTTTTGACCACACGATTCCATATATTAAAGAAAGAGAACAATTTGGCAAAAGAATATTTGATTTTCAAGTAAGTGACTAGGCTCTTTCCATTGTACTTGACTTTCCCTTCTTTCATTTAATAAAGAGTTGTGTTGAAAAGCCATGGAGAGAATCTCTTAGAGATTTTATGGGGAGAGAATCTTGGGGAGTGTAATTATGAGTGTCTTAATCTTTTTCAATGCAGAACTACAGCACTAAGGCCAGGCTGTGGCCGGATTCAGGATGTCTTGGTGAACACTGTAGAGCCATGTTCTCACTGCTTCGTAAGCCTAGGCCATGAGATCTAAAGTCAGGCTTCTTGTTCAAAGCCTAGTTCTTCCAGGTATAGTTGAGTATCCCTTTTCTGAAATGCTTCGAACTGGAGTGTTTCTGATTTCAGAGATTTTTGGATTTTGGAATATTTGAATGGATTTAATGAGGATTGAAGTATAAACATAAAATTCATTTATGTTTTATATATACCGTATCTAACCTAAAGGTAATTTTACACAATTTTAGTAATTTTATATATGAAACAAAGTTTCATTGTATGGAATTTTCCACTTGTGGCATCATGTTGACCCTCCGAAAGTTTTAGACTTTGGAGCATTTGGATAAGGAATGCTCATTCTGTACTACCTGTAAGCCTTGAGCACCTCTCTAGCCTTAATTGCCTTATCTGTGAAATTACAGTACAGGTGATACAATGTTTCCCATTTTTAAATTAGGTTCATATAAAGTGTTAGTACAGTGCATGAGCTTAACAATGCTCAGTTGAATGGTGACTTGTTATGAGTCACTGTTCAGAGCAGACCCATATGGCAGTCTTTAAGGGCACTTTGACACATGCACACTTTGCAGTGGCAGATACCATTGAGATGCCTTCAGCAAAGCATTTTGAGAAATACTAGTCGTGTCCATGTCTTGTCTTTTTAGAGCTCCCTAGACAGTCAAGGATTCCTTGGTAGCTAGGAACTTCTTATCCACTTGAGATTTTTGTCAGGCTGGGAGTAGCCTAGAATAACAGCTTACTAAGACTTGTAGGCAACCTGACATGTATTACCTGAAATTCTAGAATAATTGCATCACATGGTTACAAAACGTCCTCTTAAAGTAATAAGAACTAAGGAGTAATAAAACCCAAAATGTATAAATTTTGTTGTAAAAAAGAGGGAAAAAAAGAGCTCTAAAGGATACAACAGCAAGTGTGTTTAGGGGTGTTAAATAGCTGACCATATTAATGTTTTTGGTTAGATCATTGAACACAACTGTTTGCAGTCTCACTGTTTGAATGTCCACTTTGTATTCTTGGTACTGTGATTTGAGCAACTATTTCTAAGATGATAATATGTAATCTATTAACTGGTGATTTCTTACTGTTTTTTTTTTGTGTGTGTGGGTAGTTCTGTATCACTTGTACCCTTACACCGCTTTGTTTTGTTTTGTGTTTTTCTTTTTCCTTTTAAATAAAATTTTAAAAAAAAGTCCTCTTAAGTATCTCCAGGTTCAAAGTAGTTTCTTAACACACTAGCAGCTCCATGATACTATACTGTCTTCAAGTTTATGATGACTAGGCATCATATGAAAATACCCAGATTATGCTTGTATAAAGATATGAGGCTATGGACATGCAGGGTCAGTCTAAGATCTTGGAATGAGCATGGCAGTGTTGGCCACTGGCTTGCAGAGGCCATGTTTCCATTCCCATCCTGTAAACAGGATACAAGTCACACAGATGGTGGGTTTCCAAGACCATATAGCTAGCGCAGTATTTTCCAAAATTACAGGGTTTTGTGTTGGCTTCTGGTCTAATATTCATTTCATTATACTTGCATACTATCTCAGAGTTACTTTCTACATAGATGGCAGTGAGGGACAGAAGTGAGGTAGGGCTGTCGAGGCTTTTGTTCTTCATATACACCAGGGAACTGTACATGTGTGTGTGTGTGTATATCATTTATATACCTATGGACTACGTATGTAACAGAATTAGGTATACTGTATGGATTAGGTATACTAATAGGTATAATCACAGCATTTCTGGAGATGGCCAGTCTGGGTAGATTTGATTTGATTTGGTTTGATTTTGGTTTTTTGAGACAGGATTTTACTGTGTAGCCTGAGTCATCCTCAAGGTCGAAGCCATCCTCCTGCCTCAGGCTCCAGAGAGTTGGGATTATAGGTGTGAGCCACCATGCTCAGCAACTCTTGGTTATTATTTTTGAAAAATAGAAATTTGATGTTAGAAATTAGATCTGGGAATATAGCTCAGGGGCACAGCACCTGCCTGGCAAGCATGGGGTCCTAAGTTCAGTTCCCGGTACCAAAAATAACTAACTAAATAAATAAGTAACTAAAACCTGCAAAGCTATTTATAAGGCTTTGAATGAAGCTTGTACTGAGTTTCTCTGCATACTTCATCTCACCAGAGTGATTTACTTTTGGCGTTATATGTGTTCTTTCCTTTCCATCCTCTAGAGAGTAAGATCTTTGAGAATAGGGATCAAGTCTGTCCATTCTTATTTCCTGCAGTTTATTCGGTATATATTTGTTGAACATGTTCTCCATGACAGGTCTTGTGTTTACAGTGTAGTTAGGGAACCAATATTCAGCAGTAGTGAGTTCTCACTGAACAGGAAACATGCCAGAGTTTGTTTCCATGCTCCTCATGGTATCTGGAGATTTAACTGAACTAAACATATTTTGCAAAAATAATAAGAATCTCTAATTCCACATAAAAAGCCATTTGAGATGTCTAGAATGGTAATGTTAGCATAGAAATAGGCAGATTGCTAGAACAAAACAGGCCAGAAGTCAACTCACACATGTGTGTAAATTGATAAATGACAGAGATAACATTGTAGATCACTAAGTAGGAATGTTCTCTCTGTGTAAAAAAATGAAACCACATACAGAAAATCTATTTCAGATATATTAAAAAGTAATGTAAAGTAAACTTTAAGGTTTTATGAGCATATCTTTATGACTTCACATTTGGAAAAGACTGCATAAACAAGACACAAAAAGACTAATTATGATGACTAATCACAGTTGGTAAGCTTGACTATAAAATTTCTCTTTATTAAAAGATGCCATAAAGTAAAAATATAAATCATAAGGGAGAAGAGAGGTTCCCTGCACATAGCATTGTGGGCATTCAGTTTATTTTTATGTTTTATATACTACATTATACACTTATTTTATAAATGTTAAACATCATAGAAGTAAAAAGAACATTAGAATATTTGCAAAAGAAAGAATAAACTACTTGTTTTCAGTTTATCCTTCCTTTTTGTTTAAGAAAGGTCATTCTAGGATTATTAAGTAATTGCCTTAATCAAGGTTCTCTGTGTTACCTAACATTTGTTGCACAGTTATATTTATTGTCTTTTCCCTGCTGGACCCTACAAATCATGAAGACAAGGAGTTTGACTGGAATCTCAACACAGTGCCTCCATTGCTCAGCACAGTTCCTGGCATAGAGTAGGTGCTCAATAAACATCTGGGTGAATGGATAGGTTAGACATGATAAAGCATGACGGTTTATAATAATCATATGTACCTATCTATCCAGGAAAGTATTTATAGCTATAATCTATATTTTGAGTTACCAAGTCACTTATTTTTCTTATTAACATTTAATGACATCTGTCACTTTCTAAACTTTCAAGATGGTAGCAGATTTTTTTTTAGAGTGGTTTTAAGATTATTCTATTCTCTATAATCTTAAAGGAGCTGGCACCTATTATCGGATATTACAGTAGAGTCTCTCTAATAAATTTATTTGAAAGAAGAAAACTGTTTCTACAAATATTCCTTCATTTTTTGTATCTAACAACATCTAATGCTTTAAGCCCATAGGAAAAATCAAAATTTTCTTAACTCAAGAAAGCATATATTCAAAGTTTTAATGTGTGAGGCTTTGACTCAAGCTTAATTTTGATCATAAGGAGAATTACAAACAAATATTCACTAAAGCATCTAAGTTTTTAAACCTGATTTTGTGATAATTTATTATTTAAATCTTAACAATTAGGAAGAATTACATGAACTTTGAAATTTTTCTAGGACTAAAAGGCTTCATAACACAATGTTTTCAACTTTTTAAAAGAAATGAGCATGAATTTCTTTTGTGTTATATTTTAAGTCTGTCACTGTTCTGTGTCTTGGCAGGACCTAAAGATAAGCTGTGTTTTGGAAATCATAATTCTGCAACTTATGCCTGGTTGTTACAGGGGGTCCAACACCAAGTGGCTCTCGTGGCCACTCAGCTGGAAGCTGCGAGATTACTAACCTACAATGCTGCCAGACTTGTAGAACATGGGAGGCCATTTATAAAAGAAGCAGCGATGGCTAAATATTATGCATCAGAGGTAAAAATAAAAGTCAATTTTCACTTATTTTCAAATATGTTCTTAATAATTTTTTAACTTGAGTGTTTGTTTTTCAGTAAGTACAACAGACTTTTCAATTTTTATAGTAGGAAAACGAAAAAGTAAAACTACTATAGGAAATTGTTTTAATTTTGTAGGGTCTTGGTATTCCTATGAGTGGCCCTGTTTGATAGCCACTCTTGAAAACAAAAGAGAAGCCTTTCTGAATAATGGCATTGAGTTCAGCACTTCAAATTGGGGCGGAAAGATTGCCAAGGAAGATCATATGCTTGTAACACAAGCAAATGAAGTTAGAAACACCAGGAAAAGATTGTCTATATTTTTAATGCTTTCTACTTAAACATATGCATACTTTTTAACATGTTAGAGTTTGAGTGGAGAATTTAGCCAGGTCATTGGCAGCTGTTTCCTTGCTGGAGTACATCTGACTCATTTCAGGACTTTACATACTCATTTAACCTCTCCACGGCTTAATTTGATCTGTGCCTCAAGCGCCCTTGTGACTTCCTGCTAAATTATCCAGGCTTATTTTGACCCATCCACCTGGGGCACCAGTCAGAAACTTAAGAGTCATCTTGATACCTTTCTTTCATTCCTCCCCACCAAATCCATCATCAGTTCCTGAGGATTCTACCGCAAAAGAGTTCTTGAGTTGATATATTTTTCTCTCTTGCTATTTCATCCATCTAAAGTATGTCATTTCTTGACCAAACTATTGTTGACCTGACTACTCTTATGGTCCCTTTTACTCCAAGCCAGTCTGTCTCTCTTTTCAAAATGCACCTGAGTTCATGTCACTCTAGCTCTAAGATTTAGTATCTCACAATAACTATTTTTTATTCATTTCCTATCACCATATTACATATTACCAAAAATCTAGTAGCCTAAAACCATTCAGTTTTATTACTCCCCACCTCTAGAGGTCAGAAGTCTAAAATGAGTCTCATTAGGATCAAATAAAAGTATCAGAAGGGCTGTCTTTCTGAAGGCTCTAAGGGAGAGCCCCATTAAGCTTCCGTAGGCTGCTGACCATTCCTTGGCTTGCAGCCTCCTCTTCCATCTTCACACCCAGTTATGTAGTAGGCTCAAATATCTCTGTGGCTCTATTCTCTGTTGCAATAGTCATTGCCATCAGTAACTTAACTCTTTAACTCCTTCTGTCTTTTGTAAGCAGCCTTGTGATTATATTGGATATACCCAGATTATCCAGAATAAAGTCCTTATCTCAAAGTCCTTCATCTAATCCCAGCTACAAAGTCTCTTTGGCTATGTGAGGTACTGTATTCCATTTTTGTGGACGTCCTTGATTAGGCTGTGCATATCCCCAAGAAGCCTTTATCAATAGTCAGATTGCTGATTATTTTCTAAGGCTGGCCTGCCCCTCTTCTCTTTTTACCACTTACCCTGATCCCTGCCCACTGATTCTTTTAGGTCGTTAATGCTGATGATCCCTTTTATCCCTGAAGGCCTTTGCATGTACTATTCCTTAGCTGGAAATGACCTAACTTATTCTTTAGGTCTTATCCACACTGTTCTCAAATATCCCACTGTTTAGATCATATTAGTTTTCCTAGAAGAGTTTTCTTTTGCCCTAGACAGTTTATGACTGTCTGTGCTTAGAGGTTTAATATCTTTTTCTAATGCCTGTCAGTATCAAAGGGCCAGTGACTACCCACTTCTGTCAGGATTGCAGAGTCTTTGGCATGAAAGCAATGTCAATTAGAATTTACTAATAAATGATACCTATTGGCAAGCATTAAGTATCAACAGTGTTCTGATTTTCTGGGCTGTGTATGTATCTCAGAAGTAGAGCGCTTGCCTGGTATGCACAAGGCTCTAGGTTAAACCTCCACAAAGGAAAATAAATTATTTTATTAAGGAAATAATTTCACGAATTCATAGGATATTTTATAGAAATGGCTAGAGAATAGGACTAAACAGACTATGCTTGTTTCTAAAGTAATTCTTCTAATCACCAATCACAGTGAAATCATATTGCTAAAAGTATCACAAAGAGGTATTTCTAATATATAAGTTAAGTGACTTCAGTGTGCAATTTGCTGCTTTTTAAAAATTTTTTGATAGATTGCAGGGCTTACAACCAGTAAATGTATCGAGTGGATGGGAGGAGTAGGCTATATTAAAGATTACCCTGTAGAAAAGTACTTCCGAGATGCAAAGATTGGTAAGTAGATTTTTAAACATTTTATCTGGGTTGGTTTGCCTTTTTGGGTGTTTGGGCTGTTGTATTGGTTGATTCTGTTTTATTACTACCAAGGCAAAGATAATCCCAGTTTCTTCAGTATATGTTTATTGGCTTTTTTGTGACTGTATTTTTTCCCTACTTCTTCCTATCAAAAAATGGATTTATATTTTAAAAATATCAAATCACCTTTTAAAATGCCTCAACAGTAAAGCTACAACAAAATCTCCTATCTTAATTTTTCTTTTACTAAAATTGCTTTTTTGTGTGATCAGTGTAGGTAATGCTATTGAAGCATTGTTCTAATTGCAGAAGTGAAGTGCCTAACCAAGCCGGAGCAGTGCAGTGCTGTCCTACCAGAAAGAAAAATAAACACAACACCTCCAAAAGCTGCCTGTTCCTTAATAATCTTCTGAGCATCCATCGATAGTTTAGGAACCAGAATCTTCAACTTAAGAGCTGATTCTGGACATCAATACAGCTAATGGGAAATTGCCGTCTTAGTCAAAATTACTTTGTCCCGCAGTTCCATATTCCAGGGACATTAAATGATGTTATTAGTAACAAGTTTCTAGCAAATACAGAGGTGATATTTATAGCATTTATTTCTCATCTGACTCTTAACTGTGGGCCTGCTCCTAACTGTTTACTTTGCTCCCTTTCATTTTAGGTTCAATCTATGAAGGAGCTAGCAATATCCAGCTGAACACCATTGCAAAGCACATCCACGCAGAATACTGACACCGTCAGCCTGGGCCCCTCCCTGGTGTTCCTCACTTTAAACTGCTGTGCCTTGTTGGAGGAGGGAGGGAGCGTTTTATTGAGGCCCCTTAGGCGTGATCCTCGCGCTACACATTTTCTCTTTCCGCTTTCCAGTCTGCTTAAGTTAATCACAGGAAATTATTTCAAAAATTTGAGAGGCATGCACCCCTATTTTCTCCAAAACTGTTTTTAAATTTCTGTACATATTTATATTATCATCTAGTTTCAGAATACATGTAAGTTTCACTCTATAAACATTTGGAAAAAAATTTAGAAAAATGAAGACATTTGAAGTATTACTTATAGAAATAGTTCCTCAGGGGCTGGGGATTTAGCTCAGTGGCATAAGCGCCTGCCTTGCAAGAAGGCAGTCGTGAGTTCGATCCCTGGTACCGATAAAAAGGAAAAAGACAAAAAAAAAAGAAGTTCCTTTATACTCCTTCTAAATTTTTATATTATGGTACCAATCAGCCACAGTTGATACAGTAGTCAATTTTTATTAAATACCTTATAGATTTAACTGTTAAGTTCTAAATGAGGTATAAACTGATAAAAATTTATTTGGAAAATCTAAAACTTTTACTTGTGAATATCAGAATGAATGGGAAATAAGAGTGTAACTTCGTAATTCATAGAATTGAAAAAAACCATTATTTTAATCAAGTAAAATAATATAATTTGTTGCTATAAATGGCCTGTGAAAGTTTTAATTTCATGAAGGTTTCAGCAGGTTACTTTTAAAAACATGTCCCTGCATTAGTTTTCAACTATAAAGTTGGAATAATTTGGCTTAATAATCATTGTGTTCAATATTGTAATATTGTTCCATACTATTTTCCACTATTATCCATTGAATGCCTCAAACTTCATTCTTGAACTTCATCATGAATAGTAAGTTCAGAAATTAAGCTGTCTTTTTTTTTTTTTTTGATACCAGGATACTCATGACCTACTGCTTGCCAGGTGGGCACTTACGCTGAGCTAAATCCCTGGCTCAGAAATTAGGTTTTATTTCAGTGACTCCTGAGAGAGCAAGATCTTGCCCCCATAAGAAATATATCAAGAATCTCATGAGAAATGGGGGATCAAAGGACAGTGTAGAGTTTGAAAAAATATACTCAATATTAAAATAATTTTATGTTTAGGATGACAAATATAAATCTATTGTTTTATAAAACAAATGATAGATTTAGTCCAACAAATACATAATAGAGGTGCCATTTCTTCAGTATTAGGGTTTCTCAGTCAGGAAGAAAACAAATCTTCTAGTACAGAGCCTGAGTCCTCAAATGAGAGAAGTGGACAATAGATAAGAGAGAGTATTCTGCAAAAGGGAGTGAGTTTGACATGAAAATGTTCCAAGGCCCCGTGAAAATCATCACTGCTATTAAACAAGAAGCATTTTAGTTCTTTAATGAAAGGATGTTTGTTAAGAAAACCTGACTTTCAGAGTAATTTTGATTTGCACATTCATGTTTATTGAATTGGCTTAATTTTTACAAAGCAAATCCTAGGTAAATATTCAAAATTGTATAAATACAGTTATGATAGCAATTACATTAAAATATTAGGAAGAAATAAGAACAGATTTAGACCTTGGACCCAAAGAGAAAAAATCCACTTAATTTTCAAATAGGATGATGATGAGAACCCCTCATTCAGTCTTTCAGAACCAAAAGACAAGAGTAATCTGATTTGAAAAATAAGGAATCGATAATGTGCCTTAAAGGGGGCCAGACATCTTTAGTTTCTGCGATTATATGGAAGAGGTGGGCTTTATGGATTTTGAAGTAGGAGTCAACATTTGTAAACTGAGCACCAAAATTTTCCATAATAAACCTCCTGTTCAAGTTTGCAACAGAGAGTCTTCCATATATGTCTGAACCTTGAATGTATATTTAATATAGACAGATTTGTAATTATATCTTCATTTTGTGCATGTTTACAAAAAACAGTCAAAATTAATAACTGTATTCTGTTATCCCAGCATTTTGAGACAGCAAGCTATGAGACACAAGTTCAAGCCCAGCTTGGGCAGTTTAGTGCATTAGCAAGACCTTATCTCAAGATAAGAAAATAAAAAGAACTGGGGATGTAGCTTCGTCAAAGGGCCTGAGTTCAATCCCAGAGCTGAAAAGGTTTTAAAAAATAATATAGTTAATATATAATTAATATATAATATGTAATATAATTAATATATGTTAGTAAATGTTCATGTTAATATCAAAGAAGAGTTTCCCTGTAGTCCTTCCATCATAGCTATTCTGATCACCATGACTCTGGGGTTTTTAAAACTATATATTGAGTTTGTGTGTTGTGGAGAGCCACACATTCTTCTCCTGAAGTCTCTTGCTATAATTTGTTAATTTCAGGATTGGCTGTTGTGGGGCTCAGAAGATGGAGAACTGTTTTTATTCACATTTGTATGAATGGAGCTGGTTTCAACCCAACTGCCAAGAAAGAATTGTTAGAGTTTTCATTTTACAACAGGAAAACGAATTAGTGTCAATGACTTCAGAATCATGCAAGACTTTTGAGCACTATCCTGCCAATTCCCTCATTTTGAAAGTAATTAAAGGATTCTTGGTATAAGTTATTTTCCCAAGATCCTGTATCCAGAGTCAGAGACAACAGTTGAAATGTACTGGCCTTCAATTCGGTGTTCTTCCTGTCATTAAATATTGCCCCTGTTCAACAGATTCGGAGTTTGTCCTTGGTCAGTATTGTTCATTTCTTTGAGTTTTGGCTGGTAAAGAATGAACATTACAGAAGCATTGTCACTGATGAGTGTCATCCCTTACATGTATCAATCACTTGCTAAAAGTACTGCATTGGCATTTGTTGAGCTCTGTTAGGCTGTGTCTGAGATGTCAAATGCAAAAATTATTGTATGCAATTGTTTGTATACAATGGTTTGCACTGTGCTGTATCCGACTGGTCTACTTTTGCTGATCTGTCATAAAGTGAAAGTTGTATTTTAATAATATATATTAGATTATATTCATTTTTATGAATCAATATTCTATAAAGAATAAAAATATAAATTACTAAATTGACTGTTTTTTTGCTACTCTGATAAAGTAGAATTCACTGGGTATGATGGTGCACACCTGTAATCCCAGCACTGAGGAGACTGAGGCAGGAGGATTGCCACAAGTTTCATGCCAGCCTGGGCTACATAGTGAATCAAGGCCAGCCTGAACTTCACAGTGAGACCCTGTCTCAAAAAAAAGAAAAGGAAAAATTGTTTGTTACACATACAGATGAAATAAGAAATAATGTAATCTTCCTGCATGACACATCTTTATTTACCAAGCCACTAGTTTACGTCTCATGTAAGTCAATTTTTTTCATTTTAGAGAAGAGATTTTATAATGCAGGCCAAGTTTAAATTTGTGATGCTAAAGAAAATTTTGCCAGAGTACCCTTCACACCTCCCCATGGCAAAATAAGCCCTTCTTGAGTGGGGAGGTCTCCTCTTTTGAGCATATCATCATAGCACAATATTATCTTGCTGATAACTTGCATCTGTACTTTGTGGTATTCCTTCTGGAAATTTTACATTATTGTACTTTTTATCTCAATGATAACAGATTATTTCTCATCATTTTCCATGTTAGTTTAGAAATCTAGATAGTATTCTCTCTCTGTCTCTGTCTCTCTGTCTGTCTCCCTCTGTCTGTCTCTCTGTGTCTCTGTCTCTGTCTCTCTCTCTCTGTCTCTGTCTCTCTCTCTCTCTCTCTCAATTCTGTCATTCAGCAACATGTTTGAGCTGTTGCTAGGGCCAAAGTACTGTGGGCTCTGAGTACCTTTGCAGAGATGAATAACAGTAGCTCCTTATTTAAATGTTACCCAGCTCAATGTTTTTATTTTCTTCCATTTTCATTACTATATCTTGACAAAAAAAAAATAGTTGAAAACTACCAAGTTCAACCTTCTGAAAGGATTTCTTTGGAATTATGGCACATGCTAACACCTCTGGTGCTTTACCAGCTGCCAGCCATTTTTCTTACAACCCTTAATGCTGTGCTCTTGTATCCTATTTTACAAACAAGGAGACGGCATAGAAAAGTAAGCTGCTCCTTGGTACAGGGCAGAAATGAAATCCATAGTCAGGTAGCCTGGCTGACAGAGGCCTTCTCACTTTCATTCCTTTGGGTCTTTAAGCCTTGTCTGTCTTCAGGAGCCTTCCAGTAAAATACCATTACCAGCTATCCTCTTATTAGCTAATGATCTCCATGGATGGATTTCAGATCTTTTCAAGCAGAGGCACTCACTGAGACCAGGGTTTAGAAGAAAAATAAATAGGTGTGGTGGGAGCATATATTTTTGGGAGAAAGAATGGGATAAAGCTGGGATATAGCTGATGTTGAGCTCTTGCCTAACATGCGCAAGATCTTGGGTTCCATGCTCAAAAACAGAGTATGAGGGAGTAGGTCAACAGGGTGATAGGAAGCTACAGTCAGAGGGATGAGAAAAGCCCTGAAAAAGGAACTAAGAAATCCCAAAGAGCCATCTTCCCACCTCGTGCTGTATGTAATATCTGATTCAATTTGGAGGGAAAAAAAAAACCTAAAAGCTAGGTGTGGTGGCGCATGCCTGTAATCCTAGCACTCGGGAGGCTGAGGCTGGAGGATTGTTGTGAGTTTGAGGCCACCCTGAGCTACAAAATAGCTCAAGACCAGCCTGAAATGCATAGCGAGACCCTGTCTCAAAAAAAAAAACCAAATGAAAAAAGTTACCTGGAGTGTGAAGAATGACAAGAAATTATAATAAAAATCTGACTGATGGCTACAGAGTTTTTGGATTGCAGTTATTTGTACACAGAGTTCACAATGTGAAGAAAAATCTAACTTTGCAGTTTTTAAAAAGAAGTCATGGCAAGTAGACAAAAATAAGGGTAAATAAGGTAAGATAATATATGAAAGTTGAGATGAGTTAAACCTACCTACTTAAAAATGTTCAAATGAAGCAAAAGAAACTTAAATCCTAGCTACCTACAAATAGAATAGAAACCCCTAAAAAAAGACAATTCAGGAAAGTTCAAATAGATAGAAAAAGGCCATTCTTATGAACACTGCAAAAAACAGAAGCAGGAGTAGTAATGTTAATATCTAACACAACTGAATTAAGGGCAAAAATAATTTTAAAGGATATCTCATAAAAGAGAAGAATTCACCAAGTCCAATAGTCATGAACTTTATGTGCCTAACAATATAACCAAGAACTCTATAGAGCAAAACAAATAGAAATACAATGAGAAAAATTGACAAAGTCATAATCATAGGAACTGACTTAGAACTCAACAAGTCAAATTGGAAAAGGTAAGAACAGATATAAAGGATTTGGATACTATAATTAACAAGGTAGAAAAGAGAATTCTTGTTTCTTTTTTTGTGCAAATGAAAATGAATAGTCATTAGAAATTTGTCTCAGAGGAAATCTCCAAATTCCAAAAAGACAAAATTTTATAGGCAGTGTTCACCTTATACAACAAATAATCAAAATACAAGATATTAAAAAGCTTGTGATTTTAACCTGGAAAATCAAAATATAGATTATAAATTATCAACTAGGGTATGACTAGGCCAGCTGTCCCATTCAGTGCTTCCAGGGGATGTACCAAGAATGCATGTCAGGACACCCGGGGCTACAGGTACTGAAGTGTATACTGGGCATCCTTTATCCAAAGTGCTGGGGTGCAAAAGTATTTCAGATTTCAGATATTTTTGCATTTTCTAGTATTCTTATATACATGATGAAATACCTGGAAGATGGAACCCAGGTTTAAAAATAAGATTCAATTATGTTTTGCATATCTGTGAAAGGTAGTTTTACTTTTGTGAAAGTATATGTGAAAGATAAATTTCAAATGGGAAATTTTCTATTTATATTTGTGGGATCATTTTGGAGCTCAAAGTGTTTCAGATTTTGAAGCATTTTGGATTTTTAGGTTAGTGCCACTCAACATGATAATGAAAAATGAGAGATGGCTAAAATGGAATAAACAAAGCATGGAAACAGTCTAAGCAATCTTTTCATCAGTTTAAAAAAGAATAAGTAGATCTATGTATAAAGATTTTTAAAAATCACCAGCGATTCATACTGCTTCAGAAAATAATGAACCATATACCATTTGTACAGAACAGTACAAGGCTATTTTTATTTCTGTGTACCCAAAGGTACTACATTTAAACCTTAGAATTTGGAAGTAGAATCATGACACTGATAGTTGCACTTAATTTTGGGGTCGTTAATTAGGACTAAGAGTCATTGGCATGATTTATTTTTTTCAGTTTTTAAAAATTAGTACACTTTTGCATTGTGAAATGATTACATTCTTTGTAGGGAGTTGGTGCATGTACATAACACATCTCAACTCTTTTTTTCATTCCTTTTCTCTCCTCCTCCTCCCCTTCCCTTTTCATTTTTATAAAGGGAATATAGGCTTGTGTAATTGGAAAGGAACACAAAGCTACCTACAAAGTCACTGAAATCTTTCATTTTTGTGCATCATTTTCCCTTTAACTGATCTTTCTGCTTTTTTCCCAGTTGCCACAGACAAGTAGGCAGCTCTATTCAGCTTAAAGAGACTTAACTCTGGTACAGAACAATGGAGAAGGGACCTGATTCCTGCAAAGTCTGGCCCATGTAGGGAAATGGCTCTGTCCAGGTTTAGCTCTCTGTGCTAGGAAAAGCAAGTGTGTGTCTTGCTTTGCTGAGCTGGGTTTTCCAGGGATGGTTTCTTGGTTTCAGCAGACAGCATCTTCATTAGGCCTGGACTTAACGTCTTGGCTTTGATTTTTATGTGACTTGCCTGAGGTATTCAAATCAAACATTTCCTTGAACCATCTGTCTCAAGGAAAAAAGAAAATTAAAAATTTCCACTTGAGTCAACTGAACCAGGTTCATACCTACTAGATGTCTGAGGTATGGCTCAGAGGTTAGATCCAGCCTCATGTTTGTTTGTTATATAATTAAAAATATTTGTAGTATTCTCAATTTTGCCTCTTGCTCCAAAGCCTAAAATAATTACCATCTATCCTTCTAGGGTGAAGCATGCCAGTCTCTTATTAAATGATTGCCTCTAAATCATATTTTACTGAGGAGATTGGCCAGACTATCTAGGTGTCATATCAAAAGAAAAAAATGGAAAAAGCCCTCCCCAGGAACCTACTGATTTTTCTCTCTTGTTTTTATTTATAGTCACCCCAACCCTGTTGGCTTCCTCCTTCAATCTATGACTATGATTCTATCTTGTAATCCTCATTTACCTGAGGTACATGTTTGTCAGTAGATTTAAGCAATGCTCTCAAAGGTCATCTTTTTACCCTTAATGGTGGCCTGTTCTATCCATCCTAGCTTCTATGGATTCAGACACCTTTCTTCTTCCTAAGCCTCTTTGTTTCCATGACAAAGAACCTCCTCTTTTTGACTGACTTCTTGGTTTCTTTTCCCTTAAGTGGAAGTATTTATCATGACTCACCCTTTGTACCTCTACTGATATCCATACAGTGGTTCTCAAACCTCTCTATGCCCTAGAATAGCTTTGAGAATCTTGGGAGTCCAAACTGTGAAATAACATTGTCAGAGTTTCCTAATCATTGGCAATAGATCTGTCCTGGAACAATGACAGCAGATTTTGAAAATTTATGTCCAAACAGAAAAATTGGGGTAGAAAGTTGAAAAGTCCCATAGGGTTACTGATGGCATAAAGACCTCAGGAAGAATGAAATAGCTGTCTCCTTCTGGGGCTTCTGCCTCAAATGACCTAGGGTGCTCATAAAAAGCCTCATTTCTGAACAATAATTAGTCCTAATATGTACTTGCCGTAGTTGGGCCTAGGGCCTGGAAATCTATCGGTTTATGAGTCCCCCGGGGAATACACACACATTAAAGCTTGATTGGGGCGCTCAAAATGCCTCCAGTCCCAAAAGTCCAAGATCCTTTTCAACTTCTCCCCCAGTGCTCAAAACAACAAGTCCAACTCAGTAAACCATGAAGCTCCCTAAAGCCCTGCCTACTTAAAAGGGAAAGAAACAAAAAGGAGAACAAGCCTAGAGCCATCCCCTACGTCTTCCTAATTTCAGGAAGTCCCTTAGATGCCCCCTTCACCCTTCCTGCATGCTCCTGGAAAGCCATGCATGAGCTACTTTAGTTTCACAGTTCTTCCACCCCCACATAGGAGGGTCAGTGGTGTTTGGCTTCATGAAATTTCATCTTTATTATCAAGAGAGAGGCTGATGCTAAGATAAGTGACCTTAGTTTCTGTGTTTTTAAATCTAATCATTTCTCTTTGAATCAGATCCTTTTCCTTTTGGAGATGCAAAGTAATAACAAAGTGATACCTGGTTGTAGGGTTCTGTTCCCTCAGAGGATTAGAGAATCTAAGGGGGTTGAGTGAACAGCTCCTTCAAGTCTTGCTGTATTCCACACTCTGCTATATAACAGAAATCTATCACTGTATAATGTATGTTCAGTTCTTTTACACATTAATACTCCATCTTTCCAACCCAATTGATTTTTGCAAGTAGACAAAGGCTAACGATATGCTTATTGATTGTGGCTAAGCTCATTTTAAATGTATTTTGTAATGAGCATTTTTAGACTGAAACAAACCTTGACTTGTCCCATGGGCAAGAAGTGTCATGAATTACTTGAGTTGAAATGTATCAGTATAAAACTATTGCTGGCTATAGAAAGATATGGGTCTTGTTTTTTACATTATGTAAAAAATGTGGGCTCTTAACAAGGATGATCTTCTCACAAGACAATTCATCTAGTGTAGGTATCCATGCCTTCTTTGTGTTAACACACTTCTTTCCTAAGTTGATCCTACATTTATGTAAATATTTGCCTCATTCTAGATCAATTTTTTATTCATAATCTCTACTAGATTGCCTCAGCAATCCAGGGCAATTCTGGAAATTTCATAACAAGTTGCCCTCATTATCTGACTGGTAATATAGATAATAAAGACCCTGAATCCAAATCAAACACTGTAGCAGCACCACTAGTCCTTAAGAGCAAACCACTGCACTTCCTTGGGCAAAGCCAGAATATTCCACTGGCATCTGAAAGACAAGCTCTTGAAAGACAGTGCTTGGGGCTGGGGATTTAGCTCAGCAGCATAAGCACCTGCCTTGCAAGTGTGTGGTTGTGAGTTTGACCCCCCGATACTGATAAAAAAAGAAAAAGACCAAAAAAAAAAAAAAAAAAAGACAGTGCTCATATGGCCTCCATGACCAGTGGGAAAAGGAAGTGCTGTCATGGTTGGTGGTTAGTTGGTTAGTTTAAGGCTTTTATATCATTTCTTTCAAGACTCACCTGTCTTGTATTCCTTAAATGTTATCCTTTGCTCTTGAATTCTGAAGTTTTGCATCCTAATTTCATATCATTTTTCTGACCTTGGTTGGTTTCCCCTCTATGGCTCTGTAGTCCTTTCTGGATACTCTATGTCACAGAGTTCACAAGATTCCTCCAGCAGTCTCTACAAGTATCCTCTGGAGGTTGAGAAGAGCTGTTTTCCTGGGCATAGATCCAGCTACCACAGGAGGCCCATCCATGGGCCTCTTTCTAGACTTCTAAAATTTTTTCTCCACTCTCCTTTTGTGGTTTTTTTTATTTTTAATATTACCTTGCCATGTGCTCATTATAATCCACAGGATTATTTTAAGATGTAATAGTAGCCAAAGTATAAATAATTAGAATATATTTTCATCAAAATATAAATGAAAACTTTTAAAATAAGTTTTGTTCTCCAAAGCATTTTTCTTCTAAAGTAGTCTTTAAAATTACTAAGTCAAAATTTTTAGCTATAAAACTGAATTTTTATTTATTTTTTGAAATTTTGTTATTAAATAAAATTATATTAAATAAATTATATTTAGTTTGATAAAAAATTATAATTTTAGCATTCATTGTCCATTCACCAGTGTAAAAAGAATTAGTATCACATATTATAACTAGACCTATAAGCGGGCACTCTAGAGAAGGAACAAGTCAGCATCTTCTGAGACCTAGCCATGCTGAAACTTGGGGGTAACCAAGAAAGCAATGAGCCCGTTAGTGGCAGCGCAAGTGAGCAGTGGGCAGCCAGGGAGAGAACAAGTCAGTGTCTCCCGTGAGCCTACCAGCATGGCTTGGCGGGCTAAGAATCAAATATTCTGAATCTCCTGTCCCCTCATTAGCAACTGGATGGTGTCTTCCAACTGGAGAACAGCAGGAGTTGATAGCAACTAAGGCACATAAAGCAACTAAATGTTTGTGTTGTTTGGTTGATTATGCTGACCTGAGTCCAGAGGTCTGAGCATCTCTTGGGAGGATGACATGTGCAATATAGCAAATACGAGGGATTTCCTTCTATCTTCTTTTTAAAGGCAAATATTGTTTGCACTGTTTTGCTTTGTTCTGGTTGTTTTGCTCTATTCAGTATTCTGCTTTGGTAGATATTATAATGGGTTTTTGGTTTGATTTTGCTATACCTTATTGAATGGATAACTATTGTGAAGATAACAAGATATCCAATGTACCTATTACTGTTATCCCAGTATCCTGATGTAAAGTTCTGAACCAATTTCACTGCATTGTCTCAATTGGCTTTGTTCTGTCTTGCTTTGTTATATTTTGCTATCTTCAAAAAAAAAATAACTAGACCTATATAGATAATCAAATTTGATAGTAATAAGAATTATTCAGAGTGCAGAATGTTAGCCTCCATTTGAAACATTTGGAAAGACATGCCAGTTCATAGGAACCTCTGAAACTGCCCATCAGTACACACAGAAACCAGCAGAGGGTAGTTCGGTGCTATGGGAAATAAGCATGGTTAGACAAGAATCTTTGCATTCTTTTTATTAGATAGAAAACATTGGACAAGTTAGTAAATTTGCTTTATTTCTAAGCAAATCCGCCTTACCTGAAAAGTAGTATCTTTCTCTGAAATTGTCTTTCCTGTTATTTTCTGCATTTGAATGCAGCCTCCTTTTGTATCACCCATTTAGGACAAAGGAGGTGGAAAAGTCTCCAATGGCTTAAAATGTTTTAGTCATCATGGCACATGCCTACAATCCCAGCACTTTGAGAGCATAAGGCAAGAGGATTGTACATTCAAGCATGGACCATTTAGCAAGAGCCTGCAAAAAAACAAAAACAAAAAATGCCTGGGGATAATTCAGTGTAAAGTCCCTAAGTTCAATCTCCCATGCAAGGGAAAAGAAAAATTTCAGTCATGAGAATGAGTGTGTAGTGCTCAGGTCATGTTGTGCCCTTGCTGAAATGCAGGGCCTTGGGGACCTGAGGCACTCTGAGACCTGGGCCAGGGCTAAGGGCAGTACTAACATTGATAAAACTGGGTAAGCTACTTGAAAAACTCTAGGTTCATTCTGAAATGATTCAAAACACCTTGCCAAATTTTTGGAGTTGATGTAATAAATGAAAGCCATATTTTTTAATCTATTTTTTAAATACTCTGTTCAACATCATATGAGAAGTTCTAGCTAATGCAATAAGATGAGAAAGGAATGTTATGCATTTATGAGTAAGAAAACAATATTGTCGAGGTGTTAGTTATATCTAAATTAATCTTAGATTCAGTGCAATCTTTACCAAAATCTCTAGGAAATTTTTTGCAGATGTTGACAAACTGATTCTAAAGTTTGTATGAAGAGGCAGGAGGACCGCAATAGCCAAGATAATATAAAAGAAAAAGATGGATAACCACAACTTCAAGATTTAGTTGAAAGCCACAGTAATCAAGATAGTACAGTGTTAGTAAAAGAACAGACAGATAAGTAAAACAGAATAGAAAGCCCAGAAATAGACCCAAATAAATATAGTCAACTGATCAACAAGAAAAGATCAAAGGCAATACAGTGGAAAGAAGGTAGTCTTTTCAAGAAGTAATACAGAACAACCTAGCATCTACGTGAAGAAAAAAATCTAGAAAAATATCTCTGCCCTTCTCTAAATTAAAGTGGATTGTAGATCTAATGAAAACACAAAACTATAAAATTTCTATGAAATAATGGGAGCTCTAGATGTCTTTGAGTTTGTTGATGACTTTTTAAATACAACCCTGAGGACATGACCTGCTATACTTTGGACCTTAAATATCCCTCAAAGGCCTGTTTATTAAAGCCTGTTTCCCAGGAATAGAGCTATTGGAAGATGGTAGAACTTTCAAGAAGTGTGAGCTTGTAAGAGTTCTTTAGGACCTTGAGAGTGGAGTATATCCTTGAAGTTGATAGAAGAATAGCACTTGCTTTCCTCTCCTTTGTGCTCACTGGCTCTCCAGGAGACAAGCAGCTTTGCCTTATTACATGCTTTTATGGCTTCTGTTCAGATGTTCCTTCTAAAGCCTCAAGAGGTCAGAGATGGCTGAATCTAGATGCTTATATTAAGAGTGGGTTATGACTAAATCATCCCACTGAACCCTGGTAATCTACACTGAGTATAAAAGAGGCAGAAAAGAGCTACTAAGGTCCCTTGCTTGCTTTGCTATTTTCTAACTGCCATGAACTGTTTCTCCTCTGCAATGCCTGTCTGGCCCTGCTAGCCAATTATGGGCTGAAACCTCTACAAGCAGTGAACCAAATAAACATTTCCTCCCTTGCCTTGTAAGTATTGGGTATTTTGTCTCCAACAGGAGAAAACTAACCAAAACAGAATTTGATACCAGGAGTGGGGTCACTGCTGGGACTATACCTGACCGTGTGGTTCAGGAGCCTTTGGGACTTGTTTGTGAGCAGAATTTTGGAAGTTTGGAGGTGCTGCCTGAAAAATCCGAGCTGGCAGGCCTAAAACTGGACTATATGGGAGATTTTGGTCTAAGCTCAGAAAACAAGAGGCTGCTAGAAATTCTGCAGGTAAAGACTAGGCTTGAAAGATTTCTGCTGGGAAACTGACTGCATTGGCTGTTGGACTCCAAACAATTTGAGTTATACTTGGAAGAAAGTTTGTCTGCATTTTGCTCATATCCAGAGACTGCCTGAGACTGAGATTAAGGGCATTAGACTAATCTTGCAGAAGAAATTTCAAGGTAGTCTAATGTTGAGGAGGTGGCATGGATACTTCTGGGGATTTTTAACCAGATTTATGTTGTGAATTGAGTGAATATCCCATAATGATTTGGGAATGACAATACATGACGTACATACCATTGTTCCCCGTGATTGATGTGTTTTGAAATTTTGTTGTAGTTTTTCTTCTTCTTGTTGTTTTTCTTTCTTTTTATCCTTGAATAAAATGGATTTGAAAAAAAGAGTGAATGGCCCAGAAGAATGATTCAAAACATTGTGAGTTTGGCCAGAAAGGAAGTTCCAATAAAATTTCCGCCTGCAAAGATGGAACAGAGGAACAATGGGTTGCTGAAAAGACTCACAAAAAAATCCCAAGTATTTCATAAGAAGGCAATAGAACAGATGATCTGAAGGCATCACAAGAACCAGCAGGATTCTACCCTTTGCAACCTCAAAATTGCAAAAGTGAAAGACTTTATATTGAGAAGAAAGCCTCAGAGCACCATGTTCCTGAATGGCAGCAACATAGAGAATTTTTTCCTTAGAACTGGATTCATAGTGTCCACAGTTCCAGGCACTCAATCCCTAAACAAGAGAGAAAGAAGCCTGGATACTGTTCCAGCTGGTGGCAGACCTGGCATCATCCATATGTTGGGGGTCAGGAAGACTTTTTTTCCCTTACCTTGTGGGTAATAGATATTTTATCTCGACAATGAGAAAAGTAACCAAGATCCATGCTCACTATCACGATGTGATAACTTGCCACTGGTCCAGAACGAACTAATCATGGACTGAACCTCCAAAACTGTGAGGCAAAATAAACCTTTCTTTATGATAATTATATCAGATATTTGTTATTGTGCCTAAAAGGCAGCTAATAAATGATTCACCAAAGAATTAAAAACTAAATAATGTTGAAAACCTTTCTTCTGTGAAAAACATCAAGAGAATGAACAGACAAGCCATGCACAAGAAAATATTTGCAAGGAACATATCTGAAAGAGGACTCTTATCTGAAATATACAAAGAACTCTTACAAGTCAACAATAAGAAAACAACCAGTAAAAAAAGTAGACCAAAACCTTAAGAGCACCTCATCAAGGAAGATACACAGATAGCAAATAAGTATATAAAAAATGCTCCAAAGTGTATGTGATCAGAAAAATGCAAATTAAAGCAAGATGCCACTATACATGTGCTAGAATGGCCAAAATACAGAACACTGACAACACCAAAAGCTGCTGAGGATTGTTGGTGGGTATGGAAAACAGTTTAGGTACGTAGATATTTTGTCAGTTTCTTTAAAACAGAAACATACACCTAACACATAATCCATCAATCACACTTCTCCATGTTCACCCAAAGGCACTGGACTGTGGCTATGGCTGGATATTTGTAGCAGCTTTCTTCATAACTGACAAAACTTGGAGCTAACAATCAAGAAACTCCTCAGTAGGTGAATGGGGAATAAGCTGTGATACATGCAATCAATGGATTATTATTCAGTCCTAAAAATCTCTGAAAATACGTGGAACAAGTTAATTCAAACAGCCAATCTAAAAAGACAACATACTATTTGAGTCCAAATATGACATTCTGGGAAAGGAAAATTATGGAGACAGATTCAGGGACTAAAGGCAAGGAGGGATGACGAGGTGGAGCACAGAGGATCTTTAGAGCAGTGGAACTACTCTGTTGAAAATTGTGATGAGTACGTACTGTATGTGTTTCCAAACCAATAGGATGTACAGCACCCAATGTGAACCCTAATTGGACACTGGAGGATTATGATGTCAACATAGATTCATCCAGTCTGACAAGTGCACCACTCTGGTGGGGACATTAGTAACGAGGGAGGCTGTGCCCATGTGATTGCAGGAAACATAAGGGATCTCTCTTCTTTTTTTTTTTTTTTGTCTTTTTCATTTTTATCGGTACCGGAGATCGAACTCACGACTCCCTGCTTACAAGGCAGGTACTTATGCCGCTGAGCTAAATCCCCAGCCCCGGGATCTCTCTTCTTACCTCTCGATTTGGGTGTAAAGGTAATACTTCTCTAAAAAAGATAGTCTTTTTAAGATGCTTTTGTTTCCATAACTTTATATACATTTTTATTTCCTGATCTAAGATTTTATTTTTCACATAAGGAAAGCAGAGCTAGATCCCACCTAGTCTGAGCTCCTGCTTCACAGCCTTAATTAAGTAGTTAGGTTCAAGACTAGAAGAGATAGCAGCTTTACTCCTCTTCCCATTCAGTTTTACCCTAAAAGTAGCTGGTATTATTTGGGAAAGGAGTGAGGATGAGCCTAGGAAAGTAGTTTAGTATTTTTATGTTTGACAACAGAAAGATGAGGTGAGACCTAAAGCCAGGGATTTTTAGGTTCTGGCTTTAAGGCATGGTGTGAACTGGATGAGGTGGTACACATTTGTAATCAGAGCTACTTGGGAGGCCAGATGAGAATTTGAAGTTCAAGGCTAATCTGAGCAATTTAGCAAGACATTTCCCAATAAAAATATATAAAGGCTATGCACATAGCTGAGTGATAGAATGTCCCTTGGTTCATTACCAGAAAAAATGGGATGAAAGGGGATGCAAATTTTTTTCTTTTTTTCTTTAAAGAAAAGGAAACAAAAAAATACATGGAGATAAAAAAGGGTAGAAATAATACATAACTACAGAAAAATAAATGGTAAGAAATCGCTGGTCGATAAGTTACATATTGTCATCTTAGAAACAGCCGTTCAGGCCACAAAATCAAAGTATTTAAAATGACATTCAAAAGTGACACTGCAAACAGTTCTGCCCAATGATCAAACAAAAACTCAGCAATATGGTTATCAGTCTTACATACTCATCTTACATCTCAAAGAGGGTAAGATTAAACATATCAAAACAGAACATCTCAAAGAGGGTAAGATTAAACATATCAAAACAGAACAAAACAGTTTAAAAAACAATTTAAAGAAATACAGATTTCAAAGCAAGTCCACTGGAGATCCTCACCGTCCATCTAACTGTCTCTAGTTTCTTACAAATAGTTGTCCTCATCTTCACCCACATTATATACATATTGCATATTACAGAACTAATCAAATCATTATAGGATGATGAAGGCTTTTTAGGCCTTCAAGATCTAACATTTGGAAGACAATAATAACTACTATCGCATCTCTCATTCTCTTCGTGGTAGCCGTCCCCATCCCTACATATGCTAAAACTGAACTCAAGAGACTAAACCAATATCACTCTGATCAGCGAACAACAGTATTGCTAGAATTTATATCATAATGCTACAAAATTAACATTGGGTTTCTTAGCATCTCTTCTTCAGAGCATCTGTTCATTACATCTTGCATTATATAATCTGTTCCCGTAAATAATTTTTTAAAAAAATCTCATGTGTGAATTTCTACATATATATCTATCCTCTCTGTATTATAGGGACAAACAAATCATAACAAAACAGCAAAACAAATTCCTAGAAAAACATGCAATGGATAAGACATATAAGACCACAATATAGGTGATCTTCCGTAGTTACTATGTTTTCTCTTGTTATTTTCAATAGATTTGTCCACATCATCGGCTTAATATAGTTAAACATAGTATTACCTATTTTTATAAAAACACAACTTTGAAAGCATTGTAGGATTTGAGAGCTGTTAATAATTAATACCAGTATGGATATCCTTTATATCTTGTCATCTTCAGAGTAGTTGCCTCTACTTTTAGGGTTGATACTAACAAGCATACCAAATTCAAATAAAATCAGTCAAGGCAAACCCATGGTCTTATGAATCGGATTCAATTAAGATCAGTCATAGTAAGACAATGTAAGTTATACAGGATTTCAGTTTAAGTTAATAGGAAAGTAAGGATAGTTACCATGGTACAACCTGCTATCTTTGGGTCAGATGTCTGTGCCCTCAAATCTGACATGAGTGAACAGACCAGAACAAATTGAATTCAAACTAAATATGGCGATAAGACTACTGTGTCTTTTAAATCCTGATACACTATTAACAATGACCTCTGCCTTTTTTAATAGTGTTTCAGAGCTGTCTATACTAAAGACTATAGCTTACTGTCTCTGCCTCATGTCTGCTACTCCACTTTTCTGCTATAATTTGTCCACCTTATTCCCTCATTCCACTGTCTGCCCTGTTCATTGAGGCCTCTCTGCCACTGTTGCTGGAATCCTGGTATCCCTTCCTCTCTTTCTCTGGAATGTCCTTCAGCACTCTCTGTAGGGTTGGATTGGTGGCCATGAACTACCACAGTTCCTCCTTGTCTTGGAAGCATCTTATTTCTCCATTAATTTTGAGAGAGAGTTTTGACGGGTATAGGAGTCTTGGTTGCATATTATTTTCTTTCAGGACTTGGAATATTTCTCCCCATTCCCTTCTTGACTTAAGAGTTTGTGTTAATAAGTCTGTTGTTATTTTGATAATTTTCCCGTTGTAGATAATCTGCTTCTTTTCTCTGGCTGCTTTTAATATTCTGTTCTTTTGGTGGATTTCTGGAATCTTGATTATTATATGTCTAGGCGTAGATCTGTTTTGATTGTAGGTAGCTGGTGTTCTGTATGCCTCTTTTATCTAGATATCACTTCTTTTTGCTATACATGGGAAATTGTGCTTTAATATATCCGTGAATATTCTTTGTATTTCATTTTTGGTTGCTCCTGCTTCCTCACTCACATTTTTTATTCTTAAGTTATGTATCCTTTTGTCATCTTCTAGTTTTTGAATTGTTTCTTCCTGGTTCCTTGTTATCTTTCTTTTTTTTCTTTTTAATTTTATTTAAGGAGAAAAAAAAGCAGAGAAAGGGTCCAAGTTATACAGATTTACAGAAAAAAATAAACAGTAGGAAATCACTAGTTAATGGATTACATATTGTCATCTTAGAAATAATTGTTCAAGTCACAAAATTAAAGTTTGTAAAGTGGACATTCCATCAATGATACTGCAAACAGTTCTGTTCAACGATCCAACAAAACTCAGTGATATCATTATCTATCTTATACACTTATGTATACATGCAGTTATATCGTTTAGAGCACTTTCTTTTCCTCTCTTTTGTACAATGACAATTACCCATTTTGGGTTTTGTTGCTCCAACAGTTCTTATTACTTTTTTGGAAGGGAGTAGAACCAAATGTGACATAACAGAACAGAGTCAATCAAATCAAAAGGGTGGACATAATAGATAATGTAAAAGCATAATACAAGGTGATCAACAATGGTTACCATAATGCCTCCTGCTATCTCTAATAGAATTGCCTATATCATTAGTTATAATAAAATTGAACAAAACAGTAAAGAACAAAACCGACAAAACCAAAACATTGGAGACATTATAGGTCCTCAAAAGTAGATAATAGTCAACGAGAATGGGCATTATAATGAATCTCACTATCTTCACAGCTGTTGCTTAAACTTTTGAACCTGGTACTATCAAGCAAAACAGAATAGGGGGACATCAGTCAAAAACAAGATGGTGAGAGTAATACAGGGCTTTAAATCAAGATAATGGAAAGTCAAAGTGGGTTACTATAATATATCCTGCTATTTTTTATTTATTTTTCCCTTAATTAAAAGGATAAAAATAAAAAAGTAAATAATGAAGTGGAGATTGAGATAAAAGAGGGCATAACAGCAAAACAGCGCAGATCAAAATATAACCATTTAAGCAGAATAGTGTTTCATCACAAGATAATCCTGACATAAAAGTAGTTACCATATTGTCTCTTTCCTTGAAATCTTTGAGCATAACTTCGTATACTGTAGCATCAAATATATCAAAACAATGTAAAACCATTTAAGAGAATGACAGCATTACAGGGTATTTAGAATCAACCAACAGAAAACGAACAATTGTTTCTGTATAATCTCCTTGTCTTTAAAAGGTTTTGCTTATATTATCACACATAATAAAATCCAATAAGATACAACCTGTTTAGACCAATGGAGACAGAAGAACAAAAGCTTGATGAGACTTCAAAACAAGATGATACTAAATCAGTATTACCTATTAAGACGTCATTTTCTCCAAAATAGCTGTTCCTATCATCCAATCTTCTCTGCCTCATTTCTGTTAAGCTCTTTTTCTGTCATTAGTTGTCAGTTTGTCTTCTTCATTTTGTTTTCTGCTCCATTCATTGTGGCCTCTCTGCCACTATTTCTGGAATCTTGGTATTTTCCTTTTTTAGAATATCCTACAATATTCTTTGTAAAGTTGAATCGGTGGTTGCAAATTCCCTTAGTTCCTCTTTATCCTGGAAGCACCTTGTTTTTCCATCAATTTCTAGGGACAGTTCTGCAGGATATATCAATCTTGGCTGGAGGTTATTATCTTTCAAAGCTTGAATTATTTCCCCCCACGCTCTTTGTGATTTGATGGTTTGTGCGGAGAAGTCTGCTGTAATTCTGATGGGTGTTCCCTTGTAAGTGGTCTGTTTCTTGTCTCTGACAGCTTTTAATATTCTGTTCTTGTATTGAATTTCTGGAATTTTAATTATTATATGCCTGGGTGTAGCTCTGTTTGGGTTGTAGGTGGCTGGGGTCCTGTATGTTTCATACAACTGAGTATCTTTACCTTTTGCTAAATTAGGAAAATTCTCCTGGATTATTTCTGTGAGTAGCTTTTGTAGTTCATTTGTTTGTGTCCCTACTTCTTCTTTTATGTTCTTAATTCTTAAGTTATGGATCCTCTTATCATCTTCTAGTCTTTGTATTATTGCTATTTGTTTCTTTGTTACTTTTAAGAAGTTTTTCATTTCATTCTCCCATATTACAAATCTGCCCTCCAGTTCAGATAGTCTGTCCTTGGTTTCTTTCAAGCTGTTATGCCAGTTTTCGATAGAGTTTTTCGTTTCCTGGTAGTCTCTTTGAACCTGCTTCATGTATTCTATGCTTTCTCTATTTTCTCCATCAAACAATTTTCCCCTCTTTTTCTGATCTTCCATTCCACCATCTGTTTTTTCTTGGGTGGTGCTTAGCATTTCTCTAACTATTCTGCTTATTTCTAGCTTCAGGTCATTAATAACTTCATTCCTGAACTGATCTATGAGGCTCTCTAGATGGCGCTTTATGTCTATTGGTGCAGTGTCCGCTATTGCCTGTTTCTCAGGATTGGGGGCCGAAGGGCCTTTCTTGTTGCTCCCTCTTCTCATATTCTTTGTTCCTTATATATGCAAGCGTATATAGGAGGCCCAGCTTCCTTTCCTGTCAGCCACAGTCTGATTGAATTGCGCCAGCTAGGTGTTCCTGCCCACTGCAGCACACCAGGAAGTTGCAGATCAGGCAGCCTATGCGGGGCCTGCCCCTCCAGGTCACCCTCAGGCTCTGGGATCTGGGTTGTGCTAGCCCACTGGGTCTCAGCCAGCAGCATCACGTAGGCTAGGCACTTCCCACCAATCCTGCTTGAGAGGGGGATACATGGCTGAAGTTGCCACAGCACCCTGCTCCCGCAAGTCTGCCCAGTCCCAAAATGTCCTCTGTTGGAGTCTCCCAAACCATGGGAAGAGTGTCAGTTTCTCTCACTCACCTCACCGCAAGTCAATGCACAGCTCCCCACCCGTTCTGTTTTCAACTCCATTCGCTAATTCCCATTCTCAGAGCTTCCGCGCGTCTCTCTCCCTGCTGAGCCGGTGTAGACGCAGCTGCCACGCGGTGGGAAATCCAAATCGCGGCTTCTAATGCCGCGGGCTCCAGCTTCCACACTGAGGCTCTTCTGTTCCTGTTATAGCACCAGGATTGCACTCCAAGTTGGTTTCTCTCAGCCCAGTTCATTCTTGGGTCAGCTGATGACTAAGCAGGGCATATCTCCACCTGCTCACAACTCCTTACTCTGCATCATTCCTGAATTCCAAGCTGGTTCTTTCAGAGAGCCTCCATAGCTGCTGCTATCTGTCTGCCATGTTCTCCCGGAAGAGCCTCCTTGTTATTTTCAAGAGGTTTTTTCTTTCACGATCATATGTCATAAATCTCTCTTCAAGTTTCCTAAGGCTGGCTTTAGTTTCTGTCAGGGCATTTTGCCAGTGTTCAATGGAATTTTTAGTTTCCTGGTAATCTCTTTGGATCTGTTTCATGTATTCTAAGTTATGTTTAAATTCTTCAGAAGTTTCTCTTTCTTTTCTGATTTCCTCAGTTCTTCCATCTGTGTTCTCTTGAGTAGGGCTTGTCATTTCTTTAATTAATCTCTTTATATCTTGCCTCACTTGTATCAGGAGTACAGCTTTAAATTCATCTATGAGGTCATGGAGGTATTTTTTAATTTCGGCTGATGCTGTAGGGGATGCAAATTTTAAGAATAAGAGAGGGCAGCTCAGGAAGAACGCTAGTCTGAGGTGGCTCAGAAGCAAGAAGAGCATTTAAGAAGAAGACCACCACCACCAAGAAGCCAAGCCACGTCTGGGAGAAACTGGACACTCCATAGGACACTCCAGGCAGTCAAAGGAGGAAGATTTGCCACCACTGAACTTGTTGCTCCTAGGGTATGTTTCAGCTAAATGATGTCCAAGTTATTGAGGAATATGAAAGAGGAAAAAATATATCAAAAGGAATTTGGAGAATTAATTCAGGATATCCAACACCAAGAGATTATATTTTTTTGTGGCTGAGAGAAACTCAGGATAGCCACAGACAGGAGAAGGAAAAGTGAGCCACAATTCTGAAAGCTTGGGAGGAGTCACATATTTTGGATAAAAGAAGAAGAATTTTCCCTTTCCCCCATGGCTTCCCAGTCTAGCTTCCAAAACAGCTGAGAACAGGTATTGGGAAAGCCTACGTAGAATGGAGGACCATCCTGTGTGTTGCACTTAGTGAGTGTTCCTCCTTTCTTAGTAACTATCTTCATTCCAGTGGGAATCAGTGAGAATTTACTTCAGAATCACCATTTGGAAAAACAGCTAGATGGGGCAACTTTTCCAGCCCTGCTATTGGTGGGTATGCAGTTGGATAGAAAAGGTGTGATCCTTGTATCAGTTATGACATGTAGGTAAAAACAGTGACCAGCACTGAGAGAAGACATGCCCTCCATCAGTTGGCCTCTCTAAGGATCAAGGAGTGATTCAAAATGATTTCCAAAGAGGGTGGATCTACACTGTGGTTTGAGTGTATCTTCCAAATATCATGTGTTAGAACCTTAACTATTAACCATAATGCTGCAGGGCTGGAGGTGGGAACTACAGGAAGTGTTTGGATCATAAGAACAAAGTCTTCAGGAATGCATAGATGACTTTATTAAGTTCTTGCTCATGTGGAACTGGATTATTTTTGAGACTGGGTTATTGCAGAGGAAGGTTACCCTTCTTTTTGTCTCTTCCTACATGCATCCACCCACCCTTCCACTTTCAGCTGAAGCAACATAAGGCCCTCACCAGATACAATTCTCCTATTCTGGGCTTCCAAGCCTCCAAAACAATGAGTCAAAATAAACCTCATTGTTTTCTAACTTGCTTAGTCTCTGGTAATTTGTTATAGTAATGGACATGAGCCAAAATAATCTGCTTACCTGTAAATGTGACTTTTCAGATTAAAGCATGGCAATTAGGAGCCCATTGTTAGTGGATTTTTCCACTGGTTCATTCTAAGACAGTTCTTCAGACTATCAGGTCTCTCACTTTCACTAACACTGTATTCTAACATATGACATGGTTTCTTGCTGGGAACAATGCAATGGCCCCTTAATTGGCTCTTAGCTCCATAGCTTCTAACTATTCAATCCATTCTCTACCTAGCAACCTGTAACATTCTTTTAAATATATGTTAGATTATATCACTCCTCTTCCATGATTTCTATGAGCAGGGCTATCCAATATGATAGCCACCAGCCACATATGTCTATTTAAATTTAAGTAGACTGAAATCAATTAAAATTAACAATTCAGTTCTTCAGTTCCACTAGTCACGTTTTAAGTGCTCATTAACTACTTGCTGCCAGCAGTCACCACACTGGGCAGTGAAGACACATAGTATTTCCATTATACCAGAAAGTTCTACTGGTTTGTACTGCTCTTGAAGATGCAGCATCTTCTCCCTCAAAAAAGCAAGTAGTGCACAGAGCTGATGACTAAGCAAGCCTCACTAATCTCCAGGAATTTTGGCTTTAAAGTAAGAACAGTTAGAGCTACTACTCCCCTGTCCCTTCTCATCTCTATTCAGACAGGCTCTCTACTCCTCACCTCTGTTAAGGTTGGTGTTAGCACTTCTTAATTTTTGTTTAGAAGCTTAAATAGGTTAAGGAAAATAGTGTTTGAAAGGAAAAGGAAAGCTGAGCATGGTGGCACACACTTCTAACCCCAGCTACTAAAGAGGTTAAGGCAGGAGAATTACATGACTGAGACTAGCCTGGGCAAAGTAATGGGACTCTGTCTCAAAATAACAGAGCTGTGGATGTAGCTCAATGGTAAGCATTAGCTTATGCAACATGAGGAAGAGAAAAAGAAGGGAAGTGGGTCTTAGGACCCAGGACGTATCTGAAGAAAGAATGGAAGCCCACAGAGAGAGTAAAGATACAAACTTCAATGAAAAAGGATAGCAGGCAGCATTTTCTCCCAAGCCCAGATTTACTGTGTGGAAGGGGTGGCTCAAACCTGCATACACACAGAGTACTGATACCCCAGAGGCTTCTATGAAGAAATGCACCAGAGGAATAGAGCAGTGGACCCAGAAGACTTCAGTGGCTGGTTAATTGTTTGGGTTCAGACATCCCACAGGAGAAGACAATAGGCTGGTAGCCATTTTGGGGCCAGTGGAACTCAGAACTTAAAACAGCTTTGAGCCCCAGCTAGTGACTCCCAGTGACAGGGTCAGGCTGCCAAGTTCAAGTCAGAAGAAGGTCAGGGAGCCAATTTCAAGTGGGTTAAGACGTGCATGGACTGTTGCAGGGTGTACAAATCTGGTTCCAACCTCACAGCCAGAAACCAGCCTGAATTTCAGGGGAACTAAAGTGCAGACTTGTTGGGATTTTCTACCGCCCCACTATAAAGCTACAGCTGGTTTGCTGGGATTAATCAGCTGATATCTGGCATTGTTTTGTTTGATTTGGTTTGGTTTTAGTTTGATTCTTTGGTTTTATTATTATATGAGTGTGAACATGGTTTCCAACTTTTGTTCTTGCTGTTCTGTTGTTTTCATTTCTTCCTTCTCTCTTCTGTCTTCAGCAGTTTCTCAGCTACAAATCTAGTTTGTACTTTAAAGATGGAAAATTAACAGTTACCTCAGTTTGTCATTTTCAATGTTGTGTTTGATGTTTTCATTAGTGCTGAATGTATCACTTTAGCCAAGATGACATAGGTGTTTTCAATGGTTATTTGTGGTGTACCAACACTGAAATTGCCTAAGGGTCATCAAAATTACTATAGGCCAGTGTCAAAGAACCAGGAGATGGCAAAGTAGGCAGCAACTTCTCATCCTCAATAAATCAAAGAGTTAGGATTTTGCAACAGACTCAAAACCCAAAAGCCAGCTACCTAAAAGACACCCCTGAGTAGTGGTCATTTCCGAAGCATTCTAAATACTGGCAATAAAGCTACTTGACCTAGGCAATTTACAAGCATCAACCCAGGAATTAAACTAACAAATAAATAAAAAATGAGAAGACATCTAAACAAGATACAACCTCAGATTTCCAGCTCACCAAAGGCAATGAAGTGGAACAATCCAAAAGTCATGACCTAGAACCTCTGAAGTAGTAACAGAAAAACAAAGCAGATGAACAAGTCTCTAGAAAAAAAATCAAGTCAGAGATAATTTCTCAGATAACTACAGAGATGATGAACATAATGAAAGACATATTTAGTGACTCTAGAGCAGACATAGATTAAAAAAATAGAGGAGCTTTTTTAAAAAATTTTACTTAAAAGGAAAAAGAGAAAAACACAAAAGAAAACAAAGCGGTGTAAGGGTACACGTAATACAGAACTACAAAAAAAAAAAAAAAAAAAAAAACAGTAAGAAATTACCTGTTAATAGATTTTACATATTATCATCTTAGAAATAGTTGCTCAAATCACAGCACCAAAGAATACAAAGTGGACATTCAAACAGTGAGACTGCAAACAGTTGTGTTCAATGATCCAACCAAAAACATTAATATGGTCAGCTATTTAACACCCCTAAACACACTTGCTGTTGTATCCTTTAGAGCTCTTTTTTTTTCCCTCTCTTTTTTACAACAAAATTTACACATTTTGGGTTTTATTACTCCTTAGTTCTTATTACTTTTTTTGGGGGGAGAGAATAAAGTCAAATATGGCAAAACAAAGCTGTCAGTCAAAACCAAGGATAGACATAGCACATGATGTAAAAACAGAGTACAAGGTTATCAACAATGGTTATTAACGATGTCTTGTTTCCTTAAAAAGAATTGTCTATCTCATTAGATATTATAAAGTTGAACAAAACAGTAGAGAACAAGACCAATAAAACTTAGGCATTGTAAACATTACAGGACTTCCAAAGGAGACAATAGTCAAACCAGAATGGGCATCTTAGTGAATCTTATTGCCTTCAAAGTAGTTGCCTATACCCTCAAACTTGATACTATCATACAGAATGGAACAGAGTCTAATCAGTCAAAACAAGATCATGGGAGTATTACAGGACTTCAAAACAAGTTAATAGGAAATCAAAAAAAGTTACTATTATATATCCTGCTAATTTTTAAAATTTTCCCCCTTAATTAAAACAAACATAAGAAATAACTAAATAATTTTTTTAAAGAATAAGGGAGAGATTGAGATAAAACAGGACATAACAATATAACAATACAGGTCAAAGCATGACTGTTTCAGCAACCTAGTGCTTCACCACCAAATAACCCGACTTAATAGTAGTTACCATAGTGTCTGTCTTTTTCCTTGAAATATTTGAATAAAACTTCGTAAACTATAGCTTCAAATATTTCCATATCAAGAAGTCCAGAATAAAGCCTTCCTAATTAATAAGTGAAAACTTTCTAAGGCTTCAAGGCCACATAATGGGGAATATGATTACCACATATTTTTATATATTTGAATCATTACTTACATTAGGGAAACTATTCGGTATTCATACATGCGAGATTGATTTATTTCACTTATGAGTATGGTCTCAAGCTGCGCCCATTTATTGATAAATATCTCAATGTGATCCTTCTTTATAGCTGAATAATACTCCATTGTATAGAAATACCACAACTTTTTTATCCATTCCTCAGTTGATGGACACTTGGGTTGTTTCTAAGATCTGGCGATTACAAATTGTGCTGCTATAAACATAGATGCACATATATCATTGTGGTATGATGCTTTCAGTTCTTCTGGGAATATGCCTAGAAGTGGAATAGCTGGAATAAATGGGATTTCCAATCCCAACTTTTTGAGAAATCTCCAGACAGACCTCCACAAAGGCTGTACCAGTCTACACTCCCACCAACAGTGCAGGAGAGGAGCTTTGAAAAATGATAGAAATCATAAAAGCCCAATGTAGGAAAGAAATAGAATCTATGAAACAGATATCCAGGAGATTAAATGTTCCATTGAAAGTATATGTAGCAGAATGAGCCAATATGAAGAAGACAGAATTTCAGGTAAGAAAGACAGGATTGTGGTTAGTGATCATGAAAAGAATAGCAAAGAACCGTGAGAAATCAATCCAGCAGCTGCTAGATGATGCAAGGAAGAATAGTGTAACATTGATTGGAGTCAATGAAAAAGGGTCAATCTATCCCCATCAGCTAGCCTCATCTCCTAAATTTTCATTTCCTCCCTACAAGGTTAGTAAGTTATGTTCTTATTGATAAATCTACTGATGTAGTTAAGACTCTTCCAAAAACCTCACCTTTGTTTATATGAGCTTTGGGGAAGATATCTTAGATCTAAACTATAAAAAGTTCTCATGACTTAGTGATCTCTAAAAACTCTATCTCTTAATACTATACTGAGAATTAGGATTCAGAATATGAATTTGGAGGGACACAAACATTCAGACCACAACAGTGGGCTACTAGATCTGTCTAAGTTTTGGCTTCCTGAAATGTGAATGGGCACGATGAGAGTAACCTTCAAAGATTGTTAATTGTTGTAAGGAATAAGTAATATGGTACAGGGCTGGGGATTTAGCTCAGTGGCATAAGCGCCTGCCTTGCAAGCAGGCAGTCGTGAGTTCAATCCCCGGTACCGATAAAAAAAAAAGTTATATGGTACATGCAAACCCTGGGCAAAGTACCAGTATATAGAAAACCATTCAGTAAATACATATCACAAACCAGTGCTAATTCAGTGTTCTTGTTTCACAGAGTCAAGTCAATTGTTAGAATTAAATTTGAAAAGTTAGAATTAAATTTGAAAAGCTTCTAAAATCCTACTTTTTCTCAAATCACACACAGTACACTTTTAGGAAGTGAAATACCCTGACTCACTTGGCTTGTGGTCAGTCATCAAGGCCACTGCTGTGTCTAGTTGTGCAGGCAGCGGAAAATGCAGAGGCCATTCAAGTGCTATAGTTTCCACTCTAACATGATCTGCATGACATTTGAGTCAATCAGTCTAGAGATAATGATTCTCACTGCAGAGCTGTACATACCCAATCACAAAAACAGGGGTGCCCAATTGATTTTCGTGGCCTGCTTTCATCTTCTCAGCTTTTCAGGTCAAACACTGGCAGAATTGAGGGTGCTGATATGAGATAGCATATTGCCATTTTCTCTTGCCCAAGAATGTCTAAATCATTGTGCTTTGTTGAATAAAATTGGAATTATCAAGCCCTTTAAGGTATCAAAGGGACATTTTTAGTAGGACTTTTAATATAGGGGCGGGTGGGGTTGGTGCAGATGCAGCATCTGCCTGGAGGAGATACATACACATATATACACATACACATGTATGTTTGCCTTCTCAGAATAAATTGCTCACAGCAACACAGTGAGATTGAAAGATCTTTGAGGCACTTTTCCTGCACTATTTCTCTATCTCAGATGTGTGAACTTCATTACAACACCCTCAACATTAAAGAATAAGGAAGCATAATGAATAGTTAAAAGGATAATTAAAATAGACAACCGGCCTTGTTTCTCTCCTAAACTGATTGATATATTCCTTGTTGTCATTTTTTTGAGAACACAAAACTATTAATTTGTGTGTGAAAAGAACAGTGAATTAATCCTAAAGATCCCAGCAGCCTTTAAAGACCTGAATCATATGTTGAGCTCATTTAAAACGTGCATAGGAAATTAAGGCAGAATAAAGCCCTTTGATTTGAAAAGTGCATCTATATTTGCTGTCCCTAGGATATCTACAGGGTCATTATTCAGAAAGGTTAAGGAGGACTTTATTTTTTTATATTCCCTATGTATTTCCCAGTTACAGCTCAGCATGGTGCATTTCAACTTATAAAGAGAAGGAGATAAAGAGGGGGGAGGGGAGCTTTTTATTCACTTTCCACTTAATTTCCTTGCCTCCATGCCAGTCCCTGCTTAATGAATGTAATTGCTACCTTTGATGAAAATACTATTATCAAGATCACACATTACATTGGAAAACAGTTTTTCTTTAAACACAGCTACTGCAGTCTCTAATTATGCATGTAACAAGTGTCTCCTCAACAAAAGAACATGTTGTCTACAATTGCTAGGAATTGGAGCAAGGCAAATTTGAACAAAGGACAGATTAGATTTGCTCCCCGCTCCACAAAGCCTATCCCTGTGATTAATTTCCTGCAAAAACTAAAACAATTCTCTTAAAAGGCGCTCAGCCCCTTCTCCAGAATGATCCATATGCCATTTGGGTCTTTCTATAGGATGATAATGGCCCCTGATTTGAACCCGTGTTAGAAAATAAAAAAAGGCTTTTATGAACTTTCTTTTTCACATGCAAATGAGAAGCACAAGATCTTGAGGAATAATGAACTCCCTTCCCTCCCAAAAGTGACTTTTCTTCGGCTCTAATAGAGCTTACTGGTAGGGAAAGGTCTGCATTGAGCATGTTCAACCCAATTATTTTATTAGTTTCAAGAAATGAAGCATCTTTGCAAAAAATACTTCCATATCTGTTGAGACTGACAATAGCTTTTCTAGGGTGGCCTTTCACAGAAGACTTACACACAAAATTTTTCAAATGGATTTGTAATTAAATCAAAAGTACTCTTGTTAAGGATTTAGGAGACTTTAGATTTCAATTGCACTCTGCTATCAATTTAGGGGGCTGATTTTCCTGGGTCTTCGTTTTTCCACACTTGTCAAATGCAGGAAGGGGGCAAGACAATTCTAAATAGGTGACTCCTGTAATGTCTCCCCAGTATCATTCAAACCCCAAAGAAAAAGTCAAATTAGCATCCAGTACAACCTAACTAGCCATGAATATGAGGTCTGGAGTCTGACAGCCTGAGTTCAAATCTTAACTCACTACTAACCACTTGCGTGACCTGGAAAAACCATTTTCTATATCTTTATTTCTTCAAATTTAAGATTAGAAGAACACTAAAAGGGTAGTGAGACTTAAATACGAGTTGTGAAATGTTTAGAACAATACCTAACACAGTTAAATATTTACTACTATTAGTACTTGAGATTGGGAAGGCCACTGGTATTAGTGAGATGAGTTTTCCAACATGCCGAGTATTACCCTGAGTCCTGGGGAAATGGCACAGGGAAGTGTCTCCTCAGATGGAACCCTGTGCCTGTCCAGAAATCTTTACCAGAATCCAATTTAACCACTTACCAGTCAAATTATTTAAATACAGGATGACCAAAATTGCATTTTTTGGTTAATTTTTGTAAGACCACATAATAGGAAATATAAAAATAACATTTTTATCAAATTTATTCATATAAGAATCGACATGTTGAAATGACACTTCACTGAGCGACACTCAGGGTGGCACAGAAATGAACACACTGCCTGAGTGATCCTTGGGGTAATTTTGTTCTTTTGTACAGGGATTGAACTCACAACCTCACACTTTCATGGCAGGTGCTTTTTCTGCTGAACTAAATCCCGGACCCTTAACCACTGTAAGTGGTTAAGGAAGTTGCAGTGTGGTTTGAAGCTCTTTTTAAATTTTATTTTATTTTGCTTTGTTTTGTTTTATTTTTGGCTTTTTAGAAACAGTCTCACCAGCAAGTTTGGGCTGGTATCGAACTCAATATGTAGCTCACACTGGTGCGTAGTACTACACCCAACTTAAAATTCTTTTTTTGGCAAGTGTTAGATTTGAATGATTCTTTTCAGAGATTTATGTTCTCCATCAGGATGACTCTCTCAAGCCTGCTTCAGAAATAACACAGAAAGGAGAGAGAGAGAGAGAGACAGACAGACAGACAGACAGGCAGGCAGGCAAGCAGACAGACAGACAGACACAGAGAATATGTGTTACTGGCAATTGAGTCCGGACCCTTGCACTGTACTATATCCCCACTCTTTTTAATTTAACTTAATCTTTTTTTTTGAATGACAGTCTTGCTAAGTTACTGAAGTGCCCACACTGGGCTCAGACTTGCAATGCTTCTGCCTCTGTTTCCCAGAGTGCTGGGATTACAAGTATGCCACACCTGGCTTTCCTCACTGCCCCTTATCAGAGCTAGGACCTGAATGTGCAAAAAGAACCGCTGTATTTGTGATTTCTCATTATCCTAAGACTCATTATCTGTGTCTTCCAGCTAGCTCCTTGGGACAGTGAATATCATCATAGTGCTTTGCCCCTGAAGAAATATCTTCTGTATTATTAACGTGCTAATTTTTAAAAGTTAATTGATAAAGGAAAAACTATTGTTTTTTGGGGGGTGGGGTCTTTTTGAGACAGAGTCTCACTGTGCAATTCAGGCTGGGCTTGAGCTCACTTTGTAGCCCTGGCTTATTGTATGTTCCTGAGGTAGTATTTCCAGTACTGAGAGAACTAAAATAGAAAAGCTGTGAAACTCGAACAACCAACTAACCAACAAAAAACTCTATGGAAGGTAACATCCACTGAAATCTCCCTTCTGCTAAGCTCTAATGTCTGTCTTTGATTAACCCATATTGAATCATATCATACCAATCATCTCTACTGCATGTCTCACTAATTGTCAAAATATCCCAATAATAGATTACAAAATTGATTGTAAAATGAATTTGGACCATTCTTGTGGAATTTCATGGAGTTGTCAAAAGGATGCTGGGGAAGGCTTTGAACTCTTTGCAAAGCCCTTGACAAAGGAGGATCTGGCCATTCCTAAGTTTAAGGAAAAATTAGTAAGAAGGATGAATAGAAGATACTCCAAAGACAGTGATTTGAGTACCATGGATTAAGACACATCTTTGCGATGATACATGAGATATTTGGATAATTTTACCAAATGACACTCTCTAAGGCCATGCTGGGAAAATCAAGTGCAAAGAATGACTTAGAGAGTAAGCTATCATCCAATTTGGTACTGAAACCTTAGACCCCCTCCCACCTCACATTTGATTTACAGTTTACTCAGTTTAATATTACAGACGCAATTGCAGCCTTAACTTAAAAATAACACATTGATTTTCACACATTTTAAGACAAATACTACCTCAAGCCTCTTTTGTTTTCATGTTTACTAGAAAAAAGGGAGGAGGGGCATTGTTTTAAATCTATTTAAAGTGGGATTTTGCCAGCACCAAATTTTTAGGATGACAGGGACCTCGGGTGACAGTGTTCCTAATTTTATCATTTATACATGTTTGGTCAATGTGAGCAGGAAACACACACAGAAAGAGAGAGAAACACACACACACACACACACACAGAGGGGGGGAGGGAGAGGGAGAGAGAGAGAGAGAGGGAGAGGGGGAGGGAGAGGGAGAGGGAGAGGGAGAGGGAGAGAGAGAGAGAGAGGGAGAGAGAGAGAGAGAGAGAGAGATCAGTTCTCCTGAGCTTTTACCTGCCCTTCATGGGGCTGGGCTGGCAGGTCTGTTATCCTAGTAAGGAGAGCTGTCCCCAGTTTGGGTAACATCTCTGTAGCACAAGGCAAGTGAGGGGGAAGAGAAAATGGCGGCTAACTAGAGGATCGGGCGGAGAGTCTCTCCGGAGAAATCATATTAAAAGCTAGAATATCACAACATGGAGAGGGCCAGACAAAGGGATAACGATTCTTATTAACCAAGACAGTGCAGCTGGAGGATTTAAAGTCGTGCTAAGACTGTGAAGGCTGAAAACGGGAAGATGCAAATCCCGCGCCTTTAAATCAACAGTTTAACCCATGGACGCAACAGGAAAAGCTGTGTTGGCTTTTGACTGCCCAGCTACACCAGAGGAGATTGTGAAAGACTCTCGAGCTTCAAAGCCAAACGCTGCTCCGCACTGTGCTGGGAGAGCACGCCGCGCGGGTTTCTGACCCTTCCATACCGTACCAGGAGTGCACGCAGTGCGGATTTCTGACTGCTCCGTGCCGCGAGTGCACGCCGCGCGGGTTTCCGACAGTTCCGCACTGAGCCGGGGCTGCACGCAGCGCGGATTTCTGACCCCTCCACGCCGTACAGGGAGTGCACGCAGCACGGATTTCTGACTGCTCCGCACCGTGCCGCGAGTGCACACCGCGCGGGTTTCCGACGGTTCCGCACTGAGCCGGGAGTGCACGCAGCGCGGATTCCTGACCGTTCCACCCTGTACCGGGAACGCACGCAGCGCGAATTTCTGACCACTCTGCACTGTACCAGGCGCTGCGCGGATTTCTGACCGTTCTGTGCTGTACCGGGAGTGCACGCTGCGCGGATCTCTGACCGATCCGCGCTCTGCCGGGAACGTGGGAAAGGTGGGTGGCATGGTCCCTGGTGAGTACTGGAGACCCTGTGACTGCCAGGGTTGGTCAGAGAACATCTTGGAACGGGACAGTGCCCGCCACCACGGGGACATCAATAACACAGAGTCTGGTGGCAGCCATTTTACAGTTGGGCAGAACCTACAGCTCAGTGGCGTCACTGAGCCCCCTGTAGGGACGGCTAGTGGAAGGCATCTTGGAATTGGGCAGAGCCTGAGTACGTGTTGGCTTCAGCCTCATCCAGAGAACTGTGGGAGACATCTTGAGTCTGGGCAGTTCTGCTGTGCTGGTGCTCCTGACACAGAGAGGTCTGGAAGAGAACAGCTGAGATTTGGGCAGGACCCTGTGCCATAGTGACATTAGTCAGCTGCTTCTGGTACAAAGAGAACTGGCAGGAGATACTGGGGCTAACCCAAGCCTCTGCTTGGGGCCCAATGAGTGGATACAAAATAGTCACAACTCAGTGACAACCAGAAAGTACAGCCTAATTTAGGAACTAACTGGCACAGAGGCTAGAGACTAGCCTGTACCGCCCCTGCATCCCAGTCTACCCCAGATAACAGTAAATTGGGGAGGACAGCAAAAACTCAAGCCAGCACGCTTCTGAAAGGCCCTAAGCAATTCGGAGAGGGCCAGAGAACTCCAGGACAGTCTGAAAGAAACCAGAAACATGACAAGAGATAAAAATAAAAAAAAATCTCCAGCTGCCCAACAGGAGAAAATAAGCCCAGGAGAACTAAACACTGAAGAGAACAAGCACAGTAACCATCCACTACTCGACACAGCATCAGCCGAAATTAAAAAGTACCTACATGATCTCATAGAGGAATTTAAAGCTGTACTCCTGATCCAAGTGAGGCACGATATAAAGAGATTAATTAAAGAAATGACAAGCCCCGCCCAAGAGAACACAGATGGAAGAACTGAGGAAATCAGAAAAGAAAGAGAAGCATCTGAAGAAGAATTTAAGCGTAACCTAGAATACATGAAACAGATCCAAAGAGAATATCAGGAAACTAAAAACTCCATTGAACATTGGCAAAATGCCTTGACAGAAACTAAAGACAGCCTTCTGAAACTTGAAGAGAGATTTAGGACATATGAACGTGAAAGAAAAAGCCTCTTAAAAATAACAAGGAACCAGAAAGAAGCAATTCTAAAACTGGAAGATGACAAAAAGATACATAACCTAAGAATAAAGAATGTGAGTGAGGAAGCAGGAACATCCAAAAATGAAATACAAAAAATATTCACAGAGATATTAAAGCAAAATTTCCCATATATAGCAAAAAGAAATGATATCCAGATAAAAGAAGCATACAGAACACCAGCTACCTACAACCAAAACAGATCTACGCCTAGACATATAATAATCGAGATCCCAGAAATCCACCAAAAAAACAGAATATTAAAAGCAGCCAGAGAAAAGATGCAGGTTACCTATAACGGGAAATCTATCAAAATAACAGCAGACTTATCAACACAAACTCTTAAGTCAAGAAGGGAGTGGGGAGAAATATTCCAAGTCCTGAAAGAAAAAAATATGCAACCAAAGTTCATATATCCATCGAAACTCTCTCTAAAAATTAATGAAGAAATAAGATACTTTCAAGACAAGGAGGAACTGTGGGAGTTCGTGGCCACCAATCCAACCCTACAGAGAGCGCTGAAGGACATTATAGAGAAAGAGAGGAAGAGATACCAGGATTCCAGCAACAGTGGCAGAGAGGCCTCAGTGAACGGGGCAGACAATGGAATGAGGGAATAAGGTGGACAAATTATAGCAGAAAAGTGGAGTAGCAGACATGAGGCAGGGACGGTAAGCTAGTCTTTAGTATAGACAGCTCTGAAACTATATTTAAAAAAAAAAAAGCAGAGGTCATTGCTAATGGTGTATAATGATTTAAAAGACACAGTAGCCCTAGTGCCATATTTAGATTGAATTTAATTTGTTCTGGTCTGTCCGCTCATGTCAGATTTGAGGGCACAGACATCTTGACCCAAAAATAGCAGGCTATACCATGGTAACTATCCTTACTTTCCTATTAACTTAAATTGAAATCCTATAATACTTACATTGTCTTACTATGACTGATCTTAATTGAATCTGAAACGTAAGACTATGGGTTGGCCATGGCTGATTTTATTTGAAATTGGTATGCTTGTCAGTATCAACCCTAAAAGTAGAGGCAACTACTCTGAGGATGACAAGTTGTAAAGAATATCCATACTGGTATTAATTAGTAACAGCTTCCAAACCCTACAATGCAGCCAAAGTTAAGTTTTTATAAAAATAGGTGATACTATATTTAACTATAATAAGCCAGTGTGGTGGTCAAATCTATTGAAAATAACAAGAGGAAACATAGTAACTATGGAAGGTCATCTATATTGTGGTCTTAAATGTTTTATCCATTGCATGTTTTTCTAGGAAATTGTTATGCTGTCTTGCTATGACTTGGTATTCCCTATAACACAGAGAGGATAGATATATATGTAGAAATTCACACATGGGTTCTTTTTTTTCTTTTTAATTATTTATGGGAACAGATTATATAATGTAAGATGTAATGAACAGATACTCTGAGGAAGAGACACTAAGAAACCCGAGGCTAATTTAGTAGCATTATGATAGAAATTCTAGCAATACTAATGTTTGCTGATTAGAATGACATTGGACTGGTTTCTTGAGTTCAATTTCAGCATATGTAGAGATGGGGACAGCTATCACAAAGAGTAAGAGAGGTGAGTTGGTAGTTACTATTGTCTTCCCTAATTTGGTACTTGAGGACCTAAAAAATCTTCAATGATTTGATTAGTTCTATAATATACACTAAGTATATAAGGTGGATGAAGATGGAGACAACTATTTGTAAAAAACTAGAGACAGTTAGATAGACAATCAAGATCTCCAGTGGGCTTCCTATGAAATCTGTATTTCTTTAAATTGTTTTTTTTAACTGCTATGTTCTGTTTTGATATGTTTAATCTTACCCTCTTTGAGAAGTAAAACAAATGTGTAGGACTGATAACCATGTTACTGAGCTCTTGTTCGATCATAGAGCAGAAGGGTTTGTAGTGTCACTTTATGAATGTCATTCTAAATGCTTTAATTCCATAACATGAACAGCTACTTCTAAGATGACAATGTGTAACTTATCAACCAGCAATTTCTTACCATTTGTTTTTCTGTAAGTTTGTATCATTTCTACCCTTTTTTAAAATCTCCATGTATTCTTTTGTTTCCTTTTCTTTAAATGAAAAATTAAAAAAAAAAAAAAAAAAAAAAACAAGGCAAGTGAATTCCTACAGATGGTCATCTGAAGGAAACAGTCAGGGGCACTGAACTCAAGTCCAAAGTCTAAAGCTGGCTTGAACAAAAGAGGGACCAAGAGGCAGCCAAGGAAGCAGCCCTGCTGACCTCCAAAACCTTACTGGGTCTGGAGAATAAACTCTGCAAATACCAGGCAGCATTTTTTTTTTTTTTTGTCTTTTTCCTTTTTTTTCGGTACCGGGGATCGAACTCACGACTGCCTGCTTCCAAAGGCAGGTGCTTATGCCGCTGAGCTAAATCCCCAGCCCCTCAGGCAGCATTTTTGGCACGACTTTACCACCAGATGAGAATGGAGCTCTCCAGGCCTGAGACTCAGCAGAGTCCAGAAATGATGATTTGCACCCACTATTCTGTTCTTGTCCAGAAGCCTTTGAGCCCTCCAAGCAGCTCGCCTGGTGGAGGAAGGTGCCCCAGGAGAGATCCAGGAAGTACAGCAAGGGCTGCTTCTCAGAAGCACAGGTGGAGGTGCTAGGACTGGCCTAAAGGACCCAGACACCCCAGAGAGCCAGGGCACTCATTATGTTTGCAGGCGATGGCTCCTTGAAGATCCCCCAGAAAGCCCCACACATCTGTCACCTGTACCATTCCTTCCTGCCAACTCTGGAAATTATCCACAGTAATTGTCCTAAGGATCTTCAATGAGGGGACAGCATTAAAGACATGTGAGCTTTGAGGCAGCATCTCTGAGCCTTGATGGCAGCACAAATGGCCGGCCATTTCCTGGTCCACTGGGTAGGAAATTAGCATACTGTGTGAGTTGTTCCATCCGTCTTCTTGCTCTTCATCGCCAGCGGTAAGGTGGAATTAGCACTTAACCTTTGAGTCCATGAAGGGTAATGCCCCAAATGTTCCTGGGGAGATGCATTCACCTGCGATGGCCACAGCACAGCATTTGGACACCCTCAGAGGGCCCAGCTAGGCTCTCTCTGCCCCTGAAACAGTTGATGATTGTTAAAGCTGGGGAGGAGGATGTGGACCCTGGGTAGTAGGGAGTGAGGTAGAAAGGGGAATCAGGAGATTTAGCCTCTCCACCAGTTCTTTGCCCTATTTATGGATAAGCAGGCTGAGTGATGGTCTCCTCTGGCCTCATTAATAAATCAGGTTTCTTAATCTACTTATTCAGGTTCTCTAAACCCTAATTCCAGGGCAGCCTTCCCAGAGAGCCTTTGCCAACCCAGCCTTTACCTTCTTTCCTTGCCTAGGAGAACAAATCACTCACCTTCTGTTATGATTTATGTCTAAGTGTCCCCCAAAGTTTCATGAGGTCATAGAGCTTTTTTGAAGGTAGCTGAATTTAAAATATGTGATTAATTCTTAGTGCAATGCTGGGGTTAATGGTGTGAGTGCTACACTTGCCCTAGGGTGGGTAGCCTGCATATAGTATAAGGGATTGAAATTGTCTTGTCTCTCTCTGCCTCCTGTCTTGCTGCTTTTGCTGTCTTCCACCACCATGAACTATTTGTTGCTCCGGTGCTGTGCCACTGTGCCTCAGAGCCAGCTGATTATGGATTGAAACTTCTACAAATTGTGAGCTAAATAAAACCTTTCTCCTTTAACCTTGGGTGTCAAGTATTTTGCCTCGGCAATAAGAGAAAATAAGTATGACATCTTCCCCATGGCCTGCTCCTCAGTTCCTCCAGGCACTCTTCTCCTTCTACCTCTAGTAGCATCCTTGGCTCTGTCTCAGCAGCATCTCCCCTTCACTCAGCTGGGACAAGCAGCCTGGCTTCCCTCCTAGAAACGAAAGAAAGCTGAAGAGAGACAGAGTCCCCAGGATGTCCCCACTGCCCACCAGAGGACACCTCCTATGACTAACTGGCCTCAGCAGCCTGGGCCTCTGTCCTGTAAGGTGACTGGCATTTGGAGAGGGCTTATACTGAGCTCCCTGGGGCTGTCATCCTCGGCAGGACTGTGATTCACACCAAGAGATTTTGACCACCATGGTGAGGTGGGGCCCCTGATAACAAAGTTCAATTTACAACTCTTGCCTGGTATAAATTCATTTATGGTGAGCCAGGAAGGGGAGGGCTGTAACAGAGCTGGGCTGGATCATACTGTAGGGTACCACTGTGTTCTTTCATCAATCTGGGGCTCATTTTATTCATTAGTTAATTGACTATTTGGACCAGAGGGCTAGAAATCTTCCAATTCTGGCCTTCCAGAAGACTCCAAAAATGTGGGAAGGATTGGAAAATGTGCCACCTTGAGTTTTCTGGCCTTATTTTGCAGCATGGCAGGATTGAGAACAAGAAAAGTGGATGATGTGATTTAAAGGCCCTGCAGCTAGAACAGTCACAGGAGGTAAGGAGGTCACCAGAGGTAAGGAATTGCCATCTGTCTCCAGTGGACACCAAAGACTTCTCTATCTGACCTCCCTGTGGAAAAGAGATGAGAGGCTGCAGCTGAGGTGGGCCAGATGGGCCCTCATCTGCTTAGCTGACTTCATCTACTTGTTCACTCATTCATTGTGTTCACATAGTGAGGGGTAACAGTGAGCTCCTATTACTCCTCAGAACCCTATGTTGTTGGTGTGCTGCTTTCCCTGGGGAAGAATGAAGTCCTCGCCTCTCTGCTACAGCACTGTCATCACCCAGGCCTCACCTCTGTTGTAGAACCTGAAAGACTTCATGCAAGGGCAGTGAGTCTGAAATCAAGTTTGGAAAATGAATAAATAAGAGAGAGAAGTTAGATGATCAGATACACAGGATGACATCCCATGGGGAGAGGCAATGTAGGCAAAGGCCAGTGGGGGAAAACAGCTCATCATTCAGGGAGTAACCAGTATGGCCAGGTGTGTGTGTGTGTGGGGGGGGCATCCAATCCCCCTTGGTTATTCATCTCGCAGACACTTGAGTATTTGACACTGCATAATACACTAGACTGTGAGTCTTATAAGCCTGTCTGAAGGTGTCTGTAGAGCCTTACCTGAGCAGTAGCACAGAGCAAGTGTATGATAAATAAGCCTTAGCTGAATTAGTTAGCAAATTCAGGTTCTGAGGAGGTAGACAGGGCAAGGCCCATGTGGCACCAGGCATCAGAGACCCAGGGCCCATACAGGGTTGCCAAGCAAAATGCAAGATGCTCAGTTAAACCTGAATTTTAGGTAAATAGTAGTGCCTCCAAAACGTTGTCCAGGGCATTCCAATAATAAAACAGTTACTCATTATGTATCTGAAATTCAAATCAAGCTGATGCTTTTGTTTACTTATGGAGAAGGTCTGAAAAGCTTATACATCTGGATATTTTTGCTTATTTTCTGCTAATCTGTCAACTCTTTCCTCTTTTCACTTTGCCATATTTATCTCTTGTTTTTAATTACCAAGAAGACCTCAAAGTTACAAGATAGCTGCTGGAGCTCCAGACTATTTATATTTTGATGTAGGAAAGCAAGAGACAGGAAGAAAGAATAAAAGAGCACCTGTCTCTCATCTGCATCAGCCTCTTTTAAAGAGATTTTTCTCCATCAAATGCAGGCTGATTCTTTGATAATGGAAAGGAGTTGTGGACTGGGACTATAGCTCAGTGGCACACTGCCTGGCCGGCAAGCATGAGCTCCTGAGTTCCATCCCTAGTACCAAAAAATAAAAAAGAAGTGTGGTATATTGGGGTGAGCATTACCCCAATCTCTTTGTATTTCCTGGGCTTGAGAATACTAACAAGCCTCAGTTTTGTGTTTTATGAGATAGATGACCCTGATCCTCACTGAACAGCGTTTGCTGTCTTTCACCGGCCACCTTGGCAGAAAGAGAGGCTTTAGAAAGGCAGCCTTTCAGCAGGGCATACTGGTGCCTAGACACAATCAGAATTCTGGCCTGGAAGGAAAAGGGAACAATGAAAGTCATGCTGCATTTGTGGAAACCAGCCCTTCCTGCTCTCAACCAGAAGCCTCAGTACAGTGATTGAGGCACAACCAGCCTCTCCCCTGGGTGCGTGTTGAGAGGAGACCTGCATACCCCACACCGGTGCAGGCAACAGCTAGTCACCTTGGTGAGCTTAGCTAGGATGCTAAAGTTCCCTGGAGCCCCATGGCCATGTCTCTGATGGAGAATATGCATCCCAGCTTCTTCCTTCTTTCAATAAGTACAGGAAATTTCCCAGCTCACTCAGCTGGGCCCACAGTGTGAAATACAGATCCTTGAGCAGAAAGCCACGACTGGGTCTGTTGTCCCAGTGAGACAACTTGGCCCCATTGGTTTCTTTCTGCTCCACCTCCCAGGAACCAACAGCACAGAGGGTAGCATTCATTGTATACAAGACTTTGAAGACATGGATAGATGCACATTTTTCTGGACTCTGCATGCTTGGCACACACGGAACCTGCTGTGAGGATTTGGAGCAGGAACTTCTGTCCATTGACTGATGAGTGGACTGTGCACGCCCATGCAGTGGTGTTACTCTGTCATCAAAAGAATACGGCACTGATTTGTGCTGTGATGTGGAAGAAGCACAAAACCTTCATGCTGATCTGACATGCCAGTCCCAAAGAATCATGTACTGTCCCTGAACTTCTTTTCTTCTATTTACATGAGTCACCAGAATGGCCAAGTCCACAGAGAGAGAAATCAGATGAAAAATGTCTGGATTTTTTTTTCAGTATTGGGAATTGAACTCAGGGTCTCACACATACTTAGGTAGTGCTATACTAATGAGCTCAATCCTCAGCCTGAAAAATGTCCTAAACTTGACTGTGGCGATGATTTGTAATATGTATCTATGAATACATTAAGCCTACTAAACCATACATATTTATTTATTTGTTGTGCTGAGGATCACACACAAGGTCCTACACATGGTAGGCAGGTGATTTATTACTGAGATACACCCCAAGCCATGAAACAAGCACTTTAAATGAATGATTTGTATGGTATGTTAATCATATATCAATATGCTGCAATTCCAGTTGCTCAGGAGGCTGAGGCAGAAGAGTCACAAGTTTAAGACTAGCCTGGACAATTTAGTGAGATCTTGTCTTCAAAAACTAGATAGATAGATAGATAGATAGATAGATAGATAGATAGATAGATAGAATAAAGGATGTAGTACAGTCTACATACATTGAGTTCTCATTATGAGGGACTGAATCCAGACACTTGCCTAACATATATGAGGCTCTGGATTCAATCCCCAGTGTTGGTGGTGGTGGGCTGTTTCTTTAAAAAATGAAAAGATAAGGCATTCAGGAAATGGGAGGTTATTTTGCATATGACGATATTGTCAACATTAGGTTGACACTGGCTAGGTCTGTGTGTGTGTATGTCCAGGAAGCTCTCAGCCTTGACCAAGCTGGAAGATTCCCAGCCCCTCGGGGAATTCCAGGGGCAGAGTCCAGCTGGAACAGCAGGTGTGGAAGCAGGAAAGAGTCCTGCCCGGCTCCTATCATGCAGCAAATGGCTAGAGTTAATGCTCCTGCACTTACATATATTGACCGTTTACCTCCCTCTGCTCCCAGCGCTAGATCTATGAGCAAGAAGAAAGGAAAAAGGAGTTTGGGTTTAAACTCTTATCACTAAAGCAAGTCTCCCTCTACATTAAAAACTACCCAGGCCCTGTGGCAGGAATGGGCTCTGTTCTTGGGGCATAAATTTGTGTGTGTGGAAAAAAGACTTATTGGTGAATTTAGCAGTATTTTTCGTTGAACTGGCAGTTGCTAACCATTACACCAGTATTTATTTGATTCTTAAAGAGTACAAAACCATGGACCACAAATAAAGAAGATGGAGTAATAGTTTGTGGCTGGGCCACTAGCTTTAAACTTGAAATGAAGTGTCCAGTTTTGAGTTACTGTGTCCAACCACCATTTGTACAGTTTGAAAAGTGGGGGCATTTTTCCAGGCTGTCAGTGTGACTGTAGTTCATTCCCATGAATGATATCGCTGAAGGAGCAGTTGTTCTGCTGTGAGCACCTCACTCATGACCAGAATATATTAAATGTATTAATCTGGGCCTCCCAGCATAATTTAGGAAGGCCCTCTATTTGACACATTCCTGTACATCCTTGTTTTATTGCTTGCTCCGGCAGGTAACAATGTCTCAAAAGTCTTGCTCCTGAATGAAGTTAAAATTACATGTCACCCAATAGCATATGCAGTTGGGTGGCTTATTTGCTGTCAAAATTACCACCCTGCAACAACATGAGACATTAATGGGGATGCAGCGTGATTTACCTCGCTGGCCCAGACTGGGCGGGGAGGGTGGACTCCCGTATCCAAGTGGCCACGTGGCGGGTGAGGCTGGGATTGCGTCGGCTCTTCCCCTCTGCCTTTAATACCCAAACCGTGTCACGACACATGGGAGAGAAGAATGAGAGGTGTTTGGGATACTCCGCCAAATAATTGCTAAGCTTGTTTTAAGGCCATAAGGGACAAAAGTCTGTTTAGTTCTTCACCAACAAACAAGATTTATCATCTGTTTCCCAGCCAGGCTGCCTCTTAAGCATATGCCCAAGACTTAACATAGAAACGTCTAATTTTAAGGCTGCCGGGAGCAGCCTGGATTTACAGTTTAACACAGTATTTTTCTATTTTGCCAAGCCAGAGTCTTTGGAATGTTCATGAGCTCAGATAACACAAGAAGGCCGCAAAGTCAAGGTGTTCCTTTAATGATATTGTGGGTTATTCATTTCAAAAGCGTATCACATGTAGCTTAAAATCTCCTGAGAGAAGTATGAATGGCCAATAGGTATACGAAAAAAATGCTCAATATTAGCCATTAGGGAAATGCAAATCAAAACCACACTGAGATTCCCTCTCCTCTAGTCAGAATGTTTGTCATCAAGAATACAAAATAACAATAAATGCTGGGGAGGGTATGGGGGGGCAAAAGAAACTTTTTTCACTGCTCATGAGAATATAAATTAGTATATCTACTGTGGAAATCAGCATGAAAATGCCTCAAAAAATTATAATTGAGTTGCTTTTTTTTTTTTGTACTAGGAATTTAACAGGACCTGGCACTTACCAGGCAGGTACTGTGCCACTGAGTATGTTCCCGGCCCAAGAGTTGTTATTTGATCAGCTCTCTGACTCCCTGGCATATACCTGAAGGAATTAAAGACAGCATACAATAGAGATAACTGCATACCAATGTTTATTGCAGCATAATTCATAATAGCCATGATACAGAAGCAGCCTGAGTGCCCATCAATGGATGAATGAATAAAGATAATGTAGTGTATAAATATAGTGGAGTATTAGTCATAAAGAAGAATGGAATATTGTTAATTGCAGGAAAATGGATGCAACTGGAGATCACCATGTTGAACAAAACAAGAAAACCTTTGAAAGATATCGTATATTTTCTCTAATATGTGGAATCTAAAAAAGATAGGAAACTAATAGGCAAGCGAAAGGGAATATGGAGGAGAGGATGTAATGAACAGGTACTATCGAGGGTGGATATAATCAAGACTCATTGAAACTCAAAAATTTGTAAAATTAACAGGCACTAATAATGAAAGTGAAAAAAATAAGTAAACTCACCTGAGTGCAAGAATTAGGAGTCCTTGAGCTGGGTGTGGTAGCACATGCCTATAATCCCTGCACTCGGGAAGCTGATGCAGAAGAACTGCCATGATTTCAAGGTCAGCCCGGGCTACACAGTGAGTTCAAGGTCAGGGTGAAATACATAATGAGACCCTGTTTTTAGAAAAGTTAAAAAAAAAAAAAGAATTAAAGAGTCCTGTGTACTTTAGCTTTTGTGGTTCTTTTCTGCCCACACATATACAATTAAAGTATGTTTTATAACTTACTGGTATCAAGACAAATATAATTTAGGCTGGATTCATGTTTATGTAGCCATTTATATATAATCATTTTGGGGCTTTTTCCTGATTTTTAAAGAACTGAAAATTACAACATTGTTGTGAGCCCTGGGTACTGTGTCTTCAATACTTCACTCAAGCTTCCTGCTTTTCACAGTTTTTTAAATTTTGTTTTGCTTTTACAGAGCTGGGGTTCAAATCCACATCTTACTGAGTGCAAGACAAGCACTATGAGGCTACGCTACTCCTACCAGGAGTTTCTCTATTATTTTAAGGCCAATATAATCTGGCCCTGGCAGCTCATGGAAGGCTTAGGTTAAGGTATCGTACTTCCCCAGCCTGGTCCAAATAAGCTCTCCAGCCTCCAATTGCTTCCCACTCATGGACAAGGTTAGGTAGATTCTGCTTCCCCACCTTCTCCTCTCGTTTATTTCTCCTTATTTTAAGTAGATAAGCGAGAGTCTGCTATGGACATTCCATGCATTTGCAAGATGGGGTTGTCTCTGAAAGCAGGAGCAGAAAGCTCTACCTGCAGCCATGGTGGCCTGGATCACTTTGCAGTGATGGCAAAGGCGTTAATGATGAGCCTTTGTGGCTGACCCTGACCTCATCGACCACTGCTCCCTCCCCAGACTGGGCCTGCAATCCAGTCAGCTGCCTAGGAGTTGAAAGGGCAGCCATCCCAGTCAGCCTGCTGGCCATTAATAATGTTTTCATCTGTGACAGTGACAAACCTGCAGTACTTGAAGAGAGTTTATTAAGGTCAGTCTATAAATAAGAATTAAAATTTTTTAAAAAAATGGGTTGACACAGATGAATGGACAGATGAATAAAGTGGTTGAGCAAAACAGTAAATATAAAAGTGGACAAGGAACTCCAAGAGGAAGTCTGGGAAGGAAAGGCCCGGCCCAGTTGGCCTCCAGCATTACCCTAACTTTTAGATTTTATAAAACCACTTTCAAACTCCAAGCTTGCTTAATATTTTGTCATTTAATGCCTATTCTGTCGACTGAGAAAAAGAATTGCAGCTATTTCTCTATGTCAAGCCCATAACTGAGAGCTGGTAAAATTTAAATGCTCATCTGTCCTTTAGCTTTTGCATGCAGATGGCCTTAGCTGACTCAGGCTTGTGGGCAGGTGGCAGTGGTGTGCAGCTTACCCAGTCTGCCCTGGCTCTCTCAGGATGGGCTCCCTTAGCAAAATGACCACAGAGATCACAAGCCAGAAGTGTGTTTTCCTGCAGCTTGGCCTCCTAATTCAGAAGGTGGAACTGTCCCATGACGGTGTGGGCATGGACCATCTCATTCCACTTCTTCAACCATGTGGCTCTTCCTACAATGGTTTTGTGATGGTTGGGATGATTTTTAAACATGTATTTATGCTCTCTGTTTTCAACCCTCTTTTTCATGTGTCTGCTTTAGTGGCATTTCCAAGGAGGCCACAAGGGTCTCAAGGCATGTTAGGTGGTCTCTGTCTGGAAGATGCTTAGGGCACAGGGAGGTCAGCCTGGCCTGAGATCACTCAGCGTGGAGAAGCAGAACCTGTCACAGTGCACTGAATATAGGGAAAGCAATGCTGAAGGAGGCAAGTGCTGCAGGTACATGGTCTCAGATGGCATCTTATCTGCCAGCAGTGTCTGTGAGCAGAAAAATGAAGTTGCTTCAGAGACATTCAGGGGCATCATCGTAGCCCTGCAGGGGTGGCTGGTCCTTAAAGAACTTTCTGAATCATGGTATTAGAATTTGGGTCAGGTTGAAATTTTATTCCAAATGAGGGAATAAATGTCACTGTTTTTCCTTTTTTTTTTTCAGAGAGGGCAGTGAGATGGGAGTCCTTAAAGTGATTAATTCTCAATTCTACAGAAGTATCCACAAATCAGAATAGTCCAACAGTCAGCCTGGTGAATTTCCCTCAGTGTTCTTCCCTGTGTTAGATCCCAGATCTCCCAAGACCCAAATTCAAGCTGGACACAGACCAGGAACGGTTTGGAATTCCCACTCAGAGTCACAGGTAAGAAGGAAGAAAGACTTAGATCCTCGGTCTAAGGAGAGGGTTTTGCCATTCCGTTCCATGGTCAGGTATAGCCACAGTAACGACCCAACTTCTCCAGTACCAAATTTATTATAGTCAGAGTTTGTGAGGGATTTAATACAGGATACATAATTTATAGGATTATTTTATAGTATTTACCCAAAAAAGGCAAATTCAGAGGGGTGCAAGAACTCTGTCCAAGCATTAGAGACCCAAAGAATCTAGCTGAGGTCCCAGATAACATGGCACTGTCCTGCACAAGTCCAGCTGAAGACCTAGAGTCCATGGCAATGTCCTCTATGAGTTTACAGGGAGGCCTAGAGCCTGTAACAATGTCTCATGCAAATCTGTATTAAGGATCTGTATTAGGAAGGTTCAAAGGACAATGGTGGAAGTTAGAAAGTTTGTGTCAGTGGGATGAAGAATCTGTGCCACTAGACTAAGGGACTTGCACTGGAACCAAAAAGCAATGCTCAAGGTAAGGACCAAAGCTCCCCTGAAGAGACCATAGTCATCCTCAGTGACAGCAAGGACCTGAGCTCCTCCAATGATGAAAACATCTGAGTTTATATCAGGAAAACTAGTGCGACAAACTTCTCCAGCAACAGCATGCCATCTTCCCCTCCAGTTTTCCTTTTTATGCCATTGGCAGCCATTCTCAGGTGGGACTTCCACACCAAAAACCATGCTGACTCGGTTAAGCTGGATGTCGCAAGGTGACCATTAGTTAATCCACTACACTAGTCTTTCATACTTAAGAGAGAGCCCACATCTCTCTCAGTGAATGGCTGCTGGAGGAAACTGATCCAAGATCAAAGCTAAGCCCAGCTGGAAGATGTTTTAGAAATTCTAAAGTGACATTAAAGCATCTCTGTTGTGGCAGTGTGTGATAGGCTGAATAATGGCTCTTAAACATGTTGGGTCCTGACCCCTGGAATCTGTGAAGTCTTCTTATAAGAAAAGAAGTGTCTTTGGAGATGTGATTTTTTTCCTTTTGATACAGGGTCTTGCTATGTCATTTGGGAGATTGGCCTTGAACTCATCATGCAGCCCAGGCTGGCCTCATACTCACAGTAATCCTTCTGCCTCAGCCTCCTGAGTGCTGGAATTGCAGGTATGTGCCACCATACCTGGCTGTAGATGTGATCCTGAGATGCCAGAGTCATCTTGGTTTATCCAAGTGGGCCCCGAATGCAATTACATGCATCCTTATAAACAGAGGACAGAAAGAATTTGACATACATAGAGATGGTGATGCAAACACAGAGCCAAGATAGATCAGCAGATGCTGGCCCCAAGGACAAAGGTGCTACAGCCATGAGCTAAGGAAAGCCACAGAAAGCAGGAGAGGCAAGGAAGGCCTTAGCACCTGCAGAGAGCAACGCCTTCCTCACATCTTGATTCAGCCCACAGCTCACTTTAAATTTCTGACCTCCAGAAGTGTGAAAGAATAAATTCGGTTGTTCTAATATATCACGTTCTTGGTAATCTGTTACAGAAGACACTGGAAATTCATGGAGAGGTAGGCCAGGGCTCTCTGTTAGCCCCCAACTCCTGCTAGGTCAAGGCCTAGACAGCATTAGCTTTTTGTCACTGTCAGAGATAATCAACTTAAAGGTTTAATTCTAATCAAAGTTGGCAGTGTCTGCCCATGTTTGGTTAGTCTTGCTGCTTTGGGGTCTCTAGCAAGGCAGCACTTTACCTTATGGCCAGGAATTAAAGAGAGGAAGGGGAAGGGCTGGAGTTCCACTTTCCCCTTCAGGGACTTTCCCTCCAATGAGAAGACCTCCTGCCAGACCTGGCCTCCTGAAGTTTCTACTCTTGAAATTTCTTCTGCCAAGCCAGGGACCATGCCTTTCATATATGTGCCTTTGGGGCACATTTCAGATCCAAACTAGGGCAATCTCAATTTTTCTCTCTGTCACTCTTTGTCTGTCTCTTTCGTAGTCTCCTCCTTATGCATTTGTGCAATGGGAATGATATCCAACATCCAGAACACTCTGTAGCTCTTGTTCCCAAAGCTCAAAAAGGCCCTGGTAAATTCAGCATGTGCCCTGGGTCAAGGGACACCACAGCAGCTAGCCAGGCCTGAAAGCTGCTGCAGCTGCCCACCCCCACCCCACTCCCAGCAGCAGAACACCACAACCTTGAGTTTCCTTGTTGTCTGAGAGCCCAGGAGCCCCATTATCATACTTACCTACATATTCCCACTTATTGTGCCCAATTGATGATAAATGCAGGGGCTGAAGGGCACCTGGCCTGAAGAGACCCTGCCAACTAGGAAATGCAGCCAAGGTAAGAGGAAAGCAACCAAGGTAATTCCTTCCCAAAGGCCTGGCTTTCTTGAATGCCCATGTGTCTGCCCATTGCTTCCCTCCCGTGGAGATCCTGGAAGACTCCTCTGCCTGCCTCACTGCTGACATCACTGAACAGGAAACGAGAAGTAGGGGAAAGGGTACATGCACTTGTGAGTTTGAAAAGGGTCTTAGGCTCCAGAGGGCCTCCAGGCAAGGGCTTGCTCCAGGGAACAGGCTGCTGAGAAGTTGCTCACCTCCAGTCAGGGAGCAGTTCTAGGAGCTGCTCACCTCTCTCACCCAGTGGTGCCCTCCCTCGAGGTCTTCTGGCTCACAGTCACTCCACACTTTAGCCCCACTAAGTTCTAAGTCATCTTCTACCCAGCCACCTTCACTCACTTTTTCATTGCCCTTTTTACAGCATGAAGTCAATTATTTTGTGCTTCTTTGTGCGATGTGAGGTATAGATGAGGCCGAGTCTTCACTGTAGTCTCTGTCACAGAGATCTCATTCAGAAAATAACAAATGAGTGAATGAAAGGAGCCCTAAGGGCCAGAAAGATTTTTCACAAATTGCAGAGGGCTCCTCAGAATCATTACACTAACACCTTAGCAGGAGAGTGAGGCCCTTCTCTGAGCATGAGCTATGCCCTCTCCTCCCGAGTTGGCATCACTGTGTGGATTTTCAGGACTCTCTAGAGAGGATCATAGAACTTTCCTGGAGCCTTGGGGTGAGGGGAGCACTGATCAGTGAGGAGGATTCCCACCACCCTCTCTCTGATCCTGGCTTGAAGCCCATGGCCGGAAAACCTCAGCCATCCTCTAAAGGAAGTTATGATGGTGGCTCATCTGGGGTCAGAAAGGATCCAGGGTCTGGCAGTGGGAGAGATGGACTGGGGGTCTTGAGTGAATCTCACTGATTAATCACATCATTCAAATTAAATCTCATAAGGGAAGGGCTTCTTTCAAAGAATAGGAGCCATATTCAGCCAGTAGCTCTGCCAACACAAGCAATGCCCAGCCATCTGAAGGCTGGAGGCGGTGTCTGAAGCTGACCATGCTGCCTCTACCCTTTTGGAGCCAGGACTCATCGTGGGACTCCCCTTTCATTTCTTCTCTGCATTCAATTTCCTTGGTAACATTTTAATCAGTCTGAACTGGAAGGAAGTCTTCCTCTCATCACCTTGTGAAAAGCTTTACTTGTTTAACTTCTTTGTTTAAAAAAATTGCTGCTTAATGTTTCATTATTTCTAAACAAACCAATTATACAGACATTGCATCCTTAATGGGACCTAATTATGGGGGTGTTTTGGCAAAGATGCAGGGGCTGCTCCATTCAGAAAGTTACGCCTTCCCAAGAAGGAGGGGCTGCAGGAGGAGCTTTGAGGATTCTTACACCATTACACACCATAATTACACATACTTTTATGAGGGGCTGTGAAAATGCTTCGTTACAAATAATTAAATTCAGCACAACCAGAACTGCACTGAGAAGATACAAACCTTGCATAAAAGCAACAAAATCAGCACCTGTGGATTAAATCTTCAGAGTTACCTTTATTAGGCCTCAATCAGTCCCCTCTATTCGCTGTTCTCTGAGACGGAGCAGGAGAATTCCCCTACAGTGAGAATGGCTGGAGACAGGAAGACTATATCTGAGCCCCAGATCAGTTGGATGATCTGCAGTTTGAACTTGATGTGAGTTATTTCCTCCTTGAGTTTTGGTTTTCTTGTCTGTAAAATGGAAATCACAGGAACATAAAGGCTGGGCAGACTTGAGCAGATCAAATGTGATGACAGATGGAAGCATGTTTTACAAACTGAGAAAGGCAGGATAGTCTGCTCAGAAATCCAGTCCCTCCTGGAGAATATATTGGAGAAGCCAGAGACCCAGAAGCCCAAGACAATTTCCTGCCAAACTCAAACTCTCCACTAAAGGCGTTCTCTCTGCCCCTTGCCTGAACAAACCTAGCACTTCTCTTATATTCCAGGGCCTACAGTGCTCTCAGGGACCCAAGGTGAACTGTCCTAGTACCTCTTTTTTCATTCTTTTCTCTTGTGACTGGAGCCCTATAAGACGGGTGTTTCAGAAAGTCCTGTGTCTGGTTTAGGACCAACCAGCTACATCAAGCTTCTCTGACTTAACTGTAAAATTAGATCAGATGATGGGTGACTCACTGAAATTACCCAGTAATGCTTTTGGTGAAATGTTTTATTAAATAATCAGATAATAACCCTTCACTACACATTTCTTGAATGAAGGGATTGATGAGAGTTGTTGAAAAAACATTACTTGGCAGTATATATGCAGATTTTGTTGGGACATCTTAAACTACTAGTTCTGTGAATGTCCTCTCCTTTCTTAAACTGGAGACTATGGCCAGAAACCTGATCTTGGTGTGCCATTCTCAGCCCATGAAGATTTTTCTGTGGTCTCAGATATAGCAGAGTAATTTAAGCTTGAATATATGTGTACACGTGGACAAGGTCATTGTCTTTGGTAGGGGTTGCAGATTAGGTTTTGACTATCTTTGCCCTCAGTGGGTGCTCCAGCCCTCTCTGGAGTCATTCAGAGCTGTGTTCACCTGATCGTTACTAGAAGATTCTATCCACATCCTATTAGCTGCTTCCTATGATGTCTGTGGCTTGTTTGTTATTTGACATGAATAATAATAACTCTGCTGAGGGGTACAACATTACTTACCAGAAACTCTCCAGCAGCCATTCAGGGGACCCAGAAACCTATAAAGACAATGAATGAATGCAGACCATGGTCCACTTGGTACTGTAGGGAGCCAGTCCCTTCGCAGAACTACCACTGTCACAGTGTGAACAGAGCCCACAGACAGAAATCAAGAAGTTAAAAGCAAGAAGTGGCTCCTTCCAACTGAAAAATAAGAGCCAGGGCAAACAGAGAGGCTGGGGTGGGGTTCTGCTGATGTGCTTTTCTGCATGGCTGTGTCACTGAGCCAGTGGGTACCAGAGCCAGCCCTCCTTGCTCCACTGCAGTCCTTACTAAAAGATGTGTCTAGTTCCTGCTTTCCTCAAGAGGAAAGGCTCAGTGGCAACTGGAAACCATTATTGCAGTCTATCACTGCTGGCACTTAAAAGGGTTTTGCTGCTGAGGTCATTTGGCACAGTGGCAAAGTACTCTGGCAAAAGTATGGGTGCTGCCTTCCCATACTTTTGGAGGAAATTGGGAACTTCACTGGCCTCTTTGAGCCTCCGTGTTTTTGTCTCTAAAATGGGAATAGCAATGA